>NC_060138.1:1151881088-1152541088 GCF_021461385.2 Schistocerca piceifrons
TCATGCACATAAATTAAGGATAATTGCAGAATCTGGTGCCACACAACGTGGCACTACACAAAACTGGTTCTCATGTCATAGGCACATAGGGAATACACACGACACAGATCCATAAGTCCACGGTATTCGTGATAAGTTGAGAAATCGTCTTGAAACACATGTGCTGCAAAACGCCACTGTTTCCTGCGCGTGTGCCCCGACATCAGTATGGGATATGACCACCATGCACACGTACACAGGCCGCACAACGGTTGGCATACTCTGGATCAGGTGGTCGAGCAGCTGCTGGGCTATAGCCTCCCATTCTGGCACCAGTGCCTGTCGGAGCTTCTGAGGTGTCCCAAGGGTTTGAAGACGTGCAGTGATACGTCGATCGAGAGCATCCCAGACGTGCTCGATGGGGTTTAGGTCTGGAGAACAGGCAGGCCACTCCATTCACGTGATATCTTCTGTTTCAAGGTACTCCTCCACGATGGCAGCTCGGTGGGGCCGTGCGTTATCATCCATTAGGAGGAAGGAGGGACCCACTGCACCCCTGAAAAGGTGGACATACTGGTGCAAAATGACGTCCCGATACAGCTGACCTGTTACACTTCCTCTGTCAAAGAAATGCAGGGGTGTACGTGCACCTATCATAATGCCACCCCACGGCATCAAACCACGACCTCCATACAGGTCCCTTTCAAGGAAAAGGGTTGGTCTTTGGTTCCTGGTTCAAGCCAGATGAAAACCCGGCGAGAATCACTGTTCAGACTATACCTGTACTCGTCCGTAAACATAACCTGGGACCACTGTTCCAATGACCGTGTACTGTGTTATTGAAACCAGGCTTTAAGGACTCTCCTGTGGCCAGGGGTCAGTAGAATGAACCTTGCAGGTCTCCGGGCGAATAAACCATGTCTGTCCAGTCGTCTGTAGACTATGTGCCTAGAGACAACTGTTCCATTGCCTGCGGTAAGGTCCCGAGTAATGCTACTGCAGTACTCCACGGCCGTCTGCGGGTACTGATGGTGAGCTATCGCTCTTCTTGTGGTGTTTGTGGACGTCCTGTACTATAGCGCCTGGACAGGTTTTCTGTCTGCTGGAATCGTTGCCCTAATCTTGAGATCACACTTTGAGGCACACGGAGGACCCATGCTACGACCTGCTGTGTTTGACTAGCGCCCAGTCGCCCTAGTATTCTACCCCTCATAGCGTCATCAACGTACAGTCACCATTAGCACGCCTGAAAACGTCTGCACACTTACTCGCTGCGCCGTACTCTGACATGCACCAACACACCTCTGCGTATGTGGACTGCTGCCAGCGCCACCGTGCGACGACCAGAGGTCAAATACACCGCATGGCCATACCCAAAGGTGATTTAAACCCGCAAACCGCCCACCAGAGCGTTGTTTCACGATGTTTCAGCATTATCCTTAATTTATGAACATGAGTGTAATTCCCGTCATGTCCCGCGGCCAAATGTGCAGTTTGAACGTCCAGACGAAAACCGTTCAGAAGTTATGACGATTTTGTATCATACAGTTCAATAATTGTCACCCCGTAAGGCACCCTCAGGTCTTAGAATGGAGGCTTTCACGGCAGGTGTTGTCATCACTAAACATTTCCGGGCTGGGATGCCGTGGTCCGTACATAAGACTCTCCCCTGTCGTTTCGCCTTCGACTGCCGAAGGCATCCTCCGAGGACAATCGGCGAACTGCAACGAGAGTGCCGTATATATAGGCCATCCAGCGCCCTCTGGATGCCTTCCGCAGTCGAAGGCGAAACGTCAGGGGAGAGTCTTATGTACGGACCACGGCATCCCAGCCCGGAAATGTTAAGTGATGACCCACAGGTTTGTTCAAGAGCCTCGTCGCAGTCCCGAATGGTTGTGAGGCAACACCTCAAAAGAACGCTGTAATTTGCATCCTGTGGTGTCATGGACCTGCATAGACGGGGGAGGAAGGAGTGAGGAAGGAGGGGAGGGGTCGAAAGAGTCTCATATCGTGCTCGGAATGCTCGCTAGCGAGCCCGACAGTGGAGGCGGATTCCCCGCTGCGCGCCCGGCTTGCCGGAAGTTGTGCTTCCAGAGCACGGGCTGCGGCCGGAGCGCCGCAACCACTCGGCAGGGACCTCGCAGCCCGCAAATCACAGCCCGCAGCAGCAGCAGGAGCAGACCGCGCCGCACTGAGCACCACCCAGGAGGGCCTCGGCGCGGCGTTCCGATTTACGGTTCGGCCCGTAACTTGCGACGGCTCTCGCGGGAGGCGCGAAGTGGGTCGGCCGAGGAGGCCGTGCAGGCCCGGCGCACGTCGGCGCCAGAAGCGGCTGCGCGATATCTCTCCGGCCAGCCTGCTTGCGGCGCTACGGGACGGAAACGTCTCTATCCCCGTACTCAGAGTCCGTAACTGAAGTGAACCATTCGTCCATCCGCAGGAAAGTTTGATCGCTACTCGTGCTTTACGACATCTGTTTTGGGAATCGAGCTAAATTTCTTGGTTACTTTACTTTACATCTTTTACTGGTAAACATACCGGGTTATTATAATTAAACTTTCATTATTTAAAACGTTATAACACGAGAAGTAGTTGCCGTACGAGTACCAAACTTGGTACCATTAATGTCCAGAGTATAGGACGGATGATTTCCATGCATCACGGCGCCACCGTTCAGATCCAAGTATGGCCACCAGGTGTCGTGATCAGTCATGGTGATCCATAGTATCCCACACATGACGAGTCGCAGTGTACTTGTTGACGTGTCCATATGAGCTTGGACAAAATGAGCAGAACATTATTGGTGAAGCTCTGTTATCAAAGTCCGGCCGGCCGGAGTGGTCCAGCGGTTCTAGGCGCTACAGTCTGGAACCGCGTGACCGCTACGGTCGCAGGTTCGAATCCTGCCTCGAGCATCGATATGTGTGATGCCATTAGGTTAGTTAGGTTTAAGTAGTTCTACGTTCTAGGGGACTGATGACCTCAGAAGTTATGTCCCATAGTGCTCAGAGCCATTTGAACCGCATGTTATCAAAACAAGAGCAATGCTGCAGCTTTACTTCGAGAATACCGCCGGCTGAAAGGGTTACGAACAGGTCCTCTCTCTCCACCTGCTGAGCAGAGCATGATGAAGAAGTTCGAATCAACTGGAGAGCTGGGGAGTCGCTCCAGTAAGAGGCCGACCACCAGTTGCACTACAGGCGGTTGATGAAATCACTGTTGCTGTATCAGACAACGCTGCGCGCAATTCCCGTTCGTCAGGCAGTGCGCGTGCTAGTTGAACATCCCGTGGTCCACTGTGCAGAACGTGTCTCGAACCATTCTCAGATGGTATCCGTACGAGACACATATCGTACAGCGGCCTGCACCACAGGACGCACAACGACTTGTTGACTTCGCTCTCCACTTTCTCGCAAGGACTGAGGTTTTCAAGGGCTGCCCGGGACCAACCTACGGACAGACTAAGCTCATTTTTCTCTGGCGGTTGAAATGTCGTGCGACTAGGGACTCCCGTCGGGTAGACCGTTCGCCGAGTGCAAGTCTTTCAAATTGACGCCACTTCGGCGACTTGCGCGTCGATGGGGATGAAATTACGATGACTAGGACAACACAACACCCAGTCCCTGAGCGGAGAAAATCTCCGACCCAGCCGGGAATCGAATCCAGGCCCTTAGGATTAATATTCTGTCGCGCTACCTCTCAGCTAGTGGGGGTGGACTCTCTGGTGGTTGAGGTGGACAAACAGAATTGTCGAGTGTGGGGATCTTCACTTCCAGTCACTGTGCCTGAAGTTCCTGTGTATGGTGAACCCGTCATCGTATGGTGTGGCTTCGCGGCTACGTTCATGACTGGCCCATTCTTTTTTGAACAACCGGCCGGAGTGGCCGTGCGGTTCTAGGCGCTGCAGTCTGGAGCCGAGCGACGCCACGGTCGCAGGTTCGAATCCTGCCTCGGGCATGGAGGTGTGTGATGTCCTTAGGTCAGTTAGGTTTAATTACTTCTAAGTTCTAGGCGACTGATGACCTTAGAAGTTAAGTCGCATAGTGCTCACCCATTAGAACCATTTTTTGAACAGGTTGGCGCTCAGGGAGCAAAGACGTGCAGTACGACTGATCAGTGTCACTGCGACTTGCTTCACCAGCACGTCATACCCGCCCTACAGGAGAGAGACGCATTGAACTCAACAGTTTTCATGCAAGATGGGGCTCCACCGCACATCGCTCGTGAAGTTCACTTGGTTGTCCGAAACACATTTGGAAGCGATCGAATTATCAGCCGAACGTTTTCAAATGCTTGGCCGGCATGATCACCTGATCTCACTCCCTGTAATTTTTGGATGTGAGGCTAGCTGAAGGACAGGGTTTACCAGGGGAACATTGTCACATGTGCTGATCTGAAGCGCAAGGGAGGTAGCCAGCATACCTAAGGACATTTTTCGCTCAGCGCCAGGTCTGCACTGACATTCTTCAAGAGCCTGTGAGTGAGTTTCTGCAATGCTCTGGTATCCGTCAAAAGAAACTCAATGCTAGATCTCAGTTTGGAACGCACCTTCATTATTACTTATGCTATACTGAAGGCTGCGCATAGCACCGCCACCTATCAGATCTTCGTGATTGGTTGGTTTCGGGGAGTGGACCAAACAGCGAGATCATCGGCCCGTTGGATTAGGAAGGATGGGGAAGGAAGTCGGCCGTGCCCTTTCAAAGGAACCATCTTGGCATTTGCCTGAAGCGATTTGGCCAGCCGGAGAGGCCGTGCGGTTCTAGGCGCTTCAGTCTGGAACCGAGCGACCGCTACGGTCGCAGGTTCGAATCCTGCCTCGGGCATGGATGTGTGTGATGTCCTTGGGTTAGTTAGGTTTAATTAATTCTAAGTTCTAGGCGACTGATGACCTCAGAAGTTAAGTCGCATAGTGCTCAGAGCCATTTGAACCATTTTTTTGAAGCGATTTATGAAAATCACGGAAAACATAAATCAGGATGGCTGGGTGCGGGTTTGCTCGGTCGTCCTCCCGAATGCGATTCCAGTATGCTAACCACTACGCTACCTCACTCGGTATACTATAGAGGCTGAAACAGGAATGTTCTACGATGTTCCACAACATATTCTGTATTTTTGCAACAGAAAATTGGCTGAGAAAGAAAAATTGTCCCATTACTTATTGAACGTTCCTCGTATTTTCAGGGACAGTTATATTTTGTCCAACCTGTATTTGTTTCTGTGGAAACAAAGTTCGAACCTTTTTGTGCAACATTTTTGCTGTTGACTGTTGTACTGTTTTGATTTTGGTGGAGACTATCTGTGGAAGATGTAAAGCTCCTGCTGCAGGTGGTATATGAACAGTTAGGAGTGTACATTTCTCAGTCCAGTGGTGGGACCTCGGAATCTTTCTGAAAGAGGGTTAGATAGTTGTTGTTGTTGTTGTGGTCTTCAGTCCTGAGACTGGCTTGATGCAGCTCTCCATGCCACTCTATCCTGTGCAAGCTCCTTCATCTCCCAGTACGTACTGCAACCTACATCCTTCTGAATCTGCTTAGTGTATTCATCTCTTGGTCTCCCTCTGCGATTTTTACCCTCCACGCTGCCCTCCAATGCTAAATTTGTGATCCCTTGATGCCTCAGGACATGTCCTACCAACCGATCCCTTCTTTTCTCCTGATCATGACGTCCTCTTGAGTAGTCCCCGCCCGGAGATCCGAATGGGGGACTATTTTACCTCCGGAATATTTTACCCAAGAGGACGCCATCATCATTTAAAGCTGCATGCCCTCGGGAAAAATTACGGCTGTAGTTTCCCCTTGCTTTCAGCCGTTCGCAGTACCAGCACAGCAAGGCCGTTTTGGTTAATGTTACAAGGCCAAATCAGTCAATCATCCAGAGTACAGGACATTTATTATTGGTATAGGTGTAGTGACAATTTTAACCCTGTCTCGTAAGTCAAAACGACGCTAACGACCTTTATGTAGACTGATGTACAGATTGCAAGCCCGATGTGGAGGCAGACTGTATGAAGAGTACTAGATGTAGAAGGAAGGGAGGGGGGTGGGTGGGAAGAGAGGTAGTTTGAATCGAAAGACAGAAGTAAATAAACTTTGATTATATTCTGACCGTACGTTTTGCATGAGGGCTCTGCCAGGCCGGACTGTAGAGGAGCATGCCTGTCTGCCATGAAAATATGGGAATCGAAATGGGAGAGAAAGGTGGTTCACGATCGATTTAGCTGGTGGCTGGTCGGAGAGAGCAAGGCCGGAGGCACATGGTAAGAGCCCGCCTGCTTCGCCCGAAAGATACAGAACAAGAAAGTTTGCTCTGTACGATTGGCGCGCAAGAGAGCGATTTCGCTGGCCATTGCTGCTTACAACACAGGCAGTAACAGCAATATCTCACACGCCTCCATATTGGTTAGTCGTTGGAGTGGGTAATGTGTTCAGCAGACGGCTGAAGGCGTACCCTACCTATCTGCGGCTTTTACAAGACAGAACAGCTTCTTTCCTGAGGGTGTAACTTTTCTGTATAAGAGTAAATAGTAAGTTGTGAGTAGAATATTGTGAACTATAATTGTGCTAGTCTACCGAGCGAGTTGGCGCAGTGGTTACCACACTGGACTCGCCATTCGGGACAACGACGGTTCAAACCCACGCCCGGCCATCTTCATTTAGGTTTTCCGTGATTTCCCTAAATCACGTCAGGCAAATGACGAGATGGTTCCTTTGAAAGGGCACGGTCGATTTCCTACTCCATACTTCCCTAATCCGTTGGGACCAACTGCGCAAGACTGAACTGGTTTCTTATCTTTAACTTCATTTGTGTGTCTGTTGTAATCCTAAAACATTGCAAGTGGTGTAATTACGAAAACGCTGTATGATAAACTGCGTCGCCAAAACTATCTGAAACTGTATTTGAATTAACTTTTACCAAAATAATCGCAAGACCTAAAACTGTACATTAAATAAATTATCCTGTGGTGCTCAGTATTGTGCAGTTCAGTGAACAGTGCTACGGGGCGTGGCGTCGCAGTAAAAGACCTGCAGTTCCAACACTCAAAGCCAACAGAATAAAAACGCTACAAGATATTACCAAACTAATTTTTAAAGAATAAATAACCAAAACCTTTTCCTTAAAATGCCCTGTGAATTTGCGTAAGCAAACTGAATAAATGAAATTCTAAAAATTAAATAATACACACGAGAATGAAACACTGCAGTGGGAGAATGAGACAGTCTGCACAAGAAATAAAATCTGAACGAAACTTTACCTAAACTGAACCTGATATGAATTTAGATATGCGAGGCTTGACTGTAACGTAAAGCTGCCCCTCATAAAGTTTTATGGGTTACCTATGGCAACGGAAACTCGGTACGGTTCGAAAGTGATGAATATAAAAACACAGCGCAGCAGCAAACAAGCTAAAAGGAAAGGAAACCTTGCGCAGTGCAATATACGTACACGCAGCTATTCTAACCAGGTCATGTTTCAACTTTAGCCACTGTGTTCCACAGAGTGCGATGCGGCGACACACAATTAAAAAAATCCAAATTTTCGTGAGGTGACGGTGCGGAATACTGCATTCACTAAATGATGTAAAAAACACTAGAATTCAAAAACTATAATGAAACTCTAATTCCTTCCTTAACAATTACAATGATCTTTACAAAAGTTACTTCTTATTAAAAATTAGGTCTCAATAGTTAACCATTTATTTTCACCTTGCCAATGGAACACTATTTGTTTAGGACTTACCTACAATATTGGAATCCGCTGTTTTATTCTATGACATACCGCTTATTATCGGTGTTTTGTTCTGATAGACAACGAATTTGGGGTACAAAGTTCCGAGCTTTTCCTCCCTAAAGTTTTTGTTATGTGAATACAAACATTCTAATATTCTCATGTAAAATTTTTAACAATTTTTAAACGCCAGAGGTTGTTATTCCCTCTGGGTTTACTGTTATACAGATGTTTACCTGAAGATGTGAGTTTCAGTTCCACGAAACCAGTAGAGATCCAATAATAAAGCTGTTTATTAATACCCACAGTGACAACTCATAGCTGTGGTTGCTCTACCTACCTTTCCTAAACACAAAAATTACGCATGAGCAAGCAATGAAGCGACAACATTACCTGAAAATCTTCGCACTTACGGAATCAATCTTTATTATATCATATTTTCAGGAATCAACACCGTCTGCATCTTTACCTCTGTACTCTGTTAGCAATATTCAGACTGTATTGGGACCAACATATGACATACTCACTCACTTCTCAGAGTATTCTACTGTCCACGGCAATGCTAATGAAAAACAAAGATCAAATCGCTTGTACACGGTACCTCCGTGGCGTAACATATCGACTATTGAAGACTTCTGTTTGAAAAATGCCCGGAGTAAAAATATGGAGTATGACACATCGAATGAAAATGTTGGGCTCACATCACATTCCTGGAATACCAAAAATAAACCAGAAAATTGCAGTTGTTTCAAAGAAAATGCCTTTTTTGCATGCGGCATATCGAAATTTTTATTTTTATTTATGCACCCAGACTCGATTCGCCTTTTTTGCAAGGCATCTTCAGTGGGTGTTAGGTAACTTCTAATTCACTGCATCTAAGCAAACTGCTTTTTCTCATTTGGAAACCACGTGGACATCTTACAGTTCGCTTTCAGTTCACTGTTTACGTTACACATCACTGTAACTGCCATATTTTTAATGCGATGTGTAACGTAAACAGTGAACTGAAAGTGAACTGTAAGATGTGCACCTGGTTGCCAGATGAGAAAAAGCAGTTTGCTTAGATGCAATGAATTAGAAGCTACCTGACACCCACTGAAGATGTCTTGTAAAAAAGGCGAAAGGCGTCCGGGTGTATAAACAAAAATAAAAATTTCTTTGTGCAGCATGCAAAAAAGGCATTTTCTTTGAAACAACTGCAATTTATATACAGCTGCTGCAAAAATTGCCACTACAAGAAACGTGTTAAACTACACTACTGGCCATTAAAATTGCTACACCACGAAGATGACGTGCTACAGACAGGAAGAAGATGCTGTGCTATGCAAATGATTAGCTTTTCAGAGCACTCACACAAGGTTGGCGCCGGTGGCGACACCTACAACGTGGTGACATGAGGAAAGTGTCCAACCGATTTCTCATACACAAACAGCAGTTGACCGGCGTAGCCTGGTGAAACGTTGTTGTGATGCCTCGAGTAAGAAGGAGAAATACGTCCATCACGTTTCCGACTTTGATAAAGGTCGGATTGTAGCCTATCGCGATTGCAGTTTATCGTATGGCGACATTGCTGTTCGCGTTGGTCGAGATCCAATGACTGTTAGCAGAATATGGAATCGATGGGTTGAGGAGGGTAATACGGAACGCTGTGCTGGATCCCAACGGCCTCGTACCACTACCACTCGAGATGACAGGCATCTTATCCGCATGGCTGTAACGGATCGTGTAGCCACGTCTCGATCCCTGAGTCAACCGATGGGGACGTTTGCAAAACAACAACCATTGCACGAACAGTTCGACGACGTTTGCAGCAGCATGGACTATCAGCTGGGAGACCATGGCTGCGGTTACCCTAGACGCTGCATCACAGACAGGAGCGCCTGCGATGGTGTACTCAACGACGAACCTGGGTGCACGAATGGCAAAACGTGATTTCTTCGGATGAATCCAGGTTCTGTTTACAGCATCATGATGGTCGCATCCGTGTTTGGCAACATCCCAGTGAACGCACACTGGAAGCGTGTATTCGTCATCGTCATACTGGCGTATCACCCAGCGTGATGGTATGAGGTGCCATTGGTTACACGTCTCGGTCACCTCTTGTTCGCATTGACGGCACTTTGAACAGTGGACGTTACATTTCAGATGTGTTACGATCCGTGGCTCTACCCTTCATTCGATCCCTGCGAAACCCTACATTTCAGCAGGATAATGAATGACCGCATGCCTTCCTGGATTCAGAAAATGTTCGACTGCTGCCCTGGCCAGCACATTCTCCAGATCTCTCACCAACTGAAAACGTCTGGTCAATGGTGGCCGAGCAACTGGCTTGTCACAATACACCAGTCACTACTCTTGATGAACTGTGGTATCGTGTTGATGCTGCATGGGCAGCTGTACCTTTACACGCCATCCGAGCTCTGTTTGACTCAATGCCCAGGCGTATCAAGGCCATTATTACGGCTAGAGGCGGTTGTTCTGGGTACTGAATTGTCAGGATCTATTCACCCAAATTGCGTGAAAATGTAATGACAAGTCAGTTCTAGCATAATATGTTAGTCCATTGAATGCCCGTTTATCATCTACCATTCTTCTTGGTGTAGCAATTTTAATGGCCAGTAGTGTAGAAAACTTATAAGAGTACATGCCTGTTGCTCATGTAGGTACAGTAACATCTAATGCTGGGACCTAAGCCTGTAGCATGATTGGAGCTACATGCACGAAAGATAATTTTAATTATCTCGATAATCATGTAACTACTCCGATAGCCCAAACTGACGAGGCACCCTGCATACTGGTTTGTAGAAATTATCTGGATCCACCAGTAAACGTTTCCCAGCTAATCTGCCGCAATGCGAAGCGTTAATTTGTCTCGCGCGTCGCACACCGTAAAAGACTGCCGCGAGTGTGACTTGCGCTACGCCGCGGAAACTCGGAGAGCGGACGTAAGGAACGCTTAAGTGTTTCCAGGCGCGTTGAGGGATAGCGCTTTTCCTGGCGCAGGTCGGCACGGCGTAGGGTGGTATCGCGGTCGGGAGGCGGCGGTATTTCGGTCTGCAGATTAGCACAGGGCTGGGCTGTCCGGAGCGTGCAGTCACGCCACCAGATAGCGCGCCGCAGCCGCCCGCATAGACACGCAACGCCCTACTGTGTGTCTTCCGGACCCGCTCCCAAAACGCCGACGTACGCGACTACCTGCCGGACACGTTAGGATCTCATGCGATAGTCACACGGAGTGTATCCGTGCTATGCTTCACGCAGTGGACGTGCGAATATTTGCAACATAAATGAGTACACGGCTACCTCCCACTGAGGATAAACCACTTATGCTCTTACGATGTACGTCTATACACTTAGCCTCCGACGATGTCTCCCGTAGCATGTGACGAAATGAGTCCTTTATTTTGGAGCGGAGTGTACGCTGTTGTGAATCCTCGAGACAGATTAGCACTCTCTGCCGAACTGAGATGTGCACTTCCTCACAAGAAGGTGGAATACCCAGAAGAGATAGTCGGACGCCGAAGTACCTTCACACAATCGGCGGGTGTGTAAATGAGAACAGGATCTTCACACACATAAAACGAAGAAAGTACTGGTACCGTTATGTCGATGGCATAATATACCTGACTAATGAACCACACACACACACACACACACACACACACACACACACACACACACACAGCTAAACAGTGAAATAAACAACTTACACCCAAAAATTCAAAAATTCACTTCACATTAGGAACACAGACAGACAACACACAATACGAAGAAAGAAAAAAACAAGGCCCATTACTTCATAATCTTCAGTAAAACCGATAACCACAAGCATGACCATTCACAATCTGTCGAACCAACCGATGGCAAACACGCAAGCAAGTTTTAGATTCAGGTTCCACAAACTGAACAGAACACCCATAAGCAAACAGAAAAGCTAAACATGATAAAATAAGTAGCAGAAGAAAATGGTTAAAAGGCCCGTATGATAGAGAAATTAAACCAAGAAATATATAAGCGGTAAAGGAACTAGCGTACAACACACACACAAAACCTTACACAACACAACACACAGTCAATGACCACACGCAAGACACACCAGTGCAACAACACACACACACACACACACACACGCGCGCGCGCGCGCGCGCAACAGAATGGCACATACTCACCTACAATAAGAAAATTGTCCTCAGAATAGGCAACATGTTGAAGAAACAGCGACTTCAAATAGGATACAGGACAGACAACACAACACAGAAAGATCTCGGAACACAGGAGAACCCACAGACAAATTCAACAGATCAGGAACATACGAACTCACATGCAACACTTGCCGATCACTATACATAGGACAAATATGCAGGAACTTTATAACAAGATACTCAGAACAACTCAGAGCCCTGAAAAGTAACAGCATGCATAGCACATTAGTTGACCATCTAATAGCCCATAGCCACCACCCAACTACAATAGCAACTGATTTAAAAATACTGAAATCCAACCACAGCCTATACTAGAAGGCAAACAAGTTTTAAACGAATGCACTACACTCTGTAAAGGCAGATTACTTAAAACATTAAAGGAACTTTACAGAAAAGGCAACACAAACAGCTAAAGGAGCTAACACACACACACACACACACACACACACACAAAAGATAAGAGTAAACAAAATTCAATTTCGGCGCCAAACTCTCTCGGGAATAAATGAACGTCGATGGGGTTAGGACGCACAGCAACACAGTGCACTGCGATTTCCTAAGTGAAAAGGCATTTCTCAAATCTAAATTACACAAAATACGTTAATATGTGTCTGCAGTGTCCCAAGAACAGAAAAGGAGGAGGATCAGTCACAAAAAAACGTGAATAATAACAAATATATACACAAAACATTTTGCCACTCCAAAACCACGTATTTTTTTTTTTTTTTTAAATGAAGGGATGTGTTAAGTAGCTGATAGAATTCACATTTACGTCATTTGATTTGCAGATGACAGGCTATCAGTGCAGGACACCACAAAAAAGGTCCTGAAAAACCGTATAATCTAAAATCACGCCTGCTGCGGTGGCCGTGCGGTTCTAGGCACTTCAGTCTGGAACCGCGTGACTACTGGATATGTGTGATGTCCTTAGGTTAGTTAGGTTTAAGTAGTTCTAAGTTCTAGGGGACTGATGACCTCAGATGTTGAGTCCCATAGTGCTCAGCGCCTTTTTAACCATTTTTTAAAATCACGGTAAGAACAAAAACGAACAAAAACTGCCTTTGGGCCTCATTTTGTTAGCTCTGTTAAGCATAAAACATGATCACTTTTTACGGTTTTTGTGGCAACGAACGCGCTGAAGTTGTTTCTTCGATTTCCTGACGGCAGCACAATGAACTTCAGGGTTGATCGTTGCACCATGAGGGAGGACATCAAACAGAGTAACACCTTCATAGTTCCTGATGACCGTCGCCATGACTTTACAGGCTGAGCGAGCGGCATTGAACTTTTTCTTCGGAGAAGAAGTCATGCGATGCCACCCCATGGCTTGCTGTTTTGTTTCCGGTTCGAAGTGGTGAAACCATGTTCCATCGTCTGCGTCATATTCGCCAAAAATGTATCACGATCAGCCTCATAACGCGTAATTAAATCCGCACAGATGGTCCTTCGTTGCTTTTTATGGTCGTCGGGGGTTAGGCATCGAGAAACCCCTTTGAGTAACCCAACTGGTGGAAGAGTATCCGTAATTACCAACAGAGACCTCCAGTTGTACAGCTAGGTGTTTGAGTGTGATTCGTCGATCACCTCGAATGCGAGAGACCGCACGTTGTAACACTGCAGGAATCACAGCTGTGTGCGGAGGGCAGACACGAGGGAGATCAGACAGGTTTGATCGACCTTGTTGCGATGATGATAGATGCCTCGCACAACGACTCACCGTGCTTTTGTCATGTCTCCGTAGACATTCTCTGGTTATCCGTCAAACGAAACTTAATGACACCTCTCTGCTTGGATTGCACCTCCGTACAAACGCCATTGTGAGGGCTCTGTATAACGCCGCTACCTATCGGAACTTCATGAAACTACGGGGGCTGAAACGGGAATATTCCACAATATCCCACAGCAAATTCCGCCTTTTTTCCACTGAAATCGACTGAGAAAAATGTGTTTCATTGCGTACTGAAAGCTTCCCATACATACCTACACCACGAGGATGACGTGCTACAGACGCGAAATTTAATCGACAGGAAGAAGTTGCTGTGATATGCAAATGATTAGCTTTTCAGAGTATTCACACAGGGTTGACGCCGGTGGCGACACCTACAATGTGCTGACATGAGGAAAGTTTCCAACCGATTTCTCATACACAAACAGCAGTTGACCGGCGTTGCCTGGTGAAACGTTGTCGTAATGCCTCGGGTAAGGAGGAGAAATGCGTACCATCAGGCTTCCGACTTCGATAAATGTCGGATTGTAGCGTATCACGATTGCGATTTATCGTATCGCGACATTGCTGCTCGCATTGGTCGAGATCCAATGACTGTTAGCAGAATATGGAATCGGTGGGTTCAGGAGGGTAATACGGAACGCCGTGCTGGATTCCAACGGCCTCGTATAAGTGCAGTCGAGATGACAGGCATCTTATCCGCATGGCAGTAACGGATCGTGCAGCCACGTCTCGATTCCTGAGTCAACAGATGGGGACGTTTGCAAGACAACGACCGTCTGCACGAACAGTTCGACGACGTTTGCAGCAGCATGGACTATCAGCTCGGAGACCATGGCTGCGGTTACCCTTGACGCTGCATCACGGTCAGGAGCGCCTGCGATGGTGTACTCAACGACGAACCTGGCTGCACGAATGGCAAAACGTCATTTTTTCGGATGAATCCAGGTTCTGGTTACAGCATCATGATGGTCGCATCCGTGTTTGGTGACATCGCGATGAACGCACATTGGAAGCGTGTATTCGTCATCGCCATACAGGCGTATCATCCGGCGTGATGGTATGAGGTGCCATTGGTTACACGTCTTGGTCACCTCTTGTTTTCATTGACGCCACTTTGAACAGTGGACGTTACATTTCAGATGTGTTACGAGCCGTGGCTCTACCCTTCATTCGATCCCTGCGAAACCCTACATTTTAGCAGGATAATCCACGACCGCCTGTTGCAGGTCCTGTACGGGCCTTTCTGGATACAGAAAATGTTCGACTGCTGCCCTGGCTAGCAAATTCTCCGGATCTCTCACCAATTGAAATCGTCTGGTCAATAGTGACCGAGCAACTGGCTCGTCACAATACGTCAGTCACTACTCTTGATGAACTGTGGTATCGCGTTGAAGCTGCATGGGCAGCTGTACCTGTACACGCCATCCAAGCTCTGTTTGACTCAATGCCCAGGCGTATCAAGGCCGTTATTACGGTCAGAGGTGGTTGTTCTGAGTACTGATGTCTCAGGATCTATGCACCCAAATTGCGTGAAAATGTAATCACATGTCAGTTCTAGTATAATATATTTGTCCAATGAGTACCCGTTTATCATCTGCATTTCTTCTTGGTGTAGCAATTTTAATGGTAAGTAGTGTATGATGAAGCGGCAGCAGATGTTTTAACACTCGACGTGATGACAGCTTTATCTTGGTGCATGCAGTACTGGCGTACAGTTTTTGTGGCGTCTACTCACACGTGACTGTTTTCGTTCGCTTTAACGCGTGTTTTATTGTCTTCTTTAAGGAACGCTTAAACGGGCGCTATGGTTACGCCGATACTGGCCGCGGCAGCGTGTGAGACTACGGCGACGTCACGGAAGTTCCCTGTGGAAGACGTAAGGATTGTTCCAAGACTGACGAGCTGATGGAAAAAGCTCTTTTCATGTCTGATCTACTGTAGCGTGACTGAGCGCCCAGCGGCGCAGCAGCGGAGTTGGCAAGTTGGCAGCGCGGACTGTGTCAGCTGCCGCTCATTTCCGCGCCAGTGACCGCGGGCGTACACGGGCGCTAAGAGCGCACCGGCTCCCTGAATAAGACTTACCTCACGGCTGCTAAGCGGCGCCGCTGGCTACTGACTCAGCGCACGGAGGGCTCAGCCTGGGGGCGGTCCTTCGATTCCAACACCAATGTCCAGTGCAGGTGATCTGCTAGTGTGATATTACTATCCACATCGAAAAAATTTGGATTGTTCAGGGATATTAGCTGAGTATTTTGCTATCAGGGATCCGTGGACGATAACTTCAAATTTCTTCCTGATTTACATCCGCTATTGTAGAACAGTTTCCGTTCTTGAAATGTTTTCATCAGTTGCACTAAGTTCCTAGCTCGTTAAGAGAACGTTAATTTTACTTTTTATGTAGTTTTATCTAAACTATACTATTTCTGTCTAAACTATTAGTATAGTTTAGTAGACTAAAATAGAATAGTAGCCTTCAAAATGTGATGCTACATAAGAATGCTGAAGATTAGATGGGTAGATCACATAACTAGTGAGGAAGTACTGAATAGAATTCGGGAGAAGAGAAATTTGTGGCACAACTTGACTAGAAGAAGGGATCGGGTGGTAGGACATATTCTGAGCCATCAAGGGATCACCAGTTTAGTTCAAAAATGGTTCAAATGGCTCTGAGCACTATGGGACTTAACTGCTGTGGTCATCAGTCCCCTAGAACTTAGAACTATTTAAACCTAACTAACCTAAGGACATCACACACATCCATGCCCGAGGCAGGATTCGAACCTGCGACCGTAGCGGTCGCGCGGTTCCAGACTGAAGCGCCTAGAACCGCACGGCCACTCCGGCCGGCTGCAATGGAAACAAACGGGGTATAATTGTGGGAAATGTCTGACAGTAGAATGCCATTAAATAGTGCGCTTAATTAAATACGTCTTGTTATGCAAATTCCGGTGAATTGCATTCTTGTTTACAGCAACTTGGAGCCAGAAGCACAAAAGCAATATCTGAAGAACATTTCACTTTGTTAGTCAGAGATTTGACAGGGCTGTGGCACTTTAGCCTACAGGCCGAAGTTGTAACCGGCTATAACCCATGTATCGGTCATAAGTTTGATGTTTGACGTTCGAAGCAACTTACTGGTGTAGTGGGGTACTTCCGGAACTGTTCGGCGCACCACGATGGTCCTCAAGCGAACTTCGTGGCTGACAGCGCTTCTCCGAGGCACGGCGCACCCTCCACTGTCTTACAAACAGGAGGCCGCTTCATGTCTTGCCAGCGACACAGTTACTGCCGGGGGAACTTCGATACACCGAAAGTGAGGCTTGAGGAGGTCGTAGGATCTGAGCTGCACCGTTTGACACTTTGTAAAACTTTTTCGGGTGATTTTGGAAACACGCAGAATTTGATTCACAACCAGTCTTTTGTATATCTGAGTCCGCAGCCGCAATAAATCTCTACATGGAACTCCGTTTGTGATAGCGAAAATTTAATTTTTTACCGGGTGGTTATAATTAAACTTTCCCTATGTAACACGCTGTAACACGGAAACTAATTACCGTACTTGGCAGAACTGATGTTCAGAGTATGGAGTACATGATTTCAATGCATCACGGCGCAACAGTCCAGTTCCAACTATGGCCACCAGGTGCCGTGATCAGCCATCGTGTTTCATAGTCGCCGGCCGCAGTGGCCGAGCGGTTCTAGGCGCTTCAGTGTGGAACCGCGCTCTTGCTACGGTCGCAGGTTCGAATCCTTCCTCGGAGATGGATGTGTGTGATGTACTTAGTTAGGTTTAAGTAGTTCTAAGTTGTAGGGGACTGATGATCTCAGATGTTAAGTGCCATAGTGCTCAGAGTCATTTGAAACATTTGTGCACCTGACCACTCGCAGTGCACTTGTTGATCATTCAATATTAGCTTGGACAAAATGAGATGGGCATTACCGGTGAGATTCTATTATCAAATTGTCCTCGATGGTGAGTGTTCATCGGAGGTGAGAGTATCATCTGGTGTGCCCCAGGGAAGTGTGGTAGGTCCGCTGTTGTTTTCTGTCTACATAAATGATCTTTTGGATAGGGTGGATAGCAATGTGCGGCTGTTTGCTGATGATGCTGTGGTGTACGTGAGGGTGTCGTCGTTGAGTGACTGTAGGAGGATACAAGATGATTGGGACAGGATTTGTCATTGGTGTAAAGAATGGCAGCTTACTCTAAATATAGATAAATGTAAATTAATGCAGATGAATAGGAAAAAGAATCCTGTAATGTTTGAATACTCCGTTAGTAGTGTAGCGCTTGGCACAGTCACGTCGATTAAATATTTGGGCGTATTAATGCAGAGCGATATGAAGTGGGACAAGCATGTAATGGCAGTTGTGGGGAAGGCGGATAGTCGTCTTCGGTTCATTGGTAGAATTTTGGGAAGATGTGGTTCATCTGTAAAGGAGACCGCTTATAAAACACTAATACGATCTATTCTTGAGTACTGCTCGAGAGTTTGGGATCCCTATCAGGTCGGATTGAGGGAGGACATAGAAGCAATTCAGAGGCGGGCTGCTAGATTTGTTACTGGTAGGTTTGATCATAACGCGAGTGTTACGGAAATGCTTTAGGAACTCGGGTGGTAGTCTCTAGAAGAAAGGAGGCGTTCTTTTCGTGAATCGCTACTGAGGAAATTTAGAGAACCAGCATTTGAGGCTGACTGCAGTACAATTTTACTGCCGCCAACTTACATTTCGCGGAAAGACCACAAAGATAAGATAAGAGAGATTAGGAGTGGTACAGAGACATATAGGCAGTAATTTTCCCTCGTTCTGTTTGGGAGTGGAACAGGGAGAGAAGATGCTAGTTGTGGTACGAGGTACCCTCCGCCACGCACCGTATGGTGGATTGCGGAGTATGTATGCAGATGTAGATGCAGATGTAGGATATCGCCGGCTGAAAGGATTACGTAAGGGTCCTCTTAATCCATCTGCTGGGCGGAGCATGATGAAGTTCAAATCAGTTGGAGAACTGGGCGTCGATTCTGGAAGAGGCCGACGACCAGTTGCACCACAGGAGGTTGATCAAATCGCTGTTGCTATGGCAGACAACGCTGCGCGCAGTTCCCCATTGTCAGGCAGTACGCGTGCTGTGTCACGACAGTTGAGCATCCTGTGGTCCACTGTAAGGAAGGTGCTTCGAACCACTCTCAAATGGTATCCCTACAAGATCCATATTGTACAGCAACTTTCACCACAGGACGCACAACTACGTGTTGGCTTGGGTGTCAACTTTCTCCCAAGGACAGAAGTTGGCGAGGGCTGGCCCTGGACATCCTACGGACAGACGAAGCTCATTTCTCTCTGACGGGTGAACACACAGAATTGCCGACTGTGGGAATCTTCACCTCCAGTCACTGTGCATGAAGTTCTTCTGTATGGTGAACGTGTCACCGTGTGGTGCGACTTCACGGCTACGTGCATCTTGGCCCCTTCTTCTTTGGACAGGTTGGAGCTCAATGACCAAAGGCGTGCAGTGTGACTAGGCAGCGTTACTGCGATATGCTTCGCCTGCATATCATACCCGCCCTACTGGTGAAAGACACACTGAACTCAACAGTTTCCATGCTAGATGGGGTCCCAGCGCACATAGCTCGTAAAGCTTACCTGCTTCTCGGAACACATTTGGAAACGATCGAATTATCAGCCGATCGATTCCAAATGCTTGGCCGGCACTGTCACCTCCTTGTAATTTCTGGCTGTGGGGCTATCTGAAGGACAGGGTGTACCAGGGGAACATTGACACATGCGCTGATCTGAAGCACAGCGTATTAAGAGAGGTAGCCAGCATACATATGGACATGCTTCGTCCTGTTGTGCAGAATGCAATTCTGCTCTTTCAAAGTCTTCTGGACACTGATGGGTGCTATATTGAGCCCCATTTGTAACAGTAAGGGCACCGGTATGTACCGTAGCAGCACATTAAAAGAGTTTCAGATGAAGTGATTCTGCATTACTTGTCTTCCCCGTGTCCTGGACATTAATGCTATCAAGTTTGGTCCTCGAACCGTGATTAGTTTCCGTGTTATAACGTGTTAAATAGGGACGGTTTAATTAGAGCCACCCGGTACAACACACACACACACACAGAGAGAGAGAGAGAGAGACTCGTCCGTCTCAGATGTATGAATATACAACACTCCATGGAGTCGCCAATCAATAATATACAACCGTTTTTAATGCTCCTCTCTCTCTCTCTCTCTCTCTGTGAGGTCTGTTTTTCCTAAAATGGGTACCTGTCATACAACGTCTTGTCATGGCCGTCATCCAGGCAACTATAATCCGATTTGTAGTTTTCATTTGACAGCTGTCTGGCCGGACTTTTCCCACCAGCAGTGGGAAACATGACATTGTCAGTATCCTCTGTGGTGCTGCTTCCGCTGCGCAAAGCACGTGCCTGCCACACGTCAGTGAGCTGTTTCAGCAGGCGTTTCATGTCACTTATAGTTTGGAATGACCCACGAACTACGACGGAAGTATTTTAAAGCGGGGCTCTGGGAGCCGCTATAGTCGTCTATACCATATGGGAAGTTCTGAATTTTGATGCGATTTTTGTAAGAAACAGAGACTCTAAATTTCATACTAGTTAAGAGTTCAATACTGAAAAAATTAAATAAAAATCAAATAACAAAATCTGACGAAGCTTGTACGTATCAATCGCAATGAAAGATTTATAGCTGAGTGGTATATTTTAGTAATCAAAGAAAAAATGTTTCAGTGAGTTCGATTATTTTTAACATATGACCGGACTTCAGACAGCAAGTAATACTTTTTATGGCATGTCAAATAACTTTAATAGAATGGTGCACAGTGACACAGATAACTTAATCACTAAGTCTCTGTAATAGACGGTTGGAACTTTCCACCAATCATTCTGTTTCTCGGCGACAGCAGTCCGTTCCTTGGCCTAATAACTATCCGAGGCGCGCAGTGTGACTGTCCTCATCATTAGAAAATGTGCGATTGCTGAGAGTCAGTTTCTAGGTTGCCTAAACATTGCCGTCTGTAGTTCATGCCGACGTGCTTCCTTCCCGACGAGCATCAGCCACGTCTGTGTGGCGTTGTTCAAATTGTTGGCGCCGATTCACTACTGCTGGAGGCGACAATGCATTTGGTTTACATACCGTCAAAATTTCGCAGTGAACATGGGTGCGTGGTTTAGACGTTTTGCCAACAAGAACCGTATTATCCTGCTCACTTCAGCTTTAGAGTACTTTTCGAGTTGCCGCTTCATTTCGCTCTGCACCTGTTACCTGCATCGCAGCAGATGTGTGTCTACAGGAAACACGAAACACGTGTCGCCTTCAAGGCGTCAAAGGAAACGCCTTTCAGCTGTATAATTTCCAAACTGTCATTCATATTTGGCTATCAGTTTCGGCGATTTACTGCGCCATCTTCAGGCCCTCTTACTAACCTGTAGAAAAATTTCAACCTAGGCTCCGATCAGTTCGCCGAAACTGGTAACCAAATAAAATAACAGTTGGGAAATTAGACGGCTGAAAGATGTTTCATTTGACATTAGGTACCGAACAGCCGTGCCCCGCAACCATGTCTGAAAAGATGGACAAAGAGTGTATTCCCTTCTGACAATGCATCACTCTTGTTGCGCAATAATCTCAGCGTGCAACGACATGTGCAACTTAACTTGTTGAAGTACCAAGTATGTGAAGTTACCGTCACCTCACCTGGATCCCTCATCTCCGCTCCATCCAATCCCACAACCGCCTCCGACTCCTCAAACTCCTCTCTGGCCGGACATGGGGGTTAAACTCCTCTACCATCCTCCACACCTACAAATCCTTAATCCGTCCCATCCTCTGTTATGCCAGTCCCGCCTGGATATCCGCTCCCGCCCCCCCCCCCCCCCCAAATTCTATACGTCCCTACAGATCCTTGAGCACCATGCACTCCACCTCATCTTCCGTATACACCTCCCATCCCCCATGCGGATCCTCTATGAGCTGATTCCTTTCCCCCATCTTCTCCTATTCCTCGAACATATCCACATACACACCTCCCACCGTCTTCATCCCCTTCATCCCCTGGTTGCTCCTCTTCTCTTCAACCCCCGCCCTCTGCCCCACCTTCGCTGTTGTGTCCCCCCTACCCTCCATCTCTACACCCTTCATCTCCTTTCCCAAGGTGGCTTCCATCAACTCCCCCTCCCGGATGATGCCCTCTCTCCCTCCTCTCTATCTATCAACTCTGATCCTCATCTCCCCCTCCTTTCCTCTGTCCTTTCCCTGGACTCCCTCTTCTCCCCCCCCCTTCCATCCTGTTTTCTCCCCACCTAACCTCTCTCTGCCTCCCTTCCCCCCCCTCGCCCTTTAGCATTCCCCTCCTCTGCCTTTCACCACTGCCTGTCGCGTCTGCCCAGCCCCTCCCCCCCCCCCCCCCTCTTATGGGTTCTCGTCCTCCATCGGCTCCTTCCCCCTCCCTCCCACTTCGTTTTTTCCTCTCCTCCCCCCCCCCATTTTCTTTCCCATCATCTGTCCAGGTTCCCCCCATCTGCCCTCCGCCACACACCGTCAGGTGGCTTGCAGAGTGTGGATGTAGATATCATATTTGTGCCAACTTTTTAGTGCAGTGTTCAAGTGAGTGTTGTGTGTCTTTCCAAAGTGTTGCGAACAGATATCATACTGTCGCTGGGGGTGACTTTTATATCTCTTGTGAACAGAAACCAGACTGTCGCTGTGTTTTTTAGTTGTCTGTCTATTATTTTTCTGCTTCCTGTGTATTTTATTAGCATCATCAGCCCTTTGTTTTATGTTTTAAGTTCCACAATGTTCCGCCATTTTACCATTTAAGTCGCCGATTTTATTGCCAGCTTT
This sequence comes from Schistocerca piceifrons, assembly GCF_021461385.2. Lineage (NCBI taxonomy): Eukaryota > Metazoa > Arthropoda > Insecta > Orthoptera > Acrididae > Schistocerca > Schistocerca piceifrons. The sequence continues at coordinate 1,151,903,594 of NC_060138.1, forward strand.
TATTATTTGTTATCTTCATCTTTTTGAAACAAATTCTGTAGGCTGAAGAGTGGCGTACTAAGCTGCTGCCAGCCCGCCTCCTTCGGTGGGAATCGAAACTCAATAAAGAAAGAAAAAATGTGAAGTTCTGTTTTTCCATCTTTTTTCACTGCACCACGTTATAAGATGCTCAGAGAAAGAAACGAGAGGGAGGCTGTGAAATGAAAACCACTGAAGGAATCGTAATGACGATGGCCTACGGAAGAAGTGGTCCCTATGCGGCGACAGAACGAGCACGTCCACGCGTCGAGCGTCCACTGCAGTCAGAAGCGCTGAGAACGCAGAAATGGAGACTTCGAAAGAAAAACAAAGGGGCATAGTGCGTTTCCTGACTGCGGAAGGAGAGTGGAGAGTGGAAATTCATCAAAGACTGGCACAAATGTACGGAGAGCACTTCGTGGCAGTTACCAGGGACAAAATGTGCCATATGCGATTCGAGGAAGGTCGGGCGCCGCTGGCCGATGACACACGATCTGGAACGCCACACCGCATTACCGACACCACTGTGCAGCAGGTCGCGTTACAGTGGCAGCCCTTGTCACAGAGCTCATCGGATTTGCGACGGACATACAGTAGATCTACTCTCCATACACTTGTGCCATTCTGAGGCGCCATGTCTCGGACTGCGCGGCCCCTCCCGCCGGAGGTTCCAGTCCTACCTCGGCCATGGGTATGTGTGTGTTGTTCTTAGCGTAAGTTAGTTTAAGTAGTGTGTAAGTCTAGGGCCGATGACCTCTGCAGTTTGGTCCCTTAGCGATACACCCACCCCACATTCTTCGACAAATTTCCATTCCCTGCACTGCTTCTCCTGTAAGGAGCTTCCATTTCTCTGTTGCCAGCACTACTGATTGCAGTGCACGTTCGACGCGGGTTCGTGACACTCTAGTAGCGAGTTTGGAGTCTCACCTCTCTTACAGGGACCACACCTTCTTCCGTATACAAAAGCATTATGATTCCTTCAGAGGTTTCTATAGAACAGCCTCCGGCTCGTTCCGTTTTGAACGCACCTGATAATAACGAAAACTGGCTGGGATGAAAACGTAGAATAATAGAAGCAAAATAAGTGCCCCCAACCAAGTCGCTCCCAGCCAGCATGTCCTAAGAGGGTTACACAGAAAGTAACGTGCCGCATTTTTTTTTCTTCAATAAGTGTTTAATGAACATACTGAGAATGGTGTTTACCAACACACACTATTTTTCCACGTAATCTCCATCCAGTTCTGTGGCCATCCTCCAGGGCGAAACAAGGGCGTGTATGCGCGGTCGGTACCAGTCCTTGTCCTGGTGGCGGAGCCAATGCTTCACTGTGTGAAGCGACCTCGTCGCCTTCAAAATGTCTTCCACGAATGGCATCCTTTAACGGCCCAAACAAGTGGAAGTCCGAGTGGGCTAGGTCAGGTGTGTCATGTGTGACAGCCGTGGATGGTACCCCGACGGCTGCAAATCTTGGAGCTCCACGCGAACCACCTCCTGATTACCTCACCCTCCGTGCTCAGCGACTAACTGTACTTCTGTCGAAACCCACATGCTCCATAGACTTTGCACAAGCGTCTGTGAACATTTCCCACAGTTTCTTTCTCTGCAGTGACAAATTCAATGACCGCACATTGCTTGTAACGTACATCAGCTGTCCTGCAGCTACGCTATCTGCCGGAAGTGACGGAAACTTGGTGGGCTCACTCAGGAGACCTCAAATAACACACACACCAGAAAAAGTTTTGCATCACTTCGGTTCCGGAACCTGTACAGAAAACTGGAATATAGCTCTACATAAACATCATTTCCGCCCTTTTTATTGCTCATGAAAACCACACCTTAAATGTTGTACCACCATACAGCGAGACCTTGACAGGTGGTGGTCCAGATTGCTGAACACACCTGTACCTCTATACCCAGTAGCCCGTCCTCTTGCACTGATGCATGCCTGTATTCGTCGTGGCATACTATCCACAAGTTCATCAAGGCACTGTTGAACCAGATTCTCCCACTTCTCAATGACGATTCGGCGTTGATCCCTCAGAATGGTTGGTGGGTCACGTCGTCCATAAACAGGTCGTTTCAATCTATCCCAGCCTTGTTCGATAGGATTCTGGGGTTCATGTCTGGAGAACATGCTGGCCACTCTAGTCGAATGATTTCGTTATCCCGAAGGAAGTCATTCACAAGATATGCATGAGGGGGGCGCGAATTTTCGTCCATGAAGACGAATGCCTCGCCAATATGCTGCCGATATCGTCGCACTATCGGTCGCAGTATTGCATTCACGTATCGTACAGTCGTTACGGCGCCTTCCATGACCACCAGCGGCGTACGTCGGCCCCACATAATGCCACCTCAAAACAGTAAGGGACCTCCACCTTGCTGTACTTGCTGGACAGTGTGACTAAGGCGTTCAGTCTGACCGGGTTGCCTCCAAACACACCTCCGACGATTGTCTGGTTGAAGGCATATGCGACACTCATCGGTGAAGAGAACGCGATGCAAATCCTGCATGGTGTCATTATTGCAAAGATGGACCTCGCCATGGACGTCGGTAGTGAAGTTGCGCATTATGCAGCCTATTGCGCACAGTTTGAGTCGTAACACGACGTCCTGTAGCTGCACGAAAATCATTATTCAACATGTTGGCGTTGCCGTCATGGTTACTCCGAGCCATAATCCGTAGGTAGCGCTCATCCACTGCAGTAGTAGCCCTCGGGCGGCCAGAGCGAGGCATGTCATCGGCAGTTCCTGTCTCTCTGTATCTCCTCCAACTCCGAACAACATCGCTTTGGTTCACTCCGAGCCGCCTGCACACTACACTTGTTGAGAGCCCTTCCTGGCACAAAGTAGCAATGCGGACGCGACCGAAAAAACAATGGTTCTGAGCACTATGGGATTTAACATCTGAGGTCATCAGTCCCCTAGAACTTAGAACCACGTCAGCACTTAAACCTAACTAACCTAAGGACATCACACACATCCATGCCCGAAGCAGGATTCGAACCTGCGACCGTAGCGGTCACGAGGTTCCAGACTGAAGCGCCTTGAACCGCTCGGCCACACCGGCTGGCCGACGCGATCGATCCGCGGTATTGACCGCCTAGGCATGGTTGAACTACAGACAACACGAGCCGCGTATCTCCTTCCTCGTGGAATGACTGAAACTGATCGGCTGTCGGACCCTCTCGGTCTAAAAGACGCTGCTCGTGCATGGTTGTTTACATCTTTGCGCAGATTTAGTGACATCTCTGAACAGTCAAAGGGCTGTGGGACTGTGACTGTGATACAATATCCACAGCCAACGTCTATCTTCAGGAGTTCTCGAAACCGGGGTGATACAAAGCTTTTTTTGATGTGTGTGTTATTGTTATTATCATTATTATTATTACTATTATTATGTATATTATAATTGTTACAGTGCTGACGCGCTTTGTCGTAAATTACATACTGTAACAATGCTAATATAAAACATCTGGAACACGACCTACAATATAAATGCAGATAACTGATCTACAGCTTTGAAATATCGAAAGTATCTAGTTACACACGGAAATTCGATCACCATTATTTATGGCAGCTGCGGTAAGCGCTTAAAACTGCGCGCTCCTATTTCCTTTTTTTTCCGGTTCTGCGTTAGCCCGTCTGGCGCAGGGCGCTTCTCTGCGTTTCCCACGCGGGCGAAATAACGACTGGACGGCTGCAGCGGAAGCAGCTTAAAGCGGCCGGGCAGCCCGGGCGGCCACGGGTCATTTCAGGCAGCGCCGGAGACATATTTCAGGCGGGCACCTGCTGGCAAACATCGTTACCGCAAATGATGCATGGCGCATCCCTGAAGGGCGTGGCGTAGCGCGTGAAATATCGGCGGGCTGCCTCGGCGCCGATGCGGGCGCGCGTCCGGTGATGGGCGCAACATACAACAGCCCCGCGCGTCTGGCCTGGCTAAAATACGACGGTGGGCTGCAAGCAAGGGCCCGTCAGCCCACCGCCTACCTGTGTCTGTCTCCTGCAGGCCGTTTAACTGTGCCCGAGTTCTTCCGCGTTGCGCACGCAAGGAAGGTTCAGCGAACATATTCCGAAACCACATCCAACACACAGCGTTTGATTGTTTTGTTCCATCTCCGTTGTTGAGTCCGCCCCATTAACAGCCGGCACGGTAGCTCATCGTGTTCGGTCAGAGGGTTAGCTGCCCTCTGTAATAAAAAAAAAAACTGAGTTCACCGATCAACAACGAACCGAAACGGGTGTCTTACGACATCCGCCCTGAGCAGATACAACGAACGAAAGAGAACAAAATGATATTTAGAAAAAAAAAAAAGAATTAGCTCAACGCTCAATGCGTTTGAATGCCAGGCACGGGGGCCCGGGTTCGATTCCCGGCTGAGGTGGGAGATTTTCTTCCCTCAGGGACTGGGTGTTGTGCTGTACTCATCATCAATTCATCCCCATTGTCGACGCGCAAGTCGCCCCATATGGCGTTGCACTCAATAAGACTTGCACTTTGCGGCCGAAGTTCGCGCATGGGAACTCCCGGCTACAGAGAAGTTGCAGTATTAGAAAATTGCAGCGAAATTCAGGGAGATCTGCAGCGGATAGGCACTTGGTGCAGGGAATGGCAACTGACCCTTAACGTAGACAAATGTAATGTATTGCGAATACATAGAAAGAAGGATCCTTTATTGTATGATTATATGATAGTGGAACAAACACTGGTAGCAGTTACTTCTGTAAAATATCTGGGAGTATGCGTACGGAACGATTTGAAGTGGAATGATCATATAAAATTAATTGTTGGTAAGGCGGGTGCCAGGATGAGATTCATTGGGAGAGTCCTTAGAAAATGTAGTCCATCAACAAAGGAGGTGGCTTACAAAACACTCGTTCGACCTGTACTTGAGTATTGCTCATCAGTGTGGGATCCGTACCAGATCGGGTTGGCGGAGGAGATAGAGAAGATCCAAAGAAGAGCGGCGCGTTTCGTCACAGGGTTATTTGGTAAGCGTGATAGCGTTACGGAGATGTATGCAAACTCAAGTGGCAGACTCTGCAAGAGAGGCGCTCTGCATCGCAGTGTAGCTTGCTCGCCAGGTTTCGAGAGGGTGCGTTTCTGGACGAGGTATCGAATATATTGCTTCCCACTACTTATACCTCCCGAGGAGATCACTAATGTAAAATTAGAGAGATTCGGGCGCGCACGGAGGCTTTCTGGCAGTCGTTCTTCCCGCGATCCATACGCGACTGGAACAGGAAAGGGAGGTAATGACAATGGCACGTAAAGTGCCCTCCGCCACACACCGTTGGGTGGCTTGCGGAGTATAAATGTAGATGTAGACTTCATACGATCATTTCCATTTCCATTGTTGAATATTTTGAAGGATACTTTGAGAGTCAGCCACAAGTGTTATCTTAGGAAAGGAAGTGGAAAGGACAAACTTAAGAGCTTCCAGGAGTGGCACTGTATCCTCCGTATATATAAATGCGCTTGTGGGCAGTTTGATGGTTTTCCCTATCTGAATCTGAGGGCAGAGAAATGCACGTCCAGTACACTCTTTCTACGGAATTTTGGATCTATCGGTAAATAGACAGAGGAAACCAGGCCACTGAGCTGCAACGAGATGACTGAAGCCATTATTGACATTAGCACTTTCCAAACAGTGTATATTAAAATAAAGGACTGGAATATGACAGATGAGTGTATGAAGATCGCAATCAGAAACGCCATGAGCATCGTATATAACGTACGAGAGGTGACCAAGTGTCAAAGCTGGTACAAACGACCGGAGCTTTATTCCTTCTGTAGGAGGCAGTCCATTGTTGGTAAATGCAGTCTCTACTTTGGTAGACAGTCCTGTCCATAAAGCCCATGACTTGAATGTAGAACTTATCCGATAACATTAGGCATCTAATGCTGAAGGGCATCTCCACTGCTCCCACTAAAAGAGCGTTGGTGGGTGTCGATCGATGACTCCAAGACAGGTACGAATGACTCCGTTTTGGAGAGTATCTAGTTTTGTGAGATGAACCTTTGCCAAATTGCGGTACGGTTGAAAGCCACAGTCTAGCCGAGATTCACGATTTCTACTATTATACGACTCCGCTTCATTCACATCTCTTTTCCTCAACATCTACATCAGATCAAAGTTTTCGCTTCGCCGGCATGTGAGTGTAATCCTGAGTCGGAAGGTGATATCAACCATATCTTGTTTGTGTGTCCTCAATTCGACTGCGACTGGTTGGACTTTCTGAAGATATTGCCGAGCGTGGGATACTCCTTTCTCAATAGGTACTTCACTTTTATTTACCAAAGACAGTCGCTTCTATAAAAGTGATTGTTAAGCTCCCGTTGTAGGTGGGGTACCAGCTGCCCCATTCTACCTTACCCAGTACCTCTAAAAATTTCGGCATGCGAATATATTCGTGCTCTTTTTAACATAAAACTCACCTCTCACTCCCACAACCTTCCCCAACTGTACTTCACCCCCACTAGTCCATCACTGTAAATCTTCCATATCCATCCATTCCCACTTTCCCATTCTCATTCACTCATTCAGCCCAATTAATTGTCATTATCTCTTTGTGTCTGTCGGTCCTGTCTCACGACCGCTGTCTCCCTCGTTCCGTCTTACTGCTGGTGTCTCTCTCACTGTCAATGTCTCCCTCCTCCTTAATCTCTCTTACTTCTACTATGTCATTGATTCTTTCCCAATCACTGCTGCTTTCTTCTCACTGTCACCTCCCCCCCTTTTCCTCATTCTCATTTCGGGTACTCTATCACCATCTCTCAATCTCTCACCCACTTCCACTTTCTCCTCCTCTTTATTCCTCTCCCACTGTCACTGTCTCCCACATTCTTCTCCTAGCACTGTTCTGTCACTGTCAACTATGTTGCGTTGCCACTGGGTCCCTCTCTATGTCTCACTCTGCCATTGTCTCCTTCGCTTTTCCTGTACCACAACCACTGTCTACTATCTTCCAGTATTTATTTATTTTCCATCTCTTTCCCAGTGCCACTGTCTTCCTCTCTCTCAGCATACAAAAGGGCGAACTTTGGGAAAATATTTAAAAGTGCTGGCGTAGGTAGAATGAGGCAGCAGGTATCCCTCTTTTCAGTCAGTCTTTTATTAGACATAAGCACATTTGTGTTTCGATGGGAGTATTTTTCCGGTGGTTCCCTTGTTTTCCCTGCTACAGCAGGGCCTCTCATTCATATGAGAAGTACTTTATGGGCCAGTAAAATTTTGATAGTTTACTTAAGTGAAACTGAAATAACGCAAACCTAATTTTACACGTCAGACCGGAATTTATGTGCACAAAAATTTTGGAAGTGCTTCAGTACTACAACATGAAGTTCTCTTGATAACAGACTTTACAGCATATTTCTCCGTGCTAACTCACTTAATAAACTACGTGTTTGTCCAGTACCGGATTTTACGTGCATATTTCTTAAGTATACTAGAAGCGTATCTTTGAACCTCTGTATCTCGGAGACGTATGTAGATGTAAAAAAAAATTTCAGGTTTGTTCGATATCGGTATCTTAGGAATATATCGTAAAAATTTCAGCAGTTTGCTGTGCATAGCTGTCTTGGTATCGGTGGCTCGGTTTTGATACCCAAAAACAGCGTTTTTGAGGTGCTTCTCGATAACGGATAAAGATTTTTGAAAACGGGAAGATTGCACTTTTAGGTAAATTTTAGAGAAAATACCGTTAAAATTTGAGCAATGTGCTGATGTAGTTATATAAATACCCGTTGACGATGGCGAAAAAGTGAGGGAAAACATTTTTCCTAGTTTTCTCAGGAACCAGCCACGTACTAAATGGCCCTTAAGGCTCACCTTAGACCACATCTAATGCAAAACAATTAAAATTTGGACTCTATATCGTAGTACACTTTCGAAAATATTTGTAACGCATCCCGTTGCATGCATACCAATTAAGATCCTTTTCCTTTTCTATGACGAACGAAGTGATCGGACATCGAAAAGCATGAGACACGAAACCTGTCACAGCTTTCAATGGCAAAAGTATAAATAATAGCTTGTTAAAATGGGAAGGTTAATTCTCTGGATTAGCAACATTTTAAATAAGAAAATCTGCTTCCGCGAGCATCGACACTCGGCAAACGATCTTACGGAGTGTGGTAGACAGTACCGAGGTAATTTTCCGCCTTTGCTTACTCGTTCGCGAGTGGTGCCTGAGGAAGAGGAGCTAGCTGTCTCATCTTTGAAGAAAGACGTTATTCCACCGCGCCATATATTAAATATTTGTTTCTCTGCACTACTAGGTTCAAACGATGAGAGTTGAAGCACAGAAGAATGCTGAAAACTAGATGGACTGATAAAGTAAGAAATGTGGAGGAAAACACTGAGAAGAAGAAGGGACAGTACGATAACACATGTGTTTAGACACCGAGGAATAACCTCCATGATACTAGAAGCTGTAGAGGGCATAGGAGTGGTATTCGTGGCTGCCATCGCCAAAAAATTGCGAGTCAAGCGTAAATTTGCATAGCATGGTCGACATCGTTACGCGCGGTTCCACAAACAAGTGTGAGTGTGTGTGTGTGTGTGTGTGAGAGAGAGAGAGAGAGAGAGAGAGAGAGAGAGAGAGAGAGAGAGAGAAACAGAGAGAGATGTTTGTAGCCAAGCATTACAAGTTGATGGGCGAACGTGCCAAGCACAATAAGTAAAAGGCAAGCGTGGACAAAAATTGTGGACAAAGTTCCGGAATTTTTTGAACAGACCTCGGATACGCCTGGCACGCGACTTTTGACGATATGAGGACGATTTATCCACATCTGTTGCTACAGATGACATGGAAACTTATCAACCTTAAAATAAGCAGTGTGTATTTTCACACACAGTGCGGTCAAATAACGTCTTTCTACAAATTTATAGAGGCTGTGGTACCGATCCAAAAGAAAGTAAATTCTTTTCTTTCGTTTTACGTCTATAATTCCCAATTCGTGAGAGTAGGATTGGCTGTTGTAGAATATTATTCTGTTTACTCAAGTACCCCAGCAGGCTGGGAGATGGGCAGAGGGAATCCCAATTGGAATGTTAGGGAGAGAGCTTCAACTCCCTGCATTCGTCTGACGACAAATGGAAACCTACAGAAAACTTTGGTCGGAGTGAGGGATTGGAACTACTGTACTTTTAAATAATTTCTGGGACAACTTTGGCCGTCGTCCCAGGCAAAAACTTAAATTGTTATGTGTATGTTTGTGAAAGTCCGCCTCTATAGCACAGTTGTCAACGTGTGTCGCGCAGAGTATATGCGGAGGGCCAGTTTCGCATACACTTTTCTCGTGTCAAACTGGCGAAGACTGATTACCACGTACGCATTCTTGTTACTAGTTCAAGCATTTCCACGATAGCCGAGAAGAAGTTGACGATGACCTATGCTTGGGACGTCCTTAACATAAAAAACGGACGAAAATATCGAAAAAGGACGTAATCTAATTCGATCTGACCGTTGGTTGAGTGTTCGATAGATTGCTGCAACTGTAGTAATTGACAAATAACTCGTAAGGCATATTTTAGTCAACCATACACTTCTTTTAGTGAGAGATAAGTTTCAGTAGCAGTTTATACAAGTTTCATGTGAAACTTCTGCTGTTAGCCTTATGATTCCGGCAAGCCAAGATAAAAGCTCTTACATAAATGAAAGCCACGGCCACAGTGATTTGTCTACAGACATCAGAGATGCTGCATTCTACTGATAAAGTTTCACTTTACAGCTATTGGTCGTTCAGTTTCGATCCACCCGTGCTTACGATGTGACACCATCAGTCCCGTATTCGATAGCGACACCTCGCGTTCACTGAAATGAACTGAACGTAACCAACGGCGCCTAAACATTTAAAGGGACTACTCGTGGTAAACGGGCGACGGGGTCGTCGGGTTCGAATTGCGGTCATGCACATTTTTTATTTTATTTATTTATTTTTTAGCTTCTGAAGAGCTACTCTTTCACTCCCTGCTCCCCCTGAATCTAAGGCCATACACGTCGTCCGGAACGCAGGTGGTGGGGAACGCTTTCTCCGAGCGGTGTGTGTGTGTGGCTGCGCTGGCTCGCCAGCACAGCGGATGGAGGTGGGGCCTCGCACTGCCCAGCTGGCTTTGAGACGGCGCTGCTGCAATTTCAATCCGCCGGGTCGGCCGCTACGCCACTGTGTGGCAGCCCGGCAGGCGGGCGGCGGTCATTAGGAGCCAGCACGGGCCGCCGCTGTGGCTCTATGGCCGCGGCCGTGCCGCCACTTCCGCGCCCCCATGCATTATGGATGCGGCCGCGGCGCTCCGCACTCACCTGAAACACACAGACCGGAGTGGCGGTCAGCGCACTACAGCCAAACCGCGCGTCCGCTGCTACTACTGTAACACAACTTATTCACTACACTCGACAACAAAATAAGGCAGACTGAAAAGTTGCGGGAGATAACACATATAGTGGCATAATCGTAACATGTAAGCTTTCACGGCCGGAGTCTTCATTAATTAAAACTTCCGCGCTGAATTGCCGTGGTCCATATATAAAACTTCTTCTCCTTCCCGACGTCTCGTTGCCTACTGCGGGCAACGTCTTCTGAGGTGAGTCGGCGACTGGCTGCTAGGCGCTGGTGGTCCCGCTTATACATGGTGTTACAAAAAGGTACGGCCAAACTTTCAGGAAACATTCCTCACACACAAATAAAGAAAAGATGTTATGTGGACATGCATCTGGAAACGCTTAATTTCCATGTTAGAGCTCATTTTAGTTTCATCAGTATGTACTGAACTTCCTCGATTCACCGCCAGTTGGCCCAATTGAAGGAAGGTAATGCTGACTTCGGTGCTTGTGTTGACATGCGACTCATTGCTCTACAGTACTAGCATCAAGCACATCAGTACGTAGCATCAACAGGTTAGTGCTGATCACTAACGTGGTTTTGCAGTCAGTGCAATGTTTACAAATGCGGAGTTGGCAGATGCCCATTTGATGTAGGGATTAGCACGGGGCATTAGCCGTGGCGCGGTACGCTTGTATCGAGACAGATTTCCAGAACGAAGGTGTCCCGACAGGAAGACGTTCGAAGCAATTGATCGGCGTCTTAGGGAGCACGGAACATTGCAGTCTATGACTCGCGACTGGGGAAGACCTAGAACGGCGAGGACCCCTGCAATGGACGAGGCAATTCTTCGTGCAGTTGAAGATAACCCTAATGTCAGCGCCAGAGAAGTTGCTGCTGTACAAGGTAACGTTGACCACGTCACTGTATGGAGAGTGCTACGGGAGAACCAGTTGTTTCCGTACCATGTACAGCGTGTGCTGGCACTATCAGCAGCTGATTGGCCTCCACGGGTTCACTTCTGCGAATGGTTCATCCAACAATGTGCCAATCCTCATTTCAGTGCAAATGTTCTCTTTGCGGATGGGGCTTCATTCCAATGTGATCAAATTGTAAATTTTCACAATCAACATGTGTGGGCTGACGAGAATCCGCACGTAATTGTGCAATCACGTCATCAACACAGACATTCTGTGAACGTTTGGGCAGGCATTGTTGGTGAAGTCTTGATTGGGCCCCATCTTTTTCCACCTACGCTCAATGGAGCACGTTATCATGATTTCATACGGGATACTCTACCTGTGCTGCTAGAACATGTGCCTTTACAAGTACGACACAACATGTGGTTCATGCAGGATGGAGCTCCTGCACATTTCAGTCGAAGTGTTCGTACGCTTCTCAACAACAGATTCGGTGACCGATGGATTGGTAGAGACGGACCAATTCCATGGCCTCCACGCTCGCCTGACCTCAACCCTCTTGACTTTCATTTATGGGGGCATTTGAAACCTCTTGTCTACGCAACCCCGGTACCAAATGTAGACACTCTTCGCGCTCGTATTGTGGACGGCTGTGATACAATACGCCATTCTCCAGGGCTGCATCAGCGCATCAGGGATTCCATGCGACGGAGGGTGGATGCATGTATCCTCGCTAACGGAGGATATTTTGAACATTTCCTGCAACAAAGTGTTTGAACTCACGCTGGCACGTTCTGTTGCTGTGTGTTTCCATTCCATGATTAATGTGATTTGAAGAGAAGTAATAAAGTGAGCTCTAACATGGAAAGTAAGCGTTTCCGGACACATGTCCACATAACATATTTTCTTTCTTTGTGTGTGAGGAATGTTTCCTGAAAGTTTGACCGTACCTTTTTGTAACACCCTGTATAGACCGCTTAGATGGCGCCACCACTCGTCATGTGCTTTCGACTTTAAAACTATCTCTGGCTAGTGCCATCTCTTTGGATTACAGGTAATCGATTGTCACTTCGTTTGTACAAAGTCGACCACCATGTCTAGTTTTAATCCTTCTTCTTCTCTATTAAAATTATGTCCGTGCTTGTAGATCTCTATAGCTTCTCTATACATGCGAGTATAATAATGTGAGGTCCTAGCTATCACGTTTGTCTCACTAAATTTTATTTCGTGATCACCGTCTTTGGAAACGTGTTCCGCTGCAGCTGATTTGTCAATCTGTCCCAATCTACAGTTCCTTTAGTGTTCCGTTGGCGGTTATTAACACTCCTTTTAGTTGTTCCAATATAAACCATGCCACAGCTACACGGAATTTTATACACACCTGGGGTAGCTAAGGGGTGTCGTGCGTCTTTCACCGATCTTAAACTTTCTATTCCAGGTGTGTATAAAATTCCGTGTAGCTGTGGCATGGTTTATATTGGAACAACTAAAAGGAGTGTTAATACCCGCCTAACGGAACACAAAAGGAACTGTAGTTTGGGACAGATTGACAAATCAGCTGCAGCGGAACACTTTTTCAAAGACGGTGATCACGAAATAAAATTTAGTGAGACAAACGTGATAGCTAGGACCTCACATTATTATACTCGCATGTATAGAGAAGCTATAGAGACCTACAAGCACGGACATAATTTTAATAGAAAAGAAGAAGGATTAAAACTAGACAAGATATGGCGGTCGACTTTGTACCAACGAAGTGACAATCGATTACCTGTACTCGAGAGAGATGGCACTAGCCAGAGATAGTTTTAAAGTCGAAAGCACGTAATGAGTGGTGGCGGCATCTAAGCGCTCTATATAAGCGGGACCTCCAGCGCCTAGCAGCCAGTCGCCGACACACCTCAGAAGATGTTGCCCGCAGTAGGCAACGAAACGTCAGGAAGGAGAAGCAGTTTTATATATGGACCACGGAAATTCAGCCCGGAAGTTTTAATTAATGACATACAGTGGAGGCTCACTCATAAAGGCTCTGAGGAAGAGTGTGTTTCACAACAGACAGCTGGAAAAAATTCCAACAATAAACGTATTTAAGAGATAATGGAAGCAAGACTAAAGAAAAATGAAGACACGTTCATAGAATTTGTCGACCAGGAAAAAGGCGTTCGACAATGTGGCGCAAGATGTTCAAAATTCTGAGAAAAACAGGGGTAAGCTATAGGTAGAGACGCGTAATATACAATTAAGCTTCCGTTAATTTTACGTCTATGGTGACAAACGTTTTGTTAACAGATTACCGGTTTCGGTCTTTAATGACCATCATCAGATCTGCAGCAAAAATGGGAAAAAAACATAAATACACTCGCAAATTGTACACAGCTTAAGAACAATACAGAGACCATAATGAAAAGTAGTACTGACAAAATTTACATTTGTATGCTTTAAATATGAAGAGGCATATCTGTTTCATAAAAACAAAGTCTTAATGTACTGCAGCCATAGTGGCATCGTCAAGTGTTAAATGCGGAATCAGCACCAGCATCGTCAAATACATATAAATAACATCACATGCAGGAGTCATGTGTCAGTAGTGGTACTGTTTAAAACAAGCTGCCGTACAGTAGCCACAAGATGTTTGCGTTGTAAGTTCACCAGGTGTCGCTAATGTCGGCACACACTTGTTTTCAATAATTAATTTAAACAGCGAAAATAAAGGGGGATACAATAGTTGAAGTCTGTAATAAGCTTATAACGCAAAAATGGCATTACAGTAATAAAAAGCAATAAAAAAGGACACGACAAAAGTAATATACAATATGTACAAACACTGAGAGGGAATACCAATACTGGACGACCAAGAACGAAGTGCTCGGATTAAAAAGGTTGTAAGACAGAGATGCAGTCTTTCGCCCCTACTGTTCAATCTGTACATCGAAGAAGCAATCGATTCCCGGCGGGGTCGGGGATTTTCTCTGCCTCGTGATGACTGGGTGTTAAGTGATGTCCTTATGTTAGTTAGTTTTAAGTAGTTCTATGTTCTAGGGGACTGATGACCATAGATGTTAAGTCCCATAGTGCTCAGAGCCATTTGAACTATTTTTGAAGAAGCAATGATGGAAATGAAATCTAGATTCAGGAGTGGAATTAAAATTGAAGGTGAAAGGATATGAATGATACGATTCGCTGATGACATTGCTATCCTGAGTGGATGTGAAGATGAATTACATGATCTGCTGAATTGAATGAGCAGTCTAATGAGTACACAGTATGGATTGAGAGTAAGACGAAAGTAACGAGGAGCAGCAGAAATGAGAACAGCAAGAAACTTAATGGTCACGAAGTAAATGAAGTTAAGGATATGTAATACCTAAGCAGCAAAATAACCAGTGACGGGCGGATCAAGGAGGACAACAAAAGCAGACTAGCACTGCAAAGAAAAGTCTACTCGTATCAAACATAGGCCTCAATTTGAGGAAGAAATTTCTTAGAATGTATGTTTTGGAGCACAGCACTGTGTGGTAGTGAAACGTGGACTGTGGGAAAACTGGAACAGAAGAGAATCGAACCAATTGAGATGTGGTGCTACAAACGAATCTTGAAAATTAGGTGGACTGGTATGGTAAGGAATGAGGAGGTTCTGAACAAAATCGTAGAGGAAAAGGAATATGTGGGAAACACTGACAAGGAGAAGGGACAGGATGATAGGACATCTGTTAAGACATCGGGGAATAATTTGCAAGGTACTAGAGGGAGCTGTAGAGGGCAAAAACTGTACAGGAAGGCAGAGATTGGAATACATCCAGCAAATAATTGAGAACTTAGGTTGCAAATGCTACTCTGAGTTGAAGAGGTTGGCATATGAAAGAATTTCGTGGCGGGCCACATCAGATCTGTCAGAAGTCTGATGACCCCCCCCCCCCCCCCCCCAAACGTGAGTGAGAGATAAGCCATCGCAGATGTGAAGTGCTGGAACTTTAATAACCGGTGTAACCGCCAGAATGTCGGTTCAATAATGCTTACGTGCAGATATTGTGTCGTACAGGTGTCGGATGTCATTTAGTGGCCTAGAGTTCCATGCCTGCCGCACTTGGTCGCTCAGTAGGTCAATATAGGGAATGTTCTTTGCTTTTTCTGGATGACGCTGGAATTGTCGTCCGATAATGTCCCATACGTGCCCGATTACAGACTGATCTGGTGGCCGAGCAGGCCAAGGCAACATGTCGACACCCTGTATAGCATTTTGGGTTACAACAGTGGTATGTGGGCGAGCGTTATCCTGTTGGAAAACACCCCCTGGCAAGCTGTTCATGTATGGCAGCACGACAGGTCGAATCAGCAGGCTGACGTACGAATTTGTCGTAAGGTTGCGTGGGATAACCAAGAGAGCGCTCCTGCTGTCATACGAAATAACACCCAATAACTCCAAAGTGTCTGCACGAAGACAAGCTGGTTGCAGGTCCTCAGCTGGCTTCCTTCAGAACAACACACAGCCATCATTGGCACCGCGGCAGAATCACCTTTCATCAGAAAAAACAAGACCTCCACCCTGCCCTCCAAAGAGGTCTCGCTTGACACCACTGAAGTCGCAAATGGCGGTCTACGTCTACGTGATTACTCTGCTATTGACAATAAAGTGCCTGGAAAAGGTTTCAATGAACCACATTCAAGCGGTCTCTCCACCGTTCCACTCTCGAACGGTGCGCGGGGAGGAGGAGCACTGTGCAGGCCCTGATTTCTCTTATTTTATCGTGATGGTCATTTCTCCCCATGTAGGTGGGTGCCAACATAATGTTTTCGCAATCGGAGAAAACTTGTCAGTGGAATGAAAGCTACAGGCCGTCTGGCTAGGAGCTGTTCTCGAAGTAATCGATTACTACTAGTTCGTTGTGTTACTATGGCCGCAACTGCAGCTTATATTGCTGCTGCAGATACAGTACGATGCACCGGAGTCATACCCCGAACACGATAGCCATTTGGCGGTTCGGAGCCCGGTCTACTTCCAACCATATGTTCCCGTGGGCACCTCTGCCAGCAATCAAAATGACTACATTCCTGCCAAGTCTTTCTGCAATCTCGCAGAAAGAACATCCGGCTTCTCGTAGCCCTATTACACGATCTCTTTCAGTGAGGTGTTGATAATAGGGTCTTTGTCTCCTTAGAGGTATTCTTGACTAACACCAACTCACGACTTTTTTTCCTCTTGCTACAGAGAATGTTTCCAGTTCTTTGTATCAAATCACTAGGAGTGATAGAGCATTTCGTGGAGAAGAACTTTTTCCAAATACGTATAAAAGTTGATTCCTTGATCATGTTAGAAACTTTCATGGATGATGCAGTAGGCCAAATTTATCATTGTGAAGTAAGGAACCCTGGTCCAGAAACGACCGGGACGAATTTATAAGCGAATATTGTGGTACCTCCGATAGCGGAACACGTGTCGATACGACTATTTTTAAAATTGTAGGGTAAGCAACTTTCAGAGCTGGGTAGTACGAATCAAAATAAGAATAATATGCTTAATAAAAATTGACCCTAAAATGCATGCTTTGTATTTTGGGAGGAGGTAGTAATATGGACCAAAACAAGAAAAAGTTGTCAAAATGGCTGGCTCTGAGCACTATGGGACTTAAGGGTCGCGCGGTTCCAGACTGTAGCGCCTACAACCGCACGGCCACCCCGGGCGGCAAAAAGTTGTCAAGTAAATACGATCTCTAAAATGAACATTTTAAGAGCTATGGACACTTGTTCACTAGAAGAGATGTACTTCACAGCAGCGAAGACGAACAAGTGTTCACACCTCTTAAGGTGTGCACTTTAGATCCCCTGTCTACTGGACTATTTTCTTGTTTCGGTCCACACTATCACCTTGCAAAATATGGGAAGTAAAGATCCCCACCCAAGATGAACACATACTCATAGCTCTTAATGTATGCAATTTAGAGCCCATGTTTACTAGATTTTTTAAAAATTGTTTTGGTCCATACTACCACCTCCGAAAGTTGCCAACACTACACTCGCCGCAACAACAGTAGCGGTATATGTATAACATTAACAGAATTTCGCTTTTAACTTTCGACTCAGTCGTCTTCATACCTCAAATTGATACATTTACTCTTTTCCGTCATCCCTGAAAGTTTATATCATTACCATGGAATCACCCAGCATATGAGGTTATCTACCTTGGTCAACAGCAGACAATATGGAACATTCTACCTGTTCACCTGCATGTATTATTTACACAGTACCACGAGTGTATAAAAGCGAGCTGTTTATTGATAGTTTTTTTTCCTAGAACTGTGCCAGTTCTCTTTTTTCAGAAATGTCGTAATATAGCAGATTAAGATATGCTCTACGGCTTAGTAATAGACGGATATTGCTTTGATATTTTACGATTCCACTCTTTAACTCTTCCTGTAAACAAAAGCGTCCTGCTCTAGTTCCCAGTTTCGATTAAAATGAACCAGGAAATGGGATAATATTAAATGTAAAATCTAATACAACGTTGCCGTGTATAATTAAACAACTCATTGGACTCGCAGGTTTTACAGTTCTGTGACTCGCATTTCCGTGAAATAGCTACCAAGGTACACTTCTACAACAACTCAATTATCAAATTAATTACTCCACAACTCCCCGACTTCCAGGCTCAGTTCCGCACTGAAATATTCACTTTCTGCCTTGTGGAATTTGCCGATACTTCCGTTCTCATTAGTCACCAGAACCAGGTTCCTCGTAGTGATACACAATGTCCACTGGCCGTGTTTACGAGATCGGATTATTGGCGCGGGTCTCGTGGTCGTGCGGTAGCGTTCTCGCTTCCCACGCCCGGGTTCCCGGGTTCGATTCCCGGCGGGGTCGGGGATTTTCTCTGCCTCGTGATGGCTGGGTGTTGTGTGCTGTCCTTAGGTTAGTTAGGTTTAAGTAGTTCTAAGTTCTAGGGGACTGATGACCATAGATGTTAAGTCCCATAGTGCTCAGAGCCATTTGAACCATTGGCGCGGGCTGAAACCGATAGTGCAAAAGTAATAGAAACTGCACCGTAAAGTTTAGGGTTTCGTTCCGTCATTCGCTAAAAACGGAATCCTCGTAAGATCACTTTGTTGTCCGTCTGTTCGACTGTTAAGACCCCTTTTTTCAGAGACGAGTAGACGTGACAAATTGAAATTTATTTATTGCCTTTCACGGGCAAGTGCTCTACCAACCGAGCTACCCAAGCACGACTCACGCCCCGTCCTCACAGCTTTAATTCCGCCAGTACCTCGTCTCCTACCTTCAATTGATCACTTGCCCGCGAAAGGCAAAGGTCCCGAGTTCGAGTCTCGGTCCGGCACACAGTTTTAGTCCGCCTGGAAGTTTCATATTAGCGCACACTCCGCTGTAGAGTGAAAATTTCATTCTAGAAACAACCCCCAGTCCGTAGCTAAGCCATGTCTCCGCAATATCCTTTCTCCTGGGAGTGCTAGTTCTGCAAGGTTCACAGGAGAGCTTCTGTGAAGTTTGGAAGGTAGGAGACGAGGTACTGGCGGAATGAAAGTTGTGAGGACGGGGTGTGAGTCGTGCTTGGGTAGCTCATTTGGTAGAGCACTTGCCCGCGAAAGGCAAAGGTCCCGAGTTCGAGTCTCGGCCCGGCAGACAGTTTTAATTTGCCAGGAAGTTTCATATTAGCGCACACTCCACTGTAGAGAGAAAATTTCATTCTAGAAGCAGTATAACTGCACAACCACCACCGGCAGTGACGTGAAATGTATTGGCGGCGCAGTGAAAGACTTGCAAGGAGTGGCCGACCGTGAATGGACGTCACGTGACAGGATGGCCGGACGCGATGCGCTATCGGTTCTTTCTTTAAAAATGACCCTCGTGCCTATAAACAGGCCAGGTGATCTAGCGATAAACCGCGTGCCTGGAAACGGAGATGTCGGGTGATAGAATTTCTGTTGCCCCACTGATTTTTCAGTCTTCGTTTCAACCCGGCATTCGACTCTCAAAGATGTCAGTAGTCGCTGGTAACAACACGTGGTTTGGACTCCACGTTAAAGTATAGGTCCCGTATCCCCGCTACGATAACAAAAATTCTTTAGGACAATGTCGCCCTATGTTCAGTTCATAGCCTAGGGCTATTATTAAAATTTTGATATATCTATGCACCGATACTGCTCAACTAAATATATATATATATATATATATATATATATATATATATATATATATATATATATATCGGAGATGTCATTTACACCGATACATCGATATTGGAATAGCAACTTGAATGCTGATAGTTTAATTTTTATATTTTTCTTTTCGCAATATTACGTAAATATTTGAAACTGTCCTTTTAAAATTGCAGAAGAACGTAATTTTACTTTCACTGTGTGAAGGAGTGTTACTACTTTTTGAGCTTTCATCACGTCCAGTCTTACCCACTGACCGTGTGAAGCAAATGTAGGTGGCACAAAGAAGAAGTCCGATTATGCGGGGGAGGGGGGAGGGGTGTTGAATGGAGTAATGGCGCGTATGTTACGTTAAAAATTATTTATTAACGTAACTAGCGCGCTAGTGTACCATTTCTTCACAAAATTTGCTGAAGGAGATGAACAAAAATTTAAATGACAAGACTGGTCTTTGCTGTTTTATTGTGGGCGGAGACATGTGGGGGGAAATGTTGACGTTGTCAGCGTTCGGCGCTACTATCAGAAACTGCAGCGATTAATTTCTCCACGCAGTTTTGACACTACAATTGTTAGTAGCTGGCATTTTCAGAAATGAAAAAAAGGGGAAAATGATGTGAAATGGTTCAAATGGCTCTGAGCACTATGGGACTTCACTTCTAAGGTCATCAGTCCCCTAGAACTTAGAACTACTTAAACCTAACTAACCTAAGGACTTCACACACATCCATGCCCGAGGCAGGATTCGAACATGCGACCGCAGCGGTCGCGCGGTTTCAGACGGTAGGGCCTAGAACCGCTTTAGTTATCACCAAGCGTGAACGTGAATTATTTTCCTTTTAGTTCTTGCTCTAAGGGGGATAAGCAGGTTGCTAGCTTATTGATGTGCAGCATATCTAATAATAAATCTATACGTAAATATACGGCTCTAAAACCGGCAGTATATTTACAACGTGCAGCCGATATGTTTATAGGCACGTACACTATGTGATCAAAAGTATCCGGACACCTGGCTGAAAATGACATACAAGTTCATGGCGCCCTCCATCGGTAATGCTGGAATTCAGTATGGTGTTGGGCCACCCTTATCCTTGATGACAGCTTCCACTCTCACAATCATACGTTCAATCAGGTGCTGGAAGGTTTCTCGGGGAATGGCAGCCCATTCTTTACGGAGTGCTGCACTGAGGAGAGGTACCGATGTCGGTCGGTGAGGCCTGGCACGAAGTTGACGGTCTAAAACATCCCAAAGGTGTTCTATAGGATTCAGGTCAGGACTCTGTGCAGGTCAGTCCATTACAGGGATGGCCGTGCATTATGAACAGGTGCTCGATTGTGCTGAAGGATGCAGTCGCCATCCCCGAATTGCTCTTCAACAGTGGGAACCAAGAAGGTGCTTAAAACATCAATGTAGGCCTGTGCTTTGATAGTGCCCAGCAAAACAACAAGGGGTCCAAGTCCCTCGCATGAAAAACACTACCACACCATGACACCACCGCCTCCAAAATTTACAGCTGGCACTGCACACGCTGGCAGATGACGTTTATCGGGCGTTCGCCATTGCCACAACCTACCATCGCATCGCCACATTGTGTACCGTGATCCGTCACTCCACACAACGTTTTTACACTGTTCAATCGTCCAATCTTTAAGCTCCTTACACCAAGCGAGGCGTCGTTTGGCATTTACCTCCCGCCTAACTGTCGTAGTACTTATGGTGGATCTTGATGCAGTTTGGAGTTCCCGTATGATGGTCTGGACAGATGTCTGCCTATTGCACATCACGACCCTCTTCAATTGTCGGCGGTCTCTGTCAGTCAACATACGAGGTCGGCCTTGTGCTGTATTTTTCCCTTCATGTTTCCACATCACTGTCACATCGGAAACAGTGGACCTATGGATGTTTAGGAGTTTGGAATCTCGCGTACAGACGTATGACACAAGTGACACCCAGTCACCTGACCACGTTAGAAGTCCGTGAGTTCCGCGGAGCGCTTATTCTGCTGTCTCACGATGTCTAATGACTACTGAGGTCGCTGATATGGAGTACCAGGCAGTAGGTGGCAGCACAATGCACCTAGTATGAAACACGTATGTTTTGTGGGGGAGGGGGGGTGTCAGGATACTTTTGATCACATAGTGTACGTTCATTAATTTTTCGACGATATATCGTTAAATCGTTAATTTTTTTATATAATTAGAGCCGATGACGATGATTTCTGAAATATCGATATATAAATATCGATATATCAGATTCCCGATATCTTAAAAAATGGACAGTCCTAGTTCAAAATTGTTCTCAGCTTCGTCACTGCAGTGTGAATTGCGAATGGCTGATATGATGTAGGTAATATTTTTCATAAAATAGTGTAAGAGCTATTATAAGTGTATAGTAAGGGAAAACATTATAAATGTTTGAAATTGTAAGAACGTTTCTTCGAAATGCGTAGTGAGTAATTAAACGATATTTTGCACGAATGTATGACAAAATGGACTACAAACATCGGCAGTAAAAGTAAGAGACAATAAATAAGGTAGAGTACATGACACAACCAAGAACACCTACAATTTAAAAAATTTAAAAGCCATTGTCTAAGGATCCCATCTTCATGGAATCAACTGCGAATGTAAGATGAAAGCTCTAAATGTTTAAATGAAGTGATATCAGCGGGTAGCATTTGCTTCTTTTTTCGTGTGATGTTCAACGCTTTCCATGACGCCGACGCACATATTCGCGAGTTTTCTAATTACAGTAATGTACCGTATATTTGAGCATCTACATGCGCGCGTTTGCGCGTTATTGATGCAAATGCTTTCTCTTCGGCCACTGCAACCAAAAATAGAACATAAGCGCGCGCGCAGACACACAGCCTCATGTATCTTAATGCACATAAAATTCACTTCAGTTCTGCAACATTCGAGTATAGGAATGGAAATCAGCCTACATATCAAAATGAAGTAACGTTAATAATGAAGTCACAGAATCAGATCGAGAGGTTCTGCATTAACGAGCATGCCACATTTATTTTTATTATTCTTTTTGTATTACAGTCTACTTTCCTGATGACAAAAATAGATCGTTACACATAGAACTGCATGGATGTGAATTTTCATAATGACCTTCCCCTAACGTTTTTCTATTTTCTACAATACGACAACGACTCAACAGGCAAAGAAGAGCAAAGATGGTCTACAGTTCTTTTGGTAAATTAGGGTAGCAGAGGTGAATTACCTGGAGCGAAAGGCTAGTCACATCTTGTGCAGAATCCAGATTGCAGTTTAAGAGTCGAAGGACACGAAATGAAGAGTGAGAAAGGGCTATAGTCTCTCCCCGATGTTATTCAATCAGTATATTGAGCGAGCGCTATGGGGAAAGGGAATTGAAGATCAAGGAGAAAAAATAAATGTTTTGAGTTTTGCCGATGAGACTGTAATTTCGTCACCAGACAAGGAAGAACTTGGAAGAGCAGCTGACCGGAGTGGATAATGTCTTGAAAACTTGTGATAAAAGTAAAACAAGGATAATGAAACATAGTCGAGCTAAATCGGGTGGTACTGACAGAATGAGATTAGGAAATAACACTTGTAAGTAGTGGAAGAGTTGTTACTTGCAATGCAGAAAACCTGGCGATCTACATCTACATCTACATCCATACTCCGCAAGCCACCTGATGGTGTGTGGCGGAGGGTACCTTGAGTACCTCTATCGGTTCTCCCTTCTATTCCAGTCTCGTATTGTTCGTGGAAAGAAGGATTGTCGGTATGCCTCTGTGTGGGCTCTAATCTCTCTGATTTTATCCTCATGGTCTCTTCGCAAGATATACGTAGGAGGGAGCAATATACTGCTTGACTCCTCGGTGAAGGTACGTTCTCGAAACTTCAACAAAAGCCCGTACCGAGCTACTGAGCGTCTCTCTGCAGAGTCCTCCACTGGAGCCTATCCATCATCTCCGTAATGCTTTCGCGATCACTAAATGATCATGTAACGAAGCGCGCTGCTGTCAAAATGGCTCTGAGCACTATGGGACTTAACATCTATGGTCATCAGTCCCCTAGAACTTAGAACTACTTAAACCTAACTAACCTAAGGACATCACACACATCCATGCCCAAGGCAGGATTCGAACCTGCGACCGTAGCGGTCACGCGGTTCCAGACTGAAGCGCCTAGAACCGCACGGCCACACCGGCCGGCCGTGCTGCTCTCCGTTGGATCTTCTCTGTCTCTTCTATCAACCCTATCTGGTACGGATCCCACACTGCTGAGCAATATTCAAGCAGTGGGCGAACAAGGGTACTGTATCCTACTTCCTTTGTTTTCTGATTGCATTTCCTTAGGACTCTTCTAATGAATCTCAGTCTGGCATCTGCTTTACCGACGATCAACTTCATACGATAATTCAATTTTAAATCACTCCTAATGCGTACTCCCAGATAATTTATGAAATTAACTGCTTCCAGTTGTTGACCTGCTATATTGTAGCTAAATGATATGGGATCTTTCTTTCTTTGTATTCGCAGCACATTACATTTTACGATGGCGGAAAGAGAGAAGATATAGAATGCAAACTGGCAATGACAAGAAAAGCCTTTCTCAGAAAGAGGTAGTTATTAACATCTAATACAAACTTAAGTGTAAGGAAGTCTTCTCTGGAGGTATTTGTCTCGTGTGTATCCTAGTTGAGAAGTGAAGTGCAGACGTTAAGTAGTTCGGACAAGAGCCGAAAACTTTGAAATATGATGTTCCCAGAAAATGCTAAAGATTTGGTGGAGAGATTGAATTAATAATGAGGAGATAATGAATCTAACTGTGGAAAAAAGTAATTTATGGCAAAACATGAGTAAAAGAAGAAATCCGAATGCGTGTAGGTTGCACTACAGAGATGAAGAGGCTTGCTTGTTGGGGATAGGTGGGTTGGAGACCTACTTTAAACCAGTCTTCAGAGTTAGTTTGTTAGTTTCGTGTTCCATGGATCATTCTGCAAGACAGACTGTATTGATGTGGAACAAGTCACTTTACATTCACGTCGCAAATTAATTTGTACGTATGGTTACATTCCGAACATTTCTAAGTTTTTTTCCAAAAAGAAAAAAGATATACGGATGTTCTACCCACCACCTTTTACACACTACAGTAATAGAAATTCTTCTACGGAGCAGGAGTAGTCAAGGATAAATTTTCTTAGTTTTTTTTGAAATTTTACTTTTCTGTCTCTCAGACATTTCATGTCACTGGGTAAGTAATCAAACATTTTTGATACAACATTGTACACTCCTTTACGTGCTAAAGATAACCTTAATATGGAGTAATGTATGTCATTTTCCTTCTGGTATTGTAATTATGTACATCGTCGTCCCTTTTGAACTGTAGTGGTAATTTACAAATCTTCATAATAGAATAAATAAGCTGTGAAGCAGTAGTCAGAATGGCCAACTACTTAAACAGATGCCTACGAGATGATCGTGGGTAATCACCATATATTATTTTTATATAACGTTTTAGCACAATTAAGACTTTCTCTCATAAAGATGATTTACCCCAGAAGATTGTTCCATATGACATTACTGAACGAAAATGTGTACTTACTGATTTATCCCTCCCCAAGGTTTTCAGTGAGTCTAAATGAAAATGCGGCTGAACTAGGCTGTTTTAAGAGTTCCAAAATGTGCTTTTTTCGAATTTAAATTCTCATCAGTATGGTCACCTACAGATGTTTTTAAAGTTACCACACTATTTATGATTTCCTCGCCATGTGTTATTCTTATATTGCCATAGTGCCCCTAGATGTGCAGAACTGAATATGTTGTGTTTTTTTAAAATTGAGGATGAGACTCTTCGCAGAAAATCAGTCAATGATACTTTTAAGAACATTGTTTACTATTTCTTCTGTTTCTGTATGTATTAATGGACTAATTACAATACTAGTATCATCTGCAAAAAGGAACTAATTCTGGTTTTTGTATATTAGACGAAAGATCGTTACATACATGCGGAACAATAGTGGACCTAAGACTGAGCCCTGGGGAAACCCATACGCAATTTCTCCCCATACAGAATTATGTCCAAAAACTATATTGGCTAAATTAATAGGTACAACTTTCTGCATTATTTTAGTTAGATATGACATTATCCATTGTTTGGCTATATCATCAAGCCCAGGTACAACTTTCTGCATTATTTTAGTTAGATATGACATTATCCATTGTTTGGCTATATCATCAAGCCCATAAAACTTCAGTTTATCTGGGATAAGGCTGGTAGCAGCACAGTCGGACACTTTACATAGATCACAGACAATAGCAACCGGTGCTATTTTATTATTTAACGCTTGTAAAATCTGGTGAGTGAGCATGTAAATAGGATCCTCAGTAGAACAATTCTTCTGAATTCCAAACTTTGGTTTGTTAAGGTTATTATGGATACTAAGGTGAGATACCATTCTAGAATACATCACCCTCAAAAAATTTTGGAAAATCGTTCAACAGCTAGTTGCTGCCCCCATTTATTACCTTATAAGGTGCACATGCCGTGCAGTGGTGTACTTACAGTTCTCTTGGGCGTAACTCGGCTTAATCGTAGCACCTGGACAACAAAACATTGAATGATTTTTAAATGGATGTCAGGTACGTTCGTTCAGGTACGTTCGTTCAGGTACGTTCGTTCAGGTACGTTCGTTTCCTTGAGCTATCTGATCGTTGCTCATCTCACGAAGGAACGCATACTCCTGTGAAATAATTTCAAATTACCATTGGCAAGGGTGCCCGCAACTTGTCTGGCTTACACGTGACTGTAGAGAACAAGTTTCGTACTGTAAAGAGAGACAGCGACGGCGTATCAGGTGGGGACCGGTTCGGAGCGGGCATCCAGAAGCTCAGCCCCCCTGGCTATCTGGTTACAACACGTGCGTCATCGCTTGCAAGACAAGTGCTGGTCGTGTTCTCTCCGGCTGGAAGACAGACTTAAGTACCCCTGTGCGACGCAGAGCAAACTTTGCTTTGCCCCTGTACCGACAGCAAGACAAATGTGTGCAAATAAAAACTGACTGGTGCTTGAGAGGGAAATGCCATTATGAGTCATTGGCGCCGCGAGGCGCATGCAACAGACTGACAGGTGGAACTGCCTACTCATCTACAGAGCGAGGGGCCGCAATGTTGAGGATGAAGGCCGGTGCTTGAGTTTTTAATGCGCCCTTCCTGACGACTGTGTTTAGCTTTACTGTGTTTCCCCTAGGTTGTTTCTGACATTTGACAGGATGATTGCTTAAGAAGACCACGGGTGCTTCGTTACGCATTATTATCTAGTACTCAGTCCGTCAGGAATACACTCTTTAACACCACCCACAGTCATAACAATCGAAACGATCGCCAGAGACCTTCATTAATTAGTGCACTGCTACATGCAGATGGTGTTCTACCGGCTGCTGAAGACAAGAACGACTTTCAACCAAATATTCAAGCATGCAAAGAACCGCTTGAACAGTCTAGACTCCAACTAAATACACTGGTGTACAAATACAAAACGTAAGGACACAAGTAACTTTCGCTGTCATTGCCACTAATATACGCTTACGAGCTAAAAAACTGGTACACCTGCCTAATGTCGTGTGGGGACCCCGCAAGCACGTAGAAGTGCCACGACACGAAGTGGCATGGACACTACTAATGTCTGAAGCAGTGCTGAAGGGAACCAACACCATGAATCCTCCAGGACTGTCCATGAATCCGTAAGGGTACGAGGGGGTGAAAATCTCTTATGAACAGCACGTTGCAAGGCATACCACATATGCTTAATAATGTTCATGTCTGGTGACTTTGGTAGCCAGCGAAAGTGTTTAAACTCATAGGCGTATTCCTGGAGCCACTCTGCACCACTTCTGGTTGCGTGGGGTGTCGCATTGTCCTGCTGGAATTGCCCAAATCCGATGGAATGCACAATGGACACGGATGGATGCAGGTGATCAGACAGGATGCTTCCGTACGTGTCACCTGTCAGCGTCGTATGTAGACCTATCAGGGGTCTCCTATCAATCCAACTGCACACGCCCCACATCATTACACAGCCTCCACTAGCTTGAGCAGTCCCTTCCTGATATGCAGTGTCCATGGATTCATGAGGTTGTCTCCATACCCGTACACGTCCATCCGCTCGATACAATATGAAACGAGACTCCTCCGACCAGGCAACAATTTTCCAGTCATCAACAGTCGAATGTCGGTGCTGACGCGTGTAAAGCTCCGTGTCGTGCAGTCATCATATCGATAATGTTTCGCTGAATGCTTCGCACGATGACACTTGTTGATGACACAGCAGTGAAATCTGCAGCAGTATGCGGAAGGGTTGCACGTCTGTCACGATTCTCTTCAGTCGTCGTTGGTCGGTCTCGTTCTTTTTCCGGCAGCAGCGATGTCGGAGATTTGACGTTTTACTGGATTCCTGATATTCACGGTATACTCGTGAAATGGTGGCAGGGAAAATATCCCCACTTCATCGCTACCTCGGAGACGCTGCGTCCCCATCGCCAACTATAACACCACGTTCAAAGTCACTCAGATCTTGATAACTTGCCATTGTAGAAGCAGTGACCGATCTAACAACTGCGCCAGGCATTTGTTGTCTTATATAGGCGTGGTCGACCGCGGCGCTGTATTCTGCCTGTTTAAAAATCTCTGTATTTGAATACATGTGCCTATACCAGTTTCTTGGCGCTTCAGTGTAGTTAGATGAAACTTCGACCACACATGGAAAGATCTGCTGTATTAAGTACCGGAGGTAAGTGAAAGAAGTACTTTTATTCAAAGATGATAATTACAAAGAAGACATCACCATTACAGATTGTCGTCTGTACATTAGAAACAGCGTAACATGGTTCTTAATAGGTAATGCATACTCTGCAACATGTTCCCATGCTGCCTACAGGACTGGTAGAGCGACCCATTCCTTCACCTGCATGGTTACCAACTGCTGGATGGACGTTTCTGGAAGAGGACGCGCTGCAATACGCTACGAACGCATCCTACAGGTGCACGATGGGATTTAAGTTGGAGGAACGGGCAGGTCAGTCCATTCGCCGAATATCCTCTCGTTTCAAGAGCACCTACACCTGTTCGAAGCGGTCGCGCAATGTCGTCCATAAAAATGAAGTCAGCGCCAAACGCACCGCCCAAAAGACGCACTTGGGGAAAGAGTACAGCGTCACAATAATGTTGACCGGTCAGTGCTCCGCGCTCAAAGATCAGTACGCCCACGCAACGTTATGCCTCCAAACAACATAACACCTGGACTACCAAAACGATCACGTTCGGTAATATTCCTGGGAGTATTACGTACCCCACATCTGTCAACACCTGCTTTCTTTGGGATTGGAATTATTATTTTCTTCTTGAAGTCTGTGGGTATTTCGCCTGTCGCATACATCTTGCTCACCAGATGGTAGAGTTTTGTCATGACTGGCTCTCCCAAGGCCATCAGTAGTTCTAATGGAATGTTGTCTACTCCCGGGGCATTGTTTCGACTCAGGTCTTTCAGTGCTCTGCCAAACTCTTCACGCAGTATCTTATCTCCCATTTCATCTTCATCTACATCCTCTTCCATTTCCATAATATTGTCTTCAAGTACATCGCCCTTGTATAAACCCTCTATATACTCCTTCCACCTTTCTGCCTTCCCTTCTTTGCTTAGAACTGGGTTGCCATCTGAGCTCTTGATATTCATACAAGTGGTTCTCTTCTCTCCAAAGGTCTCTTTAATTTTCCTATCTTACCCTTAGTGAGACAAGCTTCTGTCCTTAGGTTTAATTAGTTCTAAGTTCTAGGCGACTGATGACCTCAGAAGTTGAGTCACATAGTGGTCAGAGCCATTTGAACCATTTTTGAAATAATTCAAAAGCCAAGATCACTGAAACACTGTTTACTAGATGACTGGTTGCAACACACTAAAGGTGCCATCATCGGATCTGTGAGGTGTAACATGACAGGTGTGAGGGAGGGCTTACATGCGTTAGAGTATATACATTACTATTAGTGCAGTACGACATACCTGAGTGTACCTTAACATGTATAAATTATTTGCATATAAAAAAACAACTGCTCTCATGGTCATTCTATTCCATTAGATGTATAAAACCGATGTCAGAAGATAAAAACTATATGCCACACGACCGCAGCTCGACTAACATCAGCCGGCATCACACTGCCCTCCTCTGCGCCGGTTTGCTTGCTTCGAGCCTAATGGTTCACTACTGGCCACTATATAGCGCTGTCCCTGCAGCGCACACACAGTCCCACGGTATAGCCACTCATTACTACTACAATACAACTTTACTATTATTGCTAATCAGATACCCATGCAAAGAACACCTTCGCATACACTTTCTGTAGATACTATACATGCTATGCATACTATATATACTACAAAGTATGGCAGGCCACGCCCCACAAAAAGAGAAAGAAAGAAAAAATGACCAATAAACTACATATTAATTTACCCTTATTCATATCCGGAAGTCAGGAATTTACACACAGTAAGCTGTTCATAACATGACTGAGATACAATGTGACGAGTGATGAAACCTATATGTTGGGCTTTACCTGTCTGGGCACTATGGTCTTCCGGTATTGTAAACGCTAAAAAAAGTACTAAAGTGCTATAACAACCTCTCACCATCTATTCACTCATTATGAACGTAGTGCGGACCGACTATGAAAACCAGCATAGGCACATGAAGTTAAGGAAGGGCAGGTCAGAAATAAACCTAGGGGTCACGGGAACAGGAAAAAAAAAAAACATGCGTACCAAGATGCACAGCCACTCCACGTGCGCTCCCATTGACGTGGAACCCGTTCCGCCCATTCAGCTCACCGAATGGAAAGTAATGGAAAACATTACTACGATACCATTTTTTTTAAATATAGAAACGTGACGAAGACATATTTGGCGGGCGATGGTAATCATCAAGTAAAGATTTACTGGCGAGGCTGACCAACTACACGTCAGGTCTCATAACAATCAGACGGCAGACCACGCCCTACAAAAAAAAACGTGACCAATAAATGACATTAGCGGTATCCTGTAGGTGGTTTTCCAAGCATAACAGATACACAACACCCATCATAGTGTGTGAATAGGCCCCACTGGATCTCTAGAGCACCTCATCAAATATGTCAAAGAAATTATGGTCCGCCGATTCTAATTGGTCATTCAACAATTTTCTTGGAAACCTCTTACTGCTTTTGTAATTTTCGATGTTTTCCAAAACTTCGAGTTTGCTTCCATTAGGTGCTTTATGCAAGATTTTCATTCCTTGTTGCATATCAGTAATTTTATGGTTCGAGTCCCGCAGATGGTCACCCAAAGCGGACTTATAGTGGGCACTCGTGTGCTCACGAAAGCGTATAAAAAACGATCTCCCCGTTTGCCCCACATAAAAGCCTTCACACCCGCCGCATTGTAATCTGTATACCCCTGTATTTCTAAACTTATCTTTGTTATATTCAGTCGTATGCCTAAGTTTCGATCGCAAACTATTTTTTCGTGCTAAATGCCAGTACCACGCCGGACTTACGAAACTCGGTCTATTTTGTCAGAAAACGGGCCTTGATATGTCATTGGAACATACTTTTTACCCTTACTATTATAATGTTCTGAGATGGAGATACGCCCGTTTGGAAATAAGCTGACAATTGCCGAACTGATAATAGCCGAGGTGGGCGTTAGACTCAAAACGTGCTGGATATTTCGAAGGTTGAATCAATGACGAGAGCCAACCTTTGGCTGGTGGTGTCGGGAAAGTGTGTGTGTGGAGCTGTCGGCAGGTCGCTTCCGGAAACCGCAGAGGTGCAGCGCGACACGTGTTGTTTGTCGGGTTCACCGCTCGCCCTGGCACCGCCTAAATGTCACATACTGCACGGGCTAATCTGAGACGCGCCACTGACTCAGCTGCCGCGCCGACCACTGTCCGCCGACCACGGTCCGTGGTCCGCTGTCCAACGACCGCTGTCCACAGTTTACTCTCTGCTGTCTGTGACGGATCTTCCTGCAGGACTTCGCCTCCCGCATTGTCAGCACTTCTTGTGGAATAAGCGTCACTCGCCAAACATCTGGTTACCTGATAACTTGTTAAATACGAAGCTCTTTTACTCTCTATTTATATTATTTAAAATTAACATACAGTCATTTCTTTCCGGGCTTTCCAATAAAATCTTCCACTGATAACGCTTTACACATTTACAATTTTTTGAAGTTGCCTAACGTTACCGGTCGTAACAGTGCTTTATTATCTATTAGTTTCCTATTTAATTAGCTGATTAGTTTCATCTTCCATGGGTCACTTTCACGATAAATCTTAATGATGTGGAACGCGTCACTTTCCATACACATCGCAACTTAATTTTTAATTTTTCAATATGGCTACATTTATGAAGTAGTTCTTTTTTAAATCTCTACAGATGTGAGTAAGTAATTCCTAGCTACCGCCTTTTACACATTACAGTAATAGAAATTCAACAGAATAAAAGGAGTTGTTAAGGAGAAACATTTTTAGTTTATTTTCAGATTTTACTTTGCTGTCTGTCAGAAATTCTATATCCCTTGGTAAATTATCGAAATCTTTGTTGCAACATTATACAGCACATTCAGTGCTAAATACAACTTTAATGTGGCGTAATGGGTGTTATTTTTCCTTCTATTATTGTAATTATTTACATCATCGTTCTTTTTGAACTGCAGTGGATTATTTACAACAGACTTCATGAGGTAATAAATATACTGTGAAGCACTCGTCAGAATGCCCAACTGTTTAAACAGATGTCTACTAGATCATCGTGGATGTGTACCACATAGTACTCTTACAGCATGTTTTTGACTGGTGAAGGCATTCTTTCGTAAAGACGAGCTACCCCAGAACATTATTGCGAATGACATTACTGAGTAAAAATGTGCAGAATATATCAACTTAGTAACTTGTCGCTCCCCAAGATTGCTATGATTCTAAGTGCAAATGTTCCTGAACTAAGATGTTTCAGGAGTTCCAAAATGTGCTTTTTCCTGTTCAGATTCTCATCAAAAAATGGTTCAAATGGCTCTGAGCACTATGGGACTTAACTTCTGAGGTCATCAGTCCCCTAGAACTTAGAACTACTTAAACCTAACTAACCTAAGGACATCACACTCATCCATGCCCGAGGCAGGATTCGAACCTGCGACCGTAGCGGTCGCGCGGTTCCAGACTGTAGCGCCTAGAACCGCTGGGCAACTCCGGTCGGCGAGATTCTCATCAACATGGGCGCCTAAGAATTTTGAAGTTTCCACCCTATATATTACTTCCTCACCATGTGTTACACTTATCATTGGTGTAGTACCCCTAGATGTGCAGAACTGAATACGTTGCCTCTTTTTAAAATTGAAAGCAAGACCAATCGCAGAAAACCAGTCAATGACTCTTTTAAGAGCATTGTTTACTATTTATTCTGTTTCTGCATGCAAAAGAAGTTATTACAATACTAGTGTCAGCAGCAAAATGTACTAAATCGATTACGTAGTATGTATGAGGAACAATAATGGACGTAAGATTGAATCTCGAGAAACCCCATACGTGATTTCTCCATATTCAGAATAAGGTGTAAGCAATATCACCGCACTCGTATGAAAACAATCATCAGCTGATTCATTGGTCAGCACACAATACAACTTTGGTGGAACAGTATGCGAAACACAGCAATGAACTGTTAATTTGTGCACTTAGTGAATAACAGGTAATGTATAAGGTAATAGATGCGTTTCTATGTAACAGGTACTGTTTGTACCTATATCGTGTATGCAATGTATAGTACGTTTTTCAATGTCGTTACACCTTTGTATATTTAACAATTCCATTTAGATGCTGTAACTGATAATAATTAGTACTCCACGCTAAACATCCTGCCTTAAACCTAATATAATGCTGTCGGTAGGTTTCTGCTGTATTCGGATTACATTGGTAGCAACCGACCCTATTTTATAATTTAATGCTTATAAATTATTATAAGTAAACATATAAATGGCATTTTCAGTAGAACAACTCTTCTGAAATCCAAGTTTTGATCTGCTGAGGATATTATCGTTGCTCAGGTGATATACTATTCCACAATACATCACCTTTTCAAAAATTTTGGAAAATGATGTGAGCAGTGAAACAGCGCCTTGATGATAGGTACCATGGTCTCAAAGAAGGGTACAGTGAATGAATTTGTAGAATCTGTGGCAGTCTTCGACATCAAATATTTTAAAGAATGGCGTCATGAAATTATTGAAAGCTACTGTGGTGTGAATCTCTTTACAGGCAACCAGTTTTTGGCCAAGCGGCAGTCTTCAAGTCATGTACGTATTACAAAAACGGCATAAGAAATATTTCATGTCAAAATAATTAAGATGAACCATTACAGACAGCAGACACACACGGATACCACTAGGATATGTTTAACAAATTGATGTAATACTGAAAGGTTTTTACTGTGTAAACAAAATTAGCGAAGTTGTATCTAGTACTTCCAAATAAACTATTATGTTTCATAGACGCCACATAGGCTATGTATTCATAGTCAATGTCCAAGGAACTATGCATCTCGCCTTAAGTTACGATCGATGATCCTAATGTGTAAGCAATATCGCCGCACTCGTATGAAAACAATCATCAGCTGATTCATTGGTCAGTACACGATACGACTCTGGTGGAACAGTATGGGAAACAGAGCAATGGACTGTTAATTTGTGCACTTAGTGAATAACAGATAATGTATAAGGTAATAGATGCGTTTCTATGTAACAGGTACTGTTTGTATCTATAACGTGTATACAATTTATAGTACGTTTTTCAATGTCTTTACACCTTTATATATTTAACATCCTGTCTTTAACCTAATATAATGATATCGGTAAGTTTTTGCTGTATAAATCAGTTCCTCCAAAATATTTTGACATATACTGTTCCTTGTACATTTTTGATTGTATGAAGGCGACTTGAAGAAAGTTGCTAAGCCCAAAACTGATTTTCCGTTTATAAAAACACATTACAGCAGTTTTCAGTAGTTTCATGATTTCATTCTTTGACTTCATTGAAGCACTGCTACTCTGTTTACAGAAAATCAGGTATAATGGGTGATCAAGAATTTTTAGTTTTCGGGCGTTGCTGCAGCGTACATGCAACCCAGCGCGATTGCTATGCCCGTATATAAGCACCGACATATAAGAAAGGGGTTAGTTAGTGTGGTCTTCGACCGGAATCTTTTTGATCGTTCTCTTACGTTCTAGTGACATTATTAGTTTCGACCAATTATGATTATCTTTAAATACGACCGTGTTAATAAAATACATTTTATACCATTTTATCAACACAGACCCATCTGAAGATTACCGTAATTTATCAAAACAAGCAATAAAATGAAAATTATTTCCATCAAATACTGACACAGTTCTACGAATTTAGTTTATTTCTGTTGCGTTCAGCAGCCTCCAAAAACATTGCGAAGTATAAAACCATCTCGTTTTCCACCTGCCTGCTTTATTCCTAAGCACGTGGGTCTATAATTCCGCCACGACCAGCTACTTTCGAACTTGCGTCCATCATTTGGCGGGGAATTGGTGGAGACGCAGGTGGATTAGTCAGTCATTTTGGGAGCCCGCGAGGAATCTAGTGATCTTAACACCACACCATGGTGCTCGGCGCCCGCCTAGAAACGACGCTGAGGCGGCCGCGTCCGCATTTTCGGCGAACCAGGCCAGAGCTTCCCGTTACAGACACACGGCGCACTTAACACGCGTGGCTGAACCAGCGTGTGAAGGGACTTATTCTGGTCGCGGTGTATTTTTGTGTGTGGAAGCCTGCCTGCGACCTCCGAGCGCGTTGCTAAAAGCCAGCGGCAGCGCGTCGAGCCGAGCCCAGCAGCCTCGCGGGGCGGTGTCGAGTTGCTCCCAGACTCCTCGTCTCTGCTGTCCGCCGGCCGACCACAGAGAGATCTGCGACCTGCACGAGAAGCGCGCCGAGTCTGATCCTCCCGTCGCTGCACCAAGTCGCCCAAGGATCGAGCCCAACTTCTGTGTGACAACGTCGTGTCAGAAATCTCTGTTAGTATCCAGCTTAT
Organism: Schistocerca piceifrons; assembly: GCF_021461385.2. Lineage (NCBI taxonomy): Eukaryota > Metazoa > Arthropoda > Insecta > Orthoptera > Acrididae > Schistocerca > Schistocerca piceifrons. Next base: position 1,151,939,133 of record NC_060138.1, read on the forward strand.
CAGTTTTTAGTCAACATTCAGTTGTCTCTGGTTGCGCAACATTGCGACGGTATCGGAGGAAGAACAGGACTTCTGTTCAGCTAGGCACAGGGTTGCCAACGTAAAATCAGATGTACTGTGGGAGTAGGTCTAATAATGGTTCAATGGCTCTGACCACTATAGGACTTAACATCTGAGGTCATCAGAATATACAGGGTGATTCAAAAAGAATACTACAACTTTAGGAATTTAAAACTCTGCAACGACAAAAGGCAGAGCTAAGCACTATCTGTCGGCGAATTAAGGGAGCTATAAAGTTTTATTTAGTTGTACATTTGTTCGCTTGAGGCGCTGTGATTTTATCCTTGCTCAAATGGAAACAGATGAATCTTTCGTTTCAAAGATTGTGTTTAGTGATGAAGCAACTTTCCACACTAACGGGAAAGTCAACCGTCACAATGTCTGTATATGGGGCACTGAGAATCCGCGGGAAACAACTCAGTATGAACGTGACTCGCCTAAGGTGAACGTTTTTTGTGCCATTTCAGCCAATAAAGTTTTTGGTCCCTTTTTCTTAGAAGGTGCTACTGTAACTGGACTACAGTTTCTGGAGATGTTAGAGAATTGGCTGTTCCCTCAGCTCAAACAAGAAGCACAACAATTCATCACTGGCCTCCAAGAAGCCCTGATCTTACCCCCTGCGATTTTTTTTTATGGGGCTATGTTAAGGATATGGTGTTTCGGCCACCTCTCCCAGCCACCATTGATGATTTGAAACGAGAAATAACAGCAGCTATCCAAACTGTTACGCCTGATATGCTACAGAGAGTGTGGAACGAGTTGGAGTATCGGGTTGATATTGCTCGTGTGTCTGGAGGGGGCCATATTGAACATCTCTGAACTTGTTTTTGAGTGAAAAAAAAACCTTTTTACATACTCTTTGTAATGATGAATAACAGAAGGTTATATTATGTTTCTTTCATTAAATATACATTTTTAAAGTTGTGGTATTCTTTTTTGAATCACCCTGTAGAACTACTTAAACCAAACTAACCTAAGGACATCACACACATCCATGCCCGAGGCAGGATTCGAACCTGCGACCGTGGCAGTCGCGCGGTTCCGGACTGAAGCGCCTAGAGCCGCTCGGCCACCGCGGCCGACGTCTAATAATGAATAAGGAAACACGAATGAGGGTACGCTACTATGAACAGATGGACAGTTACGATTTCCCGAAAGTGGCGACTCCGTAACTGATAATCTACATTACCATTACCCCTAGGACTTATCTTAGAAAATAGATTAAGGAAAGGCAAACCTACGTTTCTAGCACTTGTAGACTTAGAGAAAGCTTTTGACTCTCTTTCAAATTCTGAAGGTGGAAGGGGTAAAACACAGGGAGTGAAAGGCTATTTACAATTTGTACAGAAACAAGATGGCAGTTATAAGAGTCGAGGGGCATGAAAGGGAAGCAGTGGTTGGGAAGGGAGTGAGACAGGGTTGTAACCTATCCCCGATGTTTTTCAATCTGTATATTGAACAAGCAGTAAAGGAAACAAAAGAAAAATTCGAAGTAGGAATGAAGATCCATGGAGAAGAAATAAAAACTTTGAGGTTCGCCGATGGCGTTGTAATTCTCTCAGAGACAGCAAAGGACTTGGTAGAGCAGCGCAACGGAACGGACAGTGTCTTGAAAGGAGGATATAAGATGAACATCAACAGAAGCAAAACGAGGGTAATGGAATGTAGTCGAATTAAATTGGGTGATGCTGCGGGAATTAGATTAGGAAATGAGATGCTTAAAGTAGTAAATGAGTTTTGCTATTTGGGGAGCAAAATAACTTATGATGGTCGAAGTAGGGAGGATATAAAATGTAGACTGGCAATGCCAAGGAAAGCGTTTGTTAACATCGAGTATAGAGTTGAGTGTCAGGAAGTCGTTTCTGAAAGTATTTGTGTGGAGTGTAGCCATGTATGCAAGTGAAACGTGGAAGATAAATAGTCTGGACAAGAAGAGAATAGAAGTTTCCGAAATGTGGTGCTACAGAAGAATGCTGGAGATTAGATGGGTAGATCACATAGCTAATGAGGAGGTATTGAATAGAATTGGAGAGAAGAGAAATTTGTGGCACAACTTGACTAGAAGAAGGGATCGGTTGGTAGGGCATATTCTGAGGCATCAAGGGTTCACCAATTTAGTACTGGAGGGCAGCGTGGAGGGTAAAAATCGTAGAGGGAGGCCAAGAGATGAATGCACTAAACAGATTCAGAAGGATGTAGGTTGCAGTAGGTACTGGGAGATGAAGAAGCTTGCACAGGATAGAGTAGCATGGAGAGCTGCATCAAACCAGTCTCTGGACTGAAGACCACAACTACAACAACAACAACAATTATGGAAATATAACCCTTAAAAACTTGAAGATGCGTCTATATCGACGTGAAACCGGTAGTTGCGGATAAAGCACATTCTCATAGCCATGCAGCTTTTGGTAATACTTCATCATTCTTGACCTTTTAATAGTTGCAATTTTTATGCAATTTTTATGATAATTTGAAAGGTTATTGACTGTTCAGCGTTGTTACTGTTATTCATGATGTCTCTGCCCTGTGGTTGCCCTACCCAAAAAGTTGTATGTACTATATATAGTACAGTGACCGCATTGTCGTAGCAAAGATATATGCGAAGCCGACACCTATCACAGCAGTGCAGGTTCTGCAGGAATGGTTAGAGGACAAATGCATGACTTTAGAAGAGTGCGTAACAAGGGGAAAAACACGGCGTCTATAAAAATTAAGGAGACCTTTGGACAAAAGAATAGCAGCTTAATGAACAGCAAGTCCTCCGGCAGCAAACCAGTGGGCTACTAAACAAAGAAGGGAGAACTGAAAGGTGGAGAGGATATATAGAAAAGCTACGAATCGGAAATGAACTTAATGGCAGTATTATAGAAATGGAAGAGGAAATAGATGAAAATAAAGTAGATGTAATTTTAGGACACTAATTTTACAGAGTACCGAAGAATGAAAGTTCAACGATGCACCTAGTTCAGTGGGCTGGCTGTGCTTTATTATGATGAAATATCAGAAATGAAGACGTAGGAAGGGCAAACATCAGATTCAGATTTACTGGAAGGAACTCAAGGAATCGTAGTTCCCACATCAAGGTCGATGCTTATAAAACCAAGAAAGCCATGCAGATGTTCATCTGACACCTGCGGCAGAGGCTAAGGCTGCAGAGAGGCGCTGTGCGTCACGGAGAACATAACTGTTGAAATTTCGAGAACGTATTTGCCGCAATACGTCCAGCAGCATAAAACATGACTCGTGATATGACCACGCCGGCGGAGTGGCAGAGAGGTTCTAGGCGCTACAGTCTGGAACCGTGCGATTGCTACGGTCGCAGGTTCGAATCCTGCTTCGGGCATGGATGTGTGTGATGTCCTTAGGTTAGTTAGGCTTAAGTAGTTCTGAGTTCTAGGGAACTGATGACCTCAGCAGTTAAGTCGCATAGTGCTCAGAGCCATTTGAACCATTTGATATGACCACGACGGAAAAACAAGAGAAATTCGAGCTTCTACAGAGGCTTATACGCAACTCTTCTCTCTCGCCGTTCCCGAATGTAACAGGAAAGTGGTGAAATGAAGGTGAAATAATACTCTAAGTTCCCTCCACCACACACCATAAGGTTACTCGCGTAGTGCAATATAGATGCTGATGAAGAATTTCATCCCCATTATTGCACGCGGCACGCAGTAGATTAAGAGGAGTAACAGCACATAAAGAATCTGTTTAAAATTGAAAAATATTATGTTGCTATAGGGCTATGGTAGAATTGAAACTTGTTTGGCAAGGAATGGTCGTCTGAACAGTACTGAGCCGATTCATGAATTTTGCAGAGTTCGCTATTGCACAATCGGACAACACTTTCATGAAAAATATGCCATTTATTTTAGTTCACTGCTTGCTTTCCGATTATTAATGTTGCAATCGAGACAGTAAGTTAAAGGTTTAGAAATACATTTATTTTAATATTTATAAATCCGCCAAGGCCCTAAATGTCGATTCTGAGCCGCAAAGATGAGAAATGGGAGCACTGAGCAGCTCATGCGCATACAGGTGTCCACGGAATGGTAGTTGCATTGTATGCCGTACTTATTACGCGCGGTCACGTAGCTGATGTTAACACAGTTAGCGAGGACGAGATAATAACTGCTCGTGAATCACCTGAACCGCACAGACCCTGAGGTGAACACTACCTAAAACAATGGAAGAAACCTCTAGCTGAAATACCTGGTACCGTACATTGCAGCAATTTGCTGGTAAACTTAGTACGCACCCACCCACCCACCCACCCCCACACACACACACACACACACACACACACACACACAGACACACACACACTTACGCCGCTGAAAGTAAAGTGGTGGTAACCAACTGCTTAGTGTCATATTAGTCCTGTAACATAAGATTCCATTCTACGAAACTCGCTTGAAGAGTGAGTCGTTAGACTACTTAACCGGTAGCATCGCTAAAGGCTACAGAACAAATCTAACATCTCAATCGAAGTATGAGTTGATTCTCAAAATCATAATAGTAAAAAAGGATAAAGAAATACTACTGCAAACACACCATGCATCAGTTTGTATTTGTATCGCGAACAACCGTCAGACTTCATGTGGAGAAAAAGTCCCAATACAGTCTCAGAAAGAGTACCGATTATAAATTCCACAGTGTTGACGGAGAAGCTATACAAATTTGTTGTAAGGTGCATACAATTTCGGAATGAGCAGAAAAGACTAGCACACAGGGGAGCCAGAAGGCAGATTATAAAGTAATTGAAACTTCCTGGCAGATTTCAACGGTGTGCCGCACCGAGTCTCGAACTCGGGTGGAAAAGGTCGTGAGTTCGAGTCTCGATCCGGCACGCAGTTTTAATCTGCCAGGAAGATCATATCAGTGCAAACTCCGGTGCAGAGTAAAAATTTCATTTTGGATAGAAAATAATTTACTGAGATATTCAGCAACAACTTGAATTTCAGTTTCATAGCTGTCTCAGGAAGCAGTAATATCCTCTGTTATACTGAGCAAAAAACACCGTATGGATAATTATTTTATATACTAATGACTAGCAGATCGCCTTCAGACGAAATGTATGAACACACACGAAACCATACGATTAACTGTGCGATTGTTTCTTACATTTGTATTTTTACTTTTATCTTGTAAAACCTCATACATACTAAACTGTATTAGGTATTCTATAACGACAGAATCTTCTTTGCTCTGTAGCATTGTCTATCCATTTATTGTGAATTTTCACGTGAATAAGTATGTAACCTTGTCCATTGCATCCCCACTATTTTTTACGTGGTGTTATGTTACAGTCTTATGACTGAGAAAATGCACTTCGCAGCTCTAGGTATGAATAATAAGTTCATGCTGTTTCATTGTTACTTAAGGTGGAGATAAATTGTTCCTTATGGACATTTGGAAAGCAGAAGGAGAAGATCAAAATTGGCTAAATCTAGATCAGTGGTTAGGAATATGCAAAAGGGCAGATAAAAGATAGGACAGTAACCAAGCTTTCGGAGACGAAGTCCTGTTCTTGCATCGTTTTGGTTCCGTAAATACCTATTGTGTTGAAAAGCACGGGAAAAAGTGTCTGTCCGTGATGAGAACTGACATCTTTCCTTCGACGGCAGTGCTCTGCCTTTTACTACTGAAAACGTCTCCCGGTCCAGCTCCAAGTTTCAGACTGACACAGGTCCCTCTGCTTCCTTCAGGACCGTACGGAGGTTCTTCGACAACGTTCTGAGCCTAGTCCAAGAGAAGGGATAGATGAACGTAACACAAATGATTTAGCAAATAGCAAAGTGGGTACAATCAACTCGTGACTTTATGGAAAACACAACGAACATCATTTCTGACACAGAACTCTTGCAGAAGCAAAATTTTATTGTCAAAGTGTGATCAAATAAGCAGTGATTTCGAACGAATCTTTATCTGTATCTTGACAATGAATACAGGTGAAAACCTCGCTTGGAAGTATCATACTGAGGATTTTGTGCAGAATCTAAATGTTGCTATATTTTCAATAGTATCCACCGTCTGTGACACTGTAAAGTGAAAACTTGCTTTCTTTTATATTTTCATTCTCTTCTACACTATGGTATCATTTTCGGCTAACTATAATACATGCAACCACAAAGGATGCTGCTATGCCATGCGAGTGACGAACACCAGAGCTTTAATTCGAAGCTAAGAGGCTTCCTTACGGTGCCTTTCTTTCATTCCGCACAAGAGTTCCTAGCACTAGGTGAGAGCCTTGCGCTCTATCGTATTATTTATGGTATGCAGTGTTGTAAATTTTAATTTTTTTTTAAATCTTCTTTTTCATTTTCAAATTCTCTCATTATCTTTCTATAAATTATGTAGTGACCCGTTCCATGACCATCGGTCCTACAGAACCTGACGAATTAAAATTTAAATCACATTAAAAATTGCGAGCACTTTGGTCCATTGTCAGTCTCAGTGTTATGGCCAAGAATGAATTAAAAAGTGCACAGCTCCCGTTCTACCTAGTTTTAACTTGTCACATACAGCCATCACAGCAAATACTTCGCATGCAATAGAAGAACTAGTTCTCATTGTAGTAGGAGACCAGGATGATGCTGACAAGGGAACCTCCCCATCGCACCCCCCTCAGATTTAGTTATAAGTTGGCTCAGTGGATAGGCCTTGAAAAACTGAACACAGGTCAATCGAGAAAACAGGAAGAAGTTGTGTGGAAACGTGAAAAAAATTAGTAAAATATACTGAGTAGTCCATGCGCAAGATAGGCAACATCAAGGCAGCTGTGAGGTAAGGAGCGCCGTGGTCCCGTGGTTAGCGTGAGTAGCTACTGAACGAGAGGTACTTAGTTCAAGTCCTTCTTCAATTGAAAATTTTATTTTCGCAAAGTTATGATCTGTCCGTTCGTTCATTGGCGTCTCTGTTCACTGCAATACGTTTAGTGTCTGTGTTTTGCGACCGCACCGCAAAACCGTGCGATTAGTAGAAGAAAGGACGTGCCTCTCCAATGGGAACCGAAAACATTTGATCGCAAGGTCATAGGTCAACCGATTCCTCCACGGGAAAACACGTCTGATATATTCTATACGACATTGGTGACGGCATGTGCGTCATATGACAGGAATATGTTGTCGACCCACCAAACTTGTACACTTGGCGAATGGGTAAAAAGATTCTTCTACCTTGCCCGATTTAGGATTTCTTGTGAATGTGATAATCACTCCCAAAAAAGTGATGAAAACATAAGAGTTTGTCACATAAACTGAAAATAAAAAATTAAAGTTTTCACTTGAGGGAAGACTTGAACCAAGGACCTTTCGTTCCACAGCTGATCACGCTAACCACGGTACTACAGCGCTCCTTGGATCACATTGTCCTTAATGTTGATTATGTTGCACATGGACTACTCAGTTTGTATATTTTGCTTATTTTTTCATAGTTCCACACAACTTCTTCCTGTTTTCTCGATTGATCTGTGTTCAGTTTTTAAAGGCCTATCCACTGTGCCAACGTATATCTAAATCTGAGGGGGGTGCGATGGGGAGGTTCCCTTGTGAGTACATGATTCGGAAGTTAATATGAAAAATGAGGCCTGCCAATTATCTTGACAAAAATCGAATTTCTTAAGGCTAACTGTCAGTAATACAGGGGATGTAAATCTTCTAAGAGTATGGGGGTTATGATATCAACAAATGTAAAAAAGTAAAGATGACATAAGTAATAAAAAAAGGGTAGGACAATAGGGCCGCAAGAGGACCGAATTCGGTTCTTTGGAATATCAAAACAACAAGAACGACTGAGCAGGCGATACACCACTCATTTGTTGAAAACATCGCATCGTACGGAGCAGAAACATGCGCAGTAAACAAACGTCATAGAGACAAATTGCTTGTACTGGAGATGGACTTTTTGGAGGCGAAGTTAAGGCCTCACCTATCTGGACAGTGTAGCAAACAACAACGTAACAGAGGCTATGGTTGTCGATGAATCGGTAGTAGACTCCCTAGAGACGAAACGTCTAAATCGGTATATGATGGACGATTTCCAATGGCTAAAGAAGGTGGCAGTGGCGGAAAGAAGAAAACATGAGCGACCGAGGAGGAGCTGGGGTCGAGATGTTCGGGACGCGATGGATGCAACAAGTCTACAAGAAGAGACTGGCATCATTGGAGGAAGTGGAATACGGGAAGAGAGAAGCGGCGCCAACCGTAAAATACTAGCAATATGAAGATGATTACCTTCAACGATAAGTTAATTAGTTTCTGTTGTTTCATGGCCTACTCTCGGAATACAGAAAAATATGGGACGCAGTCTGTTAGGCATGGTCTTATTACAGATTTTGTGTCATAGTCCTAATAGATAAGGCGCTCGCAAATGTAGAGGCAACAACAATTCCGCGTAGCTCAACAACGTAGTGCAAGTCTTACAACTGGACGTCACTTTGGCAATTTGCGTGCCCGTAACCTATAACCCAGCCATGCTACAGTTTAACGGGGAATTTCAACCACGCTTCATCCTGTCGAATCGTCACGTCGTTGGGAGGCATGGCTAAGGTTAAAAGCCGACAGCATCCAACCGGGAATCGATCCTGCGACCTTACGGTTTCCATGCACACGCTTCACCACTAGACCACCAGTGCCGACAATGTGGTAGCTACGTTAAGTCTCAGAAAACGATCTAGTAAATACCCAGCGCATACTCTGATTGTAACCTCTCTGAATGACTTATCTGCACCGTTTCCCTGCAGTGGTCGGTATCATTTGTAACGTCCCCTTTGGGCAAATTAAAGAATTACTGTGCTGGTAAACCTCTTACGGTGTTTGATACAGTGACAGCTGAGTAAAAGTCAACGTACTCAAACAGTTTTCTCTTTACTTATTCTGATCATCACTAAACTGACACACAATATTTTTAGCGCAACGCAATCTGACTTTCAATAATCCCCACAAAAGAATGGTCCTGACTAACAATAACCTATACCTTTCATGAATCACTTACCTCACAAAAATCTTTGTTACTCGAACTACTGCAAGACTGATTCTGCTGTGGGTTTGCTCTGTTGTGGCCCAGTACCTGTCTGCATGTAAAGAGTCAGCACTGTCTTTCCGTTGGAAGGACAACACTACTTCTTCAAGACTGCCTGGAAATCTACTACTTCCGTGTGCATTTTCTTTTACTGATCAGACTTTGTGGAATGTAATTACTACTGTGATGAATGATCAGAACTGCACTGTGAGAAAATTTTTGCTTTTGACCAACACTGTATGAATAAGTGTGTACATTTGATATATTTGTTACCGTTAATACAAAAAAAGTAGCAAATAATTATTGGGTACTGCCCTAAACAATTTGTAAAAGTTTTTGTGGGGAGCATGGGGGCTATGTAAGTAGGCTGTTTAGGTTTTTATGTTGGTAACGCCACGTAGCGCTCTGTATGAAAATCACTGACTGTGCTGTGTGCAGTCTGTGGCTGGTTGGACACATTGTTGGAATATTCGCTTGTGTAGTGTTGGGCATTTAGATGTGAATTTTGAACATTATTAAGGTAAATACATTGTTTGTTCTCTATCAAAAACTTTCATTTGTTAAGTATGCCTATCAGTTGTTAGTGCCTTCAGTAGTAAGAAATCTTTTATTTAGCTCGTAGTATTGGCGCTCGCTGTATTGCAGTAGTTCGAGTAACGAAGATTTTTGTGAGGTAAGTGATTCACGAAAGGTATAGGTTGTTGTTAGTGAGGGCCACTCTTTTGTAGGAATTATTTAAAGTCTGATTGCGTTGCGCTAAAAATATTGTGTGTCAGTTTAGTGATGGTATGAATAAGTAAAGAGAGAAATGTCTGAGTACGTTCAGTTTTGCTCAGCTGTTTGAAAATCAAATAACGTAGAAGTTTACCAGCACAGTCGTTCATAATTATTCAAAGGGGACGTTACACATCCAATCAAATATTGGAGGTGGCGGGTAACTAGACTGGATGCTGGCTGTTGGAAGTGCGGTAGATTTGCAGCGGCAGCTCAGGGTCGCTGTACGGCGCGGCTGCAGAGGCGACTGAACCGTGCCTGGCACCCACTTGTTTGGAGAGAGTGCGACCGTGGGAGAGGAGAGAAGTACGTACGCCGTGTTACCACCTGCCCGGTAATCCGCAGCCAAGATGGCGGACCAGCCTCCGGCACGCCGCCAGCCGACACTACTATTCTCCAAAAACGCCGAACCTCTCTATACAGGGTGGAACTCAGTTCCATTTATAGACTTACAGCATTTGTAGTGCGGTAAGTTCGGAAACGTAACTCATGTCCAGGAAAGTGCCGTTCTCCGCTTCATGCAAAATACCACAATACACCTTGCTCTCTGACTGCTGATGCTTATCTTCTGGGTCCATTTACAATAAGGGCTCAATATAACACAGATGCGGTACCCCCATGCCATGTTCTGATTGATACACACGATCACCAATATCTGGTCCACCAGCATCCGCCGCAGCTGTAACTCGCGCCTCTAGAACTTCCTCCGATCCCATAGGAGTCTCGTAAAGAAAGGATTTCATCTGACCCCAGAAGAAGTAGCCTAGAGGGTTCTAGTCGGGGAGAACGTGCGAGCCATGCAGTAGGGCCACCACGACCTACTCACTGTTGCGCAAATCGATGGTCCAGGTGATCTCTACAGCACGTGAGAAATGAGGTGCTGCGCCATCGTGCTGCAATTACGTATTACGACGCACAGGCAGTGGCAAATCTTTTACATCTATATCTACATAGACACTCCGCAAGCCACAGCACGGTGCGTGGCGGAGGGTACTCTGTACCACTACGAGTCGTTTCCTTTCCTGTTCCACTCGCAGACAGGGCGATGGAAAACAAGTATATACGAGGGTGAGTCAAATGAAAACCTCAAATATTTTTTTTTAAATTTAATTTATTGTGCAGAAGTGGTACAAAGCTGTATCACTTTTCAACATAATCTCCCTCACGCTCAATGCAAGTCCTCCAGCGCCTACAAAATGCATAAATTCCTTTACAAAAAAATTCTTTTGGTAGACTGCGCAACCACTCATTCAACGCGTGGCGTACCTCTTCATCTGAGCGGTCCAAACATATGGAAATCACTTGGGGCAAGGTCTGGTGAGTATGGTGGATGAGGAAGGCACTCAAAATGCAGGTCTGTGACTGTTGCAACTGTTGTACGAGTAGTGTCATGTTGCAAAAGGACACCTGCCGACAGCAATCCACGTCGCTTTGATTTGACTGCAGGCCGCAGGTGATTTTTTAGGAGATCTGTGTATGATGCACTGGAGACAGTGGTCCCTCTAGGCATGCAATGCTCCAAAATGACGCCTCTTTCCTCCCAAAAGAGTGTCAGCATAACCTTCCCTACTGGTGATTCTGTTCGAGACCTCTTTGGTTTTGGTGATGAGGAATGGCGCCATTCCTTGCTCGCTCTCTTCGTTTCCGGGTGGTGGAAATGGACCCAGGTTTCGTTTCCAGTAACGATTCTTGAAAGGAAGCCATCACCTTCTCGTTCAAAGCGCCGAAGAAGTTCTTCCCAAGCATCAACATGTCGTTCTCTCATTTTAGGAGTCAGCTGCCGTGGCACCCGACCTGCAGACACTTTGTGAAACTGGAGGACATCATGCACAGTGTGGTGTGCCGGCCCATGACTAATCTGTAAACATGCTGCAATGCCATTCAGTGTCACTCGGTGGTTTACCTTCACTACGGCTTCAACTGCTGAAATGTTCTGTCGAGTCACAACTCGTTGTGCCTGACCTGGACGAGGAGCATCTTCCATTGAAGTCACACCATTTGCGAACCCCCTACTACATTCGTAGACTTGCTGCTGTTACAAACATGCATCACTGTATTGAAACTTCATTCATCGATGAATTTCAATAGGTTTCACACCTTCAGTATGCAAAAACCAAATAACAGAACGCTGTTCTTCCCTGGTGCAAGTCGCTAGTGGGGCGGTCATCTTTATACTGATACTGCGACGGTATGTGTGCATCTGCACTATTCTCCCACCTACAGGCCATTTTGCGCGCTGTTTGTAGCACGCTTACCAACTTACAGGTTAACGGCGCGATATTTCGATTTGTTATCACAAATTTACGGTTTCCATTTGACTCACCCTCGTATCAACGTAGAGTTTAGCAGTCTTGTGGCGGTTCTACATCAAAATGTCATTTATAAAGTCTCTGAAACACAACTTAAAAGATTTTATTTTGAAGTGTACTGCGTGACAATTATTGGACTATATGCAAAAAAGGAAATTAATTATAAACTATGGAGTGCATTCACTTTATTAAACGTGTAAATCTCAGTACAGATATTCGGATTTAGGTAATGACATGTTCGCTACGCCTACCATCATTGGCGATGATGTGGCGCTGATGAATATCTTAATTCTGCATTTCTGCATGACCCGCTGTCGTAACATCGATGCTGTCGATGACTTCATGTTTTTAGCTAAGCAATGTTTTGGGGTTATTGCTGTACACCTTGTCTTTAATACAGCCCCACAAAAAGGAGTCGCATGTGTTCCGATCCTGAGAATGTGGCGGCCAATCAAGGCCCATGCCAGTGGCCTCTGGGTACCGCAGAGCCAGAATGCGCTCCCCCAGAGTGCTCGTCCAGGACATCAAAGACTCTCCTACCTCGATGGGGTCGATCTCCGTCTTGTAGGAACCACGTCTTCGGAAATCAGGGTATCTTTAGATAATGGGAATGAAATCATCTTCCAAAACCTTCACGCTCCGTTCGGTAGTCAGTGTGTCATCAAGGAACATCGCACCGATTGTTCAGTGACTGGACATTGCACACCACACAGTCAGGCGTTGAGGGTAAAAGACTTCTCGATCGCGAAATGCAGGTTCTTAATCCCCCAAATGCGTCAGTTTTGCTTATTGAGAAGCCCATCCAAATGAGAGCGGGCTTCGTCGCTAAACCAAATCATTATGCGCATACTAACTCCTATTATGCGCCGCGGCCAACCGGGCAGTTTGAGCGTCCTAACGCAAACCGTTCAAAATTTATGACGATTTTATTTCGCGTAGTTCAGTAATTGTCGCCCTGTATGCTGTATGTAGTTCGCACGAATAAAAAACACTGACAGTTAAGGGGCTCCGGAAAGGCTCAAAATCATGAAAAGTTCAATTTTTACGTTTTTGCGTTTTCTGAATCTGCAGACTATTACCTTTTAATAGATATATAGTTTATTCAATTCCGAAGACTACAACTACTTTTAAATTTTTTTTGAAATATGTTCTACATGGGCGTGACCCACTGTGGCGCTGTTAAACTGCTGTCAAATGGTGTTATTATTAACGTCCGTGTTCATCAGGTACATTTTAGTGATGTGAGATAAAGTATGTGTTGCGGCTAACCTGTGATGGTTCAATATATATCGCTGGTGTGATTGTCGATTGTTTCATGTTTATTTACTCTGTCGTTATCTCGAAAATATTCGTAATTAATTCTGTTTCTTGAGTCTCTGTTTTGTTGAAGTATAATAATGAGTAAAAAGTCATTAGAAATCCTCTGAAGGCTTTTAAGAAAAGGAGAAATGTTGGAAAGCCAAAGGTATGTGTTATTACTGTAAACAATAAAGACGATAACCAAGTGAGTGAACCTAACCTCTCAAGTACGCCTGCCCATAGCAGTCAAAGTGGGAAAGAAAATACTTCACAGAAGAAGCTTGGTTCAATGAGTGAAAACTATGAATGTTTTATGGGCGAATCGGACGTGAATGAAATATTTGATATGTCGGTTCTCAAAGGAATTTTTTCAAACTGTGTAAGATGTATTCATTGTAGTGAAGTTGGTCTGGAACTCTCCATAATAAAGCACGTAGGACTTGCTAGTGAAATACAACTGAAATGTGATAAGTGTTCATACATGACCACCTTTTGGAACAGTGTTGCAGTAACTGCAACTGAAGAAAATGGTAGCAAAATCTACGAACACAACAACGAGCGATGCTTGCTTTAGACAAGGAACGCCTTCGGGCTGCAGACAGGGCTGTAAAGAGTCTAGAAATACAAGCAAGAGTAAACAGGAGGAGGAACAAGAGGAAGCTGGAGGAGGAGGAAGATAATCCATCCTATGGACCCGGAATGCACTAAAAAGTTAATCCAATCTTTGTCGCTCGATTCCCAAAACTTTTATTTTCTCATACTAATTACATGTTTTCTAAGGATCTTCCAAACATATTTGTTTCAAACTTTCAGTAAATGTTACACAGTACCTTCTGCATAATTTAACACAGCCTTTTTCCAAAAAACTGTATATTTTTGAATATATAAATAAAAAATTGCAAAAAAATGTTGTGAATTTTCATTACAATTGAAAAAAATCATCTTTAATAACTGAACTAAAATTTTGTAAAATCCCTGTGTTAAGTTGTAGCCCATATTCCAATAAATAATCTGTAAAAAGTTCAACTTCCTACCTCAAATACTTTGTGAGGAAAGATGTAATTTATAAGCGTTATTTTAACATTGCAAGTATAGGGCGTTCCGGAGCCCCTTAATACACTGGCCGTCCAAAAAGTTCGGAGACTGGTTTTCTTCCTGACGTATAAGCGAAGTCAGCGCAGTAATTACGTTGCCAGCTTGAAATGATAACTGAATACAACAGATATGCATCCGACAAGGCAGTTGTGAACAGGCATTACTAACTAGTAGTCTGCCAACATTGGCGTGTCACGAATCACAACGGAACAACAGCTCTAAAACAACCGTTCAAGATGTTCATGAGGGGTGACAAGACTTGGGGTTATCAGTACGAACCTATCGCAAAACTACAAAGTGCAGATATTTACATGAAGGGTCAACGCTTTGACGAGATAACGGACATTCGTGCTAGTGTTACGCGCCAGTTCAACATCCCAAAGAAGGACTTAGTTTCACATGTTTGTATCAACGTTCTGTGCCCTGAACTACTCAAGTGGGGGGAGAGACTATGTAGCACCATCTTAATGTTTTTGTATTTTTTATTAATCCAATCCGGAAACTTTTTGAATGACGCTGCAGCGGTAGACAAAAATAATGACATTACGGCAGTACAGTTTGATCTGGGTCCATCGTTTCGCGTCTGGGAACTCTACATACTTACATCAGATTAGATTAGATTCAGTTTTCGTTCCATCGACCCAAAAGTGAGACGATTCTCGTGGGTGTGCAACATGTCAGAAAATATAACATAAAAAACATAGAACATCTGAATATAATACCCACTTCCCTGTTCATTTGTCATTTGTGAGGAGATTATCAAAATATATGAGTACATTACAGTAAACTGGAACTGCTAAAATTTACAGAATTAATATATTGTCAGAATGAAACATAATTAGCCGCTTTTAAAAAATTTATAATACACAAAATATCTAATCTTGACAGTTGTGACCAAGTGCTGTCAAAATTGAATGCTATCAGACGTTTTTACTTAAGTTGGTCTAATAACTCCGCTAAAATATTCATCTATAGAGTAGAAGGAGTTGCCTACCAAAAATTAACTCTGTCTAAACTGTGCCTTATCTGAAAGCAAGTTTTTAATTATTTCTGGAAATTTACCGAAAATGTGTATTCCTGAGTATTGGACCCCTTTTTGGAATAATGTAAGTGATTTTATGTCATTACGTCCATTGTTCTTATTCCCAGTATCGGTACCACGTATTGAGCTATTGGTTGGAAATAGAGACATATTATTTGCAAAAAATTTCATTAAGAAATATACTGAGAAGCAGTGGTTAGGATTTCTACATGATGTTCTTGAATTTACCGCAAATGACCCTTATTACACAACTTTGCACTCTAAAAACTTTCGCTCGATTTGACGAGTTGCCCCAAAATATGATCCCCTATGACATAACAGTATGAAAGTAAGCAAAGTATACAAGTTTTTTTCATATTCGTATCTCCTTAGGACCATTCGTATTGCAAATAAAGACTTGTTTAGGCGCTTCAGCAGTTCTGCGGTGTGCCCTTCCCAACTGAATTTATTATTGAGTTGTAATCCGAGTTGCAATGTTGTAATACTGACGACTGTCAGTGTACACAGTGCCTGCACACGAAAAGGTAGAACTCGATTAACTTTTGATGCAAGATAGTTTTTAAGTTATTTGACACTGTAGTACTAATATTCCCAAGAAGTTGTTAAAGATGCCCGAAGATGATCTGAAGACCGAAACCGGTTGTAAATTACGACTTTTTTTTTTATCGGCCGCTGTTGGTAGTTGGGAAACGACGTTTTACTAAGCTGCGGTAGCAAGACGGCGGCATCAAGAGGATGGAACAGAAGTGTCAGACGTCCTCAGTGAGAGGCAGGCGCGAGACAGCAGACTAACGCCTGCCAGGGCGCCCACGCCTTTCCGTTGCAGGTGTCCCCCCCCCCCCCCCCCCACCCCGCTAACAACCACACAGCCCTAATTTCCGCCGCTCGGCGCGGTGACGGCCGTGCAGCAGTGACGCAGCTCGGGGCAGCGACCTACGACTTTCCAGGAGCGCGCTGCCCTCCAGGGGTCGTGTCTCAAATAGACATGACGTCTCTTCCGTTCCCACCACCTCCAGGTACCTCCGTCGTGACTTATGATTTTACAGGGGATAGGCAAGATAATGTGAACACCTGTACTTACTTGGGAATGGTTTATTAATAACGGTTTGTATTCCCATTTGCCCATAATACAGCTGCGGTTCTTCTTGGAATACTGGCTAGTAATGAACTGTAAATTAAAACTGAAGAAACTGCAAAAAGGCGGGACTTTAAGGAGATGGGACCCGGATAAACTGACTAAACCAGAGGTTGTACAGAGTTTCAGGGAGAGCATAAGGGAACAATTGACAAGAATGGGGGAAAGAAATACAGTAGAAGA
The DNA here is from genome assembly GCF_021461385.2 of Schistocerca piceifrons. Lineage (NCBI taxonomy): Eukaryota > Metazoa > Arthropoda > Insecta > Orthoptera > Acrididae > Schistocerca > Schistocerca piceifrons. The sequence goes on from NC_060138.1 coordinate 1,151,956,048, forward strand.
AGAATGGGTAGCTTTGAGGGATGCAGTAGTGAAGGCAGCAGAGGATCAAGTAGGTAAAAAGACGAGGGCTATTGGAAATCCATCGGTGACAGAAGAAATATTGAATTTAATTGATGAAAAAAGAAAATATAAAAATGCAGTAAATGAAGCAGGCAAAAAGGAATACAAACGTCTCAAAAATGAGATCGACAGGAAGTGCAAAATGGCTAAGCAGGTACGGCTAGAGGACAAATGTAAGGATGTAGAGGCTTATCTCACTAGAGGTAAGATAGATACTGCCTACAGGAAAATTAAAAACACCTTTGGAGAAAAGAGAACCACTTGTATGAATATCAAGAGCTCAGATGGAAACCCAGTTCTAAGCAAAGAAGGGAAAGCAGAAAGGTGGAAGGAGTATATAGAGGAACTATACAAGGGCGATGTACTTTAGGACAATATTATGCAAATGAAAGAGGATGTAGATGAAGATGAAATGGGAGATATGATACTTAGTGACGAGTTTGGCAGAGCACTGGAACACCTAAGTCGAAACAAGGCCCCGGGAGTAGACAACATTCCATTAGAACTACTGACAGCCTTGGGAGAGACAGTCCTGACAAAACTCTACCATCTGGTGAGCAAAATGTATGAGATAGGCGAAATACCTTCAGACTTCAAGAAGAATATAATAATCCCAATTCTAAAGAAAGCAGGCGTTGACAGATGTGAAAATTACCGAACTATCATTTAATAAGCCACTGCTGCAAAATACTAACGCGAATTCTTTACAGACAAATGGAAAAACTGGTAGAAGCCGACCTCGGGGAAGATCAGTTTGGATTCCGTAGAAATATTGGTACATGTGAGGCAATACTAACCTTACGACTTATCTTAGAAAAAACTGGTAGAAGCCGACCTCGGGGAAGATCAGTTTGGATTCCGTAGAAATATTGGTACATGTGAGGCAATACTAACCTTACGACTTATCTTAGAAAATAGATTAGGAAAAGGAAAATCTACGTATCTAGCATTTGTAGATTTAGAGAAAGCTTTTTACAATGTTGACTGGAATACTCTCTTTCAAATTCTGAAGGTGGCAGAGGTAAAATGCAGGGAGCGAAAGGCTATTTACAATTTGTACAGAAACCAGATGGCAGTTACAAGAGTCGAGGGACATGAAAGGGAAGCAGTGGTTGGGAAGGGAGTGAGACAGGGTTGCAGCCTATCCCCGATGTTATTCAAACTGTATATTGAGCAATCAGTAAAGGAAACAAAAGAAAAATTCGAAGTAGGTAAATCCATGGAGAAGAGATAAAAACTTTAAGGTTCGCCGATGACATTGTAACTCTGTCAGACACAGCAAAGAACTTGGAAGAGCAGTTGAACGGAATGGACAGTGTCTTGAAAGGGGGGTATAAGACGAACACCAACAAAAGCAAAACGAGGATAATGGAATGTAGTCGAGTTAACTCGGGTGATGCTGAGGGAATTAGATTAGGGAATGAGGCACTTGAAGTAGTAAATGAGTTTTGCTATTTGGGGAGCAAAATAACTGATGATGGTCGAAGTAGAGAGGATATAAAATGTAGACTGGCAATGCCAAGGAAAGCGTTTCTGAAGAGAAATTTGTTAACATCGAGTATAGATTTAAAAGTCGTTTATGAGAGTATTTGTATGGAGTGTAGCCATGTATGGAAGTGCGATATGGACGAAAATAGTTTGGACAAGAAGAGAATAGACGCTTTCGAAATGTGGTGCTACAGAAGAATGCTGAAGATTAGATGGGTAGGTCCTATAACTAATGAGGAGGTATTGAATAGAATTGGGGAGAAGAGGAGTTTGTGGCACAACTTGACTAGAAGATGAGATCGGTTGGTAGGACATGTTCTGAGGCATCAAGGGATCACCAATTTAGTATTTGAGGGCAGCGTGGAGGGTAAAAATCGTAGAAGGAGACCTAGAGATGAGTACACTAAGCATATTCAGAAGGATGTAGGCTGCAGTACGTACTGCACAGGATAGAGTAGCATGGAGAGCTGCATCAAACCAGTCTCAGAACTGAAGACCACAACAACAACAATGATTGTATAGTCTCCAGTGGAACGTTATACCTCTCTTCGATCAGAACCTCTTCTAACTCCTGTAGTAACAAGGGAGATGGAAATCTTCTCCGGAGTCAGTGCTCCAATACCGCCCACAAGTCCGGGGAAGACGCTGCAGTTCAGTTGCATGCTCCTCATACCACAATTGTACTGTTCTGGCTTCGTGAAAGGGTGCAGTATCGTCCTGAAATATGGCATAGTTGTTGGGGAACAACATTTGAATAATGGGGTGCACCTGATCATCTAAAATGTTCACGTAATCGTTGACAGCAACATAGCATTTGAAATAATGGGACCAGCAGAATACCATGCCATGGGTGCCCACACTATCAACTCCCACCTCCATGCTTAACCGTTGGACTCTAGCAATCAGGACTGGTGGCTTCTTTTGGCGTTCTCCAGACGTAAACACTGCCTGATGTCGGAAATAACGAAATCGTTGACTCGTCGGACCATGTGACGCGTTTCCGCTGATCAGTCGATCAGGATTTATGCTGCTGACTCCACGCTTCTTCGCATTGGTGGTCGTTACTAATGGTTTCGGTACAGCAGCTCGTCCATGAATATTCGCTCTATGGACTATCGGCGGACAGTGTCGGTAGATACGGGATCCCGAAGACGGCTATTGAGCTCTGCAGTCACTTTAGCCGCCATAGTCTTGTGTTGTTTTGACGCAATTCGTATTAGCATACGATGATCTCTGTCATTTAGTTTTGATTTGCACCCATTATTACGGTTGCACAATGATGTCTTTCCATGTTTTGTGTAGGCTGTCATGACTGTTGAAACAATTGCTCTTGAAACATTCAGTACATTGGTTGCCTTGGTTACTGATGCTCCAGCTAATCGCGCCCCCACAACCTGCCCTCTTTGGGACTCTGTTCAGTATTTCACTGTATGTCAACCTCGGTCTCTGACTGAAAAATGCACACAGTCCAGCGTGACACGTGCCTTACCTGCGTTGTTGACCGTCTAACACAGCCATCCCATTACTACCACCGTTCACATTATTTTGCCTATCCCCTTATATCAACTACGCACTTTAATATCAGAATTAATTTTTAAGTTGGTTGGTTGATTCGAGGAAGGGGACCTAACAGCGAGGTCATCGGTCCCATCGTATTAGGGAACCATTCCAGCATTTGCCTGAATCCATTGAGGGTGATCACGGAAAAATTAGATGAGGAAGGCCCGACGCGGGTTTGAACCGACATCCTCTCGAATGCAAGTCAGTTACTAACCACTGCGCCAGCTTGCTCCGTAACTAATCTTTTAAGTATTATAGCTTATATGCCGTCTTTCGCGACGGTAATAAAAATCTTATTTTGACCAAATACGTTTCCCTTTGTTTCAAAGCATCTTCAGTGGTCAGTATAAGAATCAGATTTTCTTAGAAACCTGTCAAGATGGTAAGTAGTCCTCATGTTTTACGATAGTGGTATTAGACAGTATTAAATTACATTTATTACTCACGGACGTTTGTCCCTATTTCATTCCCATTCCTCTTTCACACATAGATGCTTCATTCTTATACAGCTGCACTCAAGTGACACTGGATGTACTTTTGTTTATAAGTTGTGTAGATACACTTACATCTCGTGGATTTCGTTTTGATATTGCGAGGTGCTAACGTATTTTCTTTTGTTTTCTGAGGTTAAGGAAGCTACTGCTATTGCTCTGTGAATAATTTTTTCGACTTATTTTATTTATTTGCTATTTTCTTTTAGTCTGTTACCTACGTAAACGTAGAGACCGAATGTTGAACATGAATTGGCATGAATAAAGCATATAATATTTTAACATAATTTTAAATGCGGTAGTAATAACTAAGCATTACAGCATTATTCGAGATAGAGAGAGAGAGAGTATACATATGGTGTCTCTCCTAAGAATAACCACGCGCGTTGTCTCTGTACTTTGGCAGATGTCTGCAGTTTCGTTTCTGCAGTGTGGGCTAGGCTAGGTTCATCCTATAGAAATACTGTTCATCACGTCTTTCAAGAAACACCGATTCATGACAGGAAGCGTCGGTTTTTGTTTACCGTTACGAACAAAATGTTTTTTTTAAAGAGGAATTTTACGTGTACCAAATTAGACAAGTGAATTGTCATCGACGCATCACCTTTACTGATGTACCTGTTTTTGCTCCTGCGCTGCTTATTGGTACTATGGGTGTTTTATTTAGCAAGTTTTGTAAACCTAACATATCAGTGTGGAGCTGTATTACTATACTTGGAGCAAGTTCTCATCATGACGATGAGACCGATGTGCAATTTTATTTCTGGGAGTATGAGAATACGAGGAGAACAGCTAGTTACTGTCGAAACTGGTCATGACATAAATTGTTTTACATGAAGCAATCTTGGCTTCTAGTATTATAAATTACAACGTTAGATCGCCCCAACAACATGCGTAAATTATGGCATAGAATAATTCCTTTCTTTGAAGATAAATAATTATAGCATGTTAATTTATTTATCCATTTCTCTCAACCTATAAAGCGACCATCATGATGATTCCTGAGCACAGGAAACAGCCAGTTACCCTTTTAATTCCGGTTCTATCCGAGTTTGCGCTCTGTCTTTCATGATCTCGCCATCGCTGTACTTCACTATCTAACATTCCGCCTTTGTAACATTCAACTGCTAACACAAAGAGGTTAAAAGACTTCAAAAAAATTTTTTTGGTGCTTAATATTTTTAAGCTCATCTACAGTCTTCAGGCGAGATACAATTTTGCTTCATGTTGGCCTTTGAAAAATACTGCCCTACTGTTGCAGTATCAGATAAATGAGCTCAAATAGTCGTTTCTTGTGTCTGTGCTGAAAAGATGGTTCAAATGGCTCTGAGCACTATGGGACTTAACAGCTGTGGTCATCAGTCCCCTAGAACTTAGAACTACTTAAACCTAACTAACCTAAGGACATCACACACATCCATGCCCGAGGTGGGATTCGAACCTGCGCCCGTAGCAGTCACACGGTTCCGGACTGCGCGCCTAGAACCGCGAGACCACCGCTGAAAAGATGATTCTGTCTGATAAAGCAGGCATTGAAAAAGGCGCAAAACTATTTGCGCATGTTCTCCTACCACAGGTTACCATACTTTTGAAACAAAATCATTTTCAGAGTCTTATTTGTTACTTTTCGTAACTAGCTACGGTTAGAAAGTTATCGAATTTTAAAATCTGAAATTCAGCTGATAAATCGAAAGATACAAAATTTTCTAAGGAATTTGCGTCCGTTCAGCCATAAACAGGGTTTGTTCGTGGGAAAGAAATTGATCTCCAGCGATGGTTGACAAGCAGACACGTTTCTAAATGGGATATAAATACCCGTTTGACGTCTGATCTGCTCCGTCTAGCTGTTAGTACCATCGTGGTCATCTCAGTGACGCATAACTACACAAATTTCGCGGAGCAACAGGGCAGTTTGATACATAATCGCATTTCATGGTCTTATCCACTAGCAAGTTCATAGCGGCTGTGATTCCTAAAGTAAAGAACTGTCTCTGTATATCAGGAACAACAGGGTCATGTAGCCCGTGTATTTCGTATTTTCCACGTGCGATAATCATTAAGAATGACAATAGCGTCAACAGTGTGAACAGGTCAAAATTCAGGGACCAGGGGGATAAGAAATCCCGATTGCTGTCTAGCAGCCATATTCACGCCTCCCTCCCCTCCCCCCCCCCCCTCTCTCTCTGTCTCTCTCTCTCTCTCTCTCTCTCTCTCTCTCTCTCTCTCTCTCCCTCTTTTCCCTTTCCTCTTCTCTTTCAGGATGTGGTTATCGAAAATCTCATTCTGAACGACCGAACACTCGACCGTGGGCAGCTTAGCTCGCTGGAAACCGAGCCTACGGCTGCTATGGCCCGTCGTCTGCCAGACACCACTGTCGGGGTGCCACAACTGATTAGCAAGTCTAGCAGGACCAGCCGCTATTGCCTAGCTGCAACAACAGCGAACGGCGCCGAACACGGCTACCCGTCAAGGATTCAATCCGGCCTCGCGTTGAAACGCGTCCACGCCTGCCGGGACCGCAGTCTGGCAGCGTGAAACACCGATATTGGCAGGAAATGAGAAATCCTGCACAGCAACGCACACTTGATTTTCTACGCAGTGACTGGGTTTAGGACACTTCACACTTCATAAGCAATCGCATTAAGCTGAGATAAAAACAATGAAGCAAGTTCTCATAGGTATGTTTTCGTCAGTGGTTTAAACAGAACAATAACTGTTTGATCAGGCCTCCTAGACAACGCACGAACGACTTACAGGACAAGTTGTGTGCTGAACCAAGACTCGAACCCGGTTTCTTGCTGTTTTCGGATGGGGTTCTTCTTGTCGGTTTTTCAGGGCAAGGATCACAGACAAGGCATTTACACTACTGGCCATTACAATTGCTACATCACGAAGATGAGGTGCAACCGACATGAAGAAGATGCTGTGATATGCAAATGATTAGCTTTTCAGAGCATTCACACAAGGTTGGCGCCGGTGGCGACACCTACAACGTGCTGACGTGTGGAAAGTTTCCAACCGATTTCTCATACACAAACAGCAGTTGTCCGGCGTTGCCTGGTTAAACATTGTTGTGATACCTCGTGTAAGGAGGAGAAATGCATACCATCACGTTTCCGACTTCGATAAAGGTCGGATTGTAGCCTACCGCGATTGCGGTTTATCGTATCGCGACAATGCTGCTCGCGTTGGTCTAGATCCAATGACTGTTGGCAGAATATAGAACCGGTGGGTTCAGGAGGGTAATACGGAACGCCGTGCTGGATCCCAACGGCCTCGTATCACTAGCAGTCGAGATGGCAGGCATCTTATCCACATGGCTGTAACGGATCGTGCAGCCACGTCTCGATCCCTGAGTCAACAGGTGGGGACGTTAGCAAGACAACTACCATCTGCACAAACAGTTCGACGACGTTTGCAGCAGCATAGACTATCAGCTCGGAGACCATGGCTGCGGTTACCCTTGACGCTGCATCACAGACAGGAGCGCCTGCGATGGTGTACTCAACGACGAACCTGGGTGCACGAATGGCAAAACGTCATTTTTTCCGGATGAATCCAGGTTCTGTTTACAGCATCATGATGGTCGCATCCGTGTTTGATGACATAGCGGTGAACGCATATTGGAAGCGTGTTTTCGTCATCGCCATACTGGCGTATCAGCCGGCGTGATGGTATGGGGTGCCATTGGTTACACGTTTCGGTCACCTCTTGTTCGCATTGACGGCACTTTGAACAGTGGACGTTACATTTCAGATGTGTTGCTACCCGTGGGTCTACCCTACAAAAATAGTTCAAATGGCTCTCAGCACTATGGGACTTAACTTCTGAGGTCATCACTCCCTTAGAACTTAGAACTACTTAAACCTAACTAGCCTAAGGACAACACACACATCCATGCTCGAGGCAGGATTCGAACCTGCGATCGTAGCAGGACTGAAGCGCCTGAAGCGCCTAGAACAGCTCTCCACAGCGGCTTCTAGCGTCTACAGCTCCACTTGGCAGTGATGGTCATACCTCGGGGAAGCAATTTGTAGTACACCACACCGTCGCCATTAAGTCCAAATGACAATATGTTAACTCAAATAGCAAGCGCGAACCACAAATAAAAAACGTCGAACGGTAAATAAACCCATAGGAACCAGAATACCAACACGCAAAGCTAAAACACTATGAACTTATGCACTAGCCAAATAGCAGCAAATTATGCGAAACGTTCCAAGAATGGACCAAGCAGGAGAGAAAGTTAACATTGGAGGCACCGTACTTGTTAAAAGGTTGCATGGGAAAGCACGATCACCAATGTCGTCAAGTGACTGTGGTATACATTCTCTAGTACATACAGTATAAACTGCGTCCTGTCAACTGAAACGTTATGTCTCCCTCGCTTCATGTGATTTAACTACGGAAAGTTCCTGATGCTCTTTCACCCCATTGGAATTAATCCAGCTCCTATGTTGGACATCAGGCTACTAGAATGAGATCTGCCAAGAAGTTTCATATCAGGTTACTGTTACCACTCACAGACGACAGGTGGCAGGGCTAGCAGTGGAGGGTGTATAAAGCATGTCGTGGGGACACGGAAAACCAGTGCAGTCGTTGTCGCAATGCGGAAACGGAGCGACTTTTATGACGTCCAAAAGGGCATGGTCTTGGCCTTCGGGTCAAGCGTTTGCGTCCCTCCACGGTTAGTGTGTACGGTGCGTGGCAAAGTGGCGCCATCCAAAACTGACGTCGAGGAAACTGTGGTACACCACGGACCGTAGATGACAGAGGTAGACGACGGCTGGATTTGCAACTGTGGGGCAACCACCGCCCAGATGAACCAAGAAGCTAGCAACAGTATGTCCCGCAACGACTGTTCGGCGAACGATGCTTCATTTTGGTCTCTGGTGTAGGTGCGTGGTTCATGCACTCACACTCACTGCTGTTCATCAGCGACGAATGTTGGAATTTCCACGCCATGCAAATGTACGCCAACTGAGCGGCGACAGGTGGTCTTTTCGGAGGAACTGCGCTCTATGCTCCATTGGACGGAAGGCCGTTGGCATGTACTGCGTGAAACGTGTGAAAGGAAACACCCTGCAACAATCGTCGGTCCAGACCATTCTGGAAGGGACAATGAGTCAGTAGATCCATGTCCACCCCTACATGCAGCTTCTTTTTCCTCGTCACTATGGCATCTACCAGCAGGACAACGCAACGTGTCACACAGCTCGCTGTGTACGTGCACGGTTCGAAGAGTACCAGGGTGATTTTGCACTTCATCCCTGGCCACCAAACCCACCGGGCATAAACCCAATCGAGGATGTATGGGACCACCTCGACCGGGCTCTTCGCGCCGTGGATCCTTAACCGAGGAAGCTACCGCAGCTTATCAGGGCGCTGGAATCGGCGTGCCTCCGCATTACCTTCCAGAAACTCACTGACTCTCATCACGCACGTCTCGCGGTGGAAAAGGGTTATTCGGGATTTTAGTAGGTGGTCACGTTAATGTAGCACTAGTATGCTTGGTGATTAATACAGTTTTTCAGTAGGTTTGTTTTTTCTTTTGTAAGATATTGTGGTTTATTTTCTTCACCTCACACTTTCTCAACGTTAGCACGAGTAGCAGTCACAACGCCTCCCGGTTCTCCTCCCCTCCCCCTTCCCGCCCCCAATGATGGGTACGTTAAATGGTATTTCAGAGCATTTCGACCGGATTGTGTAGTTCATGTGACTTCTTGTCCCCCTCCAATACAGTAATTTTTCCAAAAATACAATTACATGCTACTTAATGATGAAGTACGGAGACCGCCGTGAAGATAGGTTTTCTGTGGCAGTATTGCCCATTATCGTGTTAACAACAAACTCAAGTTCCATGACAGCAACTTACATTTTCAGGGGACGAAAATAGTCTTAATTGTTGCATAGTTCTCCGACGAGAGAAATATAAGATTCTCTCCCGTCTAGCTGAGAACTTTAGCGTGGCTCCTTTACATTTTATAGCGTTGGGAAATCCGCAACGCCTGCTAACTCATAGTGGTCTGCAGTATTTCACGATGAGTCGTGGTTGCCCCAAATGTGTTTGTTTCCCTTCCGTCTGATGTTTACGTGTAGGAACAGAGTTTAACTGTGTGTGCCCGAGTAGGCAGTTATGTTCATTCAGATAGCTCTGGACGGACTGTCTCTGACGCCTTGGCAAGCGTACCAGATCATTTAGCAGACGAGAATAACGCGCGCCGCCGAAAATGTGAGTCAAGTGACGTGATATCCCGCAGCGTGCATAAACTCAGGATCGCACGGTATGTGTTGACGCGTTGAGGCGAGTATTCTTAATATACTTTTGCGGCCCGCGCGGCTCATGAGCGGGCTACTCGGCTCACGAGCACATTCTTGTTAATGTACACACAACGAATATCCAGTAATGTAGAGCAGTGGTTAAGACGTGGACTCCCATTCAGAAGCATTCGTTCGGCCACATACATATCAATTGGTTCAAAAAATGCTTCAAATGGCTCTGAGCACTATGGGACATAACATCTGAGGTCATCAGTCCCCTAGAACTTAGAACTACTTAAACCTAACTAACCTAAGGACATCACACACATCCATGCCCGAGGCAGGATTCGAACCTGCGACCGTAGTTGTCGCGCGGTTCCAGACTGAAGCGCCTACAATCGCTCGGCCACACCGGCCGGCTACATATCAATTACCATGGTTCCCCTAAATTTATTATAGGGAGAGTCGGAATGTTTCTTCTGAAAACGTAGCGCACGATATCATGCCTCGCCCTTGTTTCATATGATCTCGCGTTCTACCTTTAATGATCTTGATGAAATGTGACAGAACCACGGTGACGTGCATATCGACACCGTAGACAAGAAAGAACAGTAAGAACATCGTCGCCGATGGCGTAGTATTAAATACACTGGCGGAAAACATCACTACACAAAAAAAACAATTAATGTAGGCCAACGCAATTTCGTGAATCAGTCGCCAGGGTAGCCAAGAGCGCTAACGCGCTGCTTCCTGGACTCGGGTAGGCGCGCCGGCCCCGGATCGAATCGGCCAGGCGGATTCACGACGAGGGCCGATGTGCCGGCCAGCCTGGATGTGGTTTTTAGGCGGTTTTCCACATCCCGCTAGGTGAATACCGGGCTGGTCCCCATGTTCCGCCTCAGTTACACAGCTCGCAGACATCTGACCACTTTCGCACTATTCCATGGATTACACTCGACACAGACAATTTTGGTACACTAATTCCGTCCCGTGGGGGGGGGGGGGGGGGGGGGGGGGGGGGGTACGGGGTGGCGGCAGGAAGGGCATCCGGCCACCCCTTAAACATTAACTTGCCAAATCCGATTCACGATGGCTCACCCTGCGTAACTGTGGGACAAGGCTCAAGCGACAGATAGAAATTAAATTTCGGGAATGGATTTGTCTAGGTTACAGCAGTATGTGGGCGAGCGTTATCCTGTCGGAAAACAACCCGTGGAATGCTGTTTATGAATGGCAGCAAAAAAGGTCGAATCACCAGATCGACGAACAATTTTGCAGTTAGGGAGCGTGGATAACGACAAGAGAGTTCTCCCGTTGTAATACGAAATCGCACCTTACGTGACAACTCCAGGTTTAGTTCCAGTGCGTCTAGGTCGCAGGGAGCTTGGTTACAGGCCCTCAACTGGCCTCTTTCTAACCAACACACGGCCATCACTGGCATCGAGACACAATCACCTGTCATCAGAAGCTGTGCTTCAAGTAACCAATTTTTAACTGTTCATTGCGCCACTGTGCTGCCAGTTGCTGCTTAAATCGCTGTTGCAGATGCAGTACGATGCGCCAGAACCATACGCCGAAAACGATGGTCTTCGCTCCCGTTAATGTCACCTACCCATTCGGATCCCGGTCCGGACCACCGCCATCATCCATGTAAGTGGCTACATTCCTGCCAAATCTTTTTGCAGTATCGCAGAACGAACATTCACCTTCTCGTAACTATATTGCACGACCTCTTTCAAACTCAGTGAGCCGCTAATAATGGCATATTTGTCGCCTCAAAGGCATTCTTGACTTACACCAGTTCACCACGTCCAATCTCAAAGGTAACCAATGCTCACAACCGTTACAGTGTGTACGAGGGTCACTCCAAAAGAAATGCACACTATTTTTATAAAAATGCAATTTTCATTCTGCATGCGTGAAAGTTTTAGAGTGTGTAGATACATCCTTCCTGCTTGTTTTCAAACTTAGTTCAACCTGTTCCCGTGAGTGGTGCCGTCACAGCATGTCTTCAAGATGGCTGCTACACTTGACGTTCGTCAGAAGCAACGTGCTGTCATAGAATTCCTGTGCTGTGAAAACGAGACAGTGGGAAACATATACAAGAGGTTGAAAAAGGTGTATGGAGATGCTGCTGTCGATCGTAGTACAGTTAGTCGGTGGGCAAGCAGGTGGGCACGTCAATATTGAGGATTGTCCTCACAGCGGCAGGCCTCGTACTGCGCACACTCCAGACAATGTGCAGAGAGTTAACGAACTGGTGACTGCTGACAGACGCATCACAGTGAACGAATTTTCACGCTACGTTGGGATAGGGGATGGAAGTGTTCGCAGAATACTGAAAGTGTTGGCGTTAAAAAAGGTTTGTGCCAGGTAGATTCCCAGGATGTTGACAGTGGCTCACAAAGGTACAAGAATAACGGTGTGCAGCAAACTTTTGGAACAGTACGAGAATGATGGAGATGGATTTCTTGGAAGAACTGTGACAGGTGATGAAACATGGCTCCATCATTTTTCATCAGAGACGAAGATGCAAATTCACCCAAGAAAAAAAAATATCGAAACCACACCATCTGTTGGGAAAGTTACGGCTACGGTGTTTCTCGATTCCGAAGGACTCTTGCTTGTGGACATCATGTCAAGTGGAAGCACCATAAATTCTGATGCATATGTGACGACACTGAAGAAACTTCAAGCTCGACTGAGTCGTGTTCGACCACATCGGCAAAAGCAGGATGTTTTGCTGTTGCACGACAATGCACGGCCACATGTCAGAAAAAAAAATCATGGAAGCGATCACAAACTCTGATGGACAACGCTTCAACACCCGCCTTACAGTCCTGACCTGGCTCCATGTGACTATCATCTCATTGGGAAACTGAGAGACTCTCTTCGTGGAACAAGGTTTGAATATGATGACTCCCTTGTGTACGCTGCCAAACAGTGGCTCCAACAGGTTGGTCCAGAATTTTACCGAGCGGTTAAACAGGCGCTGGTTCCAAGATGGCGTACGGCAGTTGAGAGAGATGGAAATTATGTGGATAAATGAAAATATTGTCCCTAAAGGATGTATCTACACACTGAAAAACTTTCAAACATGTAGAATAAAAGATGGATTTAAAAAAAAAAAACAGTGTGCATTTCTTTTGAAGTGACTCTCGCATTTAAAGCATCGTAATAGTGGCGATGCTCGCGCAACTCTTACGCGACTGGAACGAAATTTCAATAGACATTTTCTTCCAGACGTAGAAACACACCTGACAACTTCCATTTGTGTCTCACAACTCCCTCTTGGTGTTGTGATTTTTATTTCCGTCAGTGCATGTTGAAGTGAGCGCAAACTCGTACGGTCTCGTCAGGGTGGTTCCAACCTTCGCACTGTCCTGTTGTATGAACTCGTCAAGTGAAACCCGATTTTTTTTGCGTCAGCGTAATTATCAGCAAATGGAGAGCACAACTGTCAGATTCGGCTTAAAAATATAATATACTCTGAAACTCGGTTTAAGCATAAGGTAAGCAACAAAGGCAATAAATTTTCAAAATTAGGCGTCTACAAAATAAATTATAATAAATGTGATAAATATTATATTGGACAGACGGGCAGAAATTTCAATATTACACCTACAGAACAAAACAGAATATGGACCTCACAGAACATACATGTCGCAAAAACCTCTTTCAAAGAAGTAGCTATTTACATGTACAAGAAGCGCCACCCCAGTAACATTGTGAACGAACACAATGAATTATTATTCGTTATACGACAGGCTGTTGAAATCCTAGCATATTTGATTGTTTTTCTGACCCAAAGCCTTTCAATTCCTGTCACCCGCTGATAGCCTCATTCATCGCTATGGTCATTGGTTCTTTTGATGTTTTGTATGGCTCTGAGCGTTAATGGGTATGGAATAAAATTGTTGGTGCTGTTTGTTATGCATGTGGTTATGGGAAGGAACTAGCTATGCTGAGAGGGTAAAAGGGAGAGGGACGTGGGATGGGGTAGTGGAGTTGAATGTGCAGTAGAAGGTTGAGTCAGAAAGTATTAGGGTGACTGATTAGGAGGATGGGAAGTGAGTGTTGTTTTAGGAATGTGTGGTTGTGGCATTTAAATGGAATACATCGTGGACAGACGCGGTAACTTGACGGAATTTGTAACGACTTTAGGGGTGGTGGTACTGGGATCGTTAGGTGGGCGTAACAGTTTGGTCATAATTTAACATTTCCTTATTTCCTTAAAAGACTACCAGGAGGAACGACCTTCAAATTAACGGTGTACATTATTAATAATTCAGAAGCCAACATGCTAGAATCATTAAAACGGTATCAAAGAACTCTCTTAAAGTTGATCAACCCTGACATAGACATTTAAAAGACTTTGTTATTAGCAACAAGCGAAATAGATTCACACCAAAAATTTTTATTAAAACTAAATAACCTTTGGTCGGAACTGGGCCTGGAAAATATTAACTGCACACAGCCGAAAACGAAATGAACTCAGGAAACAATGTGCCGTAGCAAGTGACGATATTCTAAAATACCAAAGATTCTTCTAACAACAGATAAAGTTTTCTTAGACGAAGCACTAAACATTGGTCACTAACACTGGCCCCACGAGTTTGATTAGAAAATGTTCCAACTTCACTTTCTCGAAAATCGCAAAACATACAAAGTAATGCATCGACGTTCTGATTTAACAGAATGTCCGTTAGTCAGAAGGCTACAGTGAACCTGCTTCCAAGCCACGCAAGAACAACTTTCTCTCGATACGCGATGTAATGGATTCTCATAAACATCGCCGGCCGGTGTGGCCGTGCGGTTGAAGGCGCTTCAGTCTGGAACCGCGTGACCGCTACGGTCGCAGGTTCGAATCCTGCTTCGGCCATGGCTGTGTGTGATGCCCTTAGGTTAGTTAGGTTTAATTAGTTCTAAGTTCTAGGCGACTGATGACCTCAGAAGTTAAGTCGCATAGTGCTCAGAGCCATTTGAACCAAACATCAATACACGGTCCCAATCGCCAACGAAACCCAACGCACAGCCAGGCGTAGCCACACCGTCGTCATGGTTCCAGCGATTTGGAGAAGTTGACAGATCCACAGGAAGAACTCTTCTGCCACCGAGAGTGCACTGCTGATCGTCCAGTCCGCGAATGTGGGTAATTTGTGGTTGTCATATTCCTATTATGTTTATACATCTTTTGATGGTATCCATCTTGCTAGCAAGCTTTTTTATATCGTTTATTCCATACTAATTAGGAAGGACCAGCTGTTTCGTATGTCATTTATGTAAATGCTACTTCTATCGTGACGCTCTCATTAATAAATTCGAACATTCTTTTCATTTTTTGCAGGCGTATCTGATTATAATCATACAGATCGAAGCCTGTCATAAAACAGAAGATCTAATTTTGTGATCAGAGATTATGATCTTGTCGTAGCCGCGATGTTACTTTCAAATACTTGTTGCTGTCCATTGTCCTCTTTTTTTTTTTTTTTTTTTTTTTTTTCTAACGGCTCGAAGTATCAATTTGAAATCTATGTTAAATACTAGGGTCTACGGTACTCACACATCAAAACCTATAGTGACTTTCCCTTTGACCTAGTATCATTAAATGAAGCCAGGGTTCACTACACACGTAACTGAAAAAATACGAATATTGTTGATTTGCAATTATATCACATAAAAGCACTTTTTCGTTATTTGTTGTTCGTCTGACTCCTGTCCGTCTCTTAAGACCCTTTCTCGCTGGACGGGGTAGAACTGTAAAGTTGAATTTTGTGTCGAATTCTAAGATGTACGCTAACTTGCTGGCTTGAAGGACTGGGCTATTCAAATGAAGGAATAGATTTCAATCATTTATTGCTTCCAAACTACCAAATATAGAAACGTAATTCCAACGTTCCTGTAAAGAGAAAATTTCAAATTTTTTATGCATTCAATATGAGCACAATGTGTTTCGCTACGTACATCAAAACGGTGGCTCATTCGCCGCCACACACGAAGCAGCTGGTCTCTTGCTATCGAATTTACAGAGTCATCAATGCGTTGTCGCAGACTTTCAAGAATGTCAGGTATAGGGAGGGATAAAAATATGGTCTGTTACGTAACTCCACAGTTAAAGAGTCACAAGATGTGAGGTCTGCAGATCTGGGAGGCTACCGGCGGTAAAGTTCATCTTCTGTTCCTCCTCTTCCAATCCAACGTCCTGGAATGGTGTCATTCAGGTAATGTCAGACGTGCTTAGAGATATGAGGCGGGGCACCATCTTGCTTGAAGATGAAGAAATCTGAATCCAAGTTGAGGAAATAACCAGTTTTGAAGTATGTGTAAATACGTTAGTCCTGTCACAATTTTCTCCGTAAAGAAGAAAGAAACAGCTCCAGTGCGGCCGTGAGTGGAATGTCTACTCGGACTGTTCAAATTTTAAACTGTTTTCCGTCCAGAAACGTTGGAATTATGAGGCTACCTTTTGTAATTTGGGAGATATGAATGTTTGAAATATGATCCTTCTTTTTAAATAGCCCTATATTTAAGCTACTAAGTCAATGCAGTTAAAACATTCAGCCATTTATGTCACTTATCTTGATACTCGGAAGCTGACTCATCGGTGAACTGTCTACATACATAATTAAATTTGTACGGAACGCTCAGCGTGCCGGCCGCTGGTGGCCGAGCGGTTCTGGCGCTACAGTCTGGAACCGCGCGACCGCTACGCTCGCAGGTTCGAATCCTGCCTCGGGCATGGATGTGTGTGTTGTCCTTAGGTTAGTTAGGTTTAAGTAGTTCTAAGTTCTAGGGGACTTATGGCCTCAGCAGTTGAGTCCCATAGTGCTCAGAGCCATTTGGACCATTTTTTGAACGCTCAGCGTGCGAATCATATACGCACATGTCAGGGTCTTTTATTTATGGTGAGAATGTGCCTCACACCTTGTACCTTAACGTACTATGGGCAGGGACTCAAACTCTATAATTCACTTGACAGTTACTCGGTTTCTGTAATCTCTGAATCGATCTCCTACAGATCATGCAGAGAAAACTAGGCACTTACAACATCTGATTAAATGTATCTGGACACTCTAATGTAAAGCGGGATCGACCACTCGGTATCACGAGTGGTGGACCCCCGCCTGTGCGAAAGGTGGCGGGGAGTGCCTTGTTGTCAGCAGAAATACAGTAACAGAAGAATGGTTCGGTCAGGAATGCTCAGTAACTTCGAGAGTGAACTAATCACTGGATTGTCACCTGAGTAACAAATCCATCTGGGACATTTCAATCCTAAAGTTACTCAAGTCGTCTGTTGCTGAAGTAATTGTACAGGGCTATTACAAATGATTGAAGCGATTTCATAAATTCACTGTAGCTCAATTCATTGACATATGGTCACGACACACTACAGATACGTTGAAAAACTCAAAGTTTTGTTCGGCTGAAGCCGCACTTCAGGTTTCTGCCGCCAGAGCGCTCGAGAGCGCAGTGAGACAAAATGGCGACAGGAGCCGAGAAAGCGTATGTCGTGCTTGAAATACACTCACATCAGTCAGTCATAACTGTGCAACGACACTTCAGGACGAAGTTCAACAAAGATCCACCAACTGCTAACTCCATTCGGCGATGGTATGCGCAGTTTAAAGCTTCTGGATGCCTCTGTAAGGGGAAATCAACCGGTCGGCCTGCAGTGAGCGAAGAAACGGTTGAACGCGTGCGGGCAAGTTTCACGCGTAGCCCGCGGAAGTCGACGAATAAAGCAAGCAAGGAGCTAAACGTACCACAGCAGACGGTTTGGAAAATCATACGGAAAAGGCTAAAGCAGAAGCCTTACCGTTTACAATTGCTACAAGCCCTGACACCCGATGACAAAGTCAAACGCTTTGAATTTTCGGTGCGGTTGCAACAGCTCATGGAAGAGGATGCGTTCAGTGCGAAACTTGTTTTCAGTGATGAAGCAACATTTTTTCTTAATGGTGAAGTGAACAGACATAATGTGCGAATCTGGGCGGTAGAGAATCCTCACGCATTCGTGCAGCAAATTCACAATTCACCAAAAGTTAACGTGTTTTGTGCAATCTCACGGTTTAAAGTTTACGGCCCCTTTTTCTTCTGCGAAAAAAACGTTACAGGACACGTGTATCTGGACATGCTGGAAAATTGGCTCATGCCACAACTGGAGACCGACAGCGCCGACTTCATCTTTCAACAGGATGGTGCTCCCCGCACATCCATCGGCATTTCTTAAACAGGAGATTGGAAAACCGATGGATCGGTCGTGGTGGAGATCATGATCAGCAATTCATGTCATGGCCTCCACGCTTTCCCGACTTAACCCCATGCGATTTCTTTCTGTGGGGTTAAGTGAAAGATTCAGTGTTTAAACCTCCTCTACCAAGAAACGTGCCAGAACTGCGAGCTCGCATCAACGATGCTTTCGAACTCATTGATGGGGACATGCTGCGCCGAGTGTGGGAGGAACTTGATTATCGGCTTGATGTCTGCCGAATCACTAAAGGGGCACATATCGAACATTTGTGAATGCCTAAAAAAACTTTTTGAGTTTTTGTATGTGTGTGCAAAGCATTGTGAAAATATCTCAAATAATAAAGTTATTGTAGAGCTATGAAATCGCTTCAATCATTTGTAATAACCCTGTAGAGTGGAAACGCGAAGGAATGGCTAAATCAAGACCAGGTGGACCTAATCTACTGATGGGCAGGGGTTGTCGAGAACTGGGGAGGGTGTTTATTAAAAGTAGCATGAAATGAGCGGAAGGAATCATCCGCGAGTGCCAAAGTCCCAGCAGTCCAGCTAGCACAACGGCTGGGCGTAGGAAGTGGTCGAGCAGTCATAAACCACACATTTTTGTGCCCGATGCTAGACGATACTTGAGTTGGCGCAAAGAGCAACACCACTGGATAATTGATGACAGGTAACGAGTAATTTGGAGTGACGACACGCTATACCCTGTGGTTCAAAGAACACTAAACGCGGAAGAATACGATCACATTTTAACAGCATCGTTAACCGCGTACAATAGACGAACTGTTTGGAGACAATGTACGAGCATGAGAATACACGCTGTCTTAAAGCAGGAGCTCCAAAAGAATGTTTTATGGACAATAATGATCCTTTGGCCGTCGATTTCACTCCATGTTTCTTAGTCCAACATCATTACCTAATCTGGTTTGGGCTTTTGAGGAAGAATGGGCAGCCATTCCTCCACAGAGATTCAGGCACTACACTGAACGTGTCCCCAGCAGAATTCATGGCATCATAAAGGCAAAGGGTGGACACACCCCATGTTAATGACCACTAATAGATGTCCAGCTACTTTTGATCAGATAGTGCATAAACTCATATGGTGGCGTCACTCTTCATAGTATTTCGCACGATACAGGTACAGGTAGATGTATTTGCATGTCACTCGCCCGGCCAAGCTTCTTCCAGCATTTGCACCCCTTTCGCAGTGATTTCCATTGGACAGCGCTATTGCATTTGTTAGTTGGATGAAAATACACTAAAAAGCCAAACAAACTGGTACACCTGCCTAACAGAAGTGCCGCATGATGACGTGGCATGGACTCCACTAATGCCTGAAGTATTGCTGGAGGGAATTGAAACCATGAAACCTGTAGGGTTGTCCATAATCCGTAAGAGTACGAAGGGGTGGAGATCTCTTCTGAACAGCGCGTTGCAAAGCATCCCAGATATCCTCAATAATGTTCATGTCTGGGCAGTTTGGTGGCCAGAGAAGTGTTTAGATTCAGAACAGTGTTCCTGGAGCCACTCTGTAGTAACTCCGGATGTGTGGGGTGTCGCATTGTCCTGCTGGAATTGCCCAATTCCGTCGGCATTCACAATCGACATGAATGGATGCAGGTGATCAGACAGGATGCTTACGTACGTGTCATCTGTCAGACTCATATCTAGACGTATCAGGCGTCCCAATATCACTCCAACTGCACAAGCCCCGAACCATTACAGACCCTCCACCAGCTTTAATAGTCTCCTGCTGACAAGAAGGGTCCATGGAAACATGACGTTATCTCCCTACCCGTACACGTCCATCCGTTCGATACAATTTGAAACGACACTCGTCCGACCAGGCAACATGTTTCCAGTCATCAAGAGTCCAATGTCGGTGCGGACGGGCCCAGGGGAGGCGTAAAGCTTTTTGTCGCGCTGCCATCAAGGGTAACCTAGTGGGTCTTCGGCTCCTCAAGCCCATGTCGATGATGTTTCGTTGAATAGTTCGAACGCTGACACTTGTTGATGGCCCAGCATTGAAATCTGCAGCAGTTTGAGGAAGGTTTGCACTTCCGCCACATTGAACAATTCTCTTCAGTCGCCGGCCGCGGTGGTCTAGTGGTTCTAGGCGCGCAGTCCGGAACCGCGGGGCTGCTACGGTCGCAGGTTCGAATCCTGCCTCGGGCATGGATGTGAGTGATGTCCATAGGTCAGTTAGGTTTAAGTAGTTCTAAGTTCTAGGGGACTGATGACCACAGAAGTTAAGTCCCATAGTGCTCAGAGCCATCTCTTCAGTCGTCGTTGGTCTCGTTCTTGCAGGATCTTTTTCCGGCCGCAGCGGTGTCGGAGATCTGATATTTTATCGGATTTCTGATATTCACGGTAAACTCATGAAATGGTCGTATGGGAAAATACCCACTTCCTCGCTACCTCGGAAATGCTGTGTCCCATCGCCCATGCGCCGGCTATAACACCACGTTCAAACTCACTTAAATCTTGACCGCTTGCCATTGTAGCAGTAGTAACCGATCTAACAAATGCATCAGACACTTGTTGTCTGATATAGGCGTTGCCGAATGCAGTGCCATACTCTGCCTGTTTACCCTGTTTACATATGTGTACTTGAATACGCATGCCTATACCAGTTTTTCTTTCTTTTTTTTGTAGCGCTTTAGTTTATTAAAGTATCGATAATCTTAAGTTACCATCTGCCTTTCAGTGAACAGTGAACAGACCAGCGAGAGGGGTATAGGTTTGCATGTTTGTTCAGACCATTGTCTTCGCAGCACTGTTCAGGTGCTCTTGGAGTTTGTAATAGGTAAACGTCGACGAATCTGTCAAAAAGTTGTCGTTTTAGGACTGAATTCGTTTAGCGCTTGTCTTCCGGTTCTGCGAAGAAGTGGGAACCCTCTCACGTTGGCCAACGTAAACCCTTAGAGAGCTCAAGCGCCGCATATTTATGCTAAAAGCTGCAATTGTCATACATTGTTTTGTACCCTGCGTCGCTTGGGCTTTAGGATTTTCAGCGCAATGAAGTGGCGTTATTTCATTTTCGTTCCTAACCGGTATAAAAATGTAATTCGCTGGTAAATTAAAAACGGTATTAATGCCCATTTAAGCTAGTATGCCGAGTCATTTAATTTGCACGCAGCTTCATGTTACAGTTCAGCCTATTTCGATCCCCATAAATACTACAATGTGGATGGAATAGTGATATCCACAATTTATATGCGCAGTTGATAATTATCGTAAGCGAAGCGTGTGAATTAATTTCAGTTCATTACGCATAGCTTCAAGTTTAAATAACACAGCTAGTGAGTAAATGATAGAATTTTCCCGCCGGGAAAATTATTAATATGTCAACTGTCATACACAGTTTTCCTGTGAAGGAGAACACCGTTCAAGATAGGAACGTATTATCTGTTTTTGAGTAAAGTCAACGCACGGGAATTGGCAGCAATTAGCTTTCAGCGGACTTGTCGAGGTCACCGAAGCATGAATCAGAACTCTGCGAACCTGGCGCGGATAAGTAATGTTTCGTCAATGGCATCTGGTTTCGAAATAAAGCTTCATCCTCAGGTGGCTAATGCAAGAGGTGACGGAACTTTTGTCTGCAACATAATCAAGACATAAAAGGTTTAATTCTAAATTCCAATAAAGATACAGTTTGAAAAAAAATAATAATAAAACGGATAACTGCGAGCAGCAGTAGCTCGCTGAGGTTTCCCTGAACTTAAATGTATATAGATAATAATAATAACGATAATTTAGTATGGCTCAGTGGCATGGTGCAAGCTTTGTATTGTATGCCAATTCGGTGATTTCCGAGTTACCCAACCGCGGACAAGAGAGGCACAGTTTAGCCTGGAACCCGAACCACGTGTTGTTTCTGGATACTCTTCACATCTTTGAGAGGTGAAAGCTACGTTGAACGAAAATTGAAAAAGCCGTGGTCCTACTGTGATTAGATCCTGCGACTTCTTGGTTTCCATGCAACCAGTACCGACATTTATATGGATTAATCTATAGGTTTAGTTAGGCACGCATTTTACGGTTAGACAATAGGGGTAGTTCATCTATACGTTTTGAGAATGAGTTTGCATCAAAATTTGTGACATTCATGGCAATATCTTTTGATTGTATTGGCTTAGAAGTTTAAATATTATTTTCATCGCCAAGGGACCATAGACTTTAGTAGTCGACATAAATTTCTACTTAATAAACGGAGAGACAGGTTGACGGACAAAAAAATCTTTTGTAATATAAATACAAATTATCAGCTTTCGGATTTTTTTCCTTTACTTTCATTGGTAAACGTAGGTTTTTGCCAATTTAAATAATCATATTTTTAAATGAAGACCCCCACAAATTGACTATTGTTCTTTATTTAATTACGACCCAGGTTTCGGCCTTTTATGCCATCTTCATGTGATTGAGTTTATGTCATTAACATGTACTTCAGCACATCAAGCGCAAAATTGGCCGTAAATTAAGAAGTCGTAATGATAGTCAATAAGCTTTGATTTCACTGTCATTATGACTCGAGGACATGTGTTCATCTTTTATATACCAAAATAGACCCTTTTTTTCCCAAATATTACGTGCTCCCATTATTATATGCTGGTCTTCTTACGAGATGCTGACTTTACATCTGCCATTATGTGTCATATATTATGGCCGTATCTTCTGATTGAACTAACTTAGAAGCTTAAACTTTTTACACCGCCAAGGCACTTCAGACTTTAGTATGTGACATAAATTTAAACTTCGTTCTTCTACCTGTTACTGAGAAAAAGTGGTCTTAACACTCGCACAGACAGACAGTCGGACAAGAGAATGATCCTACAAGGAACCCGTTTTTGCCAATTGAGGTGATTAAAACCGTGAGCAGTGTAATGCGCTGTTCTCACTTTGAAGGTACCCAGTGGAGGAAAAATTTGCTCGCTCAATTTTGCCAGTGAACCTGGAAAATATAGCATTAGAAGGCTGTGATTTTGTTATATACAAAACAGCAGTGTTGTATAGAAGGCTGCGGAGCCATTTTGGAAGAGATATCCAAAGACGGCGTTTGTTTCCAATTTGGTAGTGAAGATTTCTGCTTTGGAAGCTGCAGCAGTGTTTAATGGTAGGAATTTTGCAAGCTTCACATCCTCCGCAAGTTGCGCTTTACACCTAGAGTCTACACTGACCAGATCTTGCGGACCATGGGTGAGCTACAGCAGTACAGAATATAGCAAAAATTACTAGGCAGAGGAGCTAAAACAGCTTGCGCTTTACACCTAGAGTCTACACTGACCAGATCTTGCGGATCATGGGTGAGCTACAGCAGTACAGAATATAGCAAAAATTACTAGGCAGAGGAGCTAAAACAGCTGAAGAGGATGGTGAGAAAGGACTGGAATATGGATATGGGCAGTTTTAGTTAAGGTATGATTAGAAAATTTTAAAACATTTCATCCAAACTTTAAAACGATTTTTCTGCAACTTAAGGTTTCCTCCTTTCAGGGACACATATATCAGAAACTATTGGAAGAATTTAGATGAAATTTGGTACAGCATTTCTTCTTCATCAAAGCAATGTTTAAGTGGAACAAATTTTAATCTAGACATTACAAATAGTTTTATGGTTGGTAATATATGGAAAATTTGTCCGTGAAAAATGTTCAGATCCAAAATATTACAGAAAATAATAGAAATAATTTTCCAAAAAGTTTCTGCACTTAATTGTGTACTTATTAGTGTAGATTACTTTACCACAGAAAAAATTTGACATATTTGCCTGGAAATAATGAAAAATTATACTTTAAAATAATATTCTAACAAGAAATTCAAAATTCTCTCTTACAATTTTATTAAAAATTCTGCAAAAATTGTTTAAGGCATATTGGATCCCTACAAATAATTCTGCAAAATTCACTAGATTAATCAAAAATGACAGAGACATGGATTTACAAAGATAGTGCAAGACTGCCACCGTCTCCCCTTAAGATAGGCAACCCAATTTACATTAACACCTGTGGCGGATTATGTAAACTGGGTTGCCTATGTTAAGGTGCGTGAAATATTTTCATCGTCAGTTTTATACAGTTCTTGTAAGTGATCAAAAGATTTTTTTGTGCTGACCACTGTCATCCACGTGAAAGTATGCCGGTCTTCGCGCAGAGCGAGGAGAAAAGCCGGGAGGCGAGAGCGGGGCCTTCCGCCTCCAACAACAGCTGTGTTACCGAGTCCTTCCCCTGGCGTCCACCCCGCGGCCCCCGCCGTCCGCTGTCACGGCGTATCTCGGCGTTCCGGGAAGATCTGGGAGGATCCATCACGGCCTTCAATGCCCCTCGCGCAGTGATTGATGAGTGGCGGCCCACTTCGGCTCTCGGCCGACACCCGAGCACGCCATTCACACCCCCCTCCGACGCCGATGCCGACGCCACCCCCGCTGACGGATCCGGCGGCAGCGGCGCGCAGTTAATGGCACGGATGATTGGTATTAGGCGCGCAGTTTTGCAGCGACGCCGTAATCCGGGCAGAGAGAGTGTGTGTGTGAGAGAGAGGGGGGGGGGGGCGGAATAGGGGGGGGGTGGTAGACGAGTTCAAAGGCTCGGGGCTTCCCTGAGCGCTGGCAACTTATCGCCAGAGATGCGCCGCAGGGCCAAGTGGCTCATTCGTTAAATTTACCGCACGCTATGAGCTACGCGATGAAATTTCTCGCCCCGCTTCCATCTTCCCGTCGCGCCGGCGCGATGAAATCCATTCGTCACGGCGACGCCGCGCCGGGGTGACGGCTTGCTCGGCACCGACTCGCGATGGTGTGGGTTGGAACCTCACACCT
The DNA here is from genome assembly GCF_021461385.2 of Schistocerca piceifrons. NCBI lineage: Eukaryota > Metazoa > Arthropoda > Insecta > Orthoptera > Acrididae > Schistocerca > Schistocerca piceifrons. Next base: position 1,151,980,969 of record NC_060138.1, read on the forward strand.
CATTCCCGCGACGGGCCAAGTTTCGGGGACGTCCGCTAAAAGAGATAAGGTCTTTTTACGGCCGCGTTGCAATTACGAGGAGACCCACTGGAAATTCATAACGTAGCCCACGACCTACTTTCTTGACATTTGCATTAAGACTTCTCTGAACTAAGAAAGATGAGCGTCGATCTTTGCTATCGACAGTATCAAAGTATCACAGTATTAGCCTGACCCGTAGGCAGTAATAACGGAAAAGTCAGATCGCTTTCTTCTGCACAATTACCGGAGATTCAGGGAGTGTGAAAACGATGTTGATATATCCGGGGAGGAATTTTAAATTTATTTTAGTTTTTTTTCCATTTTTGCCAGCTGTGGACCACATAACAGTTTCATTCCTTCTCACTTGCTCTTATCCTTTTTCTCCAGCATTCTTTCATCATTTCACTCTCTTCCTCTTTCATTTTATACATGTTATCTTGTTGTTGTTGTTGTGGTCTTCAGTCCTGAGACTGGTTTGATGCAGCTCTCCATACTACCCTATCCTGTGCAAGCTTCTTCATCTCCCAGTACTTGCTGCAACCCACATCCTGCTGAATCTGCTTAGTGTATTCATCTCTTGGTCTCCCTCTACGATTTTTACCCTCCACGCTGCCCTCCAATGCTAAATTTGTGATCCCTTGATGCCTCAGAACATGTCCTACTAACCGGTCCCTTCTTTTTGTCAAGTTGTGCCACATACTCCTCTTCTCTCCAATTCTATTCAATACTTCATCATTAGTTATGTGATCTACCCATCTAATCTTCAGCATTCTTCTGTAGCACCACATTTCGAAAGCTTCTATTCTCTTCTTGCTCAAACTACCTATCGTCCATGTTTCGCTTCCATACATGGCTACACTCCATACAAATACTTTCAGAAACGACTTCCTGACACTTAAATCTATACTCGATGTTAACAAATTTCTCTTCTTCAGAAACACTTTCACCTGTTATCTTACTACTTTTGTATTGGTGTCATACAAAGTTTAACACCTTCATTCTGAAAGTATCTTCTTCTGCAGTTTCTTCTGATTTTACGTTGTGTATTACTATACCTTGCATTTCTATACCCTCTTAACAGAGCTCGATGAAACTTGGATTATGCACAGAAACAACTGCTACGGTATGGCACAGAGGTAACTGGTAGCAATACGCAGTGAGACGAACAGAAATGACACATTTATTCGAAGACAATACACTACTGGCCATAAAAATTGCTACACTAAGAAGAAATGCAGATGATAAACGGGTATTCATTTGACAAATATATTATACTGGAACTGACATGTGATTACATTTTCACGCAATTTGGATGCATAGATCATGAGAAATCAGTACCCACAACAACCACCTCTGCCTCGATACTCCTGGGCATTGAATCAAACAGAGTTTGGATAGCGTGTACAGGTACAGCTGCCCATGCAGCTTCAACACGATACCACAGTTCATCAAGATTAGTGACTGGCGTATTGTGACGAGCCAGTTGCTCGGCCACCATTGACCAGACGCTTTCAATTGGTGAGAGATCTGGAGAATGTGCTGGCCACGGCAGCAGTCGAACATTTTGTGTGTCCAGAAAGGCCCGTATAGGACCTGCAACATGCGGTCGTGCATTATCGTGCTGAAATGTAGGGTTTCGCAGGGATCGAATGAAGGATAGAGCCAAGGGTCGTAATACATCTGAAATGTAACGTCCACTGTTCAAAGTGCCGTCAATGCGAACAAGAGGTGACCGAGACGTATAACCAATGGCACCCCATACCATCACCCCGGGTGATGCGCCAGTATGGCGATGAAGAATACACGCTTCCAATGTGCGTTCACCGCGATGTCGCCAAACACAAATGCGACCATCATGATGCTGTACACAGAACCTGGATTCATCAGAAAAAATGAAGTTTTGCCATTCGTGCGTCCAGGTTCGTCGTTGAGTAAACCATCCCAGGCGCTCCTGTCTGTGATGCAGCGTCAAGGGTAACCGCAGCCATGGTCTCCAAGCCGTTAGTCGATGCTGCTGCAAACGTCGCCGAACTGTTCGTGCAGATGGTTGTTGTCTTGCAGACGTATCCATGTGTTGACTCAGGGATCGAGACGTGGCTGCACTATCCTTTACAGCCATGCGCATAAGATGTCTGTCATCTCGACTGCTAGTGATACGAGGCCGTTGGGATCCAGCACGGCGTTCCGTATTACCCTCCCGAACCCACCGATTCCATATTCTGCTAACTGTCATTCGATCTCGACCAACGCGAGAAGCAATGTCGCGATACGATAAACCGCAATCGCGATAGGCTACAATCCGACCTTTATCAAAGTCGGAAACGTGATGGTACGCATTTCCCCTCCTTACACGAGGCATCACAACAACATTTCACCAAGCAACGCCGGTCAACTTCTGTTTGTGTATGAGAAATCGGTTGGAAACTCTCCTCATGCCAGCACGTTGTAGGTGTCGCCACCGGCGCCAAACTTGTGTGAATGCTCTGAAAAGCTAATCACTTGCATATCACAGCATCTTCTTCCTGTCGGTTAAATTTCGCGTCTGTAGCACGGCATCTTCGTGGTGTAGCAACTTTAATGGCCAGTAGAGTAGTTACATTCAAGTCGCCACGATTTATGATATTCCCCCTGGGCATTACAAATGGCGGTACATGGTTCTTAATAGGGTGCATGATCAGCACTGAAGGCATCTACATCTACATCTACATTGATACTCCGCAAGCCACCCAACGGTGTGTGGCGGAGGGCACTTTACGTGCCACTGTCATTACCTCCCTTTCCTGTTCCAGTCGCGTATGGTTCGCGGGAAGAACGACTGTCTGAAAGCCTCCGTGCGCGCTCTAATCTCTCTAATTTTACATTCGTGATCTCCTCGGGAGGTATAAGTAGGGGGAAGCAATATATTCGATACCTCATCCAGAAACGCACCCTCTCGAAACCTGGCGAGCAAGCTACACCGCGATGCAAAGCGCCTCTCTTGCAGAGTCTGCCACTTGAGTTTATTAAACATCTCCGTAACGCTATCACGGTTACCAAATAACCCAGTGACGAAACGCGCCGCTCTTCTTTGGATCTTCTCTATCTCCTCCGTCAACCCGACCTGGTACGGATCCCACACTGATGAGCAATACTCAAGTATAGGTCGAACGAGTGTTTTGTAAGCCACCTCCTTTGTTGATGGACTACATTTTCTAAGCACTCTCCCAATGAATCTCAACCTGGTACCCGCCTTACCAACAATTAGTTTTATATGATCATTCCACTTCAAATCGTTCCGTACGCATACTCCCAGATATTTTACAGAAGTAACTGCTACCAGTGTTTGTTCCGCTATCATATAATCATACAATAAAGGATCCTTCTTTCTATGTATTCGCAATACGTATGCTCTGCAACGTCCTCCCATGCAAGCCACAAGATTGGTTAGGAGTTCATGTGGTATGGTGTTCCATGCCTCCACCAGCATGGTGACAACTGCTGGGTCGTCTCTGTTGCATGTGGACGCGCTGTAACACGTCTCCCCAACGTGTCCCACACGTTTTCGGTAGGATTTGAGGCGGAGGGAACGGGCAGGCCAGGTCATTCGATGATGGGCGGCTCCAAAGGACGCATACGAGGAAGGAGCATAGTGTCACAGTAACATTGACTAGTAACTGTACAGTGTTCAACGATTTTGAGGTCATCACCTCCATACCTGGACCGCCAGAAAAATCACTTTCGACACTGTTTTTCGGTGCATTACGTACCTTGTGTGGAGTCACCGCCAGACGCAACACTTGTTGGTGGTAGCCTTTAAATCGGCCGCGGTCCGTTTAGTATACGTCGGACCCGCGTGTCGCCACTATCAGTGATTACAGACCGAGCGTCGCCACACAGCAGGTCTAGTCTAGAGACTCCCTAGCACTCGCCCAGTTGGACAGCTGACTTTGCTAGCGATGGTTCACTGTCTACAGACGTTTGCAGAGACGACAGTTTAGCATAGCTTTCAGCTACGTCATTGGCTACGACCTATCAAGGCGCCATATTTAGTTACTATTCTGGACAGATAATATTGTGAATCATGTACCCTCAAGAGCGACGTTCATCATTAATGGATTAAAGTTAAGTATCAAACTAATTAGGTCCGCTTTCTGAATTCTAATTCCTTGTCATGTTCCAGACCTCACGTCAGTATAGTCCTTCCCATCTCACCCCAGCCTGCGTGAGCTAAAACGCGTGCATTTCGGCCTCCTCTAGTAACACGGTGTTGGCTGTTCTGCCAACACAACACCTTGCATCGGCGTTCTCACCTCCAAACCTTTGAACACAATTAATTATTTCTCTGTAACGAGCCGCTGTAGACCACGGGTCCCTTACTGCAAAAAGCTCAGAAAATTTCTTTGTAGCACCTCCGATATTTTGTCGTTGGAGTTCGTGTCCACCTTGCATTCGCGAGACCGTCCCTGCGATGTTGACGTGAGGGGAGGGGGGGGGATGAGGAGGGGGGGGGGGGGCAGGCTACACTATCGAGTTTCCCTAGTTCATATGGGAAGAGCGGTTCATAATGGAAACAGTGAATGTACCATCCGTGTTGAAATCCTGGGCTGTTTCAGTCAAAACCTATTTTGCAACTGCTTCGTAAAGAAATGGTTCAAATGGCTCTTAGCACTATGGGACTTAACATCTGAGGTCATCAGTCCCCTAAAACTTAGAACTACTTAAACCTAACTAACCTAAGGACATCACACACCTACATGCCCGAGGCAGGATTCGAACCTGCGACCGTAGCAGTCGCGCGGTTCCAGACTCTAGCGCCTAGAACCGCTCGGCCACCACGGCCGGTCTGCTTCATTAATATGGCTGCTGGAGCAGTTCCCCAATTAAAGCCACGGGTCAATTATTTTTCGTTTTTGTTGACAAAACTAAGCTAATGCAAAGTCTTTCTTCAGTTTTGTAAGGAAAGAGTGGATTGCTCGATGGGGAGAATATGTTACGGACGAGCTGAACAAAATCTGGTGGCAGGCGCTACGAGAGATGCGATGTGTATGACGGAGATATTTACTGCTGAAATTTCGTGAGCATACGTTGCAAAAAGAGTCGGACAACATGTTGCGACCAGACTACATTCGTCGGCTGCAACTGTGGGTTCTTTGATTGCTCTAGAAGACGGCTCATAGAATTAAAACACATGAAATATTTACGAACTTCCAGCACGCTGGAGTAGCTTGGGTCAGTAACTTTTTTTAATCAGTAGAACGAAAAATCAATCCAAGTTGCAAACTTTTACTTTTCATTGATTCGATGACTAGTTTCGGGCCAAGGTCCATTTTCAAATCGTCATAACAAAGTCAAAAATGGCATTTCGGAAGATGTCAAAAATGTGCAATGAACATTTACAGTGCATACAGTTATCATTGCACATTTTTGGCATCTTCGGAAGTGCCGTTTTCGACTTTGTTATGACGATTTGAAAATGTGCCTCGGCCCAAAACTAGTCATCGAATGAATAAAAAATAAAAATTTGCAACTTGGACTGGTTTTTCGTTCTACATGAAATATTATTTCACTTTGTTACATAAATGAATAAAAGTTTTACTTAGTTTTGACAAACTTCTTTGTCACAGGACTACTGAATATTCTGCAACTGTCATTGACTAGCAAAGCACGATTTGACGAACTAATTAGCAAAGTGTTCTCTTGAGGTACAATGATCGACATCTGCAACAGCACAGTTTCATCAGAAACTTTAGCCCGCATCTCGTGGTCGTGCGGTAGCGTTCTTGCTTCCCACGCCCGGGTTCCCGGGTCGATTGCCGGCGGGGTCAGGGATTTTCTCTGCCTCGTGATGGCTGGGTGTTGTGTGCTGTCCTTAGGTTAGTTAGGTTTAAGTAGTTCTAAGTTCTAGGGGACTGATGACCATAGATGTTAAGTCCCATAGTGCTCAGAGGCATTTTTTCAGAAACTTTAACAACAGCTTGGTCGTGCAGTTTCATGTTGTCTTCTTCAAGATGAGGTTATGAACGGGGCTCAGCTCTTGCGTGCTCGATGTTAGACTCATGTTCGGAAGAAACAGAACACCTTGAACGACTAGAAGTAGGATGTTCATATTCAGAGGACATGTACATTAGCATGTTCTGCAGAAATAATTAGCATTTCAACCATGTCGGCCCTCGCATTCAATCTCGGGTTCAATGTCAACATCGATATCGTAGCACAACAATACCTGCCGGTAAAATGTGCCTGCGGCTCTCGTCGCTTTAAACCGAAGATAACGGAACAGTGTGACTTGAGCAGATATACAGGATGCTTCGAAGACGTACGTGCGAACAGTACCGTCTATCAGTGTCTTTGAAAGAGGGCGCATTATTATCATGAGAGATTGTGATGCATCCATTCGGGGAATTGCTGCTCCTGTGGAACGAAGGGTATCGATAGGTGTCGTCCACTTCTCCACCTAGCTTTGACAAATGCTCAGAAATATGCTAGATGGAATGGTGTATGGAACGACGTCACTGTGGACAGGAATGGTATCAGGTAGTGTTTTCGGATGAATCCAGTTTCTGTTCGTTTGAAAAAGACGGCCGCATTTTTGTTTGCCCCAGACAGATGCATCACAGTGACTGCTTTCGCGCAAGACACGCAGCGCCAACGCCTTACAGTGTGGGGTGGTACTGAGTACAACCACAAATCACAGCTGGTGAGTGTCCATGGCACTGTGACCAGTGTGAATAATATCATGTGACCTGTGGCATTACCATTTCTGCACAACACCCCATCGCCATTTTTCAGCAGGACAATGCAAAACCACATGCTGCTGCACGAACATGTGCCTTCTTGCATCACAGGATGTCAGCTTTTTTCCATGAGCATCAGACTTGTCACCAATCGGCAGTGTGTTGGATATGGTGAAATGACAAGTGCAGCTTTGTGACCCAATGCCAACCACCACAGACTTTCGAAATAGGTGAGTGTAGCACGTTACAAGTTATCACGGTGCGTGGCCGACCCTGTGCCTGCTTGGCAACATGACACATCATGAACTGAGCTGACTGGAAAGCTACTCATTTCTGCTGAATGTACTAATGTACATGTTCTGTGAAAATGAACACACTATCTTTAGTCGTTCAAGGTGGTGGTCTGTTTTTTTTTTCTGAACATAAGTGTACAGGGTGGTCCATTGATCGTGACCGATTCAAATATCTCACGAAATAAGCGTCAAACGAAAAACCTACAAAGAACAAAACTTGTCTAGCTTGAAGGAGGAAACCAGATGTCGCTATGGTTGGCCTGCCAGATGGCGTTGCCATAGGTCAAACGGATATCAACTGCGTCTTTTTAAACAGGAATCCCCATTTCTAATTACATATTAGTGTAGTACGTAAAGATATATGAATGTTTTAGTTCGACCACTTTTTTCGCCTTGTGATAGATGGCGCTGTAATAGTCACAAACATATGGCTCACAATTTTGGAAGAACAGTTGGTAACAGGTAGGTTTTTTTTAAATTAAAATACACAACGTAGGTACGTTTGAACATTTGAGTTCGGTTGTTCCAATGTGATACGTGTACCTTTGTGAACTTATCATTTCTGAGAACGCATGCTGTTACAGCGCGATTACCTGTAAACACCACATTAATGCAAAAAATACTCAAAATGATGTCCGTCAACCTCAATGCATTTGGCAATATGTGTAACGACATTCCCCTCAACAGCGAGTAGTTCGCCTTCCGTAATGTTCGCACATGCATTGACAATGCGCTGATGCATGTTGTCAGGCGTTGTCGGTGGATCACGATAGCAAATATCCTTCAACTTTCCCCACAGAAAGAAATCCGGGACGTCAGATCCGGTGAACATGCGTGCCATGGTATGGCGCTTCGACGACCAATCCACCTGTCATGAAATATGCTATTCAATATCTCTTCAACCGCACGCTAGCTATGTGCCGGACATCCATCATGTTGGAAGTACATCGCCATACTGTCATGCAGTGAAACATCTCGTAGTAACATCGGTAGAACATTACCTAGGAAATCAGCACACTTCGCACCATTTAAATTGCCATCGATAAAATGGGGGACAATTATCCTTCCTCCCATAATGCCGCATCATACATTATTAACCCACCAAGGTCGCTGATGTTTCACTTGTCGCAGCCATCGTGGATTTTCTGTTGCCCAGTAGTGCATATTATGCCGGTTTACGTTACCGCTGTTAGTGAATGACGTTTCGTCGCTAAATAGAACATGCGCAAAATATCTGTCATCGTCCCGTAATTTCTCTTGTGCCCAGTGGCAGAACTGTACACGACTTTCAGAGTCGTCGCCTTGCGATTCCTGGTGCATAGAAATATGGTACGGGTGCAATCGATGTTGATGTATCATTCCCAACACCGACGTTTTTGAGATTCCCGATTCTCGCGCAGTTTGTCTGCTACTGATGTGCGGATTAGCCACGACAGCAGCTAAAACACCTACTTGGGCATCATTATTTGTTGGAGGTCGAAGTTGACGTTTCACATGTGGCTGAACACTTCCTGTTTCCTTAAATAACGTAACTACCCGGCGAACGGTCCGGACACTTGGATCATGTCGTCCAGGATACCGAGCAGTATACATAGCACACGCCTGTTGGGCATTTTGATCACAATAGTCATACACCAACACGATATCGACCTTTTCCGCAATTGGTAAACAGTCCATTTTAACACGGGTAATGTATCACGAAGCAAATACCGTCCGCACTGGCGGAACGTTACGTGATACCACGTACTTATAGGTCTGTGACTATTACAGCGCCATCTATCACAAAGAGAAAAAAGTGGTCCAACTAAAATATTGATGTTTCTTTACGTACTACACGAATATGTAATGAAAATGGGGGTTCTTATTTAAAAACACGCAGTTGATATCCGTTTGACCTATGGCAGCGCCATCTAGTGCGCAAACCACAGCGCCATCTGGTTTCCCCCTTCAAGCTAGACGAGTTTCGTTTGATGCTTATTTCGTGAGCTATTTGGCCCGGTCACTATGAATGGACCACCCTGTATGTTGACCTCAGTGTGAGGGCGCTGCTATTCTGAGAGGGAGGTGTGGCCTCCTGCAGTGCCTCGCAGTGGTTCTTGCGGACTGCAGCGTGCCCCCGGTAATGTCTGTGGTATCGACTCATGTTGCCTACTTTGGTGTGAACCAGCAGTCTCTGGGTGATAGCACACAACGTGTTACTCGACAGGCTATTCCCTCGCACCGTGTGCGAATGGAAGAGGGTAGGACGAGACTAATAGTGGTACACGAGTTACCCTCGGCCGCACACCCAAAGGTTGGGTTTCTAAGCCTAAAAGTAGTGACCGAGTTTAGTTCCGACGTCGTCCACGGCTGGTGCTCATGACAATACGCGACAGCACCAACACGACCATCCTCGTTTCTCCCGTCTCCCCCTCTTTCCGCCCGTCACAATCGGGAAAAAAAACTCCCTCCTCTCCTCCGCAAAACAACGCGTTTTACGGCTTTGCGCACGGTCATCAGAAACAGATGCTGCAGCTAATGAACAACACAAATTATTAATTACACAATTAGGGCCGGGCCGGACGCGCTGCGTGACAGCGGCATTCGCGAGCAATGCAGCATGAAACGAGATAAATTCGGGCACGTGACCGCTGTTCAAATTCGCACGCAGCTGACGCGACGCTTCGCAGCGGCCGGCTGCCGCTGACGGCGGCCGGCGCGCCGTGATTTGCTGCCAGCCGCCCGTCGCGTTTATTTGTGCGGCCGCGTTGCGTCATAAATGCGTTCCGAACGCCGCTCACCGCCAAAGGCAGTCTGCCCAGCTTCACAGACTCTCGTTGTGTGCTAAAAGAAACATCAAAATAGGCACCTACTTACTTACAAGGGAACCTCCCCATCGCATATATATTATAAGTTGAGCCGGCCGAAGTGGCCGCGCGGTTCTGGCGCTGCAGTCTGGAACCGCGAGACCGCTACGGTCGCAGGTTCGAATCCTGCCTCGGGCATGGATGTGTGTGATGTCCTTAGGTTAGTTAGGTTTAACTAGTTCTAAGTTCTAGGGGACTAATGACCTCAGCAGTTGAGTCCCATAGTGCTCAGAGCCATTTGAACCATTTTTTAGTTATAAGTTGGCATAGTCGATAGGCCTTGAAAAAGTGAACATAGATCTATCGAGAAAACAGGAAGAAGTTGTGTGGAACTATGAAAAAAATAAGCAAAATATACAAACTGAGTAGTCCATGGGCAACATAAGCAACATCAAGGAAAGTGTATACTCAGGAGCGCCGTGGTCCAGTGGTTAGCGTGAGCAGCTGCGGAACGAGAGGTCCTTAGTTCAAATCTTCCCTCGAGTGAAAAGTTTATTTTCGCAAAGCTATGATCTGTCCGTTCGTTCATTGACGTCTCTGTTTACTGTAATAAGTTTAGTGTCTGTGTTTTGCGACCGCACCGCAAAACCGTGCGATTGGTAGACAAAAGGACGTGCCTCTCAATGGGAACCGACAACATTTAATCGCAAGGTCATAGGTCAACCGATTTCTCCACAGGAGAACACGTCTGATATATTCTATACGACACCTGACGGCATGTGCGTCACATGACAGGAATATGTTGTCGACCAACCTAACTTGTACACTTGGCGAATGGGTAAAAAGATTCTTCTACCTTGCCCGATTTAGGTTTTCTTGTGGATGTGATAATCACTCCCAAAAAAGTGATGAAAACGTAAGAGTTCGTCACATAAACTGCAACAAATGAATGCAACAGTTTCACAGTCGCACAGTTTTCCCTGTGCTCTGTCAAAAAATACGTTTTTAACGTTTTCAATTTTTTCCGTGTGGAGACCGTCAAATCCTGCATATGCCCAAGAAAATCTGAACATGTCCTGGCATTTTGGAGAGCGAAGTTGATTATGTGTGAGTGCCTGAACTTTGATAATTGACACACGACCACGTAAACAATACTGCTCTGTGTACCTGTGCAGCGTCGCAAAATCATAGAATCTTTTCACAAAATATTTCACTTGCCGAAAACCAAACACATCTGACGGTTGCACAAGAGGTGTAAAACCTGGAGGAATGGTAATCACGTCTACTCCTACACTAAAATTGTACAATGCCTGATCCTTATGTCCTGTATAGCTGTCAAGGAGATAATAATTGTTTGAAAATAAAAAAAACTATTTACTCGAGGGAAGACCTGAACCAAGGACTTCTCGTTCCGTAGCTGCTCACGCTAACCACGAGACCACGGCACTCCTTAGCATATCCTGACCTTGATCTTGCCTATCTTGCACATGGACTACTCAGTTTGTATATTTTGCTGATTTTTTCATAGTTCCACACAACTTCTTCCTGTTGTCTCGATTGATCTGTGTTCAGTTTTTCGAGGCCTATCTACTGTGCAACTTATAACTAAATCTGAGGGGGGTGCGATGGGGAGGTTCCCTTGTTAGTTACTTCCTCTACCAGGATTAGGCTATTAGTCTGTTCAGACTTCATTTTTCCTGCCATCTATTCAGGGGTCGACCAACATCGTTTCTTCCAGTACCACTACACCAGGACGTTTCAAAAAGGACTTAACAATATTTAAAACTCATATAAATTTATTGAATAAAGATATAGAGCTGGGTTTAGTGTTATTTTGTAGGGAAACAAATAAAGGTTTTTTTTACCTTAAACTAAAGATGTATGTCGTTTCCGTTGGTTATCCTGCACACACCCCATCGGAAGTCAATTTCTTCCCAAACTCGCTGTAGCATTGCAAGTGTAACTTCTTAACGGTGGCGTAAATTGTTGCTCTCTAAGTTCAGGCAGAGAAGCCGAAGGTACAAATACTACATCCTTGATGACTCCCCGTAAAAAAAAGTGTGGTGTCAGGTCTGGGGAAAGTGGAGGTCATACAATTGGCGCATTACGGTCAATCCATTGACCTGAATGCGGTCACTGAAATAATCCATAACATCAGCCAGGTAGTGGGGTGGTGCACCATCTTGCATGAAGTAAACATTCCGTTCTTGGTCACCCTCATCGATCTGTGGAATCAAAAATTTTTGTAACACATCCAGGTACACTATCCAATTGATGGTCCTCTCACGGAAAAAAAGGGGCATTGCACTTTGTTCTTGCTCAATGCACAAAAAACGTTCAGTTTAGGGCTACCACATACATGTTGCAACGTTTGATGTGGATTTTCACTGCCCCAAAACCTTCAATAATGAGTGCTAACTTTGTCACTTAAGTGAAACGTAGACTCGTCAGAAAAGATGATTTTGTCCAAAAAATATTCATCCTCATTTAATCGATTTAACACAGAAGTTCTTGTGAGCAATTTTATCGGTGTCTTTTATTACTTGTACGATCGTCAATCTGCATGGTTTCAAATGCAAACTGCTTCCCAACACACGCCAAATAGTCGTGTGTGGGATCTGCACTTCGCGAGATGTACGCAGGGTCGATATCTTGAGGCTGTGGACAAAATGTTGTCGCACTCGCTCAACGACATTGTCAGATGTGCTTGGAAAATTTGATGATTTCCCATGTTTTACCGAGCACCCTGTTCCTACAAAACATTTATGCCACTCATAAACTGCAGGCCTGCTAAGAGGTTTTTTAGTGTACTTGGTACGGAAATAATGCTAAACTGTTGTCGCGACTTCGATTCTTCAAACCAAAACACACAGCTAGCACGCTCGGTTCCAGTGAAGGCAGTCATCTTTAACGCAACTGCTGCTAGCGCTCCTTACGGTGCGATTTGGCACTAGCGAACTACGTGAGACAAAAGTTCATGTATTTCTCTACAAATTGACACTACAGTCACCTCTGTCGGTACTAAGAATTAATTTATATGAATTTTCAAAGTTGTGAAGTCCTTTTTGAAGCATCCTTTGCCCCACAGTTCGTAAATATTCGAAGAACTTCATGATTCACCACCAAGAACCGGTGACAAAATTTCTTTGTTGAAAAACCATTTTCGGTCCACGGACCATGACCAGGCTCATAAACGCATTTACCACATATACTAGGCGACATAAAATCAATGGCGTCAGATAATAAAATCCATAAATCCGTCACGGTTATCACATAGCAATATAAATTACACAGTCTGCTACCAGTCACGGTTTTATTTATTTTAGTTTTCGCACGACGCGTTTCGGGAAATGATTTCCATTTTCAAGTGCGTTTTTTGTGTTTGTTATGCCATTTCTATGTGATGTTGTCGATGTGTGAGAGTCTGTTTCATTTCGTTTACTTTACTGCAATATACAAGAAAACACGCGATTTTTAGTTGGTTGTCGGTCTTCTCGTGAAGTTAGTGGCGAAATTTAGAAGAATTTGTACTCAAAGTTCCTTTATGGTCCATTTGTACAAAGTCTCTCACACACTAAACATCACACCAACTTGTAAATGTTTAAACATCGAAAACAGTTTTCATAAAGAAAACAATTACATAGATGTTCGTACAAGTAGTCAGCAGAGATGACATTATAGGTCTTCCACAGAGTACGATATGCTTTTGTACAGGGGTTATTTACGTAAACAATTTGGATCATAATTTACTTAAATCGATTTTACAATTCTGAATCAAATTGTAATTGAACACGTTGCAGTCAGTAGTTCGTGCTGCAGTTCGGCGTCGTCGTTTGTGTGTGGATGATAATGGTGAGCATTTCGAACACCTACAGTGATAACTTTAAGTTGGACTTTAAGCTACACTTCCACCAAAAATGAGACAACTCCGTCAATTAGTTTGCAAGTTACGGCCTTTTAAACAGTGAATACATTTGTTTGGACCCCTCTGTATTGATCCATTGTGACCCGACTGGAAACGGTTTAGAACGCCAGCAGATTTCCTAAAACGTATTATGCTCGGTAATGTGTTTTTGTTGTTATCATATTTTTGTGCTGCCGCTGTTAAGCTGATTATGGGATAGTTCTCGCAATTCTGTGCTATCTTCGGGATTGTGTGGATGATATACACTACTGATCATTAAAATTGATACACCAAGAAGAAATGAAGACATTTTCAAGCAATTTGGGTACACAGATCTTGAGAAATCAGGAACCAGAACAATCACCTCTGGCCGTAGCAACGGCCTTGATACGCCTGGGCATTGAGTCAGACAGACCTTGGATGGCGTGTACAGGTACAGCTGCCCATGCAGCTTCAACACGATACCACAGTTCATCAACAGTAGTGACTGGCGTATTGTGACGAGCCAGTTGCTCGGCCACCATTGACCAGACGTTTTCAGTTGGTGAGAGATCTGGAGAATGTGCTGGCCAGGGCAGCAGTCGAACATTTTCTGTATCCAGAAAGTCCCGTACAGGACCTGCAACATGCGGTCGTGCATTATCCTGCTGAAATGTAGGGTTTCGCAGGGATCGAATGAAGGATAGAGCCACGGGTCGTAACACATCTGAAATGTAACGTTCACTGTTCAAAGTGCCGTCAATGCGAACAAGAGGTGACCGAGACGTGTAACCAATTGCACCGCATACCATCACCCCGGGTGATACGCCAGTATGTCGATGACGAATACACGCTTCCAATGTGCGTTCACCGCGATGTCGCCAAACACAAATGCGACCATCATGATGCTGAAAACAGAACCTGGATTCATCCGAAAAAATGACGTTTTGCCATTCGCGCACCCAGGTTCATTGATGAGTACACCATCACAGGCGCTCCTGTCTGTGATGCAGCGTCAAGGGTAACCGCAGCCATGGTCTCAGAGCTGATAGTCGATGCTGCTGCAATCGTCGTCGAACTGTTCGTGCAGATGGTTTTTGTCTTCCAAACGCCCCCATCTGTTGACTCAGGGATCGAGAGGTGGCTGCGGGATCCGTTACAGCCATGCGGGTAAGATGCCTGTCATCTCGACTGCTAGTGATACGAGGCCGTTGGGATCCAGCACGGCGTTCCGCAGTACCCTCCTGACCCACCGATTCCATATTCTGCTAACAGTCATTCGATCTCGACCAACGCGAGCAGCAATGTCGCGATACGATAAACCGCAATCGCGATAGGCTTTATCAAAGTCGGAAACGTGATGGTACGCATCTCTCCTCCTTACACGAGGCATCACAACAACGTTTCACCGGGCAACGCCGGTCAACTGCTGTTTGTGTATGATAAATCGGTTGGAAACTTTCTTCATGTCAGCACGTTGTACGTGTCGCCGCCTGCGCAAACCTTGTGTGAACGCTCTGAAAAGCTAATCATTTGCATATCACAGCATCTTCTTCGTGTCGGTTAAATTTCGCGTGTGTAGCACGTCATCTTCGTGGTGTAGCAATTTTAATGGCCAGTAGTGTGCTTTCACAAAGTGTTCGTGTGTCTGCTGTCCCAGGAGAGGTGTGGGGGGGGGGGGCCGGGTGTCCATAGAGGAGGAGGGAGGGGCCTGGAGAGGTGGGAGTTTGCCTGCGCGCCATTCGGTCGCCTCTCGCCGCGGCCTGTAGCGCTATTACAGACGGGCGCCAGAGGCGGCTCCTGCCGGCCATCAGACGGCCGGCCCGCGGGACGCGATGAGCCAGGGGGAGGCATTGTGGCCGCGATCGGCCCGTGCAGTGGCGCACACAGCCGCACACGGCCGCGCTGGCTGCGCTATTAACGCCGCCGGCCGCGCCCATTGTCCATAACGGGCTGCAACCGCTGCCCGCGCACCGCCCGTGCAGTTCCCTGAATAACATGCACACATCTTCTCCGCGTTTTTACGAAGCTGCGTTTTCCTTCTTTTACACTACTGAGCACTAAAATTGCTACACCACGAAGACTACGTGCTACAGACGCGAAATCTAACCGACAGGAAGAAGTTGCTGTGATATGGAAATGATTAGCTTTTCAGAGCATTCACACAAGGTTGGCGTCGGTGGCGACACCTTCAACGTGCTGACATGAGGAAAGTTGCCAACCGATTTCTCATACACAAACAGCAGTTGACAGGCGTTGCCTGGTGAAACGTTGTTGTGATGCCTCGTGTAAGGAGGAGAGATGCGTAACATCACGTTTCCGACTTTGACAAAGGTCGGATTGTAGCCTATCGCGATTACGGTTTATAGTACCGCGACATTGCTGCTCGCGTTGGTCGAGATCCAATGACTGTTTTCAGAATATAGAATCGGTGGGTTCAGGAGGATAATGCGAACGCCGTGCTGGATCCCAACGGCCTCGTATCACTAGCAGTCGAGATGACAGGCATCTTACCCGCATGGCTGTAACGGATCCCGCAGCCACGTCTCGATCCCTTAGTCAACAGATGGGGACGTTTGCAAGACGACAACCATCGGCACGAACAGTTCGACGACGTTTGCAGCAGCATCGACTTTCAGCTCGGAGACCGTGGCTGCTGTTACCCTTGACGCAGGAGAGCCTGCGATGGTGTGCTCAACGACGAACCTGGGTGCACGAGTGGCAAAACGTCATTTTTTCGGATGTATTCAGCTTCTGTTTACAGCATCATGATGGCCGTATCCCTATTTGGCGACATCGTGGTGAACGCGCATTGGAAGCGTGTATTCGTCATCGCCATACTGGCGTATCACCCGCCGTGATGGTATGGGGTGCCATTGGTTACACGTCTCGGTCACCTCTTGTTAGCACTGACGGCACTTTGAACAGTGGACGTTACATTTCAGATGTTTCACGACCCGTGGCTCTACTCTTCATTCGATCCCTGCGAAACCCTACATTTCAGCGCGATAATGCACGACAGCATGTTGCAGGTCCTGTACGGGCCTTTCTGGGCACAGAAAATGTTCGACTGCTGCCCTGGCCAGCACCTTCTCCAGATCTCTCACCAACTGAAAACGTCTGGTCAATTGTGGCCGTGCAACTGGCTCGTCACAATACGCCAGTCACTACTCTTTGTGCCACAGATGTTAAGTCCCATAGGGCTCAGAGCCATTTGAACCATTTGAACCTACTCTTGGTGAACTGTGGTATCGTGTTGAAGCTGCATGGGCTGCTGTACCCGTACACGCTATCCAAACTCTGTTTGATTCAATGCCCAGGCGTATCGAGGCCGTTATTACGGCGACAGGTGGTTGTTCTGGGTACTGATTTCACAGGATCTATGCACCCAAATTGCGTGAAAATCTAATCACAGGTCAGTTATAGTATAATATATTTGTCTAATCAATACCCGTTTATCATCTGCATTTCTTCTTGGTGTGGCAATTTAATGGCCAGTAGTGTAAAAAAAAAAAAAGTGATATCAACAGCTCGTTCTTTCCCAAATTTCGTTGTTGTACGAAAGAAGGTACTACGAAGAACACGATGAACACATTATGGCACGCGAGGTGGGCACACAGATAACACCCACCACATTAGTACAAGTGTATATTCTAAGTTTATACACGTTCTAATAATGCTGTTATACTCAGTTAAACAAAACGGGCTCTATTTCCAGATATGAATTTTATTTGAACCTACTAATGGTGTTATACTCAGTTGAACAAAACGGGCTCTATTTCCAGATATGAATTTTATTTGAAGCTAAGAATGCTGTTATACTCAGTTAAACAATACGGGCTCCATTTCCAGATATGAACTTTATTTGAAGCTATGACCAGTTTCAATCTTGAAATCCAGGTCACTTTGAAGTAGATCTGAATCTGCCATTATTAATGTTGCATTGTAAAGGATATATTAGCATTTTATATAACAGTAAAGGAAAGTCACACATGCACAGTGTGTGTACAGAAAGAGTGTAAAGGGCTACTCAGCTGCCCCTACCACTGGGATGTATGCAGCTCGCAACACCTTCAAGTACCTCATGCAAATTTTTATACTCTCCCCCTCGCTATATGTAAACTGTTAATCATACAGAAAACAGGACTCTTCTGTAGAAAACTGAATGTAGTTCAAATTAAAGCAATTACACTCCTCGGTCGCAAATTTAAGTCTTTTGACCTGGTTTCAGTATGAGTGCCTTCATCAGAAATAAGACGTTCAAACTGGCCTATAACGTAAGTACGAAAGTTCGAAAAAAAAATTTTTTTATAAAATTGTAAGTTTTGACTAACAGTACAAGAAAGAAACAGTACTAAAATGTCACGCATGAAACAAACATCAAGCGATATTTCAACTCAAAATGTTGCACCACAACTGAGATTACCGATAAAATTCTTACTATCGGGACCGAGGCATCGAACGTAATTAAGAGTCCCATAGAACTGAGAGGTAATAGGCAGACAGCCGCTGTCAAAGCTTCATTACATCACAGATAAAATTCCTACTGTCGTAACCGAGGCGTTAAAAATTGATTAACAGTCCCATAGAACTGGGAGGTAACAGCAAGATAGCCACTGTCAATGCTTCATTACATCACCTACAAACAACACGAAAAGGGTAATGACGGTGGGAAAAATGAAGCTATTAAAGCGTGCAAGGGGTACCTAACCTAGGCAAATAGGCAAATTCAGTGAGCAGAAAAACTCACGAGTGCAAAATAAACCCACGTAAAGGCTAGTGATTTTAACTGCATTTGCCTAGTCGGGCAAAGAAAAGAGTGACTTCTGATTTTTACAAATTGAAAGCAATGTATATCGATACCAGTTTGTAATTTACCCACATTGTCTGACGATGCTTAGAACAGGCGAAACATGTCACATATGAAGATTAAATAGACCTATCTTATGCAACGAAGACTGTTTCTTTTTTCTTTTCTAAATATCTATTACGGTTACTGTACCAGTGCCACGGCGGTAGTTACGGAGTGGAGAGATTTTAAACATAAAAGACACGCAGAAAAATGACCAGTAAGGAGAGCGATTCAGATTGAAACGGGCTACTAGGCCTAATATTTGATGGGGAAAAGAAGAGAAGAAGAAGGAGAAGAGGAAGAAGAATAAGAGGAAAAAGGGAAATCACCAAATGGAGTAGCCTTTCATTGACAGGTCTGGCTTCACAGATGGTGAAGAGACTAGAACCATAGGTGGTGAGACAAAACATGTTATTCAGATGATTAATGGGATGAAAAATTGTGATGGGATACTGGAATTCGATAGACGAGAAAACAAAAGAAGAAATAATGTTAGAACATGGACTGAAGAAAACAAATGAAAGAGGAAGTCGCTTGGTAGAACTTTGCACGAAATAAAATTTAATCACCGCTAACGGTTGGTTTAAGAATCACGTAAGACGATCCACGTGAAACGGTAAAGGGGGGGGGGGGGGTGAGGAGACAATTAAAATGAGGTAGCTGGTGGGAAAGACAGTCTTTCGGGGAGACGTTGCCGCGCGTGTGAAATTAATTCATACGCACCGAGGATAATTACATAATAAACCCCTTGCACAAGTAATTCGGACTTCTTTGCCAGGTTCAGGTCCCGTAATTCAACTCATAGTAGGTTTCGTAAGTACCGTGTCTTGTATGGAATAAGGGTTCTCCTTCCTGACGTCGTTACTCATCACAGTAAATAGGATATTCATCAGTGAAAAGCAAGGAGTTTATTGTGGAGATCAGCAACAAGTGCATTGTTGACCCACCAGAACCGTGTTCAGCATATTTACGTTGAGCAAAGGGTGTACTGAAATTTAAAGAAGCAATACAATGGAGCACACACACACACAGATACATACATACAATCATACATACATCCAGTCATGAGAGACGGCCTCGCATCGTAGGAAGCTGCTCACATGTTGACTGGAATATACTCTTTAAAAATCTGCATGTAGCACGGGTAAAATGCAGGCTGCGGGAGGTTATCTACAACTTGTACAGAAGCCAGACAGTAGTTATAAGGGGCGAAAGAATGGAAGATTGTTTTGGAAGGGATTTGTTTTGGAAATAGACGTTCCTCAAATACACTTTGTGTGCATGTTCACTTAGTGCTTGTGGAATAGGTGTGAACACCTAGAGAAATCTATTTCGGTCTCCTAGAGAGTCATCAAATATGAGCACAAAATATGCCCCAGAAAAGCGTAAGACTTAATGCCACTTAGATATATTTGTAGTTATCTTACTTGAGCTATTTCAAATCCGTCCTTGCAACTACGAAAATGCCTGTTTATTTTTGCACTCATGGATTTGAAACAGTTTAAGTAGATACATAGCAACTGCGAACACTACCGCCGTACAAATGAAGAACATTGTTATTCATATATGTCCCAAGACTTCCACCTTCTTCTAATCAAATTGGACGTTCTATT
This sequence comes from Schistocerca piceifrons, assembly GCF_021461385.2. Lineage (NCBI taxonomy): Eukaryota > Metazoa > Arthropoda > Insecta > Orthoptera > Acrididae > Schistocerca > Schistocerca piceifrons. The sequence continues at coordinate 1,152,001,130 of NC_060138.1, forward strand.
ATTCCAGTGCCATACGATAAAATGTTGATAGATCTTCCACATATCCGGTGTCAAATCGGAAGGTCACCCATTAGAACCAGTGCTCTCTCTAGGGCAAAAATTAATTACGCAAAAAAAGCAAATTAGGAATATTATAAAAATACATGTTTTTCAGCATGTATATACCCTTCACTTAATACTCAAAAAATATCTTCCTTTGAGCAAATCGACCACAGACTCATTTTAAGGGGAACTTTAAGCCTCGAAGAACATACACGTCTTTTATATTTTATGAATTGCACAGCTAATAGTGTTACAGAAAGCAAACAATTGACGCAAAGGTAGCTAGTCATGATACAGTGAAACAATGCAAACTTTCTACTATGTGAGAGGCTATTTCTTTCAGACGGAATGAGGATCCAGAAAAAGCTTACAGGTTGAAATAATGATACATATTGTTACATACAAAGAAGTTCCACAAAAAGTGAAGTCCTACGGACGAATTGAATACGATATATCGGTGTGGCTCATATTCTCCAAGCAGTAACTCATCTTTGGCAAAAAAAAAAAAAAAAAAAAAAAAAAAAAAAAGACTTAGCGTGTAGCTGTTCTTGAATATTCTTCCTACCACTGAGTTAGACCTAAATAATTAGGTGAGCAGCACGATAATGGTACATTTCACAAGAAGATTATCAGATATACGCGATCTTTTAATATATACTCTTTTAGCGTATATCCAAAACATTACACTGCCAAGAAACAAATTTGCCCGTTCCACAGTTTCCATCATCTGCGCAAGGTAATTCCTTCACGTTTTCATTGAAGTAATTGAATTGCAAATTTAGCGTTTGCTGCAATGCTTTTTACTCAGAATTTGTTGTTTAAACCGCTCGCAGATCGTCGAATCCTACGTTTTCCTATTCAACGAAGAGCTATTAAACCGGTCGCCGGAAATATCTGTCGGCTACCGTCAGAGCGACAACACACAATATGCTTTTGAAATTTCAGCCCTCAATGCCTCATTCAGGAAGCAAATAAAAGAGACAAAATCAGTTTATTGCTATCTGTTAGGATTTAATGATCTGCCGATATAGTGTCACAGTAACGAACAGCTGCCACCATTTACGTAATATTCCAGCAAGAATTGGCCAAGTCCTTGTCAAGAGAAATGGAGTGAATTAGGAAGACTGTAGGTAATATGAAGGTCTTACGAAAATTAGAGTTTTATGTCTTAACGGAAACCGTGACCACTGTATCGTTAAAAGGTTTTTATTCAGAATTCTGGAAAGACGAAAAGTCTTTTCAAACCACAGGTTTCGAAATACAAGTAATCCATCTTCAGGTCTGTCCTTGCTAGAAAGTAACTCTTTAGTTGAAGGGCTACATTCAAAGGTACGTTGGACATGTTACATGTGCGGACATTGGTTCATACAAATAATTGCTGAAACTCAAGAACACATTTGTGGGCACACAAAATCGAACACCTGCCGTGAACATTTCTTTACCGGGGCATCATTACAGCAGGTGTCTGCTATGATACACTCTGACAGTAGACTAACTCAGCACTTATAATTTTTCGTCATGACTTGCTGGTTCATGCTGGTCGAAAGATCTTTCTGCTACACATCTCCCTGACGGGTGCATGGGCCGTGGGGAATAAGCGGTCATATTCAAGACCACCATGGCTGCGTATTTCATTCCTTTGTGAACCAAAAGCACTATCAGTATAGAGTAGTGAAGACTACTTTTCCTTCAAATCTGCTGATAAATGTCACTGAGGACATTGAGTATAAGTGGCACAGGCAACAAAATTGTGGTGGGTCGTATCAAACCAGTTAGTCCACTGACAGTCCAAAAAACAAAACAACAAAAAAATTACTGTTATTCTCAGAGTAGAAGAGACGGATGACTAATTTCATCGGAGAATAAGTCCACCGCGACGTTGTAGTCAATACTACCAATGCTATAAATAGATGCGTAGAAGAAGTAAATGTGTAAAGCCCACACATAATTTCAGTTTTTTTTTTTTTTTACCTTGAGAATACGTCATGGCTATGGTGCACACAGTTCATCAAAGGATACAAGTTTTTCTTTAAAAATAGGCTTAGTAACTTCTGTGTCTAGACAGTTATTCAATAGAATTTTATACGTTTGGGTCCACACCTGCTATAAATTTCTTGAAATAAGTCATTTTCCAGCGTGAGGATGTGTTTTATTTGAAATAAAAACTTTTGTTTTGTTGCATAGACCGTGAAATACTGAAAGTATCTAGTGTAATTATTGTGTGATGCTATAAGTGGACCTCAACTGAAATGAAACGACATATTTATATCTCAAGGGAAAAAAAAACGAAATATGCCTGCCTCACACAGGAAAAACAGTTCTTTCAAGAAACTGGAAATTCAAATGTTTTTTATTCCAGTCTTTGATCACAATATGAATTCTTTAAACGATGACCGGTTTCAGTCCGTAATGACCCTCCTCAGATCTTTTTTACACCATCTCCTAAAGTGATAAGGCCATAATGGCATCGTCAAAACATATAAATATAATCAGCATAGCATCGTCATACAGATCTAAAATAAGGTGTAGAATAGGCCACATCGTCCACACAGTCATTACTGAGTTGCAATAATGACTGTGTGGACGATGCGGCCTATTCTACACCTTATTTTAGATCTATATGACGATGCTATGCTAATTATATGTTTTGACGATGTCATTATGGCCTTATCACTTTAGGACATGGTGTAAAAAGGATCTGAGGAGGGTCATTACGGACTGAAACCGGTCATCGTCTGCCGGCCGGGTTGGCCGAGCGGTTCTAGGCGCTACAGTTTGGAACCGCGCGACCGCTACGGTCGCAGGTTCGAATCCTGCCTCCGCAGGTTCGAATCCTGCCTCGTGCATGGATGTGTGTGACGTCCTTAGGTTAGTTAGGTTTAAATAGTTCTAAGTTCTAGGGGACTGATGACCTCAGCAGTTTAAGTCCCATAGTGCTCAGAGCCATTTTTGAACCGGTCTTAGTCTAAAGAATTCATATTGTGATCAAAGACTGGAATAAAAAACATTTGACAGTATTGGATCACTGTTTGTATACGCGACCATGTCGCAGTTGGTGAAACTGGAAATTATTCGTTTTTCAAGAGTACGGTACTTATGTGCACAGCTCATGTTCACGGAACATGTTAAGAAATATATAAGATCAAGTGAGAAATTTCTTGAGTTAATTCGTACCTGACGCACGGCTGCGTCTTTTCGGATTCTTGCGAAGGCGCTGGAATTAAAATGTCACCCAGCGTTGTGCAAGCCGTAACTTTAGTCGACAGGTAACAGACAGTCCGCCGTCGACACACGAATGTAATTGCATCCTTTAGTGTCTTAAAGACATACAATATCTTCACTGCCGGATATCTTCTTGAAAGCTATATTCATTTCAGCTCTGTTCAGAAGTGAGACAGCATTTTTCGCTTACAGTATCCTTTGTAGCTCATAATAAGAGCATACAAACCAGCACCATGACCGATGCAAGTCTAGAAGTGGCAGCTCCAAATAGCTGTGTGTCACCTGACCAAAGCACATTCTGCTCACGAAACACACTCTAGCTCTCAACCACGATGATTCAGCCAAAGCTGGCGAACGCTGTCTCACCGAACTCCTGTCGAGTATGAGGTACGTACAACTTATCGCTCTCAATGAGAACCATTCTCTGTGCACCACATCGAAAGTATTGTTTCCTGAAATGATTTGAAATATGTATATCATAGTTAATGGCATAAACGCATACAGCTGGAAGTACGTGATATTAAAGGCAAAAATGTCCCAGTAAACATGGGCTTTGTCTAACACTAATACCGTAAGAGCTACGGGCATGTCACCTTCGATACTGTGAACCACATCTCTTCCACTGCAAGCCCAATGCTTTCTGTATTTTGAGAAGTTGTAGTATGTCCAAAACAAGAAAAAAATGTCCATAGGCTCTAAAGTGCATACCTTAAGAGCTATAAGCACTTCATCTTCGCTACTGTGGAACCCATGTCTTCTAATGGACAAATATCTACTGCCGCAAACCTTTTTCTTTCCATGTTTTGGGAGGAGGTAGAATGGACCAATATAAGAATAAAAGTCCTGTAAACACTGACGGGCTTTAAAGTGAGTATGTAAATCCTAACAGATAGCAGTAAACTGATTTCGTCCCGTTTATTTGCTTCCTAAATGAGGCATTGAGGGCAGAAATTTCAAAAGCATGTTGTGTGTTGTCGCTCTAGCGGTAGCCGTAGGATTCGACGATTTGCGAGCGTTTGTTTCTATTTCGTGTCTTGTATGCGTTAACGTAATTAATTATCTTGCTTAGGCTGTGATCAACAGCGTGTAAAAACATTACAAATCGCATAACACTGTGCTCTCTGTGATTATGTTCTTAGACTTGTATTGTTGTCGTTTTGTCAATGTGCCATCATATTTTAATCTAGTCACAATTTTTTATTGTTATTGGCAATTATGGTTTTCGGTGGTAACTTATTTCAAAGCATGTATCACATGAGACACACCCGTGATAATTCTTGTGTGTTGATTATGGTTTAGAACGAAACCGGTAGTAGAATAAATAACATAATCACAGATAGCAAAGTGTTATGCAATTCGCAAAACCTATTAATTATGATACACACTATCGACTGATCACTGATCCTTGCTGCGTTCACTAGTAAACTATTTGACATACAGGGTGTTCCGAAAGGATTCATTCTATTTCACAAGATTATGTTACGACATGAATGAAGTTACGAACTTGGAGTGAAGTTTTCCTCACATGCTGAAACAAAAATTTTACCTTGTCGCCAGTTACCGAAAGAGCTTTCCTATCTTACCAATAGCATGTCCGCCCCGGTAGCTGAGTGGTCAGCGTGACAGACTGTCAATCCTAAGGGCCCGGATTCGATTCCCGGCTGGGTCGGAAATTTTCTCCGCTCAGGGACTGGGTGTTGTGTTGTCCTAATCATCATCATTTCATCCCCATCGACACGCAGGTCGCCGAAGTGGCGTCAAATCGAAAGACTTGCACCAGGCGAACGGTCTACCCGACGGGAGGCCCTAGCCACACGACATTTCCATTTACCAATAGCATGTTTCTTACTAATGAACTGCCTCAACCAATGATAGCTCAATAGAGGCGTTCAGATCTCGTACCATCTGACGCTCATTTCACCCGTACTTCACAGTATGAGATTTTACTTTTTAGGTTTGTGAAAGACTCCGTCACTGTGCCTCCCCTTCAAAAAACTTTGGCTGAACTGCGGCGCCACATTTTATTTGTTTTAATAAGGGGTTGTAACAAATCGGGGATGGTCGAACTAGCCAGAAGAAAGGAGGGGAAGATGTTAATCACTTGCTGTTTCCCTACAGTTTCTTCCAAGCACAGCAAAACCGCTTACTGCAAAACTATGCAAAATGGAGGGTGTCCTATCCAAGAAGTGCTACTGTTTTGCACTCATGTTCACAAAAGAAACAGAACATCTTAAACGACTAGAGATAGGACGTTCATATTCACAGGACGTGTACATGAATTAGTCTGTTCTGCAGAAATGATTAGCATTTGAACCATTTCGGCCCGTGGGTTCAAGGTCGTGGTAAAATGTGCTCTCGCCGCATTAAATCGAAGTTAATGGATGACTGTGACTTAAGCAGACGTGCAGGATGCCTCAAAGACATTCGCGAACCGTACCGTCAAATCAGTGAGTCTAAAAGAGGGTGCATTATTGACATGACAGAATGTGATGCATCCATGCGGCAAATTGCTGTTCGTGTAGGACCAAGTATTTCGGCAGTGGAACGATTGTGTTCAGAATGGTTCACGGTAGGCCGTAGAAAACGATGACATGGCATTGCAGAACAGATTTGCGTCCGCTTCTGATCTAGTGTAACAGTGTTACACATCTGACACTATCAGGGGTGACAGTCTGTCGCCGTTTATTATGGCACGGGCTACGTGCGCATCATCCACTTCTCCACTCACCTTTGACGAATGTGCAGGAACATGCTAGATGGAATGGTGTATGGAACGATGTCACTGTGGACAGGATTGGTACCAGATAGTGTTTTCGGACGAATCTAGGTTCTGTTTGTTTGAAAATGATGGCGGCATTTTGGTTCGTCGCAGACAGAGGGTGCGGCATCACAGTGACTGCTTTCGCAGAAAGCATACAGCGCCAAGACCTTACGGTGTGCGGTGCTATTGTGTGCAACCACAAATCGCAGTTGGTGTGTGTCCAGAGGTTGTGACCCGCGTGACCTACGTGAATGGCATCCTGCGACCTGTAGCCATATCCTTTCTGCACAACACCCCACACGCCATTTTTCATCAAGACAATGCACGACCACATGTTACTGCACGAACGTGTGCCTTCTCGATGTCACAGGATGTCAGCCTTTTGCCTGGGCGCCAGATCACCTGACTTGTCGCCAATAGAAAATGTGTGGGATACGGTGAAACCACGGATGCAGTGCTGTGACCCAGTGCCAATCACCACAGATGAACTTTGGAACCAGGCGAATGCACCATGGACGGCTGTACCACAAGACGCCATTCGCGCCTTATACCCGTCGATGCCACTACGCGTGGAACAAGTCATCAGGACCCTGTGCCTACTAGGCAACAGGATACATGATGAACTGGAGTGACTGAAACACTAATCATTTCTGCAGAACATACTAATGTACATGTCCTGTGAATCGCTAGTCTTTATGTTTTTTTCGAACATGAGTATATTATGTCAGGACGCTACTTAAATACACTCCTGGAAATTGAAATAAGAACACCGTGAATTCATTGTCCCAGGAAGGGGAAACTTTATTGACACATTCCTGGGGTCAGATACATCACATGATCACACTGACAGAACCACAGGCACATAGACACAGGCAACAGAGCATGCACTATGTCGGCACTAGTACAGTGTATTTTTTTTTCGTAGCAATGCAGGCTGCTATTCTCCCATGGAGACGATCGTAGAGATGCTGGATGTAGTCCTGTGGAACGGCTTGCCATGCCATTTCCACCTGGCGCCTCAGTTGGACCAGCGTTCGTGCTGGACGTGCAGACCGCGTGAGACGACGCTTCATCCAGTCCCAAACATGCTCAATGGGGGACAGATCCGGAGACCTTGCTGGCCAGGGTAGTTGACTTACACCTTCTAGAGCACGTTGGGTGGCACGGGAAACATTCGGACGTGCATTGTCCTGTTGGAACAGCAAGTTCCCTTGCCGGTCTAGGAATGGTAGAACGATGGGTTCGATGACGGTTTGGATTTACCGTGCACTATTCAGTGTCCCCTCGACGATCACCAGTGGTGTACGGCCAGTGTAGGAGATCGCTCCCCACACCATGATGCCGGGTGTTGGCCCTGTGTGCCTCGGTCGTATGCAGTCCTGATTGTGGCGCTCACCTGCACGGCGCCAGACACGCATACGACCATCATTGGCACCAAGGCAGAAGCGACTCTCATCGCTGAAGACGACACGTCTCCATTCGTCCCTCCATTCACGCCTGTCGCGACACCACTGGAGGCGGGCTGCACGATGTTGGGGCGTGAGCGGAAGACGGCCTAACGGTGTGCGGGACCGTAGCCCAGCTTCATGGAGACGGTTGCGAATGGTCCTCGCCGATACCCCAGGAGCAACAGTGTCCCTAATTTGCTGGCAAGTGGCGGTGCGGTCCCCTACGGCACTGCGTAGGATCCTACGGTCTTGGCGTGCATCCGTGCGTCGCTGCGGTCCGGTCCCAGGTCGACGGGCACGTGCACCTTCCGCCGACCACTGGCGACAACATCGATGTACTGTGGAGACCTCACGCCCCACGTGTTGAGCAATTCGGCGGTACGTCCACCCGGCCTCCCGCATGCCCACTATACGCCCTCGCTCAAAGTCCGTCAACTGCACATACGGTTCACGTCCACGCTGTCGCGGCATGCTACCAGTGTTAAAGACTGCGATGGAGCTCCGTATGCCACGGCAAACTGGCTGACACTGACGGCGGCGGTGCACAAATGCTGCGCAGCTAGCGCCATTCGACGGCCAACACCGCGGTTCCTGGTGTGTCCGCTGTGCCGTGCGTGTGATCATTGCTTGTACAGCCCTCTCGCAGTGTCCGGAGCAAGTATGGTGGGTCTGACGCACCGGTGTCAATGTGTTCTTTTTTCCATTTCCAGGAGTGTATCAGTGAAGACAATTTTTATTTATTTATTTATTTATTTATTTATTTATTGTTCCGTGGGACCACATTTAGGAGAAGTCTCCATGGTCATGGAACGAGTCAATACATGAAATTATAACACGATTGTAGAAACAGATAAAATGAAACAAGTCGTTAGTTTAAATAAAGAAAATCAAGAATGTAACACTGGAATTTTCTTAATTTTTTATCTCTTCCAGGAGCTCCTCGACAGAATAGAAGGAGTGAGCCATGAGGAAACTCTTCAGTTTAGACTTAAAAGTGTTTGGGCTACTGCTAAGATTTTTGAGTTCTTGTGGTAGCTTATTGAAAATGGATGCAGCAGAATACTGCACTCCTTTCTGCACAAGAGTCAAGGAAGTGCATTCCACATGCAGATTTGATTTCTGCCTAGTATCAACTGAGTGAAAGCTGCTAACTCTTGGGAATAAGCTAATATTGCTAACAACAAACGACATTAAAGAAAATACATACTGTGAGGGCAATGTCAAAATTCCCAGACTATTGAATAGGGGTCGACAAGAGGTTTTCGAACTTACACCATACATAGCTCGAACAGCCCGTTTTTGAGCCAAAAATACCCTTTTTGAATCAGAAGAATTACCCCAAAAAATAATACCATATGACATAAGCATATGAAAATATGCGAAGTATACTACTTTTCGTGTTGAAATGTCACTTATTTCAGATACTGTTCTAATGGTAAATAAAGCGGCATTTAGTTTCTGAACAAGATCCTGAACATGGGCTTTCCACAACAGCTTACTATCTATCCGTACGCCTAGGAACTTGAACTGTTCCGTCTCGCTTATAACATGCCCATTCTGTCTGATTAAAATGTCAGTTCTTGTTGAATTGTGGGTTAGAAACTGTAAAAACTGAGTCTTACTGTGATTTAGCATCAAATTATTTTCCACAAGCCACGAACTTACTTCATGAACTACATTATTTGATAATGTTTCAATATTACACACAAGATCCTTCACTACCAAGGTGGTGTCATCAGCAAACAGAAATATTTTTGAATCACCTGTAATACTAGAAGGCATATCATTTACATAAATAAGGAACAGCAGTGGCCCCAGCACCGACCCTTGGGGAACGCCCCATTTAACAGTGCCCCATTGGGACTGAACATCATTACCACTCTCAATATTGCGGAGGATTACCTTCTGCTTTCTGTTCTTAAAGTAGGAGGCGAACCAATTGTAAGCTACTCCCCTTACTCCATAATGTTCCAACTTCTGCAGTAATATTTTGTGGTCAACACAGTCAAAAGCCTTCGTTAAATCAAAGAAAACACCTAACGTTCTCAACCTTTTATTTAATCCGTCCAAAACCTCACAGAGAAAAGAGAATATAGCATTTTCAGTTGTTAAGCCATTTCTAAAACCAAACTGTACATTTGACAGCAAATTATGTGAATTTAAATGCTGCAGTAACCTTGTATATACAAGCCTCTCGATAACTTTAGCAAACACCGATGGCATAGAAATAGGTCTATAATTGTCAACATTATCCCTGTCTCCCTTTTTATAAAGTGGCTTCACTACCGAGTACTTTAATCGGTCAGGAAACCGACCACTGCTAAAGGAAAAGTTACAGATATGGCTAAGTACTGAGCTAATATACGTGGAACAATACTTCAGTATTCTGCTAGATACCCCGTCATATCCATGAGAGTTCTTGGTCTTTAGTGATTTAATTATTAACTCAATCTCCCTCTTGTCAGTATCATGGAGGAGCATTTCAGGTAACAGTCTCGGAACACTTTTTTCTAAGAGCGCTATATGATTCCCTGTTGGGACTAGGTTTCTATTTAGTTCACCTGCTATATTCAGAAAGTGATTATTAAGTACTGTACATATATGCGACTTATCAGCAACACGGACATCCCCACTACGCACTGATTCTATATCCTCGACCTGTCTCTGCAGACCAGCCACTTCCTTTACGACTGACCATATTGTTTTAATTTTATCCTGAGACTTAGCTATTCTATCTGCATACCACATACTTTTTGCCTTCCTAATAACTTTTTTAAGCACCTTACAATACTGTTTGTAATGGGCTGCTGCATTTAGATTTTGACTGTTTCTAACGTTTTGATATAATTGCCACTTTGTTCTACAAGATATTCTTATCCCTTTAGTCAGCCACCCAGGCTGCCTGTTTGTGCTAGTACCCTGTTTTAAACGTTCTAACGGAAAGCAACTTTCCATTAATTCACAACCGTATCAAAAATGGAAGCAGCAACACACCTGAAACGATCGAATGAATATAATGTTTCGAATCTACAGAATTTTTGTTGGCTCACTTGGTGTCCTGAGCACTTTGCGGGTAGGGGTGATTGTACGCGATAAGCAGTACGTGATAATAAGTGTCATTGATGTCCAGGGAAACAGCATCCGAAATCTGCACAGTAATGTTATGGAAGAGGCCGGCAAACCACCCAAACAAAGCAACAGAATGATACCTCAAATGTTGGAAACTATGTGTTTTGATTGTTTTCTAAATTTAACTTAATATTATCTTTAATACATAATCAATTAATGGTCATACAGTATCAGAATTAATGGACCGCATTACTGAAGATATCATGCTCCAATATGATTAATTTTTATTTTGGAAAAACATGTCCAATAACGAGATGCAACATTTTATTGTGCTATGCAGTTGCTAATAGTCTCAGAAACTACTAGTATACCTGGCTATCAAGCGCTTCCTGCCTTTTCCTCCGCGATAGTGGTAGAAATCTCCAAACGAACCTCTTCGATTTTCCGAACAGTAAACTGTGAACGCTAAACTGAAATCAATGAAGAGTGGGTTGCACAAGAATCGGCACTACTATTATGTACTGCATCAAAGAAGCCATCACAGACATTTTTTTCTCAAATTTGGTTCACACAATTTTTCTCGTAATTTCTATAGCAGTACACATTAATACTCATTACCATTCAATGCAAAATACAAACTTGGCAGGTTGAAATACGGCGTACAATAAATATTTCTAATTGTGAAGAGAGTAAACCTGGTGTCCGTCATTATACGTAAAGCGCGCGCGATAGCCTATCATAAACAGTGATTTCTTCCTTGGTGAGCGATGTAGCAGGTGCTGTTTCACATTTGACAGCTGGTGGACATGTGTTTGGCTATTTTTGTTTACAATTTCACCCATGTTGTTTATGTTTATGTAACAGGTACTTTATTGTAAGTTGATGCACTTGTGGGTCAACGAAATTATTATCGATGGGTACTTGTGCTATAAATATCTTCCAATAGCTAAATTTAATACCACCGAATTATACGTAAATGTTGCATCTATGTATTTGTGGACGATGAACAGTTTTTGTTATTTTAGTCAGAGGATTATGCTAGCATATGAATCTAATTCTACGGATGTTTTGATACTTTGTACGTGGTATTACGTATGTTTTCTCTAATATATTTAATTAGCGTCATTTCAAACAAAATTACTTTTGGTCACGGTTTGTATATTCAATCACTTCTGTTATTTTTTAAATTTTTGTTTGGTTTATTGGACCGTATCGCCTCCGCAGACGAGTGGAAATGGTTCAAATGGCTCTGAGCACTATGGGACTTAACATCTGAGGTCATCAGTCCCCTAGAACTTAGAACTGCTTAAACCTAACTAACCTAAGGACATCACACACATCCATGCCCGAGGCAGGATTCGAACCTGTGACCGTAGCGGTCGCACGGTTCCAGGCTGAAGCGCCTAGAACCGCTCGGCCAGCCGAATGGAAGCCGGCACGGTAATTCAGCACGTTCGGCAGGGTATTGCCCTTGTAACAAAAGAAACGGACTGAAGTTTTCATCAAAGGAATTTGAGTGGTGTCATGCGACTTCCTAGCATAACTGTGGAAGAACACGAGTTCGTTTCGAGGTAATTACTCAGATTTTTTTTTCATGAGATAGGGTATGGAACAGGATCTACTCTACTTCTTGAAGCCAAAAAGGAGTTGCCTGAATGAAGAAGGATTCATCTACTGGCAATAACGGATGGAGGTAAAAGATCAATTCTCGTATTTCCTTACAGACCGCTGTATCGTCTAATCGGTGAATAGCGTTTACTTTTACTGCCAACAGCTTGGTACAAACATAAAAATCTATATTCAGAGAAATCAGAATATAATGACGTCACCTTAAACAAGAAGTCTTCGGAGGATCTGTGACCATATTGCCACTAATGATACACACTTGAGTTTGCGCACTGATGTCTTAATTGAATTATTGTAAGTCTCCAGATTTCTGTATCGATGTTAAGGATCTGACAATGAGGTAACTCGAAATCTGTCAGGAGAAGTTAAGAATAAAAGGAAAAAATTTGGCGACCAAGACAATTGTATAACGATTAGAATATAATGAGCTAGAAGAACGATCTAAGATTATTTTACAGTGTTCAAATCGCTAATAGCAAAAGAATTTTGACAAGGTAGCAGCCATAGACAAAATATAACGTAAAAAAGAACTCAACAGAGATTGGGGAACATAGCCTACACCTGGAGATTAGTTTATGTAAATACAGGTAGCACAACAATCTTTATAAACTCTAGTCACTATCTGGTTAAAGTCAAAAAGGACGCAGTAAAACAGAAGTACTTGTTGGAGGGGATAGTAAGCGGTGTCGCCGGGAAAACAGGAAATGGTTTACGTCTCCTCCTCCTTTCTCGTAACTTGTCTTCGCCAGAAGATGATGAGTACTACGCTCTTCGAATCGTCGCGATACTTCAACACTGCCCCTCGTCTGAAAACCCGAGAGCTTTCGATCAATAGCATACGCCGCAAAAGTTTACAGTCACGCAGCCCCATTTTGTTACAACCTCATACGAAAACACATTATTTTAGAGGTCGGGCAAAAAAATCATCCGCACTGGATGTTAAAATACTTTTTATTAAAAGTCATGACCGGTTTAGCATCAGTAGAGTTGCACCTTCGGGTGATAGGCTTGTTTGAGTTCCATGTTTACTATATATGACAGTTACGTCAAACATTATCATCCCCTAAAATCTCACAGCAATAATGTTCAAATGGTTCAAATGGCTCTGAGCACTATGGGACTTAACATCTGAGGTCATCAGTCCCCTAGAACTTGAACTACTTAAACCTATCTAACCTAAGGACATCACACACATCCATGCCCGAGGCAAGATTCGAACCTGCGCCCGTAGCGGTGGCGCGGTTCCAGACTGAAGCGCCTGGCACCGCTCGAGCAATAACGTACATGACAAACTGTGTACTATGTTGTAGGATATATTTCGGATCCTGTCATATTGACAAGCATGTCATTGATATAGAAGTGTATAGTAGGCCACTGATGATGGATTATAAACACGAAAACCGGTTTTGGCAACTAAAACAATTCTAGTGCAGCTCATGGAGTATAGAAGATGTCTGTTAATAAATATCTGAAAGCTGCTGAGTAGCAAACATTCAAGATTCTTAGACAGTCATTGCGGGGCAAACAATTAAAAATCGACCTTGACCCGACCGAATATTTTTTTCAGTAAAGGTAAGATTCTTGCTCCCCACTTTCTTCTCCTCTCCCCCCTCCCCCCACCCCTCCTCTGTTCCCACCACTCCAGCCCCTTCCAACCGCCGGTCTCTCCTTAAATTGGTAAACAAAGCCGAGCCTCTTCGCCTTCCTCAGAAACAGCACGGCGCGAGGACGATGACCTCGGCAGACGAAGAACACCCCGCGGCGCTGGCTGGGGCCGACCAGAACGCCAAGTACGGCGCGTCGCTGCCTCTCACTCACAGCGTACGCACCGCCAGTCACGCAGGGCGCGCGCGGTCCACCGCGGCGGAGCGCGATCAATAGGCGCCGCCCCCGCCTGCCGCCCCCGCCGGCCGCCCCCGCCGCAGCCGCCGCTGCTGCGGCACGCTGACACATGTGCGGGGGCGGAGAGAGTGCCGGAACGGCCTCCGGCCAGACGGGCTACGGCTGAGCCGCACAGCGCAGCGCAGTAAACAATACGAGGCGAGGCGGCAGCGGCAGCGGCCAACAAGGTCAGGTGCGACTCCGGCGTGCTTAAAGCCGAGCTGCCGCGGGCCGCGCGCCGGCTCCTCAGATACGAAGCACTGTCCTCCGACACATCCTCTTTAATCCGCCAACGCTGTAGAATTTCAGACAACAGGCACAGTCATTCTGAAGGCGGCTAGCTGATACCATTCAAACTTTACTTTACTAGCGTTCACACTGTCATGCGATACCGGCTGCTTTCATGATTTGTCAAATTTGTTTTGTTTAAGCTAGCACATGTAGACTTAGAGAAAGCTTTTGACAATGTCGACTGGAATACTCTCTTTCACATTCAAAAGGTGGCAGGGGTAAAACACAGGGAGCGAAAGTCTATTTACAATTTGCACAGAAACCAGATGGCAGTTATAAGAGTCGAGCGGCATGAAAGGAAGCAGTGGTTGAGAAGGGAGTGAGCCATGGTTGTAGCCTCTCCCCGATGTTATTCAATCTGTATATTGAGCAAGCAATAAAGTAAACAAAAGAAAAATTCGGAGTACGTATTAAAATCCATGGAGAAGAAATAAAAACTTTGAGGTTCGCCGATGACATTGTAACTCTGTCAGAGGCAGCAAAGGACTTGGAAGAGCAGTTGAACGGAATGGACAGTGTCTTGAAAGGTGAATATAAGATGAACATCAACAAAAGCAAAACGAGGATAATGGAATGTAGTCGAATTAAATCAGGTGAAGCTGAGGTTATGAGATCGAATCGGCGATGCTGAGGGAATTAGATTAGGAAATGAGACACTTAAAGTGGTAAATGAGTTTTGCTATTTTGGGAGCAAAATAACTGATGATGGTCGAAGTAGAGAGGATATAAAATGTAGACTGGCAATCGCAAGTATAGCGTTGCTGAAGAAGAGGAATTTGTTAACATCGAGTATAGATTTAAGTGTCAGGAAGTCGTTTCTGAAAGTATTTGTATGGAGTGTAGCCATGTATGGAAGTGAAACGTGGACGATAAATAGTTTAGACAAAAAGAGAATATAAGCTTTCGAAAGGTGGTGCTACAGAAGAACGCTGAAGATTAGATGGGTAGATCACACAACTAATGAGGAGGCATTGAACAGAATTGGGGAGAAGAGGAGTTTGTGGCACAACTTGACTAGAAGAAGGGACCGGTTGGTAGGACATGTTCTGAGGCATTAAGGGCTTACAAATTTAGCATTGGAGGGCAGCGTGGAGGGTAAAAATCGTAGAGGGAGACCAAGTGATGAATACACTAAGCAGATTCAGAAGGATGTAGGTTGCAGTAAGTACTGGGAGATGAAGAAGCTTGCACAGCATAGAGTAGCATCGAGAGCTGCATCAAACCAGTCTCAGGACTGAAGACTACAACAACAACAGGCTTTCCGACCAGATACCATTCCTGTACCACAGGCGTTACCGAGTGAGGTAGCACAGTGCTTAGCACACTGGACTCGCATTCGGAAGGACAACGGTTCAATCCCACGTCCGGCCATCCTGATTTATGCCAGGATGGTTCCTTTGTAAGAGCACGGCCGACTTCCTTCCCCATCCTTCCCTAATCCAGTGGGACCGATGACCTCGCTATTTGGTCTCTTACCCCAAACAATCGAACCCAACCCACAGGTGTCGGTTAACCGAAGGGAAGTCTCGTGTACAATTTGTCCGTGAATCTTGTAAACTGTGTTCTGTATAGGAAAAAAAAACATCAAGCAGTAATATACAGCACCGGCCGGTGTGGCCGAGCGGTTCTAGGCGCTACAATCTGGAACCGCTCTACCACTACTGTCGCAGGTTCGAATCCTGCCTCGGGTATGGATGTGTGTGATGTCCTTAGGTTAGTTAGGTTTAAGTAGTTCTACGTTCTAGGGGACTGATGACCTCAGCAGTTAAGTCCCATAGTGCTCAGAACCATTTGAACCATTTTTGTTAATATACAGTGTATTTGTTTTGACAACCTACTTCGAACACAATCTGACCTTCCTTGGGCCATCTGTACTAGGACTCGATATTTAAAAAAATATCGGGAATCCGATTTATCAATATTCTAAAAACATCATCAGCTCTCGACATAGCGAGAATATTATGATTATATCAATATATTGACAAAAAAATATCGACTTACCGGTCTATAAAAATATCAGCTGCACATTCTAAACATACTGCCAGTTTTATGGCTGTATATAGATGTATTGGTTTATTATAGAAATTCTGTACATCAACAAACAAGCAGCCTATCCCCCTTAGAGCATGAACTGAAAGGTAAACGATGCACGTTGACGATTGGCGATAACCGCTAACAATGGTCACTGCATGTAAAAGTGGCACAATAAAAGATGTCCGATGGTCCGTCGCACGATTTTGTTACATATCGGATTTGTCCCGAACACTTCATGTCGACTCCTCTGTTTTTTTCATTTCTGCCAACACTGGCAACCTGGCAGCTCTAGTGTAAAATCTGCGTGGTGAAGCTAAACGTTGCAGTTTCTGTTGGTAGCGCCAAGCACCGATTACGTCAGCATCTCCCCTAATATGTATCACCCGTCGCAAAGACCAGTCTTGTCATTTACATTTATGTTCATCGGGTGGGATCGATTTTTAGAAACCAGCTATACGGCGACGTAGGTTGGGGTCCGGGGTATCACGCCCTGCATCCACTCGAGCTGGCGGGCCCTTGTCTTCGAGAAATTGTCGAAAAGTTCTGTAATTTCGCTTGATGCTTTAGAGCTTTGAAAACAGGAGTATTGTACAGAATAGTTGTGCAGCGTATTGGTTGAGATATATTTCTCATATGCAGAAGGTTGTGGATTCGAATCTCACCAGGTTCTTTGAACTTCTTTTAAATCTTTATCGTAATAAGTTTCTTCATTTTTTACTCAATTACTTGGTTTAAAGGTTACATTTTTATTGCTAAAAGCTTTCCACATCATGTTAATCATAATTTTTAACTTTTTAATTGGCTCTCTTTCTTTTTCTTGCGTTCCTTCTCTATCCATTTGGAATTGCATTTTAATTTTATTATTATTATTTATTTATCGTAATATTTCAACATTTGAAAGTAGTTAGCTATCGGTTAAAAACAACACTGTGCAATGTTTCAAAAATGTATTTTACGTTGCAAGATGTACATTTTTTGGACGGTATGTCATAGAAAAATGTAAAATGTAATTTCTTGTTGCATTATGGACAAAGTAACACACGAAGATTTAAATGAAATAAAGGATAGTAAGTAAAACGAAATTCAAGAAAAATGAATAGAAATAATGAGTGCAATAACATATACGAAAATATGTGATGATAAAAGGAGAAGAAATTAAACTGACGTTAATACAAAATACTATTCAAAATCATATGAACAATTATTCCAAAGGAGAGAAGAACAAAGGGGAAAAAATATGAGCAGATAAAAAAGTTAACACGTTGATTAAAATGACGAGAATGAGGATACAAGTAAAATTACATATAAACCAATTAACCGAATGAAAGTGATCGAAATCATTTCCGTAACGATCCAAAAATAAAAAATTCCAAAGCACTCACAAACTTCTGAATCTAGAGAATCCATCTTAACCATTACGCTACATTGCCAATCTGGGTATGGGTGTCATTTTTAAAGCTCTCACCATAACATGAAATCCGCAATGTTTTTTTCGTCGATAACTCGCAAACAAAGGTCCAACAGGTTGAATGGCTGCAGGGTGTGAATCCTGGGACCATAACATACAGAACTGTATATCTGTGTATGTGGATTGAAACAGCCAATCCCA
This sequence comes from Schistocerca piceifrons, assembly GCF_021461385.2. Classification (NCBI taxonomy): domain Eukaryota; kingdom Metazoa; phylum Arthropoda; class Insecta; order Orthoptera; family Acrididae; genus Schistocerca; species Schistocerca piceifrons. Next base: position 1,152,019,113 of record NC_060138.1, read on the forward strand.
CCCCTGGGGTGCTCAGAGCCATTTGAACCATTTTGTCCCCTTGTTACGGCCAAAAGTAGTAATTCCTTTCACCATCAATAACACATAAGCAAATATTTGGGTAAGAAGTGAACTTCCCTTAAATGTATATTAATAATCGCTGAAACTTTCTTTTTAATTTTATAATTTCAATATTTATTTTGACAATATCCTTAAAATTAATTACAACTGGATTGCATGAACATACTAGTTCTAAGTACGGTATTATTTGCAGATGATGAAGGAATACAAGAACGTGTAAATAACCACCAGTTTGCAGCGCATCGGTAATACATACGTGAACATAACATAATCTTAGAATTTCGTAACGGAAGACTACAGTTATTGCCTTTCAAAGTAATTAACAACAAAACAACTGAACAAGTGTCGCATTTTAAATAACAGGGCTCTGATACGAGCTACGTTTAGGATTATGATAATTATAACCTCAAAACCTGAAAATATATGAAAATTAAATTTTAAAAAATCATGGTGCTTCGTATTGTATGGAAGCGAGAGTTGGATAAGTAAAAAAAATAAATAAAATAAAATAAAAAGCTGGCAATTAAATACAAGCAGCGGAAATGAGATCCTTGAGGAGGTTTAAGAGATTTAATAGAAATGAAAATGTTCAAAATGAGTTGAGTGTACATGCCATTAATGAGGAAATAACTGAATACGGAAAGGCGGAAACAACATATGGACATACTGGGAGACGAATAACTACCAAAAAAATCCTGAACTGTTGTTCGAAAGGTTGGATGAATATAGGTAGATCAAGCAAATGTTGTACATAACCTTTGTGAAGACGAAGCAGGTAGATGCCAAATCCACCATAAAGGAGAAATTTCGAATTGTGAGGCTAGCCCTTGGTGCATTCTGCTTTCAGATGCCTTCTCGTGACGTCACAATAACTTTTATTGCTGTTCATTGAGAAACAAATGGTACAGTTAACTTTGTACTATTTCGAACTGGCAAGGTGGCAGAATAAAAGGTCAGATTCACACCTTACATGAGACGTTTATACATCAAAATGAGAAGGTGAAGATGACACCTAATGTAATTCGGCGGTAATGAGAATGTTTGTCTATCAAAATGTAATGCAAAAATTGATGACAGCCAGTCGCCGGTAATTAACACACCGATCATATACAATGGATGTCTCTGAGTGGAAGGTGGAACAGGCAATGCGAGTTGCTGTTAGTTTTGAAAAGCCAGCCGTACAATGGTGTAGTGAAGGTGCACTGTGGGAGTTACGACGGAAACAACGTAAAGGGGTGGCAGGAGGAAGGTCAGTGACCGAGGGACAGGTGACCGCGTGTAGCGGCACATCTGCACAAGGGCTGGAGAAAAATCTTAGAAAGCTGCGTTTCGGAATTCCAACGGGAAGCGAACGAAAGCCAGTGACGCATTTCGTCCAGCAAGTGCAGCACACAGAAAGGTCAATGTACTTGAGGCGTCTAGAACGGGCACAAAAACGTCCGATTGGCAGAAATGCACTAGGAAGGAGAAAAATACTGAAGTTTCGACGCAGGTTGATAGTAGGGACATTGTGATTGGTAGAGAGAGTTTCTACAAAATAAGAGGAACACATGGTGTGAACTGTATACAGGGAAACTTTTCGTCGTATCAACAACACTTTGAAAGGAAAGAAAAGTATTCGTATAGTTTTTCAAATTATTGTTGACTAAAACTGTCATCTTCCCTTCACTAAACTCGGCATAGTAAGGCACAGAACCAGTCATCGAATGTTGTCAGGGACACACACCTACAACTCGATTTCCACTGTTTGTACTTACACTGAACATAAAACAGATTTCAAAGGGGCTTCTCTCCTTGACAGTATTACCACTTTTGAGTATAATTTCCATTTACATAAATGATACTATGTGGTTCCTAAATTCTTAACCGAAGCCGTCATACAAAATTTATAATCGTGAGTCGAGTGGTCAATGAGTAGTGACAGTGGGGAAAAGAATTCGTTATCATATCTCTCTGGTTCACTATAAAATAGTAAATTACGCTATATGAGGTGTCACTATGACCGTAAGTCTTTTGTGCTTTAACCGTCTAATAACTTTTGACACTTACGGATAATGTGTTAATGTTTTCGCAGTTATAGGCTTATATTTGCGTGTAACGTTGTTTATTATCACATTCTGTTTCAGTATTCTTCATGAAGTGGTAAGCGAAATTCTTGAAAATGCAATGTGTATTTAAGACAAGAATGAGATTTTCACTCTGCAGCGGACTGTGCGCTGATACGAAACTTCCTGGCAGGAGAGCTTCTGTAAAGTTTGGAAGGTAGGAGACGAGATACTGGCAGAAGTAAAGCTGTGAGTACCGGGCGTGAGTAGTGCTTCGGTAGCTCAGTTGCACAGTCTGCTTTCGGCTGCGGTGGGGCGAGGACGTCCGCTGCGCCTCGCCGTGCGCGACCGTGAGCGCTTGCTTGTGTTTACCTTCTCGCGGCGCGAGTTGTATTTGTTCCAAGTTCAGTCCGATTATGGCACACACATGGCGCCACGATACGATCAAAATTACTTTCCAACCAGATCACGCGCGTCCTCGAGCCTATGAAATAGAACAGTTCATACGCGACGATCTACATTTAGATCCGGCGACTGTCGTCGGAATACATTTTTCTATAACGGCGAGCGTGGTTTATGTTAAAATGACCAGTGCAGAGGTCTGCACGACAGTGGTTTCTAAATACTCGAACTCTCTCCGATTCAAACATTCTGGCGGGCATATCGGTGCAGTGACGGTGGATCATGCTGGCATAGGCCTAAGGACTGTAAGAGTTTTTGAGCTCCCCTTCGAGGTCCCAGAGGAAGTTGTCAAGGACGCCTTCCGACCATATGGCAATGTTATCAGCCACGTTGCAGAAAAGTGGCAAACTTTCTCGACGTATAAGGTCTACAATGGTGTGCGCCAAATTAAACTTGAGCTCAAGAAACATGTGCCGTCCTATTTGAACATCGGTGGCTGTCGTGCAATCATCATGTACGACGGTCAACCGCGTACCTGTTCCGGATGTGGGCAGGAAGGCCATGTTCGATCGAGCTGCTTACAACGTAGAATTACGCAGATACCAGTGGGAGACTCCGTTTCCCCGACGGGGACGACAATACTGCCCCTCACGTACGCTCAGACGACGATGCGCACCATAGTTGAGAACGAAACGGGCGATCAGACACATCCATCGACGCCAGAAGTACCACGGGAGGAAGAGGAAGGACCCTCGGTGCCAACCCATATGTCGCCCCCTCCACAGCAACAACAGCAGCAACAGTCCCACGGACTCCAGACGCAACATAACATTCAGAACGCGATGGACGTGGACGCGAACATTGTCCCGACCGCGGCTTTCCTAGCGGAAGGTGATACGACGCTAGATTGCCTCCCACATTCGGATACGGATGTCCACGTTCGTAAGCAACGTTCGCCCCGACGACGCAAGCGACGTCGGCGGACCCCTTCTGACGATTGCCTCCTACACACGGCCGGTCAAGAAGGTGACATCTCATCAGACGGCATGGATGCTGCGCCTGCTGAGGATCTAAGTGGTGTAGACGGTTCACTTGCCCATACTACGAATGCCCAGTTACTTCTTGCACCACAGATGCAGCAGGTCGCGTCGATGGATGGCGATCCGTCTACCTCTACCAAAGACGACGTACGTGAGAGAGATTTAGGTGCTGATCAGCCACACAGCATCGTGTTGCACCCACTGTGGTCGGACGATGTTGAGGAACTTCCTGAAGAGGGCACGGGTGACAGGGGAGGGGGCGGCATTGGGGATGCCACTACTAGCGTGAACGACTCATAATTTGTAACGGGTTTGGTGGGTCCGGCATCTCTTGCGGCTAGTTTTTATTGCCATGGCGTCTACCCTAGGTGAAGAGGCTAGGCAGCACACCTTTCGCCTTGCCACAATCAATATCAACGCGATAAGGGCACCACACAAACTGACAATGCTACAACGAATGCTTGATGCGGCGGACATCGACGTGGCCCTCTTACAGGAAGTATGTGTCGCTAGTTTCCCTGACTTCTACGGATATACCGCCCACATCTCCCACGCCTCTTCTACCGATTGTGGTGTGGCTGTTCTGTTAAGGGACGGTTTGGCGGCTACGGACGTGCTGTACTTACCGAGTGCAAGAGCCATGGCAGTAACTGTTAACGGTGTACGACTCATCAATGTATATGCCCCTTCAGGATCAGGGAGACGGAGAGATCGGGCCCGCTTTTTTTCGGAAGATATTACGCGTCTATTTATGGGCCACATAGACGATATGGTGATCGGAGGAGATTTTAACTGTACATTATCTCCATCTGATCAGCAGCCACATCACGTCCCGTGTGCGGAATTGGAAATGCTAGTGCGTGACCTCCACCTGATTGACACGTGGCGCCACATCCATGGCCCAGCTCCTGGTTACACCCATTATACAAGCCATTCATCAAGTCGGTTGGACAGGATTTACGTCACAAGCACCCTTTCGACGGCGACGAGAGGAGCAGAGCTCTGGCCCACTGCATTCACCGACCACACAGCCTATATTTGCACCATTGCCCTCCAACCTGCACGTGTGTGGCGCAGTAGGCCCCCCTGGAAACTGAACGTCGCCCATCTGGACGAGCCGGCATGTAAAGGTGCTGTCGAAGAGTCGTGGACCGCGTCCTTACGGCGTCGTGATCGGTACCGATCGACCCTCAGTTGGTGGATTGAATGTGCGAAGCCTGCTCTTAGACGCACCTTCATGGTTTACGGCCGGGAAGCAGCGGCATGGAGGAGGAGCACGGAAAACTTTTACTACACCGTCCTACGGGAATGTCTTGCTATGGAGCCCTCACCTGACAGGCAGATCATAGTCAATCGCGCGAAAGCGCAGCTCGTCTCCTTAGCACGCCATCATTTACAAGGCGCTGTTATACGGTCGCGTGCTCCAGACATGATACAATCAGAAAGGCCATCTATGCACCACGTGCTCATAGAACGCAGGAGGCGCCGCAGGGCACTGGTAACCGACATGATAACCGACGACGGTCGACATGTGGTAGAACAAGCAGATATAGCAGAAGCCTTCTATGGGCATTACGCTCAACTTTATTCAGCAGTGCTCCCTGATATGGCAACGGTAGACACCGTTTCAGCACATGTCCACGGTACAGTTCCACCAGACATGGTACCGAATTTACTGGGAGAAGTGACAGAAGAGGAAGTGCTCGACGCCATTGGTAAAGGTGCTCCCCATAAATCACCAGGAATCGATGGGTTACCATTAGAGTTCTATCGAGCCTTTACACAACTGTTGCTACCGTGTTTGATTGAAATTTGCCAGGAATTGATGTCCCCGGATATAACATTGCCTGCACCATTCTTGGAAGGTCTGATTGTCCCCATCCATAAACCGAAGGGACGGAATCATGTCCGCGACTATCGTCCCTTAACGTTATTGAACAGCGACTTCAAGATCTTTTCGAGGCTGCTATCAGGACGTATTCGCGGCACACTATTGCACGTCTTGTCCGGCGATCAGACGTCCTTGGGGGGACCCAACAACATCAGAACTGCGTTATGTCGTTACCGAGATCTCATCTCCCTTGCACGGGTGAGACGTTTGCCGGCAGCCCTCGCGTCTATCGACTTTAGCCAGGCTTTTGACCGTGTGGGCCACACTTTCCTCACGGCCGTTCTACGGCGCATGGAATACCCCAACCCCTTTATCACAGTGTTGACACGCCTACTACATGGTGCAACTTCCCGAGTTCTTGTCAATGGAAGACTGACGGCACCCATGCCGATCCGCCGATCAGTACGACAGGGATGTCCATTATCAACATTGTTATTTGCATTGGCCTTAGAACCCTTGTTGTGTGGTCTCAGAGACAGGCTCACTGGGATACAGTTCGGCGGCTCCATCTATCGCTGCACCGCATATGCGGATGATTTGATGATCGTCATACGAGGAGCTGACGATATGGCCGCGGCTTTGGACTGGATTGCAACCTACGGTACAGCTTCTGGTAGCCAAATCAACGTTGACAAGTCCGTCGCCTTGAGCATCGGGATTGGGCTACCGCAGGAACACATTGCCCCCTTACGCTTCAGTGATACTGTACGCTGCTTGGGCTTAGATTTCATGAACGACATGCGACGCGCGACGACGCTCAATTATCGACGCCTTCTTAACCAAATTAGGGCCGGAATTGCAAATCAGCGTTTGCGATCCCTCAACATCGTTCAGCGGGCGTATTATGCCCATGTATACCTTGCGTCCCGCATACCGCATGTCGCCCAAACGCTACCCATTCCGAAGCCCTTGGCTCGTAGCATTATGGCAGCGCTGGGATACTTCGTCACCACTGGTATGTTACTGAAGATCAGATACGTATCTCTTACCCTCCCCAAGGAAAAAGGTGGTCTCGGCCTAGTTAACGTCCATGATAGGGCCATTGCCCTCTATGTTAGCTCACATTTAAGTCTGCTGCGCCGTTGTCCTACGAGCCTCACGAGTCTGCTTCTGACGGCGCTACGTCCTGCTTCACTAAGAGCGCCGGTGCCACTACAGGACATCCCAGCGCCCCTCTTTTATATAGGACGTTTCTATTTAGAACAAAGTTATTGCAGTGTCGCGCTCACGACACCTCAAATGGCCACAACTCGACGCCTATATCATGACATGCTGCAACGCCGCCCCCTAAATGTGGTCGAACTAAAATATCCTGACGTACGGTGGCGCGTGGTGTGGAAGACTGTACACTATGCCATGCTTGATTCCGATGTTGCTTCTCAATGGTACGTCGTCGTGAATGGGAAGCTCGTGACGCAAGAACGTCTCTACAATATCCACATGACAGAATCTCCCAATTGTGTGGGTTGTAATACAGTAGATTCTGACGAGCACCGCCTCAGCTGTGGAGAGGCGGAACCGGTTTGGCACCTAGTGCGGCAGATGCTGGCTTATCTGTTGCGAGTAAGGCCGGAGCATATATCTGCACGCACGTTATTGTTTCCGGATGAGACATTTTACCCCAAGACTCGAACCAACTCTGTCACCTGGATACGTGGACATGCCGTCCATTACCTCTGTCGTGACGGACACAAGGATTTCCTTGACTTCTGGCTCTATTTGCAAGAAAGACATCACGCTATTTCCCGGCATACCAGATATCGACAGTGCTTCGCAAACTACCTATGGAGTGCCTTTCACAGCCCGCCGTGTAGCTGGAATGTTCCAGGCAGTGGCAGATGAGGTCAGAACGAACTGCAAACGACCATATATTGAACAATCTTATCAGTGGGCGCAGTCGCTGGGAAGCCTCACTACGACGTGGTAGCTTTCTTTTCATGCCATTTATGTCTCATATCTTCGATGGCGTCTTCATTCTGTTTTAGTTTTCCAGGCTTGGTTAACTGTGACTGTTCGCACATTGAAAAAAAAAAAAAAAAAAAAAAAAAAAGAACGTGGGCAGGAGACCTGCTTTCAAATCCACATAAATACACAAGAACAAAATAAGAACAAAATGAACAACAAATAAAATTTAATAAAGTATTATACCCTTTCCTTTCTTCTTTTATTTTATTTTTTTTATACAAAGTTCAGAGGCATATTTAATTTTTGTTCGTTGGCGGAACCTGAAGTGGCGGCGAACGGCCGTCCTAGTTAGCTTCAGGATGAAAGTGGCGGTGGCACTAGCTTTGTTTTTGTTTTTAGGCTAGATAGATTTTTGTGGGTAGTATGGGTGATAGGGGCCAACGCCTGAAGTGGAAGAGGAAATTTTCTAAAAAGAAAAAAGAAAAGTTTACAAAAAAAAAATAAAAAAAATAAAAAAAAGTTGTTAGAGCACTTGCCCGCGAATGGCAAAGGTCCCGAGTTCGAGTCTCGGTCGGGCACACAGTTTTAATCTGCCAGGAAGTTTTGTATTTAAGACAGATCGTCCGCAGCTCGTGGTCGTGCGGTAGCGTTCTCGCTTCCCACGCCCGGGTTCCCGGGTTCGATTCCCGGCGGGGTCAGGGGTTTTCTCTGCCTCGTGATGACTGTGTGTTGTGTGATGTCCTTAGGTTAGTTAGGTTTAAGTAGTTCTAAGTTCTAGGGGACTGATGACCATAGCTGTTAAGTCCCATAGTGCTCAGAGCCATTTTAAGACAGATCCACTTTGGTATAACACACCTAGTTTAAGCGTAATTGGATGAGGTGGCACAGTTAAGACGAAATACCTGCGTAAACAGTCTACGTAACACATTAACTGTATTGTCGCTTTACCTTCCATAAACAGGCTTCTAAGGTTTGTTACGAGTATCTTGTGTATAGCGTCAGAAATAGGTGGTTTCCGTCATGAAATTTGATACTTCTACACATATAGCAAGCTCCAAGTTATTAGGGTGCGGATTAATCGATCTGCGGATTATGTGTTCACTCTTATGCGATTCTTGAAATAAAAAAAAAAGCGAAGCCTGGTGTATGCTGTAAAAATAACACCTATTTTTGTTTAAGTTCCACTATTATGGGTGTTACTCGTGTCTTGCCGCTGAAAGACAATGAAAAACACTTCCTAAAAGAGATTTGTGAGGTTAGATTAGTGAGAAATGTGATACTGGCAGTCGTCTGACCGATCTGATTGTGAATATGTAGAGCCAGAAATCATCGGTGAGTGATTAAATAGCGATCCCTGTGGAACACGATTTGAGCAGCTAAGCGACGCGGATACAGTGATCAAAGCGTACTTAATAGAGACAGAGAGCGATGAAGACGTAATCGCATATACACCTATGCAATAAAATTCGTTGAAGTGTTGTGAGGATATTGACTCCTCCCATGTTTCGACTCTCCGGTAAATGAAAAGTGGCGTTAGGAAAAAAGTGAATGAACAACGGGAACAGATTAAACTGGACGATTATTTCCCGAAATCGAATTGAAAGCAAATAATATGGCATGCATTGTGTTTAAAGCGAAATTTTGCAAATAAGCTGTCAGTTTCTGGCGAGTAAAGCGTAAACTGTGCAGTGATCTTTCAAATGTTACACGCAGCATGTTTCGTAAATGCAGTAAAGAGCAGTTTCTGGTTAAAAAGTGTATATTTTGGATTAGATTTTTTTGCCTTTCAGTTATCCGTTTCGTCTCGGGTCTCCATTAACGAGGATAGCAGAGAGTTTTTTCGTATTTCAGTCAAATACAAGGCGTATATTTTAAATAAGTAATGTTCGAAATAAAAATAAAATAAGTAGACTTTTCTTAGCAATTTTATTTTTACTTGCAAGCCCGTGCTTTAATTTGCTTTTCTACACAATTCCCACCAGTCTTAAGGCACTTATGTATAGTACAACCAGTTTTTCAATACCGTCGTCATAGAAATCTTCCACCTGAGCATAACTTTCGATGATTTAAACGATCTGTAACAAATGCATAAAACACACTCCTTGACGCTTCGGTGGGATGGTACGCCAATGGATGGGAGCTTCTAAAGATGGCAGTACGAATGTGCATGATGAGGAACGAAGTGAGCAACCGGTGACCATGAGCCATTAGTGACGATATTTAGCATTGCAGGGCAGCGTGGAGGGCAAAAATCGTAGAGGGAGACCAAGAGGTGAATACACTAAGCAGATTCAGAAGGATATAGGTTGCAGTAGGTACTGGGAGATGAAGAAACCTGCACAGGATAGGGTAGCATGGAGAGCTGCATCAAACCAGTCTCAAGACTGAAGACCACAACAACAACATGGCGTAGATAACTGATGAAAAACTGATAGGGAACAGACGCTTTACGATTTAGACGATATCTGATCGTATCTCCAAATTTAGAGAACTGTACTTTATACATTTGTAACATAACGTTTAAATTGCGGAAAGTTACTCTCAGGTGGCAGATTTCTCCAAGGATGGTATTCAAATCTGGTTGTACTATATGTTAAGTGTCTTTTCGTACAGGGTGAGTAAAAAGTGACTTTACAACTTTAGAATGATTTAGAAATTTATTGAGGTAACTTACAAAATCGGTAGATGCGTCATTTTGTATAAAACATCCTCAAGTCTGATTCGCGTAGTGCATCAGTACCGCATTCCGCCACCAGGAGCGCCAGTGCAGCGCACAGTAACATGGCAGCCTTTATTGGTGCAGAGAACGCTCGCTGTTTATTTATTTATTTAGTGTCTTTTTTTGCATATAGTCACCAACTGGTGACTTTTGCAAACGTCATAGCATTATTATACAATTTTTGTACAAACAGTAGGAATTTGCAATCCACATTTACAAGAAGCCACTTAAGGGTGACACACTTGGCAATATACGGTAAAGTACTTCATAATGCAACATACAGTTGTTACATAGTATAGGTATCTGAATTTATAGCATGTTTGTGTGTCTTGGTTTCATGAAACAAACTCTAAAACAACTGTTTGGCGTAAATTTTACACCGAATACGCTAAAGAATCTCCAAGAGAACTATAATTTATTCTTGGCGCAAGAACTTTGTTGAGATGGGTTATTCACTGCGACATGATAAATCACCAAGTTGCCCGCTTGTTGATGATTACAGTATGTCGAAAAGGTTACTACGAGCTTCGCCTGCAGTCCACAGAAAGCAATGCGACATGTGTCTTGCAAGACGGGCGTTGCACAAAAGACCGTTTGGCGAGTACTTTTCTTTTTTTTTGGGGGGGGGGGCGCTCAACTGTTCGGTCATCAGCGGCCGTACAAAGTCGAAATATTTACACAGTCCAATTTTTCACGCAATCCAATCGAGCCACAGTCACGAATTATAATGATGATGAAATGATGAGGACAAAACAAACACTCAGTCCCCGGGCAGAGAAAATCCCCAACCTGGCTGGGAACCGAACTCGGGACCCCGTGATCCAGAGGTTGTGGCGAGTACTGCGTTGACGTTTACACTTGAAACCATTCAGATTCACAATGGCCCACAGCACACTGGCGACGCAGATATTGCATCGGATAGAGGACGACGAGACATTCCTCAACACAATAATCTTCAGCGATGAGTCGTTTCATATCAGTGGCGTGTTGAACACCCACAAATAGAGAGTATGGAGCAGCGAAAGTCCACATGCAGCCCTGGAGCACATTCATTTCACCCCCCAAAGTTAAAATGTTCTGTGTCCTTAGCCAATTGCAAGTGTATGACCCTTTCTTCTTCATGGAGAAAACTGCCACTGGTATTGTGTATCTGAATATGCTTGAAAACTTTTTAATTCCACAGATCAGTGAAACGACAGAGATGGGATAGTTTACTACCAGAAAGACGGTGCACTGCCTCATTTCCTCACGGAAGTTCGAGCTTTCCTCGATAATCGCTTCCCAGGTTGGCGGATTGGCCGTGAAGCGCCAAACGCATGGTCACCTCGCTCCCTAGACTTGACACCTCTGGATTTTTGCCCGAGCGAGGTGGCGCAGTGGTTAGACGCTGGACTCGCATTCGGGAGGACGACGGTTCAATCCCGCGTCCGGCCATCCTGATTTAGGTTTTCCGTGATTTCCCTAAATCGCTCCAGGCAGATGCCGGGATGGTTCCTTTGAAAGGGCACGGCCGACTTCCTTCCCCATCCTTCCCTAATCCGATGAGACCGATGACCTAGCTGTCTTGTCTCCTTCCCCAAACAACCCAACCCAACCTCTGAATTTCTCTCTCTGGGTTTTCGTTAAAGACCGTGTGTATGTTCCTCCGCCAATCAAACAATTTAGCAGACCTGAAAAATCAAATCTGCGCAGCCGTTGGGCACGTTACGTCCAACGAGTGTGGGAAGAAACTGATTACCAGCTGGATGTTCTCCGTATCGCAAATGGTAATCATATCGAGCCAAAATGACACATTGCACTTTCATTTGAAACTTGAGATTGTTCACTACAAAATGACACATCTACAGATTCTGCAAGTTGTCTCAATAAGCCGGCCGTTGTGGCCGTGCGGTTCTAGGCGCTACAGTCTGGAACCGCGTGACCGTTACGGTCGCAGGTTCGAATCCTGCCTCGGGCATGGATGTGTGTGATGTCCTCAGGTTAGTTAGGTTTAGGTAGTTCTAAGTTCTGGGGGACTGATGACCACAGATGTTAAGTCCCATAGTGCTCAGAGCCATTTTTTGAATTTGTCTCAATGAATTTCTATGCGACTCTAAAGTTACGAAGTCCTTTTTGATTCACCCTGTATTGGTGGGAATATGTACAAAAGTAGATTAAAATACAGACTTCCTTGAGAAAGGAAAATTGCTAATATAAGTTTACTTGCTTTATTTTTACTGTTTTGGGCCGGCCGCTGTGGCCGAGCGGTTCTAGGCCCTCCAGTCCAGAACCACGCTGCTGCTACGGTCGCAGGTTCGAGTCCTGCCTCGGCCATGGATTTGTGTGATGTCCTTGGGTTAGTTAGATTTAAGTAGTTCTACGTCCAGGGGACTGATGACCTCAGATGTTAAGTCCCATAGTGCTTAGAGTCATTTTTTGAACTGTTTTGATCCTGCAGGCGCTATGAATCAAGACACAAGGGAATTAAAGCCATTAGCTGCCAGCGGGCTTTGGTTTATATCAATGGGGCTAGTTGAAAATTTATGCCAGATTAGGATTCGATCCTGGGTCTGCTCTCACTCTGCAGATGCGCTGACCACTATGCCGTCTTTGTATGCCCATCCTTTTGACAGGAGGTCTTTCGGACGACGGCCGTTTACTATTGTGAAAAAATGAAGTTATGATTTTATTTATTTTGCTGCAACCAGTTTCGGCGTTTCAGTGCGCAGGCTGTAGTTGATTCGGATCGTGTCAACCCGTTCCGCATCAATCACAGCCAGAAGATGGCGCACTGAAGCGCCAAAACTGGCTGCAAAATAATAAATAAAATCGTAAGGACTGCTGTAAGCGTTCCATTTTCTCTCTACACTGTCTGGACACAGTGGTCCCCCCAACCGTAGGGACTGCCCTATCACGCCTCTCAAATTTTCAGCTTAAATCACATGACTTATATTAAACATTACCGATGTAGTGCCTCTGCTCTTCAGCTTCGTCACTTGCGGCATCTTGCCGATTCCCGTAAGAGTTCGGTCTTGATGTGCATCTGCACTGAAGGCCTCACTGGCTATCATCACCTTAATTGTATACGTCGAGTCTGTTCTTTTGGATCTGTCCATTGTATATGTAATGAGGCTTATGTGCACTGTTTCAACAGTGTGTGGCATAAGTTGAGACTTTGAATGTGACGGGTGGCGAGCTAGGGTAGCCGAATGGTTGTGGAGACCACTGTGTCCACATGCCATGGTGGTCAGCGCGTCTGCCTAGTAACCAGGAGACCCAGCTTCAAATCCCACTCTAGCACAAATTTTCAGCTTGCCTGATATACACGAATGTTCACTGGCGGCTAAAGTCTTTAATTCCTTTGTGTCCTGATTCATCGTAGCTGAAGAATCAAATGATCCAAAAAACAGACACCAACTATGTAATTACGGCTATGACGGCCGTTGGTCCATTTAGTGTAGATCCACAACAAGCTCGAATTCTTGTGGACATCGGCGAGGTGCCGCTAGGCCATTGGTCCGTTTAGTGTAGATCCACAGCAAGCTCGAATTCTTGTGGACATCGGCGAGGTGCCGCTAGGCCATTGGTCCATTTAGTGTAGATCCACTGCAAGCTCGAATTCTTGTGGACATCGGCGAGGTGCCGCTAGGCCATTGGTCCATTTAGTGTAGATCCACAGCAAGCTCGAATTCTTGTGGACATCGGCGAGGTACCGCTAGGCCATTGGTCCATTTAGTGTAGATCCACAGCAAGCTCGAATTCTTGTGGACATCGACGAGGTGCCGCTAGGCCATTGGTCCATTTAGTGTAGATCCACAGCAAGCTCGAATTCTCGTGGACATCGGCGAGGTGCCGCTAGGCCATTGGTCCATTTAGTGTAGATCCACAGCAAGCTCGAATTCTTGTGGACATCGGCGAGGTGCCGCTACTAATGAGTCCAATGAGCAGGGAAACTACATCAGTAGTGTGTGGCATAAGTTGAGATTTTGGGTCTGACGGGAGGCGTGCTAGCATACTCCATGCGGTTGTGGTGACCACTGTGTCTAGATGGCGTAGTAGTCTGCCCTTCTGCCTAGTAAACAGGAGACCCGAGTTCGAACACTGATCTGGAACTTGTCCCATTGACATAAACCAATGCCCACTGGCTGCTTATGTCTTTAATTCCTTTGTCATGGGAGCTGTGCTGCGGCTCGTGTTGGTCTTGTTTGTAGGTTTCCACCCTCTGTTGGAGGCCAGACTGTATCCTTTAGTTAGCATGGTTGCGGTTGTTTGTCTTCTTCCCGTCTTGACTGGCGCCACTCGTTTCGCAAGCGCTGCCTGTCCGCTAGTGGCAGCAGCGGCGGTTATCGATATGTAGTAACTGTTGCCCTATCTTTGGGGCGACGTCGTCGTTTTTCCGTGTCGTGTGAGTGTGCAGTTCGGTTGGGGTCTCGGGAGGAGCCAGGTCCGCGCAGCGCGAGAACATACTGGGACCGCTGGCAGCGCGCATGGACTGCTGGATAGAAGGGCTGTGGTCACGAGGGTGCACGACCTAGTCGTAAACCGGATCCAGCAAGCTTTAAGATGAGTGTATTCCAAACAAAGTGGAGAAACCTCCACCATTGTGATATTTCGCGATTCTCCAGTGACTTGGGTTCGTGTTGCTGCTCGTAGTGTCGCCGAGGCGAAGAGCAGCGAGTGGAGTGCTTGGGGAGGGCGGATCTGATTAGCTTTCCTTGACTTCTTATTACTGTTTACTGCGTTCAATTTGTTACAGTTTGTTAAGTTCAACAAGTAGTAATTTTTCTTTCCTGGTGGCCGCTAACGCCCCAGTTACCTGCCCTGGGGGCCGGTTAGTGATTCTTCTACTCTGGTGGTAGTGGTTCGTTTCTCGTTCCGGGCACTCTAAACACAGTATTCTGGGGACGTAGTGCAGACCACCGGTTCCGGCTTTGGCGTATTGTTCCATCGTAGCATTTGGTTTATCGGACGTCAGGTAGCTTCAGCAAGATTATCATTAGTCATTCGTTAGACTGCCACTAGTCTGAGTTACCATCTTGTTAAGTGTATGCAACTCTTGGCTGCCTATCTCATCGCTGGACAAAGTGTTTGTTGCCAGACCTACTCAGAGGTCGATTCCTGGAGCAACGTCTGGGTCAGTTGTTTGTTTTTTGTAATTACCTTTTGCTATTGTATCCTCTGTTTTACAGCAGGTTTCAAATTTTTTTTATATTATTGCCGTTGCTGGCCGCGTAAGGCCTTCAGCCGAGTTTGTGGTCATTTGCCTTAAAATTCAAATTTGGTATCTGTACCTTATTTACTGCCATTCCTGGCGTCTGATGCCTTCTGCTGTGTTTGTGGCGGCTTACCTTAATATTCCAATACCTGTAAGTTGTAAATTGTATGGAGTTCTTAAACAATTCTTAATTTATTGAAATTCTTGGCGTGTAAGGTTTTCACCCGTGATTGTGATCGGTTGCCTTAAAATTCTAATTGGTATTTGTATTTACGCAGTAAGCCTTTAAAACCTTATTTACTGCCATTCCTGGCGTCTGATGCCGTCTGCTGTGTTTGTGGCGACTTGCCTTTAATATTTCAATACCTGTAATTATTAAGTTGCAGCGAGTTTCAAACAATTCTTAATCTATTGCCATTCTTGGCAGCCGTGATCACAGTGACTTTTTTAAACATTATTTGTATCTGTATTTTATGTTCATTTGCTAAATTGTAACCCACTGAAAACACTATTACTTACACAGTTGTTTATTCCTTCATTAATAACGTGTGGTATTTATTTATTGTTTAGTCTGGAATTACTTTTTTACAAATAAATGTGTGTAACTGTAAAAGGCAACCAATAGTAACTGATTACGGCCTCGTCCACAATCGTAACCGAATCCTACCTTCCCTTGAACATCAGGTTTCATCATGTTTTATTTTTCTTTAAAAGTTCTGAGAATTAACGATTGGTATAATGACGGTCGCATTATAACGTACGACTGCAGGCGCTACAGCATTTCTCACAATACTTCAGATTTAATGCTACACTACTTTGCAGCTGATCTTCACGTATACAGGAAAAACCGTTCCATTGCAACTTATTTCTAGAGAAGAGTATCGCAAATGTCACTTGAAAATGTGAGTAATAGCGCTTTAGCTGGTCGGTCTGTGTTATGGTTCTCCGTCAGTCCTCTCTCCATCGCTCTAAATGTCGCAGCTTCTATACACACCGTATGAAGCCAGTGAAAACAGCGGCGGCGGCGGCAGCGGCGACGGACAAGGTAAACAACCTCACACATCGCTGACAATAGCGGTCGGTAGCGGCCTGACACTGAACACACTGTGTTCAATCCGCCTGCGTCGTACGGCTTAAACCGCTCTCCGCGGTACAGGAATATTAAACAACATTGCGATCAGTTGATATTGCGGAATATCCTCTGCAAACAAGGAGCCACCTCTCCGTACGGCCAATTTTTACAAAAATCTTTGTCTTTCAATCCTCGTAGTAGATAGTTACGGGAACTTTGATTGTTCAGTATAAAAAGAATACTAAAGAACCTGCAGCTGTCACTTTTCCATTTAATCTATTTATGCAACAAGTTGCGGTGTTCCATTGCACCATCTTCAGCTCCTTGACGAACGTAAACTGGGAGGAACGCAGTCTCGTGTGCTGTCATAACAGGACGCAATACTAAACAACTGGTGTCCGTAGATCTCTCGTTTGCACGACTCTATCACCTCGTTCATAAACCGATGACTGTCAGGACAACATCCCTAATACCGCCTGCGTGCGTCAGTGCTGTTCGTGCTCCTTGTTGTTGGCAGGGTATACAGGGGATACGAAAATCGTCAGATGATTACTGAGAAGGACACGGAGATGACATGTATTCGTATGAGACAGCGTTATCAGCACGTGTCACAGTTGAAAGAGGCCTCATTGTGGGTCTCCAGTTCACTTAATGATGAATTCGTGCATTATCCATATTTCTGGCGTATACGGATGTAATTGGTCCGAAGCTGACCACCATGGAAACGTGAGGTCAAGTATACGCCTCAAGATTCCGGACGATCACGGCTGACCGCCACAACGGAGGATCATCGTATTGTGCATCCAGTACATTGTAACCCCTTCACATCTGCATCTGCCGTCCAGAGGCAAGTAATAGCCTTCCTGGAACATGCTGTATCATCCCACACCATTGTCCGGAGATCAGCAGCACCCGGACTAGCGAATTACCGTCCACGAGTAGACTGTCGTTAACAGCACTAAACAAACGGCGGCGTTTGGGCTGGTGGCGTGACGGGGAAGCATGGTCTGCTAATGAATGGCGTCGCATTGCGTTCAGTTAAGAATCGCTTTACTGCACTACCCAGACCAATTTGCCTTATAAATACACTGGGTAAAGTACAAGAAAAACAACTCTGCAAAAGACTAAAAGCACACCGAACACTACGGGGACTGACACCACACCAATACGGCTTCAGGGAAGGGAAATCTATAGACGACGCAATTAACAGAGCACTCCAAATAGTACACGACACACCCTCCAAGTACACACTTGCAATTATGATAGACATCTCAGGTGCCTTCGACAACCTCTGGTGGCCGGCCTTGTTCAAGAGGCTCAGACACCTGCAGGTACCGGAGTCTCTGTATAATAGTTTCATGGACTACTGCAGAGACAGAACGGTCGTTTGGAAAATGGACAACCAGAAAGTGATTAAACGAATTACAAAAGGCTGTCCACAAGGGTCGATCTGCGGCCCCATCTTCTGGGACATAGTTATAGAACCGCTCCTACAGTTACTAGAGGAGCACATCTTGACAGATGGAGCTGTCGCTTATGCTGATGATCTACTCGTCGTAGTTTCAGCAAATAACCGTGCCCAGCTAGAAGAGCCAATGGAACATTTAGGACAATAACCCAATGGTGCACAGATAATAAATTAAAGATAGCAGGAAACAAAACAACTTATACATTGCTAAAGGGCATCCTGCGCAGGAACCCAATAGTCAAAATCGGGGACACAAACATAAAAAGACTAGCAGTCACACGCTATCTAGGAGTATACATTGATGAACGATTGAACTTCCACGAACACATGCGAATATGCACAAACAAAGCAGAAAAGATACTACACAAACTGGCTAGGCTAAATTCGGAACAATTCAGACTACCCCTGTCAGTGACACGAACATACCATTGCGCTCTCTTCGAGTCAGTACTATGCTTTGCTGCCAGTACGTGGGCCCACAGGTTAAATCTCTCAACCAACAGAACCATTGTACGTCGAGGCCAAAGAAGTGTTCTACTTCGACTAACAGGGGCATTCAACACAACATCAAATGACGCACTATGTGTCGTCATGGGAATTTTCCCCATAGATATCACCATCAGGTACCGCGCAGCAATAAACTGGCTTAGGATGGGGAGAATAGACCAGGTTCGGCAGATCACTGGTGTACCAATTGAGACAACACGCCAACTCAGAGCATGGCGAGTGGATACCTGGCAGAGCGAGTGGGCCAACAGCGATAAGGGCCGCCGTGTATACAACTTCTTCCCTGACATCCGGGAAAGACTAAAACTAAAACATATTGATCCCAGCCGCGGTACGGTACATTTCATCACATGACATGGCCCTTATCCCACGCACCTGTACCGCGTGAGTATGCAGCAGACTAATAGATGCACATGCGGGGAAGAAGGTTCCCCTGAACATACTGTCTTCTTCTGCGGACAACGCACGAACACAAGACACACAGTACACATAAATCGCCTGAACACACAGAACGAACTACATGCCATAATACGCGACCCGGAAAGGTGGACTGAACTCAACAAACTAACGGACGAAATCTCGAAGATCCAACAAATAGAATACTTGCGCAACAGACCCTACCGAAGGCAAGTCGGTCCAAACAGACGTCACGATGCCCAGGGGACACAAATATGATTAGCACCACGAATGATGAAGAAGAAACAGATAAAGACCAGGGCACCAACACAGACATTGAAGCGTCCAGCGCGGATGATCCATAGTGTCAACCAAGTCAAATTCAAAGAACAGAGTGGAACAACCGACAAGAGGTGCACAAGTCACACACAATCCTAAAAACAGATTGCACCTTATATATAAATAGTTAACAGCATCTCCATGTCTAATAAGAGCTTAAAGCTAGGTACCTCTTCAAGGGACCTACGCCTTCCGTTAAGAGGCAGCGCACAGTCTGTATGGAAGGATCTTAATTGTGGTCCCTCTCTTTTGAGCCCAACCCGACGGATACCTATGGTAGATCGGGGAAAACCACCGCTCAGGCTGTGTTGCTGGCGGGGCCGGAAGGTGCTAACTGCCACACCACGTATCATTGTAAGTCTCATTGACTCAGTGTGAACTGTTTGTACAACCAACCTACACAGCCTATACCTCAACCTCCACTATACTAAGAACTTCTCATCTGAAGCTTAAAGTTGGGCACCTCTTCAAGGGACCTACGCCCCCCTGGTAAGAGGCAGCGCACGTCCTGGATGGAAGGATCTTAATCGTGGTTCCTCTCTTTTGAGCCCAACCCGACGGATACCTATGGTAGATCGGGGAAAACCACCGTTCAGGTCGTGTTGTCGGCGGGGCCGGGAGGTGCTTGCGCCTGATGTACTCTACTAGGAGCCTTGTAGGCTCAACACAAACCGTTAGCGTCTTTACCTTATAACTTTTACCACGAGTACCTCTTCATTAGCAACTTTGAGCCAATCACAAAATCAGTTACCTCTCTATTGTATATCGTAAATAGTTTAGCAGGCTGGACATGGAGGTCTTAGTCTTAGTTTCTAGCTTTAACGTACCCTAATCTCTTCTAGTTAAGGTAGTTTTTAGGATGGTAGATGTTAAAGGCATGGTGAGCAACGGCCAGCGTCTTGAGGGTCATTCCAAGACCCGGGCCGCCGCCCACAACCAGGTGACGGGCAATATTATACCTATAACTTCTCCATTCAGTTCTCTTCCTTCCTTCTTTCTAAATATTTAATTTCGTTTTGTTTATTAATATCTTACTTGATTTTGTATTAGTTATAAGTTTTTCTAATGCTGCACAAAAAAAAAGATATCAAATGGATCTAAACAGAGCCCGCCTCCACGTGGCGGGACACGGGCAACGGTGTGAGTGGGGACGGGAGCCGGTGTGGTGTTACTTTCAGTCACTGCGGACCCCGGACCCAGTCACAGCGGCTAAGTGGCAATATACGACCCACTATAAGAAATTAGACGGTGGGTCATAAAATATAAGCAGCTAGTGAAAAAAAAAGTACCCAGACGACGATTGTTGGCGAATATGGCATGGCGGCGACCTGAGTGGAGATGCCATTCTTCCAGTGCTTTGAAGAGGCACAGCAGAGTTAGTCTCGGCGTCACCGTGTGGGTAGCCATCGAGTACAGCTTCAGATCTCTACTGTAGTGTGACGGAACTCGGACGCCAAGTGTGAACTCTCCCACGACAAGGTGAAGGGGCCATTTTTCAACATGACAACGTTTGTCAACACCGGGCACGTGTCTCTATGTGCTGTCTGCGCTGATTTTGAGGTTTTCCCGTGGCCAACAGGATCCCGATATATGTCCCCAAGGAATATGGGTGGTACCAGCTCGGAGGTTATCTCCTTTCCAGTGTCAATATTCTGGATAATAAGACCAGTTACAACAGCTGTGGCCCAGCTTACCTCAGGACAGGATTCAACAGCCTTCCCAACTTCATGTGCATACAGGCCGGAGAGGGTGCATCGTCCTACTGAAAAAGGGACTCACACTATCAGTATCACTTTGACCTTGATTGTTAGTCTCCACCCTTCACCTTTATGGCGGCTTGAACTCTGTTGGCGACGCTTTGGTGCCTGAATGTCTGTGGAAGAATGGCAACCCATTCTTTCTCAAGAACTGAAACCAGAGAAGCTAGTGATATTAGGCGCTGCTGTCGACGTTGTAATTCATCCCAAAGGTCTTGCACTGGGTTGACGTCGACGCCCCCTGCAGACTGCACCATTTCAGGAATGTTGTGATGTACAAACAATTGCCTTACAGATGCTAAGTTATGACAGGGTGTAAGTAGGCTGTTTAGGTTTTTTTTATTGGCAACGCCACCTCTGTATAAAAATCACTGGCTGTGCTGTGTGCAGTCTGTGTCTAGTTTGCATTGTTGTCTGCCATTGTAGTGTTGGGCAGCGGCAGCTGGATGTGAACAGCGCGTAGCGTTGCGCAGTTGGAGGTGATCCGCCAGCAGTGGTGGATGTGGGGAGAGAGATGGCGGAGTTTTGTAATTTGTCATGAACTGCTATATATATTATGATTATTAAGGTAAATACATTGCTTGTTCTCTATTAAAATCTTTCATTTTGCTAACTATGCCTATCAGTAGTTAGTGCCTTCCGTAGTTTGAATCTTTTATTTAGCTGGCAGTAGTGGCGCTCGCTGTATTGCAGTAGTTCGAGTAACCAAGATTTTTGTGAGGTAAGCGATTTGTGAAACGCATAGGTTAATGTTAGTCAGGGCCATTTTTTTGTAGGGATTTCTGAAAGTCAGATTGCGTTGCGCTAAAAATATTGTATGTCAGTTTAAGAACAGTCATGTATAAATTGTTCAAAGGGCACGTTTCATAAGGGTACATGCCCCCTGAACCTGCGAGTTTTCATTTTATTTTCTCCTCCCTTTCTGGGTGCTTTACTTTCTCCGTCAGGCACTCTAAAAAAAATGGTTCAAATGGCTCTGAGCACTATGGGACTCAACTGCTGAGGTCATTAGTCCCCTAGAACTGAGAACTAGTTAAACCTAACTAACCTAAGGACATCACAAACATCCATGCCCGAGCCAGGATTCGAACCTGCGACCGTAGCGGTCTTGCGGTTCCGGACTGCAGCGCCTTTAACCGCACGGCCACTTCGGCCGGCAGGCACTCTAATTCAAGACGCCAAGTTACGTTACCGATACTCCAGAAAAGGTGTGCATATACAAGGTTGCTCTCATCTAGTCCGCGTACTCGCAAAGTGTCAGGTGGTGTTTGGCACACGCCGGCGGGTACTGCGCGTCGGGACCGCGGAGGGGTGCTGCCGCCTGTTCGGGGGAGTCCCCAGTGGACGGCCCGGGCCGGGCGTGGGTGTGGGTGTGGGCCCCTGGGGCGGCGGTGCGTGGCCACGCCCTCCAAGTGCCGCCGCCAGCCCGCGCCTGCCGGCTCGCGATCGATCCTCGCTTGACCGGAACGTCGCAGGTCCGCAGCTCGCCGACCACCGACCCATCTCCTCCTCGTCTGCTGGTAGCTCTGCGCGTCTACCGGTGGGGAGAAAGCGCTTATTACGTGACCTCCTTAACGGTCGGGAAACAATTCCATATGACAGATATCGCTTGCAGTGGCAGTGGCACAAGTAAACTATCCGATCAAAAGTGCCCGGAAACTACTATGCAACGCTGAATTGCCCACTAGATATTAGGAGACGTGGACCCACCAATTTGAAATGGAGGCGTTGTCAGTAGAGAATCATAAGCAGCAGAGCTGGCCGGTCAGACATCTCAGTGACTCAGAATGTGTCAAATGGCTCTGAGCACTATGGGACTTAATTTTTGAGGTCATGAGTCCCCTAGAAGTTAAAACTACGTAAACCTAACTAACCTAAGAACATCACACACATCAATATCCGAGGCAGGATTCGAAGCTGCGACAGTAGCAGTCGCGCGGTTCCGGACTGAAGCGCCTAGAACAGCTCGGCCACAGCGGCCAGCCCAGTGACTGCAGTCATGGACTAGGCGCCGGACGTCACATGAGCAACAAGTCCGTCCGGCACATGTCATCCCTTCTAAATCTGCCCAAGTTGGCAGTTGGTGATACGACTGTGAAGTGAGAAAGCGAAGAAAGAACCGCAGCTGAATCAAGACCAGGTAGTCTGCATGTAGTGACGGAGACGATCCGTCTAGCATCGCAGAGTGTGGTTGTGAAAATTAGCATAGAATCAGCAGAAAAAATACTTGTGAGTTCCAAAGTGCTAACAACAGTGCAGCCAGCACCATGAGTATGTGAGGGAAGTAAAAAAATAAATAAATAAAAAAGGGACACAGTGCTCAAGTAGCTCCTCATAAGCCAAGCATTTTTTTAGTCAGAGCCAAGAGAAATTTGAGGTGCTGTAAAGACACTATCACCTTGTTCATAAACCGATGACTGTTAGGACAACATCCCTAATGCCGCCAGCGTGCATCAGTGCTGTTCGTGTTCAGTGTTGTTTGCAGGCCCAGGCCACTGGACAGTGGATGATTAAAAACGTGTCATTTGGAGTGATTAATCAAACTATACCCTACGCCAGTCCGATACCAGGGAAAACTTTACTTGCTGTGATGTGTGATGCTAATAGTGAAGTAGAGCGAAAGTGGTGTCGTGGTATGTGGGTGGGTAGCGTGTGCTCCCCTTATTTGTGCTTTAGAAAACGCTACAAGCAGAAGGATATGAACACATATTAATGTATTGTGTACTACATACAGTAGAGGACCATTTCGGAAACCGGCCGCTGTGGTTGAGCGGTACTAGGTCCTTCAGTCCGGAACTGCGCTGCTGCTACGGTCACAGGTCCGAATCCTGCCTCGGGCATGGACGTGTGTGATGTCCTTGGGTTAGTTAGGTTTAAGTAGTTTTAAGTTTAGGGGACTGATGACCTCAGATGTTAAGTCCCATAGTGCTTAGAACCATTTGAACAATTTTTGAAAAATTTCGGAGACGATAATTGTATCACCATAAAAATGTCCCCTGTCATAACTTAGCGTCAGTGAGGCAATTTTTTGTGCATGACAACATTCCTGAAATGGAGTAGCCTGCCGGGAGTGTCGACGTCAACCCAATGCCACACCTCTGAGATGAATTAGAACGTAGATAGCAGCGCCTAATATCACTAGCTTCTCTGGTTTCAGTTCTTGAGAAAGAATGGGCTGCCATTCTTCCACAGACATTCAGGCACCAAAGCGTCGCCAGCAGAGTTCAAACCGTTATAAAGGTGATGGGTGGACACTAACAGGTGTCCCAATATTTCGATCAGATAGTGTGTACAGGATATTTCCGTGGCAGTCTATAAAATATTTCAGCGATGATAAATGTACCAGTTCGACATAATGTAGTCTGCTCCAGGAAGACTGAACCGATGCTCATTAGCCACAACCCCCTTAGAAGAGCATACTAGTCTCTTTGGAGCGCTGTAGGTGGTGTAGAAGTGGTACCAGATAGTCATGTGATCCTCCAGCGTTGGCGGAAGTCATGGCAATGTAGCGACGCGATTGTAGCAGTCGGTTGTACGGAACTAGCGCATTAGGTAGATTCGGAAAAAAAATGAAATGACTTTCTGGCATTGATGGCCGGGAGACCCCATCCGGGGATATATATACCATCAAAGCAGTCCTTCTCTGGGATGCTGTTAAACTAGTGCATCAGACTAGTTTGAATGTCGTTTACCTTGTCAAAACCTTGACCTCTAAATGATCAAATCATTGTGAAAACTACCTTAGGCTTGTATGGGTCCGTTTGAAAATGGCCGAAGGCCGAAAGTGGCCAGTAATGTATCCTGGATAGTTAAACTGATAGCCTAAGGTTGTTTTCACAATGATTTGATCATCCGCCGGCCGGAGTGGCCGTGCGGTTCTAGGTGCTACAGTCTGGAACCGCGAGACCCCTATGGTCGCAGGTTCGAATCCTGCCTCGGGCATGGATGTGTGTGATGTCCTTAGGTTAGTTAGTTGAGTCCCATAGTGCTCAGAGCCATTTGAACCATTTTTTTGATCATTTAGAGGTCAACGTTTTGACAAGGTAAACGACATTCAAAACAGTCTGATGCACTAGTTTAACAACATCCCATAGGAGGACTTTTTTTGATGGTTTCGCATGAGGTATATAAACTTTCTGTGCACAGTAATCATGTGAGCGGAGTAGAGCATCAAAAGCAATACGACCACCATTTTACATTTTCTCTATTTTTTATTAATACGGTCTCGAAACTTTTTGGACTCGTGTGGTAGATTAGGTCGAAACGCGATAATTTGGTTGTCAGTTGGAGAAGCCAAAAAATCTTAATCTGTAATCTTGGCTGAGGCGACTTAATAATTTTTACCGTAGCTCGAGGCCTACGTTAGGTGGACAGGTGACAGGTCGGTTGTGAACTGGCGAAGCGGTATCGAAGGCTTCAGTTAATCCATCAAGTCTAGAGACGCAGTGCGATGCCTCCTGTCCGGCCGGTGCGCTTCCCTATTCAGCAGCGGCGGCCGCGGAAGCCGACGCCCTCGTAGTGGGATGCAGGCGTCGCGACGGCGTGGCGCGCCGAGGCGTCCATTGAGCGCGCGCGGCCGGCTGGCGGTCGACGTTACGCCGCGACGTTTCTCATTACCGTGAAAGCCTCAAGGGAGGCGCGGCGCCGCCGCGGATATTTTCGGTCCGGCCGCGTCACGCCTTTGTTGTTATTCGCGACGTGAACAAAAGGCGCGGACCATATCTGTATTCCGAGGACGGCCAGCATTTATCCGTCGTTAATTCGAAGGCAGGGAGTAAGGAACGCGGGAGCAGAAACAAAACGAGGAATCCGGCCGCCGAGTGGTGGATGGGGGCCTGGGGAGGGGGTCGGGGTGCGAGGCGAATGCGTGGCTGGTGGGAGTGGCGAGGGGAGGGGGAACCTCGCTTGCCGCGGGAATAATCGAGGGAGACTTGGGACGGCTAAACAGCACGCGGTACTCCACGGCTGTGATTAAGCTACTGCCAACCTGCCCGCCTCCTTGGGCAATGACACGATTTTCGTCCGTCAAATTAACTTCCAGTGCAAATTGGTAACGAAGTAAACACACAGCAGCTTTCAGTGCAGTCGTCATCGGAAGTTAGTAACGAAATAAAAACATAGTATCTTTCGGCGCCCGTCCAGGCAATTTACAAAGTTTATAATTTTCCAAAGTAAAATAACTTGCACAGTGTGTTTACGCTTTCATCTGTATAAGTACCTACCTCATTGAGTGAATTGTAATAGCAAAGGGCTAGCCAATTGTAGGGCCAACATTACTTATGGCCAAAAAGATACGGCCAAACTTTCAGGAAACATTCCTCACACACAAATAAAGAAAAGATGTCATGCGAACATGTGTCCGGAATCGCTTAATTTCCGTTTTTGTTTCGTCAGTGTGTACTGTACTTCCTCGATTCACCGCCAGTTGGCCCAATTGAAGGAAGGTAATGTTGACTTCGGTGCTTGTGTTGACATGCGACTCATTGCTCTACAGTACTAGCATCAAGCACATCGGTACGTAGCATCAACAGGTTAGTGTTCATCACGAACGTGGTTTTGCAGTCAGCGCAATGTTTACAAATGCGGAGTTGGCAGGTACCCATTTGATGCTAATGTCAGCGTCAGAGAAGTTGCTGCTGTACAAGGTAACGTTGACCACGTCACTGTATCGAGAGTGCTACGGGAGAACCAGTTGTTTCCGTACCATGTACAGCGTGTGCAGGCACTGTCAGAAGCTGATTGGCCTCCACGGGTACACTTGTGCGAATGGTTCATCCAACAATGTGTCAATCCTCATTTCAGTGCAAATGTTATCTTTACGGATGAGGCTTCATTCCAACGTGATCAAATTGTAAATTTTCACATTCAACATGTGTGGGCTGACGAGAATCCGCACGCAATTGTGCAATCACGTCATCAACACAGATTTTCTGTGAACGTTTGGGCAGGCATTGTTGGCGATGTCTTGATTGGGCCCCACGTTCTTCCACCTACGCTCAATGGAGCACGTTATCATGATTTCATACGGGATACTCTACCTGTGCTGCTAGAACATGTGCCTTAACAAGTACGACACAACATGTGGTTCATGCACGATGGAGCTCCTGCACATTTCAGTCGAAGTGTTCGTATGCTTCTCAACAACAGATTCGGTGACCGATGGATTGGTAGAGGCGGACCAATCCCATGGCGTCCACGCTCTCCTGACCTCAACCCTCTTGACTTTCATTTACGGGGGCATTTGAAAGCTCTTGTCTACGCAACCCCAATACCAAATGTAGAGACTCTTTGTGCTCGTATTGTGGACGGCTGTGATACAATACGTCATTCTCCAGGACTGCATCAGCGCATCAGGGAATCCATGCGACGGAGGGTGGATGCATGTATCCTCGCTAACGGAGGACATTTTGAACATTTCCTGTAACAAAGTGTTTGAAGTCACGCTGGTACGTTCTGTTGCTGTGTGTTTCCATTCCACGATTAATGTGATTTGAAGAGAAGTAATAAAATGAGCTCTAACATGTAAAGTAAGCGTTTCCGGACACATGTCAATATATATATATATATATATATATATATATATATATATATATATATATATATATATATATATATAGCCAAATTACTCTACTACGACACGGTGGTGCTCCCCGGGGCACTATATGCAGCAGAGACAACACTAATCCTAGGGCATACACGTATCAGATAACTAGAAAATGTGTGTATGTATGTGAAATCTTATGGGACTTAACTGCTAAGGTCATCAGTCCCTAAGCTTACACATTACTTAACCTAAATTATCCTAAGGACAAACACACACACACCCATGCCCGAAGGAGGACTCGAACCACCGCCGGGACCAGCCGCACAGCCCATGACTGCAGCGCCTCAGACCGCTCGGATAATCCCGCGCGGCTAGAAAAAGTAGAACGGAAAATACTTAGGAAAATATTTGGGGCAACTAACAACAGTGGAATATGGATCAAGATACCTACAGAGGAACTATACAAACATACGGAAACAATCACAGAAAAGATTAGGAAACGCAGACTACAATTCTATGGACACCTATACAGAATGCCATCACACAGAGTGACCAAACAGATCTTTGACTGGCCGTGCGGTTCTAGGCGCTGCAGTCCGGAACCGCGAGACTGCTACGGTCGCAGGTTCGACTCCTGCCTCGGGCATGGATGTGTGTTATGTCCTTAGGTTAGTTAGGTTTAAGTAGTTCTAAGTTCTAGGGGACTGATGACCTAAGATGTTAAGTCCCATAGTGCTCAGAGCCATTTGAACCAGATCTTTGACTGCGTAACCACTAGAAACAACAAATGGGTGGCAGAGGTAAAAAATTACCTGAACCAACTCAGCATAACAGCAGACACAATAAAGGACAGAACAAAATTCAGAAACATCATTAAGAAAAGTAAACCACTTGAGATAGATTGCGACAAACGAACTGGCGTAAAATGGACCGAAGAACGCAAGCAAGATCACAGCCGGAAGATGAAAGAAATATGGGCAACCAAAAAGGCAATCAAGATGGAGCGAAAGACACCAAACCGACAAGAAGCATGGGCAGAGGACCGGAAACAGAAACACAGCGAGCGAATGGGGGAAGTTTGGGCAGCAAGCAAGGCAGCAAAACGAACTGGCCATGTAGTTTAGTCCAACTCCGCTCTTTAAGGGCAAAACATCATATATAGTGTGTGTGCAACTATAGCAGATATTGATACCTTAATATGTACCCAATTCAGCGAGTTAGCTGTTTTTTCTCTGACCTGCAAACAGGTCACGTAATTTGCTACCTGATGTTTTATGCATTGTCGTAATTGCACCAGTTAGTGGGCTGCACCCGTCAGTGCAGACTAACCGTTTTGCATCTACGTGTCCATGCTTCAGCACCTGATCTACTGCCCGGGGGAAAATAAGCATTAATGGCTCGCTTTTGGCACATTACATGTGAAACGTCCCCTTAGAAAAATTTATAAATGACTGTGCTGGAAAACCTCTACGTTATTTGATTTTCAAACAGCTGAGCAAAACTGAACGTACCCAGACATTTCTCTCTCTATTTATTCTGATCAACACTAAACTGACACACAATATTTTTAGCGCAACGCAATTTGACTTACAATAATCCCTACAAAAGAATGGCCCTGACTAACAATAACCTATACCTTTCATTAAACACTTACCTCACAAAAATCTTCGTTATTCAAACTACTGCAACACAGCGAGCGCCAATACTGCCAGCTAAATAAAAGATTCTAACTACTGAAGGCACTAACTACTGATAGGCATACTTAGCAAATGAAAGATTTTGATAGAGAACAAACAATATATTTACCTTAACAGTGTTCAAAAGTCAAATATATTTTATCAGTTCATGACATCCAGTCTTACAAATTTCCTTTTTCTGACGGACACACGGACACACGTCCAGATCGTCCGCTCTCAAAACTCTGCCATCTCTCTCCCAACATCCAACACTATTGGCGGCTCACCTCCAACTGCGAAACGCTACGCGCTGTTCACATCGAACTGCCCAACACTACAATAGCAAGTATTCTAACAATGCAAACCAGCCACAGACTGCACACAGCACAGTCGGTGATTTTCATACAGAGCGCTACGTGACGTTACCAACACAAAAACCTAAACAGCCTGCTTACACTTGGAGGCACTAACCGTCTTATAAACATACTACTCCTAACAGCTGTAATTGTGAGTATTAGTCTGCAAACGAATTACTCATTTAATGTTCTTCTGCACTCGCTCCTCAGTCACAAAAATAAAAATGTCTGCATTTATACGCCTAACAACATACACACACATATACCTGCGTGACATACCGCATTCATCAACGAGAAAGGAGAAGTGGTACATTTTACAGACGATGCTGGTGTTATAAAATGAAATGTAATGATCGTATGGCGTCATTTTTTGTCGGGAGTCCCCATCTGGGGTTGTTCGCTCGCGTGGTGCAGATCTTTATATTTGAAGATGAGACGAAATGATTAGGAAAAGACAACCGTCCAGTTTCCGATCCCTGTAGTCTACAGGAAGCTACGCTAACCACTAGTATTATACTCGTAATAATCTCCGCAGAGAGACAGACACAGGAGAAACTATTAACGATTATCTAAAAAAGTACAGGGTTGGTCAAAAGTCACGAAGGGTTTGATACTGTGTATAATTTTTTAATTTATTGATTTCTCTCTTCTATTGGCTCAAATTCTGACAAAGGAAGTGTAAACAGTCGCAAATCCTTGGTCTTTAGGTCTGTGAAAAATCAATGGAAACTAATGACAAATAAAACAATTATTTACATTCGTAACCAGTTAGTGACTTTTGGCCCACGCTGTATATATACAGAGAGTCGTCCTAAGAGACATCTGATGTATTTTCTCTGATGTTTCAGCAGATATCTGTAATTTAGTTTTTACGATGTGTAGCTGGGGTCATATCAGAAAAATACTGCTCCTCACGTCTTTCAAGCAACGCCCATTGTCGACGGGATATTTCGGTTTGTTTCCCATAGCAAACAAAATTATATTTATGGCACAATTTTACGCGTCCATTGGATAACTCTACACTTTTTACTTTCATTTATTTCTACATTTTTATATAACAGAGTCGTATAATTTAGCTGTAGTTTTTAATAATATATATATAAAACGCCAAGCTGAATTAAATAAGTAATGTATAAAATACATAAATGAAACCAAGCCAGCTGCCGCTGTAACACCCCCGCCCCCCCCCCCCCACCCCGCAACCCATGCACGTCACTGTCTTTTACCACTTATTTTCAGATTTTCTTCATCTAGCCCCATTCGCCATTTTCTTTACCATTATTTGTCCCTCAGCATCTACTTGGTGTTCAATATTTATAATTAGATTCTCCAAAAACAGAAGCAATGTTTTATCGTACGGCGTACGTATTTGATACCTTCAGAAATTTTTTTAGACACAAAGTAACACATTTCTAATCGTAACCGATTTCGAACAGACATATGCCTTCTGTAACCATAAATCTAAAGCAGCATTAACTGAACTGAGGGTACACAACACGTCTTGATGTTGATGATGTTTGCTTTGTCATCAGCGCCCGTACTAAGACCCAAATTTTACACAAATGGTTCAACTGGCTATGAGCACTATGGGACTCAACATCTGAGGTCATCAGTCCCCTACAACTTAGAACTACTTAAACCTAACTAACCTAAGGACATCACACACATCCATGCCCGAGGCAGGATTCGAACCTGCGACAGTAGCAGTCGCGCGACTCCGGACTGAAGCGCCTAGAACCGCTCGGCCACCGCGGCCGGCATATTTTACACAGTCCAGTTTTTACACAGTCCACTCTAGCCACTGTCATGAATAATGATGAGGAGGAGGAGGAGGAAAACACAAACACCTAGTCCCCGAGCAAAGAAAATCGCCAACACACAACATGTGTGTCGCACCCGAAGGAACTGGAAAAGCTCGCCGCTGTCTACTTCAAAGAACTTCATTAAACCAACGAGCTGCCACAGTGAGCAATACTTGGTTGACGATCATTCCTGGTCTCTTCGATCACCGGGATATGACACAGTTCCACCTTTTCAACATTCCCTTACTTCGCTTCTTTGTTTCCCCTCCTCTTCCTAATAACACTGTGACTTTAAAACTTCACTTTACGGTTTTACGTGTTGTTGTGTTTACTGACAGTTCAGTATATAGAGTCATGAAACATTCCTTCCGACCGTCCGCGGAGCTTCAAAACGACGTGCGAGATCCATCTCGCATGCACCAATTGTACATCCCAAAACATTTTCACGGGTCGTTTCACTGCGCGGTGATATTGCCGGAGCATTCCCGCTTCGCCGTAATCCGTCGAGGCTCCGTGCGATGCCGAGTTGCTCTGTGTGCAAACCTACACTGGCCGAGTACTTCACCTCCCACCGAGTTCCGACCCTGCGTTCTAAATCTCCTCTCCACGCATAAGCAAAATAAAACGCCTGTTTTATTTCGGGAAAAAAAGCCGAACGGCGGCAATTTTACGAATTGTCTCGCAACTTTACGGAACACGTAAAACTGGAGCTGAGGGCAGGGCAAGTGTTTACGAGCGACTGGCGTCGGCGTGGAGCAATGCGCTCAGTTAGAGCCGAGGATGGAGAAGCTATGGCGGTGTGTGGGACGTGGGAAGCATTGCTGCCTTTTGTCTGAGCACTCACCCAGAATGCGTAGTAATTCCGGATCTGTGCAACACTGTTCGCCATTCACACGAAGCTCTGCTAGAAATGGAAATCACATGAAACGGTGCAAAGGAGGTCCCAGGCTTACTGCAGATCGGATCCCCAACTACTGGTTCCATAGCCCGACGTTTATGGAGTGTACGGCGAATTTACGTAACTTTAAAACTAAGGACTGTTGTGAATAAAGAACTACATTTCCGCCAGGCAGGGAGTTTATTTCAAATTCAACACACAGCAGTTGAGTCCCATAGTGCTCAGAGCCATTTGAACCATTTTTTTGCAGCGCCTTAGCCCGCTCGGCTAATCCCGCGCGGCGATAATGGGGTCTTTGTGGCCTTAGAGGTATTCTTGACTAACAACTCACCACGTCCAATCTCAAAGGTAACTAACGCTCACGATTTTTTTTTCCTCTTGGTATGGAGGATGTTTCCAGTTATTTGCATCAAATCACAAGGACTGATAGAGCATGGAGAAGAACTTTTTCCAAATACGTATAAAAGTTGATTCCTTGATCATGTTAGAAACTTTCAGGGATGATGCAGAAGGCTAAATTTATCAATGTGAAGTAAGGAACTCTGGTCCAGAAACGACAGGGACGAAATTTATGAGCGAATATCGTTGTGGTACCTCTGACAGCGGAACACATGTACCGATACGAGTATTTTTAAAATTGAAGGGTAAGCAATTTTCAGAGCTGGTAGAGCGAATCAAAATAAGATACACAAGTTTAATAAAATTGGACTCTAAAATGCATGCTTTGTATTTTGGGAGGAGGTAGTAGTATGGACCGAAACAACAAAAAGTTGTCAAAATGGCTGGCTCTGAGCACTATGGGACTTAACATCTGACGTCATCAGTCCCCTAGAACTTAGAACTACTTAAACCTAACTAACCTAAGGACAGAACACACATTCATGCCCGAGGCAGGATTCGAACCTGCGACCATAGCGCATGGGTACTTTATGAAGCATTACCAGCCAGTTTAGAGGGTGTGTCCACTTTCGAGTTGTAAGGGTACCATAATCGAAACCCTTACTAACAGTCCACTACTTCCGATATCCTTCTATAGCAGGCCTAGCTGAGGTTTGCACTCTTGGGGCGCTTCTGAGACCCGAATATTGCAGCATACTTTTATAAGGAGGATTTTATCATTAGTGCTCATTACCAACTTCTTTGTTTATCTACTAAAGCATTAACTTCACTGCTTAATTCAGGAAGTCCCTTAGACAGTGCTAATACAGTGAGCATGACTACAAAAATCTTCACAGACAGGAGTTTAACATTACGTTGTGATGCTTATAAATTTATACACATTTCGATTAAAGGATATGTAATGTGTCTGCAAGTATGGTTCGTGAGGCAGTCGAACACATAGAATTACCCAAATTAAAACCTAATAAGTCTTAACATTGGCTGAACTTCGTCGGTTCGTACCACACTCCGTTTGTGAGTGGAACAGGAAAGCGAAGAGTAGTAGTGGCATTAAGTAACCTTAGCCAGACACAGTATCGTAGCTTGCAGAGTACGGGTGTCCCCGTCTATTAAAGAGCTACAGTGATCAGACCAACATTCGGGGTAGGAAACAGCGAGGAAGTGTGAAACCCTCCGCGAAATCACACTCAAACTGGCTACTTATTAGATCGTCATCTAGTTGATCCTTATCTAATTCACGCTTCAGACGTCATTTAGTCAACCTGGTTGTCAGTCGACGGTCTTGGTCAGATTCTCGATGCAATATTTCGCCAGCTCCACCTCCTGTTGAACTTCGAAGCCAATTTTGTCCCATGTAAGTGCAGACCTAGCAGCCCAGCTTACCTCACCCCACAGCAACGTCACTGCCCGTCCCACAGACATCCATCTCAAGTTTCAGAGTAGGACGTCGCAGCCACCAATTCCACACCGCAGCCCCTCCCTAGAACTGGTTTCGCTTCACTTTGCCAGCTTTTGTTTTTAAACTGCACTCTCGCATGTTTTACTGAGAAACGAGGCCTTCGAGAACGAATACATGCATCCAGCGTCTTCATTCAACGAACGCACTCTCACACATAAACTGACATATCATTCCTTTTCATTGTCCTACTGTTGCTCCGTTATTTAATGCGACTCAGGGCACCTTGGCTAATAATAATGTTAGCGTTATGGTATGTAATTCATTTGAACTCGCCACTCTTTTCGTAAGTACGAGATCGACTGTGACCACACCATCTATTCCAAACTGGTTACTTCAGACGAAAACTACTTTGAAATTACAATGAATTGAATAGCCCTAACTGCATACAGGCTTTGATGTAAGTCAACGGGGAAAGTTGAAAATGTGTGCCCCGAACGAGACTCGAACCCGGGATCTCCTGCTTATATGGCAGACGCTCTATCCATCTGAGCCACCGAGGACACAGAGGATAGTGCGACTGCCGGCCGGAGTGGCCGAGCGGTTCTAGGCTCTGCAGTCTGGAACCGCAAGACCGCTACGGTCGCAGGTTCGAATCCTGCCTCGGGCATGGATGTCTGTGATGTCCTTAGGTTAGTTAGTTTTAACTAGTTCTAAGTTCTAGGGGACTAATGACCTCAGCAGTTGAGTCCCATAGTGCTCAGTGCCATTTGAACCATTTGATAGTGCGACTGCAGGGACTCATCCATATAAGGCTCACCGAAAACTACTTTGTTTGCCATAACCTAAATTCTACTGTATAAAAGCTGGTTCTCACGAGACACAACAGAGCTTTTCTGACACTACATGAAATTCCCTCAAGTTCTCCGTCCTTTCCCTGTCCCTTTCCATATCGATCGTTTTACTAATATTTACCTTATCAGACGTCTTCGTGTGCTTCATATTTGGGTACTCTTTTACAAATTGTTCCCTACTTTAGTTTCATGTATAGTAAGACAAAATCAACTCTTACACACAGTTACACTATTGTGTGCATAGCTCAAGACGTACACCATGAGAGGTTGCCGACACACGGGCCCATCACTCGCCTTCGCTACGTCTCAGTTCCAAGCAGCAGCGTCAAGATGGCGCTCGCTCTTTGGGACCACATCCAGCCTCCAACAGGGCGTCGTATTCGCCCACCAGTAGTGTTGCAAGCTGCCAGAGAAAATACTGTCAACGGTGGACTACTTTGCTTCCACCTTGTACTCACAGAATGGAGGTCATTCCGCCGAGAGCCATAAAAGACGACGAACCATCGACACACACTCAGTTTAGTTCATGCAGTGCCAGCATTTCGCCTTGTAACAAGTGCCAACATTTCTAGCATTTATATTACAGAACAATTTCTGTGACTTCCGTTCAGGAGACTCTATTCCGACTTAGCAGTCACTATTTTTAGATAACAGGGACTGTCTGCATAATTACTTTCCGTCATAGTGACTAATTCATAGACTGCCAAGAGACAAAATTGTCATTTAGATTTGACTGTATCAGGTATAGGGCATGAAGTACAATGCCTCAGTTACCTAAGTAGTAAAGTTTTGTATTCCAACTAAAAATAAATGTTATTGGTCATTTCTTATTGTGTCGCGACACTTCTGTTCTATTGCCACTCAGTCAAGCAAGTTTTTAGTTAGTGATAATTACCAGGAGCAGTCAAATGGAAGCCAAACAACCGCCACAACTGGACCTTGGAATGGTTCCATTCAAAACTAATCACCACACGCACAAAGTCATTTCTCCCACTGGGAAATGAGACGATCAGTTCCCGTCCGATGAAACACAGTCGGATAAAACACAGTCGGCCGCTGATGGATCCACAACCGCAACCACTCTCACATTCCCTCATCCGACTGAAACCGACGTTCAGGGTGATAGTTATTGAACTACGTAAAATAAAATCGTATAACTTATGAACGGTTTGCGTTAGGACGTTCAAACAGCACGGTTGGGAGCTGGGCATGACGGGAATTAGTATGGTTTGGTTTAGCAACGAAGCCCACTTTCATTTGGATGGGTTCACCAATAAGCAAAATTGGCATATCTAAGGGACTGAGAATTCGAATTTCGCGATCAAGGTCTCTCGCTCTCAACAGGTGACTGTGGTGTGCACTGTCCAGTCACGGAATAATCGGTGGTGCGGTATTCCTTGATGGCACGGTGACTACCGAACGGTACGTGAAGGTTTTGGAAGAAGATTTCATCCCCTTTATCGAAAGTGATCCTGATTTCGACAGGATGTGGTTCATACAAGACGGAGCTCGACCAAATAGAAGTAGGAGAGTGTTTGGTGGGCTGGAGGAGAACTCTGGGGACGTCATTCTGGCTCTGGGGTACCCAGAGGCCACTGGCATGGGCTTCAATTGACCGCCATATTTTCCGGATCCGAACACAAGCGATTCCTTTTTGTGGGTTATAAAGTCAAGGTGTTTAGCAATAACCCTAAAACCATTCATGAGCTGAAAACAGCCATTCAGGAGTTCATCGACAGCATGGATGTTCCGACACTTCAGCGGGTCATGCAGAATTTCGCTATTCGTCTGTGCCACATCATCGCCAATTATGGTAGGCATATCGAACAAGTTACAACCTAAATCTGAATATGTGTAGTGACGTTTAAAAGTTAAATTAAGTGTGCGCACGCCGCATTTTGTAACTAATTTAAGTTTTTTTCATATAGTTCAATAATTATCGCCCTGTACGTCTTTCTTCAGGTCGCCAAAGATGTGAAAAATACGTGGCGAAATAGCCTGACTGTAAGAAGGATGTTGCAGTGTTTCCCAACCAAATCGCTGAAGCGCAGTACCTTGAGGATTCCGCCTGAAAGAAATCCTGGGCATTTTGACTTTATGACACGTTGCAGTTTCTGTAATGTGTGATCATATCGCTGCACAATGATTGTGGTTCCACAGTCGAGGAACTCAACAACAGATGACCCCTACAGCCCAAGAAAGAGTCATGATGACCTTACTTTGAGCAGCTTTGGATTTCTTTGGTGAGGAGCTATGAGATGCTCCCGCTGTTGGCTTTATCGTTGGCCCTCGGGCTGTCGAACCCTGTTGACGATAACGCCCATCATTATACTGGCAGCCGGATTATGATTCGGTGATTTGGCTGGGATCACTGCAACATCCTCCGCACAGTCGGGATCTTTCACATCTATGGCGACCTGAACAAATAAGTTTTCTGCTACCGTGGATGTTTCCGCTGAATTATAACATTCAGTAATAACATACCAAGAGATATAATACGCGTTGTTGGAAATAGCTTCCATCGACTAAATCTGCTAATTTCGATATGAAAACACTGCCAGTCTCATCTTTGACACGTATTTAAAAAAGCTTTGTGAAGCAATTGATTTATTTCATTCGAAGCAGGAGGTCAAAATACCTCGATTCTAATACATAATTTTACTTACCATTAATTAAAATATTGATAAAGATACGTCGAAAACTTTCGTAATACCTTGCCTGGACAAAGTTCAAATTCAGTTTCGCAATCCCCTGATCAGTCGTTCGATATACTCATATAATATTCTGTCTGATTTTTTAAAAGATTTTCAGCCCTTCCACCCTATTTCAATCCAGTTCAATCACACAATTTGCGTGTGAACAGAAGCAGAAGTTTGTAAGGGACCAACGGTGTCATTTGGATACACTGAATTTTCTGTACAAGTGGCCATAAGCAATGCTTAAAATTATATGGAAATTACCTTGATTAACAGGAGACGTAACTCTTGTCTGATGTCATGTAGAATAACGTCACAAGCTACTAAAATAAAAGCACTGTCCAGCTGTCGTGGGGCGACTACAGTCGAATCGGTTTAGCAAAATCCTTGACAATTGCAGTAGTTTGGACGCAGCAGTTTCGCACGCCTACCTAAAGCAATCGAGTAACGCGATTTTCTAATCTTCTCTATGGCAGCGCCTCTGTGTTGTCGCAGCGCCATAGATGACTTTTGTTCTCGCCTGCAGCCGTTTGCGCTTCGTAGTTGAAAGCCGCAGACAGTGTTGCCAGCTGTCAAGTATCTTATTAGACTGACTCGACTATAGTGTTGGTCTTGCTGTTTTGAAAGCCAAATAAAGAAACATTAAGTAAACTTTCTGTTCATTGTTTACAAAGTTAAGAAGCACCCAGTCAGCATATGAAGCTGTGGAACTGCAACCTTGGGCAAAAACCGACTACAAGAGGAGTATTTGGGGCTCTACATTAGTAGTAGCGACCTGTAGTAGTGTCACTTCAAATACGCGGTAGGTAGATTCCAATTGTTGAGCAGTTGAAAGTCACATCAAGCGCCAGAAAAAGTGATCTGAGAAGCGGATTCCAAAGCTAGTGCCATTAGACGGAACAAGGAATGATACAGGCACACAGATGGCGTGGCTAGCAATGTTTGTCTGACGACGATCCTGAAATAAAATGCGCGCAGCTTCGTAAACAGTATTTGTGGATACTCGTAGCGCACAGGATGTAATTACAGGACAGCAATTACTGAATAGTTAGTTGTGTAGGCTATTTTCGATAGCAATAGGGATGTTTCTTTTCTGACTCTGTAAAGCTCGAAACTATATCGCGATGGAGAAGGCTAATGTAATTTGGTCTACTGCCGCGCCAAGACAACTTATATACCTTCACTACCACATCATTCACGACGCAGTTTGTCCATCACTATCACTGGACTATTTGTTGCAGTGTGCTACTGTTAACTCTGCACACCAAATACAAGTCTATTAGTAATACCTGACTGTTCACTGCTCATGAACAATCATCATTGATGCAACTACAACTAAAAAATTCACTGGAAGAATACCTTCAGTAACTCACCATCTATTTTCAACATTATCTGTACAGCTTATCCAAGATGTTAGATGCAACGCGTTTCCAGCACTCACCTGAAACAATAAAAAAAATTGTCACTTTCCGAAGAACACTATGCAGTGGTACTAGTAACTTTTCGGAGAACATTCTACCGTCAGATTAAGAAAAGTTTTTAATAGATTGTTGTATGTCAGTGGGAAAAGTATCTGTCTTCGAATTAACCACATTGTAGCAAAAGTATTTTCATACAGATTTAGATTTCTATTACTGACTTTATTTACCTTCCGTTAGTAACGAAATTTTATCAGTGCCGGTACTTACCAGTCCAAAGCCATATTTCAGTCTAAGGGCAACCTTACATTAATAAGACATACGAAAATTTACAACGTTCTTCCAGAAGTTAACATTGGCTACTGCCAATCAAGTCCCGTTCAGACAAATTGTACAACACTGTAGCAACCAATGAGGCATGTTTACCATCGTGTGGGTAAATCAAGAACTGAACATGTACATCGGTAAGATTTATAAGTTCTCTTAAGAAGAATAAATGATCCTTTGCTACTTCCAGGAGTATGAAAGACTTCCATTTTTCACAACTGCTAATAAAGAGAAGACCCGTTACTGTAAGATCACTCGATTGCAAAATAATCACTGTAAGTAGTTACATCCATAAAACATTTAGAAGCATGACCACATAAAACTAATCGTAGATAAGACAGATGCCAGACTTTCGTTGGAAGAATCCCACCCACAATTAGGTAGCTTGAAAAACCCTCTATCGACAAGTCCTTCAATATTGATAGTCAGTCTAGGATCCGTACCAAATAGAATTTATAGAGAAAATATAGAATATCCAAATAAGGGCAGCGTGTTTCGTTAAAGGCCCGTTTAGGAAGCGCAGAAATATCACGAAGTTGCTCCAGTCGCATACGCTGAAAGAGACGCTTTATTGTTAAAATTCCGAGAGCATACGTTCCTAGAAAAGTCAGCCATTATATTGCTCCCTTCTACGTAGGTTTCTCGAAAATACGACGAATGTAAGAGATTCGAGATCACATGAAGGCTTAACAAAAATGTTCTTTCCGCGAACCATTCGCAGCTGGTACTTGTGGAATATAAATGTAGTATGTAGATGTAAAAATTAGTCTTCTTGTTGTAGACAAACCTCAACAAAGAATTTGTCATGTAATTCTATCCGATAGCTGTTTGTAGTACATTTGTCGTCAGCGAGCTGAATATTGAGTATTCTGGTGCCTAATAGACTACACGACGACTTTACAGTTATGTTAGGTACTGCTCAGTCGAGTCACAATGAAGGGGAAGAGCTCTTATATAAAAAAAAAGTTTGTGAGAGTTTCATAAGTCGTAAATCCGTAGTTGTTCATAGTGATGGTACAGGTAAGATTTTACTTCTGTTTAGTAAGAAATATGCTCAGCAGATAGTGTAAAATCAACCATCAGTTCACTTTCATTTCAATATGGGAGACGACTTAACTCACGAACGTCATCACTACTTCGCTACCTAAACAGGCAGCACATTCTTCACTGCTAACCATGACAAAAGTTTCAGTAATAATACCATAAGATAGTATTCAACAATACGACACACATCAGGAGAATGATACGCACTTCTTACAACGTACAAGGGATGTGCCATTTTTCATTCGGACACGAAGATTAATGCGTCTGATGTGAGGCGTTTCTTGCGACTTGTGTCGTCGACGTTCTTTTTTCCCTCCATTCTTATTGCACTGGAAGTTGATGCGGGCTATCCAGTCTTAATTTCCATCGGTGTCCTACTGCGTCATCTTTTCACACCGGAATGACGCAGCGCTAACAACGCCACGCACTCGGTTGCATGTGATTTCAATTGGCGCCTCGTTTAGTCTCTGATACTTTGACATCAGCGTTCTTAACTCACCGAAAGTGATATACATCTGGAGAGGTATGATACACACTTTTTTGTACCTAGTTTCTCCATGTGGTCACTAATTATGTGCGACTCGACATCGCTGACTGATTTGTTGACTCTTTTCACGGCCCTGAAGTTCCTCAGAGATCAAATTGAGGCTGTAATTTATTTTTATACTCCCTGTCGTTTTTTTCGCGGGGTGGGGGGGAGTAATGTTCGTTTCACAACAGTTACCGCAAACATGACGTAGTTTTGACGTCACGCGCAATATCGACTACCGCATGATCGGGTATCGACTTTCGTTAGCATTCGATATGGCCTCTCACAAAACGTCATTCGCTCGTACCGGAGGTTTATAAAAACATGTCTTTCTTGGAATGATTTGTTATAATTATTGTTACAATAAAATGTCACGTAATGATTTATCGGCGGTTAATGCCTTCATGTGAAAGTGCTTTCTTAGGAGTGAGTTATTATAGTCAATAATCTACAAATTAAGAGAGAAATACACTTGGTTTATAATTTGCAGTATGCCGTTTCAGTGTAACGGACCATTGAAAATTTGTCACCAACACATCACCGTTACGACTGACATTTGCAACGTACTGAGGACACGACATAGGTGCCGTTCGTGGACAAGTGCAACAGTGCAGCCTGTACACTTGGCTTGCATCTGCTTTCGTGTTCAAGCATGCATTCCTCGCGGTGCTTTCATATTTCTGTCCAACCCCTGCATGTAAACTACAGGTTACGGATAATGTGGTTGGGCTACTTTTTTAAGGTAAAATCTTCTAAGCTGTCAGTCCACATCACGTTTCTCTTCACACGATCTGTATTTCGAAACCTCTGCTAGAATTTTCTTCTGGGATTCACGGTTAGCTGAACACACTTTTATTGTGCCCGGACTGTGAAAATTAAGCGCACATCCCTATTGCAATACGAATGCCATCTAGCCTACTTGGAATAATCTGGTTGTTGCCGTAACATTCCGTGCAGGCCAGATAGTGTGCTATAGGGAGAACAAGAAAAACAGAACCAGAAAATAAGTTTAAAAAAATAATGAACAGAAGAACTACTCTTTCCACAAGAAGCTAGATATAGCCGCCATTTACGTCGATGCGGTCTTGTATGTCATTTATCGAAATTTGTGAGACGTGTAGCAATGGCAGCGTGTTGGGAAATTTGACTTCAGCTGAACCCACAGGTATCCATCACGGCGGAGAAAGATAAATCGATCTTGGACCTCAGAGGATTTCACTGCCTTTGCTGACTGCTGTAATGACACATTCCGATGCAAAGACGTACAATACCTTAAAGGCTGCGCCAAAGATTAAATTGAGAGAGATGTAGAATATAATCTCTGTAATGTGCATATTGGATTCTCTTTTGTTTCATACTACAAGATGGAGTTAAGAGACATTTTCGATTGTTTTCTGTAGAGGATGGACGTAATTTTTGGTGTGTGCGGAAAGGCAGCCATTTGTTAGTATTTATGGTTTGTGCGACGAGGAGAGCAAGTCTTATTGTGTTTTGAATAAAAAATAGTGAGAAGTATCTAAGTATTACGAGAGTTATTTAAAGCGACGTAGCATCGTATTCCTTGGTTTCCACCGTCTTCGTGAAGTAAACCGATGCCGACTCAGGAAGATACACACGGCCAACAGAGAGAACATCGATGGCGACTAATGAATTAGTATTGTGGCAGAAGGACGAATTCTACGTCTAAGGTGAGAACTCTGAATAAATCAACAATGACGTAGAACTCAAAAATATAATTAATCGGAATGGTAAATCATATCACAGGGAAATTTCATGCAGCACTGAATTTATCCACATTCAAGCCGGTCAATAGAGTCCGTAAAAAAAGCCTTTCAAAACTTCTAAAGTTACAGTTCCATGTCCATAATTGTTCCTCTTTAAAAAAAAAAATTTAATTGTTTTTATTTATTTCGCCACACAGCCATGAGGTTGTGCCAAAAGTCGCATGTGTTGTGTAAACTTTTGCTCCATCCTGTTGAAAATACCCGTACGCTCATCCATCTTCTGTCAGTATCGTCAAATCAGGTAATGGTTTAAGCAGGTTCCGAGTATGCATCTCACCACAGTTTTTGAACGACTTTTATTTCATCCACTCTGTATTAGCATTTCAACATACATTTTAATCACTCCATTTTTTTTTATTATGCGTTTTTAGACGACTGGAGCCACAATTACGTTGGAAGGGAAAACAGACGGGAACAAGCGCAGTGCCCGGTTGTTAAAGAACCGTATTTACAAAAGAGAAATTACGGCGCCGCGGCAGCAAATGCTGGAACTGCAATGCTGCATCGGTAAGCAGCTCTGCATGCTCCGCTGTTTGAGTACCGCATTAATTGCAAAGCAATATTACGCGCACTAAATAACTACACAATAGCGATGTTTAATTAATAATCGATACTACCTGTGTTAAGTGCTCGAATGGTAGCTACAGTGTATAACAATAGGTATAGCGAAAATCATCTTTGTGCGTAATTAACGACATCCTGTGTTAGTCCGCATTCGGGGCAAAATTTACAACAGCACAAGTGCCTTCTGGTGAGAACCTCAGGTACATGCGCATGTTATGATACATCCACGTATCTGTCGACAATTGAAAATGAAAAGCGGTTTAGCCATTTGAAAATTTACATGAGCATTTGGCTCTAATAAACTTTGTTGTTAACAGCGGTTTCAAGTAAAAATTGACACTAACTTAGCATGCCATTTAAAATGAAAAGTAGAGAGAATTCCCACACAAAAAACCTAGTTTATTTTGCTCTAGAAGTCACTC
Source organism: Schistocerca piceifrons (assembly GCF_021461385.2). Classification (NCBI taxonomy): domain Eukaryota; kingdom Metazoa; phylum Arthropoda; class Insecta; order Orthoptera; family Acrididae; genus Schistocerca; species Schistocerca piceifrons. Next base: position 1,152,062,617 of record NC_060138.1, read on the forward strand.
AGTACCGTGCTCTTACCTCTTAGAGCATCCGAAAGTCGCTGAAAAAACAGTAAACTATCTTTTTAAAAAACTGTACTTGCTTCTGTCTCTCCAATGATAGAGTTTTAGAATCTTAACCATTAACAAAATTACACGCCCTTTCTCCGTAGGATCATTAGCCAAAAGCTTCATTCGATACCCGGAATTTGTAATGAAGTAATTACGTAATTATCGCAGCGTATTCAAAATGGTTCAAATGGCTCTGAGCACTATGGGACTCAACTGCTGAAGTCATTAGTCCCCTAGAACTTAAAACTAGTTAAACCTAACTAACCTAAGGACATCATAAACATCCATGCCCGAGACAGGATTCGAACCTGCGACCGTAGTGGTCTTGCGGTTCCAGACTGCAGCGCCTTTAACCGCACGGCCACTTCGGCTGGCACAGCGTATTCAGATATCGATAAACCCAAAATGTCAGTTTCTGCCCTCTACTATTTGCAGCGGCATTAACAGACGGTGTAACACCATTGTTGATTGTATTAACTGAGCAGCTCGTCCGGCGTCGTGAATAAAAGACGAATAAGAAGGAGACAAGCCGTCCTGAAGAAAAGGGACGGCTGGAGTGACCGAGCGGTTCTAGGCGCTACAGTCTGGAACCGCGCGACTGCTACGGTCACAGGTTCGAATCCTGCCTCGGGCATGGATGTGTGTGATGTCGTTAGGTTAGTTAGGTTTAAGTAGTTCTAAGTTCTAGGGGACTGATGACCTCAGAAGTTATGTACCATAGTGCTCAGAGCCATTTGAACCATTTTTTGAAGAGAAGGTGAAGAAGAAGAAGAAGAAGAAGAAGAAGAAGAAGAAGAAGAAGAAGAAGTTAATGAGATCGAAGAGGAGCGGAGAAGAAGGTTGAAAGAGAGGAATAAAAATGGTAAGGAAAATTTCATTCCATACCATCAGAGGATAACTGGAGAAACTCTGTTGTTGTTGTTGTTGTTGTTTTGGTCTTCAGTGTGAAAACTAGTTTGATGGAGCTCTCCATGCTGCTCTATCCTGGGCAGGCCTAGTCATCCCCGGATAACGCCCACAGTTTACTTATGTTTGAACCTGCTTACTGTATTCATGTCTTGATTTCCCTCTACAGTTTTTACCCGACACTTTCTTGCGTTACGAAATTCACCAAGGCGTGATGTCTTCGGATGTGTCATATCAACCGATCCATTCATTTAGTCAAATTGTGGTAAATTCCTTTATTACCCAATTTTATTCAGTATCTCATTAGCCACTCGATCTGCCCATCTAATCTTCAGCATTCTAACAAAGCATCATATTTCAGATGATACTGTTTTCTTCCTGTCTGAACCGATTATCTCCCCGTTTCACTTCCTTACAAAGCTACACTCCAGATGCTTTCAGAAAATACAATACTTCGCCATCATCAGTTATTTTTCTGCTTAAATAGCACATCATCTACTACATCTACCGTCTCATTTCTTTGATTTAATGTTCTCAGCGTCACCTGATTTAATTCGACAGCATCAAATTACCCTAGTATTACTTCCCCCTCAGCATTGGCTGAAACTGTGTCAGGAAATGAAACGCTAAAGATAGTACATGAATTTTGCTATTTGAGCAGCAAAACAGCAGACGTTGGCCCAAGTATGGAAGTACACAACGCACACTGACAATAGCAAGAATGTAAATTCTATTTTTCCAGAAATATTCAAGATCGAATATAAATTTAAATGATAGGAAGTTCAAAATGGTTCAAATGGCTCTGAGCACTATGGGACTTAACATCTATGGTCATCAGTCCCCTAGAACTTATAACTACTTAAACCTAACTAACCTAAGGGCAGCACACAACACCCAGCCATCACGAGGCAGAGAAAATCCCTGACCCCGCCGGGAATCGAACCCGGGAACCCGGGCGTGGGAAGCGAGAACGCTACCGCAGGACCACGGGATGCAGGCTGATAGGAAGTGTGTGTAATCTTGCTTGTGATCATCAAGGAAATGCTAATTTTGTAATGGAAGGAAATGCAGGAAGCGGAGGAACGGTAACAACTGAAGAATGAGACCAAAACACAAATAGAGTAAACAGCTTCAAATTGGAATAGGTTGCAGAAGTTACGGAGAGATTAAGAAAGAAGTGAAGAGTTGAAAACAAATATGTCGCCAGGCCCAGATGAAATCCCAGTTCGGTTTTACAGAGAGTACCCTGAGGCACTGGCCGCTTCCTTGGCTCACATTTATCGTGAATCAATCGCCCGGCGCGAAGTCCCTAGCGAGTGGAAAAAGCGCAGGTGACTCCAATATATAAGAAAGGTAAAAGAAAGGACCTGCAAAAGCATAGACCAAAGTCCTTAAGATAGGTTTGCTGCGGAATTACATGGCATATTCTGAGTTCAAATATAATAAATCTCCTTGAGACAGAATACCTTCTGTCCACAAGCAACACGGATATAGAAAGCATCGCTTGTGCACCCTTTCTGCACATGTTAGCCTACAAACCATAGATGAGAGGGCAACAGGCAGATGTCATGTTCCTGGATTCCCGGAAAGTGTTTGGCATGGTACCCCAGCACAGACCGTTGACGAAGGTCAGAGAATACGGATTACGTTCCCAGATATATGTGTGGCTCGAAGCCTCTTAGTAGGACCCAGTGTGTTGTCCTCGATGGATAGTAGTCATCAGAGACAAGGGTATCCTCGGGAGTGCCCCAGGGTAGAGTGGTAAGACCGCTCCTACTGTCTGTATACATAAATAATCTGACGGACAGGATGAGCAGCTACTACGGTCGCAGGTTCGAATCCTGCCTCTGGCATGGATGTGTGTGGTGTCCTTAGGTTAGTTAGGTTCACGTAATTCCAAGTCTAGGGGACTGATGAGCGCAGATGTTAAGTCCCATAGTGCTGAGAGCCATCTGAGCCAGGATGAGCAGCAATTTACGACTGTTTGCTGGTATATGGGAAGGTGGAGGATACAAGATGACATAGACAAAATTTCTATTTGGTGTGATCAATGATGGTTGCTCTAAACGTAGAGCAATGTCAGCTAATGCGGATGATGTGGCGTTCGAATAGACGATTGGTAACATGCTGCTTGACACAATCACGTCGGTTAAAGAGCTGGGAGTAAAGTTGTAGAGTGATACGAAATTAAACGGGCACGTTAGATTGTTAGTTAGGGAAGGCGAATGCTCGAATTCGTTCTCTTGGGAGAATTTTGGGAAAGTGTAGCTCACGTATGAAGGAGACTACGTATAGAACACTGGAGCGACCCATTCTTATGTACTGCTTGAGTGTTTGGGATCTCCCTCAGAACGGATTAAGGGAGGATATCGAACCAATTCACAGGCGTGCTGCTAGATTTGTTGCCGTTAGGTTCCATAAGGACGCTAGTATTAGAGTGATGCCGTTTTTTAGCAACTCGAGTAAGCCGTGAATAACACATAGCTACAATGTAAATAGAATTGAATAAGACAATACAGAAACTCCTATTTACAAGCAGAGAAAGCACAAATCGGCACAGCTGTGCCCACTATATTTATGCGAAATTAGATTAAAAGATGGTTATAATTGTGTTGAGTTACAGTTAACACCATTCCTGACATATCTTCAGAAGAAAGACAGAAGAATAGAATCTGTACACTACTAAAACCTGCAAATTGTGCCCAGTACGCTTAAGGAACTTACGACGGCAAATTTGTTTGGTAAACAAAAGAGAAGTACCTGACTGAGGTGGTATCCCATACTCAGCAATGTCTCCGCAAAGTCCAACCGCTCGCAGTCAAATGTGGGACACGTAAACAAGATATTGTTGGCATCAGCTTGGATGACACTCACACCCCTGCCCTGGCGTACGGGACTACAAGTCCCACCGCCACACCTTCACCTGCCAATGTTAGGCAAAATTTTTCTGCCTGACTCATGTAGTACTATCACCGTCAGAGGGTGGTACGGGACTACAAGTCCCACCGCCACACCTCCAAAGCGAATTGCAGTGACGGAGTCACTGCCCTGTGGAAATTTACTACCTCACCAACACAGTTAGACCGCAATAGACCGGTGACGCTGTATTGTAACATATCACCCCGGACTACAAGTCCATTAAAAAAAAAAAAAAAATAAAAAAAATGGATGACACTCACATGCCAGCGAAGCGTAAAGGTTGATTCGATATAGATGTTAAGGGAAAGAGGCGTAATAGAAGTGAAGTCTTATGGTAATAGAAATCGTGGATCGGTCCAAATGTGTCCTCATGAACCACACATGTGAAAGAATCCGAGGTTGGAGCACTGCGTAATAACCGCCTTCCGTTTGTTGGGAAAAGTTCCACATCTCTTGCCATTATTAGTTTGCGTGACCCTTCCACCTCTCGTAAGTAGAGGTATTTCAGATCCAGGACAGTGCCTAAAAATGTCGCTTCCACATGTATAGAAAACCTGTTGTGGGAAGGCACCCGAGGGCTGGAAATATATTACGGGACCACATCCAAGAGAACTCGAATCGCGGAAATTTAGAGAACGGCATTTGAGACCGATTGCAGAATCGTTCTTTGCCACCAACGTGCATTTTGCCTAAGGGCCACGAAGATAAGACAAAAAAATTAGGGCTGTATCTAGGCTTATAGATAATCGTTTCTCGTTCTACTAGTGGAGGTAAGTGGTACTCTCCGCCAAGCTCCTTATGGTGGCTTTCAGACTATGTATGCAGATGTAGATTTAAGAGGCTTGTTCAGCATAGACTAGCCGAGCAGACTCAATTTTAAAAACTGCATCATTACTTGTTTGATTAAGAATCACTAAGAAGAATGAAACCGATGCGTAAAATAAAAGTGCACAGATTTCAAGACATGCGTCAGCTGCACTGCCTCATACTATGCGTATCTTTCGCATCGGCCACATCGCGTTGCTCGCCATCATTATGACGTCAGAGAGGTGGCTGCCAGCGATAGCACTCGGACAGAGTAAGCTTGTTAGGTGCGCGTCCGCTGGCGCGGCTCCAGTGCCCGCTGACTGCGCCGTCGATTTGAATAAGGAGCGCAGAAGCGGCGGCGGCGGCGGCGGCGGCGGCGGTGATTCATGCAGAAGCAGCCGGTGAGAGGCTAGGACAAGGGGCCGTTGAACCCGGCACGGGAGGAGGGCAGCGCCCGATCCCCCCGGGCCCACGGCCGCGGGTTCGACGCCGTGCGCAGTCGCAGCAGGTGGCCGCAGCTGCTCGCCGCCTCCACACCAGTCCAACAGCGAGCACCATACCGAGAGTGTTGTTTACGGCTGTCGCCGTTTTGCGTTGTACCCCGGTCTTCAGCGAGGTCGCCTGTACAACGTAAACTTTCGCGGCTGGTACTAACATCATTTACACTACTGGCCAATAATTGCTACACCAAGGAATAATGGGTGTTCATTGGACAAATATATTATACTAGAACTGACATGTGATTACATTTTCACGCAATTTGGGTGCATAGATACTGACAAATCAGTACCCAGAACAACCATCTCTGGCCGTCAAAACGGCCTTGATACGCCTGGGCATGAAGTCAAACAGAGCTTGGATGGCGTGCACAGGTACAGCTGCCCATGCAGCTTCAACACGATACCACAGTTCATCATGACTAGCGACTGGCGTATTGTGACGAGCCATTTGCTTGCCCACCATTGACCAGACGTTTTCAGTTGGTAAGAGATCTGGAGAATGTGCTGGCTAGGGCAGCATTCGAACATTTTCTGCATCCAGAAAGGCCCGTACAGGTCCTGCAACATGCGGTCGTGCATTATCCTGCGAAATGCAGGGTTACGCAGGGATCGAATGAAGGGTAGAGCCACGGGTCGTAACACATCTGTAATGTAACGTCCACTGTTCAAAGTGCCGTCAATGCGAACAAGAGGTGACCGAGACGTGTACCCGATGGCACCTCCATACCATCACGCCGGGTGATACACCAGTATGGCGATGACGAATACACGCTTCCAATGTGCATTCACCGCGATGTCGGCAAACACAGATGCGACCATTATGGTGCTCTAAACAGAACCTGGATTCATCCGAAAAAATGATGTTTTTCCATTCGTGCACCCAGGTTCGTCGTTGAGTACACCATCGCAGGCGCTCCTGCCTGTGATGCAGCGTCAAGAGTAACCGCAGCCATGGTCTCCGAGCTGAGACTCCATGCTGCTGCAAACGTCGTCGAACTGTTCGTGCAGATGGTGTCTTGCTAACGTCCCCATCTGTTGACTCAGGGATCGAGACGTGGCTGCAGAACCCGTTACAGCCATGCGGATAAGATGCCTGTCATCTGGACTGCTAGTGATACGAGGCCGTCGGGATCCATAACGGCGTTCCGTATTACCCTCCTGAACCCACCGATTCCATATTCTGCTAAGTCATTCGATCTCGACCAACGCGAGCAGCAATGTCGCCATACGATAAATCGCAGTCGCGATAGGCTACAATCCGACCTTTACCAAAGTCGGAAACGTGATGGTACGCATTTCTCCTCCTTACACGAGGCATCATGACAACGTTTCACCAGACAACGCCGGTCAACTGCTGTTTGTGTATGAGAAATCGGTTGGAAACTTTCCTCATGTCAGCACGTTGTAGGTGTCGCCAACGGCGCCAACCTTGTGTGAATGCTCTGAAAAGCTAATAATTTGCATATCACCGCATCTTCTTCCTGTCGGTTAAATTTCGCGTCTGTAGCACGTCATCTTCGTGGTGCAGCAATTTTAATGGCCAGTAGTGTAAAACTACCGGATATTAGGCCGTGTTCGATGTATAAAACTTCCTTCTAAAGTTTCCTCTCCGACTGCAGTAGACATCTACAGAAGTAAAATGACGAACTGCAGCCAGAACTCGAGGGAGCGCCTATTACATGGCAGCGTACAGGGCACCACAGTCTATCACGTGGTGTCGGCTACGAGATTATCCCTGGTGTTGCCAACATTCTCGGTTGAAGGTAATCGATCGTCATTCTTACGCTTCAATGATGACGTCCAAATTTTGTCTAATTTAACACTTCCTCTTTTCTGTTAACATTATTATGGTGTTTAAAAATCTCAACAGACAAGAGGAAGGTGTTAAATTAAACAAAATTTGGATGCCAATATTGCAAAGTAAAAATGACGATCTGTTACTTTCAATTGAGAATTTTGGGAATAGCAGCGATAAGCTCGTAGCTGACGTCACGAGACACTGTGGTGCTCCTTACACTACCTACATAATTGGCGCTCCCTCGAGTTCTGGTTCCAGTTCGCCATTTTGCCTCTGAAGATGTCTCCTGCAGTCGGAGAGGAAACGTAAGGAGAAAGTTTTATACATCGACCACGGCCTAATAGGCCGGAAGTTTTAAGTGGGGTCGTCTGTAGCTTCGTCCAGGCAGACTGCTTAAAGGCACCTACATGCACATCTGTGCACCAAAGACAGTGGCGGAAGGAGCATGGCGTACTAGAATCACTTTTCTCACATCTTACGACGTTCTTAGATACGGCGCGAGAAGGACTATTGTCACACATTATCTGATCGAAAGTGTACATTAATATGGGATGTGTCCACCCTTCACCTTCAGCAAGCCATTCTAATTTCAGGAGAACTACTGTCCACAAACCATTATCCCAAAGCAGCTGATTTATGTAGAGGTGCACGGTCATGCCAATCCAAAGTGTCATTGTCTCCGAACCGCTCCTCTGCTGTATGCAGTACATAATGCCGTAAAATGTTTTTCAGTCCTTTGGCATTTAGCGTTTTCTTAAGCCGGGCAAGGGGACCACACCCTAGCCACGAAAAACACCCCTGTACTGTAATCTTACCTTGTCCGTACTTCACTGTTGGCGCTACACGTGATACAAAGTAACGCTCTCCAGATTGCCACAGGGTATAGCGTGAATCACCGCTCCAAATCCCTCGTTTCTAGCCAGTGGTGCTTTTTGCAATGACTGTGTTTAACTGTTTACTATGCAATGTCCTTCAGACATGGACGTATGTTTAAAGAAACAGATACTGCTGCAATCTACAGCTGTACTAAATACAAAAAATGTATACGCAGATGCATAGTAGATCGTTAAACACAGACACTACAGTATAACAATAATTAAGTCTCTTCCTGTGCGGGAATCACAGAGATTGTGCGAGTGCACGACGAGGACACACGGTAACTTATGGAGGTTTGGGTAGGACAGCTGATGTAAATGGAAATGACTCTGAGCAGTATGGGACTTAACACCTGAGGTCATTAGTCCCCTAGAAGTTAGAACTGCTTAAACCTAACTAATCTAAGGATATCACACACATCAATGCCCGAGGCAGGATTCGAGCCAGCGACCGTAGCGGTCGCGAGGTTTCAGACTGAGGGACAGCTGATGACTATGTAAGCTTGGGACAGCTCTTTAAGGTACACTACAACACAATTACTCTCATAGCGCGAGATGGGCTCTGATGAGCGCGCAGCTGAGCGCCCAACCAACCAAATATCATCATCATCACCATCATCACCATCATCATCATCATCATCATCCGAGCGCGAGAAGGGGTCGTCGCTTTAGTCAACGTACACGTGCCAGGTATACTAATACCATGCACAAACGGTGACGCAGCAGGAATCATTCCCTTACTGGGACAATCATCGAAGAACTAGTACCAACATCGCATACCCCAGTCCGTGTCTGACATATATCTCCAGCGTTAACGTATGTGCGCACGTTCAGTGTCGAACACAGATTCCTTCGAACGTGTTTACCGACGTCCCGATAGCCGACATCGCAGGACGTTTACCATCTGCTTCTTCGACATATCGCCCGGAACAGGGTGGAACAGAAACATCCAGCCATTAATTGGCACGTGGTGTGGCGCACGGTACAGCATCCTCACCTACCTACAATAGTCAGTTCAACATGATACAGCGTCGTGAACCGGAAATACCCTACGAATGACAAAAAGTGCGCCGTACATTTGGCGGATTCACCCATGTGTCAACAATGCGGCATGCTGGATACGTACGACCACCGGATGGTCTGTGGCGAGGAATTGGCTATCTGGACTGTTAAGGACGATCCCAGCGTTCGTGCGGCGCACTATACATACAGCAATCTCTTCCGACATTGTGTTTATTTCCAGAGGAAACAAATTCTCCGCGTCATAAAACAAACGCAGCGGCTTGGATCACAGCAATGACGGTCCATTAAACATAAGGGACATTCAAATGAAATCCGATCACTAGTGTAAAGTAACGGTAATGATTTTATTAACTCAAAAATGTAGTTAGACGCAGTAAACATACTCAAAAATAGTCGCCAAAACTGTTGGCGCCGGCCGCGGTGGTCTCGCGGTTCTAGGCGCGCAGTCCGGAACCGTGCGGCTGCTACGGTCGCAGGTTCGAATCCTGCCTCGGGCAGGGATGTATGTGATGTCCTTAGGTTAGTTAGGTTTACGTAGTTCTAAGTTCTAGGGGACTGATAACCACAGCTGTTAAGTCCCATAGTGCTCAGAGCCATTTGAACCATTTTTGAACTGTTGGCACATTTATCCCATTGTGACAATAGCTGGTCGATTCCATCCTTGAAGGAGCTAGTAGGCTTCTGTCGGATGCAGGCCTGGACCCAGCCACACACTCCGTCGTCCATTGCGAATTCGATGTACTCGAATAGCTTGTTTTAGAGGGCCAAACACACCAAAGTCACACGGTGAAAGGTTGGGACTGTATGGTGGATGTTCCAGCGTCTCCCGCCGAAACTGCTGCAAGGTCGTCTTCACCGCATTGGTCGCCTGTGGGCGGAGATTATCATGCAGGAGGATTACGCCAGTAACCAATGGATATCGTCCACGGTGATTCTTCGGTTGTCCAAGACTAAAGCATTCACTTCCGCAACAATTTCCGGTGTGATGACACGACGAGCCTGTCCAGGACGAGCATCGTCTTCCAGTGACTAGCATCCCTCAAAGAATCCCTTGCGTCATTCCACAACACTTGAACGACTCAGACTGTACTCACCGGACACAGCCATCATCCGTCGATACATTTCACGATCTCCAATTCCCTCCGCCGCCAAAAATCTAATAACTCCTCGTTGTTGCTACTTACTGCATGTTTGGTAGTCGATGATAACTTGTGTGACAACCTTCTCTTCGGTGGGAAAACACTCTGGCGCTATGCAACATCAAACGTTGCGACGCGTCATTTTCTACCAATAGGTGGCACCACCATACCCGCAGTTTCGTGGCGCCACCTTACGCGCAAGGGAAAGGTAGTGGCACTGACCAAGTTTCATTTGAATAAACCTCATATATCGAGATATACATATGAACGTACTGAAACTTCCTGGCAGATTAAAACTGTGTGCCCGACCGAGACTCGAACTCGGGACCTTTGCCTTTCGCGGGCAAGTGCTCTTCCAACTGAGCTACCGAAGCACGACTCACGCCCGGTACTCACAGCTTTACTTCTGCCAGTACCTCGTCTCCTACCTTCCAAACTTTACAGAAGCTCTCCTGCGAACCTTGCAGAACTAGCACTCCTGAAAGAAAGGATATTGCGAAGACATGGCTTAGCCACAGCCTGGGGGATGTTTCCAGAATGAGATTTTCACTCTGCAGCGGAGTGTGCGCTGACATGAAACTTCCTGGCAGATTAAAACTGTGTGCCCGACCGAGACTCGAACTCGGGACCTTTGCCTTTCGCGGGCAAGTGCTCTACCAACTGAGCTTCTGTAAAGTTTGGAAGGTAGGAGACGAGGTACTGGCAGAAGTAAAGCTGTGAGTACCGGGCGTGAGTCGTGCTTCGGTAGCTCAGTTGGTAGAGCACTTGCCTGCGAAAGGCAAAGGTCCCGAGTTCGAGTCTCGGTCGGGCACACAGTTTTAATCTGCCAGGAAGTTTCATGTCAGCGCACACTCCGCTGCAGAGTGAAAATCTCGTTCTGATGAACGTACTGGTTTTACTGGCAATACTTGCAAGACGGACATACAAAGCTACGGCTACGAAAGTACGAGGACTGGTATGCTAATTTCCTAGCGACGGTTTTTGCGGATCCGTCAGATAGCAGGGGCGTGGCTGATGCGCGAAGACACGGTGGTGCTGTCGTTTGTGGAATCGACCATGTAAAGTGATCAACTACGGAAAACTATGAGAGTATGCGACCCAGGAAGAACTAACAGCTACAAAGCTAGCAATGGAATGTTTCTTTTAGTTCTGTTTTAATAAATGTATATGTTTTTTGAAATATTTTAAAGTGCCCGAGGTAGCCCCACTTTGATTTTGTTGTTACTTCCTGCTGCGCGGTAGGAAGGCAGCGATGTTCCTACAGGGTAGTTATAATGTTATAAGGAGGTACTATGGTCTTGTGAATAATAGAGGTTTCTGTTTCTCCTACCTTTGCGTGCCCAATAGGCTCGACGGTGGTACCTTCATCGTGCTTTTGGAGAGGTCGTCACAGAGTCAAAACAAAAAATAAAAAAACATTTACCCGTGAAAGACGATGGTTAAAAACAGTGGTCAGAGCTAAAAAAATGGTGAGGCAACTGGAGTCTCATCGTATTCACAATTTCGAATATATTTCTTACACTGATCAGTGCCGTCGCTCTTCACAGTATCTCAATCGTCGCTTTAGAAATGAGTGGGTGCTAGGACATAGCACACCATCATTTTTACCTGCCTACGCACAGATACTGTGCTTGCTGGACAGCTGGTAGTACTTTGAAACTCACCAACTATTCCTTCCACTGTTTTCATGTGATTTTTTACAATGACCGCCAACGGTCCCCTTGGGTACGTACATGAAATCTGCTCGATCTTGGTTTGGCTGTGAATATTCCTTCGTGTTTCCACTTCACGGTCGCCAACAGTCAACTTGGGCAGGTTTGCAAGAGTTGAAATGTCCCTTACGGATTTGTTACTCAAGTAACGTCCGATGAATATTTCCGTATTTGAAGCCATTGAGCTTCACTGAACTAACCATTCCGTTGCTACTGCTCCCCTGACGACAACACAACACTCACTGCCCCCCTTTATATTGGTGATTCCACCTGTCCTGACATCTAGAGATCAATTCCGCACTGCATAGAGGCCTCGGGTAATTTTGACCATACAGTGTCCCTCCGTATATGCGCCAATCGTTGTCATTACGAGTCACGCGGTGTAGCTGCGCGGTCATGGGCGCCTTGCCACGGTTCGTGCGGCTCCCCCCGGCGGAAGTTCGAGTCCTCCCTCGGGCATGTGTGTGTGTGTGTGTGTGTGTGTGTGTGTGTGTGTGTGTGTCTTGTCCTTAGCGTAAGTCAGTTTAAACTAGATTAACTAGTGTGTAAGCCTAGGGACCAACGACCTCAGCAGTTTGATCCCACAGGAACTCAACAGGATTTTCCAAAATTAGTCATTATGCGAGAATTAGGTCCAACGACTAGTCTACGATTCCTGCTCATATTTGAAGGTATGCTTTCGAAACTTTGAAAGTAAAGACCCTCTCTGTGCGACTCAGGCTGACACCAGTCTATATGAAAAGCTTTACGTAGTATTCATCGCACGATAAATTCCTTATTCAGGTGGACATAATTAAAGATTAACTTTTGCGTACGAATTCGAAGAACCACCTCCTACATCGACACATGTAACCGTCCGAAATCTGTAACTAAACGGTGTACATTTGTTTCATCTTCTCTTTTAATCTACCCACAAATACTCTTATGTTCCGATAGAGCAACAGAATTTTTGGTACGTCATTTCTTACTCCTGACTGAAAACCTCGTGTCTTTTATTCGGAATGAAGTGGCTTGAAAACCGAGAAGATTTTATTCAGACACGCTGTCGCGAAAGACTCCGGGGACACATTTTCTGAACTGTTTGAGTCTCACGGGGATAAGACGAACGTTTCCTCTTGGCAGCAGCTCCTAGCCAATCGCTTATTTTTTCTTATATTTACCATGGTTTATCTTGCTTGGCAAATTCCTGTTTACTGAGATTTGCACACGCGAAATCTAATCGCTAACCGTTTCTAAATGTTATCTGTAACTCGTAAGATTTCGTAAGTTGGGACTGAAGATTTCACGCTCTTCCGTCCTTCATTCGATAAGATACGTAGCAGAGCGTGAGAGACGAACCTTGTCACCGTGAGTGAAGATCCGAGAATTTCTGAGAAGCCAGACCGTTGTTTCGAAAAGTCAGGAGAAGTAATATTGATAACAGGTCTGAAATGAGATAACTGACTCATAAATCGCACTCTATTAAGACCATCGAATCCATCCTTAACTCAGTTGTGGCGCATCTGCGAGAAGAAGCTGATTTATGCCTTTAAAACACGAGAAACCACTTAAACTTCACACTTCCTTTTGGTATTCGTGATATTTTCGTTCATGATAACGTACTGTGTCACAAGTTTGTTGTAATTGTTATTTTTCGCAGCATTCGACTGTAAGCACACCGCATTGCGCGTGTTACACTCTTAACTGATCCTTGATATCTGAATCGCCTAACCCTCGGTAATTTGGTTCCGAGGTTTAGCGGACATGGTTATCGGTAATCTCATATGACAGAGCTATGGATGCAGTGAGAAAAACCTGCATTCGGCAGAGATGCGAATGTTGTGATAGCCATGAATGTATGAGCGGCGAAATAGGACCCTACATTTAATTCGGATAGTCTACCGGCGCGATATACTGCTTTGTCGGTATGCCTGTCGGCTACTGTCAATGCCCGACCATCCGTCTTATCGTTCCTTTTTTGATGACTCTCTCGACAGTCAATACGGGTTGTATGTCTCTGCCCTGCTACCCCCTGCAGTTCGCTTTCGTCGCCTCCTTCAACACCTTAATTTTTCACTCCCTGCAACCTTTAGAGTGGGCGAGAGCCGCACGCCACCTTGGCTCCAGGCTCAGGTCCGCGTTCACCTTGACCTCAGCTCGCTCCCAAAAGAGGTCACCCCCGGTTCGGTCTACCACTCCCGTTTTTTGGAACTTCGTTCGAAGTTCATCGACATGACTTTCATTTATACAGATGGCTCTAAGACCAATGACGGGGTCGGGTGTTCCTTTATTGTCGAGGCACAAAGTTTCAAATACCGGCTCCATGGCCATTGTTCGGTCTTCACAGCTGAGCTCTTTGCCCTCTACCAGGCTGTTCTTTACATCTGCCGCCACCGACATTCTGCTTATGTCATCTGCTCAGATTCCCTGAGCGCCATCCAGAGCCTCAGTGATCCGTACCCGGTTCACCCTTTCGTACACCGGATCCAACGCTCTCTTCAGCAGCTGGTGGACGTCGGTTCTCCAGTTAGCTTTATGTGGGTTCCTGGCCATGTCGGGAACGAAGCTGCAGATGCCGCGGCCAAGGCTGCGGTCCTCCAGCCTCGGACAGCTTCTTGTTGCGTCCCTTCGTCCGATTTTAGCAGGGTGATATCTCTGTGGCATGCCGATTGGGCTGCACTTACCGACAACAAGCTTCGGGCCTTAAAACCTCTTCCCGTGGCTTGGACGTCCTCCTCACGCCCTTCTCGGCGGGAGGAGGTCGTTTTAGCCCGGTTAAGAATTGGACACTGCCGGTTCAGCCATCGCCACATGCTGACGGCTGCGCCGGCGCCGTTCTGCCCATGTGGGCACTTGCTGACGGTTAGACACATTTTAATGTCCTGTCCAGATCTTAACACACTGCGCCTCGATCTTAACCTGCCACATACTTTCGATGCCATTTTAGCGGATGACCCACGAGCAGCTGCTCGTGTTCTTCGTTTTATCAATTTGACAGACCTCGCTAAGGACATTTGATGATGCTGTTTTTTAATCCTATGCCTGTCAGTCTGTCTTTTATCGTATTTTCCCTTTTAGTTGTTGTCAACTTGTGCCTCGCGGTGCATTCTTAGAGTAGTCAGGGCGCTAATGACCATTGAAGTTGTGCGCCCTAAAACCACAAAAAAAAAAAAAATTCGGATAGTGAAACTGCGTCTTACGCAGGACAGGTGACTACGTCGAGTAGAAAAGCTTTTCCACCGCTACATGAAAGAGAGGAAGAGGTAGCCTTTTGGCTGCTTGATTGTGATATGTGCAAAAAGAGGTGAAGCAAGATGAATATCAACGAAGCGAATCGCCCCACAACGTTAGCAAAGCTAATCTTCTGTATAGGGACTGTCAAAGGCGGAAGAAGTCGACAAAGTTACTCCTAATGCCCTTCAGTTTCGAAGATGGCTTTCAAATAATCGCTTTGTGAAATATTAAATGGTTGGACTTACAAATACTATTGATTTGTCCAGTGGCCAAATTCCTTTTACGTGAAAGAAAATTCCTTTCACGTAAAAGACCCTTACGTCCCATGTAATATTTTAGAAATCACACATTAGAATAAAAGGCGAAACGCATCTGGCGTAATAAATGTCTATTATGTGGCACGCAAGAGACATTTTATTAGTAAACGAGTAAGAATCGTTACACTATGTCTCTCATACAGCGGTCATTGGCTTCAAAAAGATTGTCAACGCCTGTGCTCTTAAATTCGGTAGCAGAGACCGATAGTTTCACTAGAGATAACATGATTTCCTTATCCAGTTTCTCAATAGTTATGATTGCGTCAGCTGGCCTTCTCATGCATAAACAACAACAAATTTCGTGCGGGCACGGAAAACTGGAGAGGGAATACGTAGATTGTAAGACAGAATTTATTTATTAAAATAAACAGTTTTTCAGAATCCTTATGTGAATCTGACTAGCAGTTTGTACCACCACACTTATCCGACGCACAACAACGCCACACTACAATCGGATTGTAGTATCCTTTTATGCTTATGGAATGCCAAGTTCAGAATTCACCCAAAACAATTCGATACAACTCTCAAAAATTCTTGATAAAGCTAACTTTGAAGTTTTCTTAGTTTCTTTAATGCTCAAAGCAATGCCGTTTTTCCAGAGAGCAGTGTGGTTCTGTGATAGAACATCTGCTTGCCACAAGGGCGGCCCAGGATGTAAATTGTTAAACAAAGGTGCATTTTCCACGAGCATTCCGTGCAGGGTCAAAAACATAAATAAGAGAAAAATTCAGTCTGTAATTTTTTAAAATTTAAACCATGCTTATTAACAATACTTTACAGAAGATCAGTTAGTTAAAAATTTATATTTGCAATGAAAATTGTATATTCATGCGCGATATGTAATTAGGAATATGAAGACGAGCATTTTCATAAAAATAATAATTAGATATGTGTTAACTAGCGTATACCATAGTTGATAAATTTTATATTTAATTGACGTATGTTTTCAAAATGAACGGAAAAAAATCGAAAAAAATAATGACTGAAACGAGACTCGATTCAGCGACTACCAGCCTCTAGTACTACTGATTTTTTCCCATGTTTACGTATTTTACGCGTCACGGAGATGGTGGTGAAGGATGACCCTTTGTATATTTTCATCATCGGGAAATCATATCCAGGAACCCTACAAGGCAGGCGATCATTCTACCATACAGCCAAGCAGCCTATAGGAAAAGTAGTGGTCTCGTGAGCGTACAGGTGGTTACGTAAATCTGGTTATCTTCAGACCTCGTGTCAACACCCTCGGTCAGATGCCAAACGTGTGCCTCATGAAGTGGCCCTGTTGATGGTGATCCGTTTGCGGGGCGAGAACATAAGGCTCCGTAGCTATTCTACATAGCACTCTGTGAGCCGGCAGCCATGTGCGTGTTCCATCCACCACGACCGATGTGGAATGTGTTGGTTTGCAAATGTAATGCATTTACTCAGTAAAAAATAGATTAGATTAGATTAGAGTATATTAATAATTGATCCATAGATCATGAATACGACACATCGTAATGATATGGAACGTGTCAGGTTAATAAAAGATGTCTGTACAAGATATTACATTACACAAAATATTGCATGACAGTAATGTTTAAGTTTTTTTCCCTTAATTTATATCTAAAAATTCAGCCAATGAGTAGAAGGAGTTGTCATCTAGAAAGTCTTTTAATTTATTTTTAAATGTTAGTTGGCTATCTGTCAGGCTTTTGATGCTGTTTGGTAGGTGACCAACGACTTTTGTGGCAGCATAATTTACCCCCTTCTGTGCCAAAGTCAGATTTAACCCTGCACACTGAAGATCATCCTTTCTCCTGGTGTTATAGCTATGCACACTGCTATTACTTTTGAACTGGGTTGGATTATTAACAACAAATTTCATCAGTGAATATATATACTGTGAGGTCACTGTGAGGATCCCTAGATCCTTAGATGTCTGCAGGATGATCATTGGTGGGCTCCAGCAATTATTCTGATTACACGTTTTTGAGCAATGAATACTTTTCTACTCAACGATGAATTACCCCAGAATATGATGCCATACGAAAGCAGTGAATGAAAGTAGGCATAGTAAGCTAATTTACTGAGATTCTTATCACCAAAATTTGCAATAACCCTAGTAGCATACGTGGCTGAACTCTGACGTTTCAGCAGACCGTCAATGTGTTGCTTCCAGTTTTACCTCTCATCAATGGACGCACCTAAAAATTTTGAAAATTCTACCTTAGCCACAGACTTCTGTTCAAAGTCTATATTTATTACTGGAGTTGTGCCATTTACTGTACGGAACTGTATATACTGTGTTTTATCAAAATTTAAAGAGAGTCCATTTGCGGAGAACCACTTAATAATTCTGTGAAAAACATCATCTACAATTACATCACTTAGTTCTTGGTTTTTGGGTGTTATTACTATACTTGTATCATCAGCAAAAATAACTAACTTTGCATCTTCATCAATGTGGAATGGTAAGTCATTAATGCATATCAAGAACAGTAAAGGACCTAAGACCGAACCCTGTGGGACACCGTACTTGATAGTCCCCCAGTTTGAGGAACCAGCTGTTTTTTTACCATTACATGAAACACTTATTTCAACTTTCTGCATTCTTCCAGTTAAGTATGAATGTGGTCTCTCTCTCTCTCTCTCTCTCTCTCTCTCTCTCTCTCTCTCTCTCTCTCTCTCTCTCTCACACGCACGCACGCACATTAAGCTTGTATACAGCATTCTAATATACAGGATGTAAACTTCAAGTTGACAAACCAGAATAACTCGGAAAATAAGCTTCACACGAAAAATGTATAGAATCCAAAGTTGATTATTTTCGAGGGGGATATCTGCTGATGCTAAAATTAGCCCGCCAGCCCAGCCCCCGGGGGTGGGGCGGGAGGTAACTTTAAACTTTCAAATGGGAACCCCCATTTTTTTAATGCAGAATCAGATTCTACATAAAAAACTACGTACATTTTGTCTTAAACATTTCTTTTGATTCTTGGTAGTTGGCGCTGTCATTCAAGAAAATCCGTGTTCTCATTTCTGTGTGGAAAATGGTTATGGATAAATGAAAGGTAGGATGTTTGGTGACTTAGTTAGCTAGACAGATGATTTGTTTGATAATTTTAAGTTGTGTGGCCTCATGACCACGAAACAAACAAAACTTATCCTAATCAGCAGAAAAAATTAATACCTTATTTGAGTCAACAACGGTAAAACTCTTTCCTCTCTCTCAAACCCCATCCTATGAGCAGAGAGGGAGAGTTTTAGTTTTAGCGAATCAAAGTTTACGAAGTAAATACGTATTTTTTATTTATCTGTAACCATTTTCCAAGCAAAAATTAGAACTTTGGATTCTACAAATTTCTTCGTGTGAAGCTTATTTTTCGAGCTATTCTGGTTTGTCAACTTAAAATTTACAAATTTACACCCTGTATAGTAAGAGATGTTTGTCACTCAGGTAAGGACACCAGACAAAAAATAGTCACTGACAAGAGGCATAATGCTAATACCACCTCTAACCCCGATAACGACCAGGAGTGATGAACTGGGATGCCACTCCGTTTCATAGCAGGAGCCCTTTGGTCGTCATCCGCAGCACGTCTATGACATTCTACACCCTGTTTTCCTGCATTCATTGCGAGCCGTCTTGGGCTTACATTTCAGCAAGAAGCATGGCGAGAGGTTCTGCTGCTTGTCTCTGTGCTTCTCAAACCATAACTTCGCCAGCACTATCGTCGCATCTCTTCAACATCTGGAGCATTGAGAGATGGGCCACCCAACCAGTTCGGGATTTCGGCGATGTGGCGCGCCAATGGGACAGCATATAGCACTAAATCCCTCAGGAGGGCATCCAAAAACTCTGTCTATCGATGCCAAGCCGAATTATTGCTTGCGTAAGGGCCAGAGATGGCCCAACGCGTTATTAAAACTCTTTCACTTGAATAAATCTTCCACTCTTTCTAAAACTGTAGTCATTTGTTTATCCATACATGTATGTCACGTCAGCTGCTTTCCATCCCATTCGGCTAATTCCACCGTGGAGCGGCTTTCTTTTCCTTTTCTTTTCTTTTGTACTGTCAGCTTATTAAGTCGATACAAAAGAAACGACGTGGCTTCCACTACTAATGAAAGTCATTGGGCATGTAATAAATTCTTTATGGTTCAATAAGTCACTTCTTTCTGATCACGGCAAGAATTATAAGAATTTTCATGGAATTGGGCTGATCTATGGGACTTTCATCTGTTATTTATTTGTTCCAATGAAGGTATATTTGCTTACAGTTGTGTATTTTATTTTATTTTGATGATTAACTCTGTAAGATGTTGTGGTCTCCTGACCTTCATTGCTAACATATTCCGCCCTCACAATCATATTCCGCACATCAAGACGCTTCATTCGAACCCGAACTCGAAAAGACAAAGTCAGTGTTGTATGAATTCATGTAAACGATATGCAAATAACAATTGCGCACCGGGCTTGAAATACTCTGGCATACACACAAACATTCCAGACACGACGGTCACAGGAGCTTTTAGTTTGAGAGAGGCAGACCACACACCGGGAGGCCGGTCCCTTCAGAGGACGAGTCAACCTCGGCCACCCGTGGAGCAGACAGCATGTGCCCGAGTGAAAGGGGGAACGACCCGTGTTCGGCTTAAAAGCAAATTCCGCTACATTGTGTGAGAGCGTCCAACCTACACATTCTTCACACATTTCAGAGATTTTCACAGGGAGACGCCAAACGCCGATACTTCTGATTTCCAGATTGGTCGCCTTAAACGAAACGTCATTCTCCCGTTTTAGAAGAGCAATGCTGATTGGCAGCGATCTTTTTGAGACCTTCAGCTGAAGGAGTAATGGAAGAGACCGAAAGATAACCCCTTCACGTCTGGCGTGGAGAGGCGCTGTTCCGTTGTCGCTCTTGGAGCGAGGAACAAGTCTCTCCTCAGTACATCACTGGGAGAACACCTCTGTTGACAGCGAATCGAAGTGCGACTCTATATTGAGTCCTTACGATTAAGCGTTGCTCACTGTGTTGGCCAACACACTTATTATGCGGTGTGAACGGACAGAGTTATAGTTAAACGCCTGTGAGCAAATTTTTGAGTGGCATCGCGGTGGACTGGTTATCTGACCAGTGTACCACGCCAATAGTTAGACTAGGGGCTAATACGAATCCTTGGCTTCATCAAGGCATAGGGAGAGTTTGATTGGCGAAGGTCAATCCAGATAGAACAAGAGTTATCTTATTTGTCAGCAGCTAGCGGCGCAGACAGCAGTCATCGCAGCTTACGGTATTGTGCGCTACAGCTATTGCGAGCCCCATATTTCGTCCACAACAGTACACTTTACTGCATTTCACACGCGACAGCCTCGACCGTACCCAGAACATTCTAAAGGATCATTATTCAAGCTGAGTAGGTGCGCCTCTCATCCCTTCTGCCAAGTCAACAACAACCTTAAACTTTGTATAGAAATTTCATTAGCGAATCCTTTCCTTGAGAGGTAACTTCACATTCCGAAAAGAACCAGGATATAACTTGTTCAATTCATAACTAAAAGTGCCATTGTGAATTCTCAGAATTTTTGCAAAATAAATAATAATTTTCTTTAGTTTCATGTTTTTATTACACTAACTAGCGCTACTCCAGTACCCAAGTATCTGACTAATTACGTAAGAAATTTTGTGAATTTGTGTGTCATTTTCTTACAGCGGACGACTCCAGAAGATATTTATTGCTGAAGTTTTTCAGGCATTTCTCTTTAGAACGTTAGGAGCGTCTGTCTGACTTCTGTAGTAGTGTGGGGGTGGAAATTGCATCTTGCAGGAGCCACAGGGTAAAGGGTACATCTCAGATTAATCCGTTGCGCAGAATAACAGAATAGCAGATCAACCCCACGCTCACAACTCATGTACATGCAATTGATTTCAAGACAATATTATCTGATCTTACGGTACATATGCTGTCAGATAAATTAATTACAGGAATGAATAGCTGTGGGATTTAGATAAAATATTGTACAAAATTCTACCTATAGAATACCCAAGTGTAAACGTACCTCCAAGAAACACACCCAAGACTATACAGAAATATTAGGAGGGATTTTAACTAGAGTATCAATCGAAATACTGCAGGTCGTTCTGACGTATCACTGTATTTATCAGAGAGGGGAAGGGGGTAGGGTGACTAGATATGGAACATTGTTACTTAGAACCAGTGGAAATGAATATACAAACGTCTCCTGCGCTGTAGATGCTATTATAACTCATGTGAGTGAGTGATTCATCTACTAACAACAAAAGAAATTAAGGCTGTCTGTCCACTTCAAATCTTTTTAAGAAGCAAATATTCCACATCGGGGGATTTCAAAGTTATAAGAATATTACTGTTGTTTGCGAGGTATGACCGATTGTTGACAAATTCATAAGAGGGTAAAAGTAGCGCTAGACTATTCACTATGGCTAGCAGTTTATAGAGCTGTGTACAAGAGATCCTAGGACCCGCAACACGTGCTGGTCTTATTGCACACTCCTCTGCAATGGATACTTAATTACTCAATGTAAAGTTGCTCCACAGTATGTTGCCATAACTCATATGATATTTTCGTCAGTGAAGCCTGCTATTAACGGACAAGACAAAAGTTTTGAAGTCTTTCAACCTCTCCCTTCCTACCATGTGTAAAACAGCAACAGAACATTACACTTCGGTTCAGAAGCAGTGTAGGCAGTCGTTAACACTGTAAATAGATTTACATCTGACTCTACGTAATACATCGAAGAGACACAATGGGAAGTTGCCCAGGCTGCCACTGTGGTATTATTCCATCTGTCTCCAAAGCTGCTATTCTGATTAAGGTACTGGTTTTCTTTCTTCTTTCGTTTCACCCTCTTTGGAGTAAGCTGAATCAATCATTTCTTTGTGCGTTGTTCTTTTCTCAGTGTTCAGTATTTCTTCATTCTTTCTGATCTTCTTTTACTCTCTTCTTCCGAGATGAAAGGTTTGGACTTTTGTATAGATTTGTCTTGGAACCTTATGTTTTCATCTTTAGTAATTAATTTAGCTGTTCGATCGATAAGTTAATTTTCTGATATCTTTAATTCTACTAGGACTTTCACAGTTTCTTTAAACCAGTTGGTTTTCGTTTTGCGGTTACGGAAAAAGTCCAAGCTTTGTTTGGTTAATCTGTTGGAATTCATTCTGAGAAGATGATCATAAAAATTAATCCTCCTTTTTCGCATAGTATCTGAAAGTTTTTCAATTTTCTTGTAGAGAGTTTCATTTCTGATGTATACAATCTTATTGTCTTGAAATTTTGGTCCTATGATTTTTCTTAAAATTTTTCTTTCCTTTAGCTCAAGTTTCTCCATTTGGCCTTTTGAAATTGATCTTTAGTGTTTCTGCTGCATACAGTGCTTCTGGCTTAATCACTGTCTTATAATGTGTAATTTTGGACCTCCATGAAAGTGATTTTTTTGTAGTATGTATTTTTTGTTAGTTGGAAGGCCAATTTTATTCTGGTACAATAAGGGTTTTACCGATCTCACGCAAATTATTCTCTCCACAGTGAGGACCGTCACAGTAACCTGACATAGGCATAAAGTCCCTGATCTTTGGTCTTCAGCTTGAATGCCAAAGACGACAGAATGAGCCGTCTACATTTTAGCTCGCTTGAAACACAGGAGGTTGGAAAGGGCACAGGCAGAATGTTCTCAGACGAGGTCTGGTTCTCCAGCTTCCGCTCTGTTGCCAGCCAGTTGGGAGCGCTGAGAGGTGCGAGATGCGCGTCAGTGCGCTAATAGCCAACACCCCTGATTAGCGGCAATTAACCGAGGACGATTGCTCAAACGCCTGTTTGTGTTGGTCTGCCGTTGGGCCTGCAGCGGCATACCCGCTGCATGGGGCCTGCAAGCTGTAACTCTACTGACGCCCCATAGCTTCAGCGCGGAAAACAAAAATAACGGAAGTGCATAAAAGCTTTACCCAGCAAGAGAGAGATCACTGTCTTTGTCAGGACCAAATGAGGTGGTAGAGTAGCGAAGGCTTGCATGACTGTGGGACGGGATTCTCAACTCTCCGACCAGATTCATATTATGATCTCATTTCATCTGCATCTACACCTACATCTACATATATTCTCAGTAAGCCAGCATACGGCGTGTTCGGAAGGGTACCTGGTACCAATACTAGTCGCTTCCTTTCCTGTTCCTCCGCAAGTGGAGCGACGGAAAAACAATTATCAGTATGTCTCGTTACGAGCCCTAATTCCTCCTATACTGTCTTCGCGGTCTTACGTGAATTATATGTTGGCAATGACAGAATCACCCCGCAGTCAGCCGAAAAGTCTGGTTCTCTAAATTTTCTCAATAGCGTTTCGCGAAAGGAACAGCCGGCCGCTGTGGCCGAGCGGTTCTAGGCGCTTCAGTCCGGAACCGCGCGACTGCTACGGTCGCAGACTCGAATTCTGCCTCGGGCATGGATGTGTGTGATGTCCTTAGGTTAGTTGGGTTTAAGTAGTTCTAAGCTCTAGGGGACTGATGACCTCAGATGTTAAGTCCCATAGTGCTCAGAGCCATTTGAACCATCGAAAAGAACGTCGTCGGATCTCCAGGGAGTTCACATTCCGTAATACTCGCGTGTTGATCGAACCTCCCTGTGACAAATCTAGCAGCACGTCTTTGAACTACCTGCATGTCTTCCTTTAATTCTAACTCGTGGGGATTCCGTACACTCGAGCAGCACTCAAGAAGAGGTCGCACTACTGTTCAATATGCCATCTCCTTTGTAGAACAGCCACGTTTTCTCAAATTTCCCCAATAAACCCAGTTCTACCATTCGACTTCCCTGCTCTGACTTCAAGTTATCGCTTTGAAGCGTTACGTCCAAATACTTAATCGTCGTGATGATGTCAAGCAGGGTTAACTGGATACTAAATACAACCAGCAGTAAGCAGACAATTAATGAAACAACTGTCGCTTCCGTTACTACGTTCGGGCCATTTATTACTGATACTCAGATGAGACATGGAGAAGTCTCATATTATGATACTTAAAACAACTTGCTGGGTACTGGATAGTTGTTTCGCAGTGATAAAAGATTCATTGCATTTCATTTAGACAGTTAGCTTGATTGCTTTTAGCTTCACAGTCGCTATAAACTTACTAAAAGTTAAAACTACACTCCTGCCAGTGTTGTAAACTTTAACCAAAAATTAAAATTTATTCCCACATCAGGGGTTCCACGGTCAGCCTTAGAGGCTGTTGAAACAGTGGGGTTAAAATTCAGAGTGAAAGGATACGTACGACAGGAATGGCTGATGGTACTGTTATCCTCAGTTGAAGTGTGAAAAAATTGCGCTCTGCAGCTGAATGGAGTGAACAGCCTAACGAGCACATAATTTAGATTTAGTATAAACCAATGAAAGATTAAAGTAGTGAGCAGTAGAACTGAGGTAAACTTTAATATTGGGGACCATATAGTGAAAATAGAGAAGAAATTCTTACTTTGGAAGCAAAGTAATGCTTGGCGAATGAGAAAGATGATATACGAGGGTGGCACCTATTTATTCACAACCGATACAAAAGAGTTACATGTTTGCACCTATTACTGTCCTTCAAAGTAGTCACCAGCGTTGTGTAGAACCCGTTGCCAGCGATGTGGAAGGCGTAGTATACCGTTAGCAGAGCCTGTTCTGTTGATGGTGCGAATGGAGCGGTCTACTGCCTGTCTAATTTCTGGAACAGTTCTGAAGCGAATGCCACGAAGTGGTTCCTTCATCTTCGGAAACAAATCAAAGTCACAAGGACTTAAGTCTGAGGAGTGTGGTGGATGGTACAATACTTCCCAGTCCCATCGACCGAACAGAGCAGCCACAGCTTGCGCTGCATGCGCCCGCGCATTGTCGTGCAAAATGATGGGTGGTTTTCGCAAAAAGTATCGCCGCTTCTTTCGAAAAGCTGGTCGCTGATCCAAAAACGAACAGTAATATTGTGCACTGACGGTGGCATTGGCTTCATAACTGTTTGAGAGATTAGACAGACAGTAGACCGCTCCATTCGCACCATCAACAGAACAGACTCTGCTAACGGTATACTACGCCTTCCACATCGCTGGCAACTGGTTCTACACAACGCTGGTGACTACTTTGAAGGACAGTAACAGGTGCAAAAATGCAACTCTTTTGTTCCGGTTGTGAAGAAATAGTGGCCGCTATTTAAGTTCCAACTCTCGTAAAAAGAAGACTAGCACACAACAACAGTTCATTCCTCGCCACAAGAAGTCTTAAATGCTATATATTCCGCATAAATAGGCGAACAAATCCAGTAGTGTGCACCTACACTAATGACGTCAAAAAACTGTAAACAGTAATTACGGTAATATGGTAAAATATTTCGGAATATTGTCCGGAGCGACCTAAACTGGAATGAGCGCATAAAACAAATACTACGAAAAGCAAATGCCAGAGTCACAATTATTTTCATCGGAAGAATCCTAAGGAAATCTAAGTCATCCACGAGAGAAATTATTACAAGGTGCTTGTTCGACCGATTCTTGAGTATTATTCATCAATTTGGGATTGTTACCAGGTAGGACTGATAGGAGAGAGAGAGAGAGAGAGAGAGAGAGAGAGAGAGAGAGAGAGAGAGAGAGAGAGAGGGAATCCAATGATTCGTCACGGGATTGTTTAGTCGGTGCGTGAGGATTGCGGAGATCCTCAAAAAATTGCTGTTGAAATTCAGAGAGAAGGTGTTCCATCAACAATAAGGCACGATATTATTTCCTTAACATACAACTCGTGAAATGATTTCAACTAGACTCTCCGGGAAATGAGAGATTACGAGGATTTACCAACTACCACGCTCTTTGAAGGGAACGGCTAAGGGGTGATCAAAATGGTTCAAATCGCTCTGAGCACTATGGGACTTAATATCTGAGGCCATCAGTACCCTAGAACTTAGAACTACTTAAACCTAACTAACCTAAGGACATCACACAACACCCAGTCATCACGAGGCAGAGAAAATCCCTGACCCCGCCGGGAATCGAACCCGGGAACCCGGGCGTGGTAAGCGAGAACGCTACCGCACGACCACGAGCTGCGGACTAAGGGGGTGATCAGATAGTGATGCAAAAAGTGCCCTCCACCACACACCATAAGGTAGTTTGGGTGATATAGGTGTGGATGTAGATCAAATATTTATCTGAGAAAGAAATTTCTGTGAAAGTAGCTGCAGCACTGTGTTCTACGGAAGCGAATCTGAATTGTGGGAAAATCGGAGAAGAATAAAAGCAAAGCGTCTGAGACGCGTTACTAAAGAAAGATGCTGAAAACTGATAATTTTATAAGAAACGAAGAGGTTCTCCGCTCAAACTTCGAGGAAAGAGAAATGTGGGGATACTGCCTAGTAGAAGGGAAGTGTTGATAGCACATGTTTTAAGGTATCAAGGAATAACTTTCGTGGTGGGGTAGATTGTTGTATCTTGGAACACTTTCCGGACTTTCGGTTCTTGCCAGCCCTGTAATAAAGTTTATTATATTTCCTTACCACATTTTTAAATGATAGCATTCACTTGTTGGGTGTTACAATCTTATTCTGAAATTACAAGAGTACTCGGGAAAATTAAGGTTTTTCCAAGTGTGAAAACAATTACTTAAGTACAACAGGGTCATGTGCCTAGGAATTAATTTTCTATTAAAATTTAAAAGCGCTGCAATCGATAAAATTTATTTCCACATGGAAGCTACCGAATGTTTTTCATTTTGATGACAGGTGAAACTGTCAATAAAAGCAAAGGTTATTTGCAAGTATGAGATGTTCCATCTTCTTCTATTTCAAAGTACAAAAGGAGCACGACCGGCCAAATATGGTTTAATAGTCCACAATTCATACAACTGGCTTAGTTAGAATGATACTTTCCGTGAGCATAAAACACAAACACGACATCCGAATAAATCAGGATATTCCAGCGTGTGACATATGATACATATGGCTTATTCTAGGTATCGGTTAACAATGGAATCCAGTGCTAAATGTGGATACCGCGATGTGGAGATAAACCACAATTATGAACGACAATTTTTGTGTTTAATAAAACCTTACAGCCTCCGAGAAATCACAGTTTTTACATTTAAAAGGTGTAATTTATGGCCACGAATGACAGTTATCTTCCAAATAACGTGAAGTCCACGGCGCTAATTTAAACTTATACTGTCTTTTCTACCTCAATGACACATCAACCGGGTGTCCAGCACGACATTCTAAGTGTGCCTTATGAAGTTAGAGCAAATGGCAAGAATCTAGTAATGAAAATGAAATATTAATTACGTGGCTACTTGAAACTACTATAGTTGTAATGGAAGCTTCCGGAGAAACTCAGCGCGATATTCTTGAATTAACTCCTGCTCATGCCAGAGGAACGTAGATGAGCGAGAGGAAGAATTGTATTTAAAGCAGGTTTTTCCATGTCATTCTTCAGTAACTACAATGTATGCGATCTACAACTGTGGACTCCTGCTCTTGCATTTCATGCGGTCAGAAAAGCGCCGCATAACAAGTCAAATTTATTTGCCTTGAGAATAAAATAGCTTGAACTTGACAATGGCATAAGGCGAAGCTAAATTGGTACCGCATCTAGGGCGTGACTTGCCAGCCACTTGTTAAACACTCGAAACCCAGCAATTATCGGCGATACGTTAGCTCTGGCGACAGACGCAAGTCCATCGTTCAGCGCAACGGGTCAGCTGCAGATGTTCTAACCAGCCGGATAATGGCGATCAAGGTCATTAACAAGTGACGGCTCGCACAACCTGTTGTGAAATATGTGGCAATTCCCCGATAAACCGGCAATCGCTGTCCGTTACTGAGATGTAATGGAGTCAGTATTTGGTCCCACAGTTCATTTGAGGTGTATTTGAAACCTAATCCACGCAACATCGGGTCGACGTTATTAAAGTAAGGACTTGGTTTAGCGCAGGACTGTGAAAGCAAGCGTTACATGTCAAGAAAAATGTACGCAGCCACAGTATCTCTATGAAACATTTTACTGTACGAATCAATCTTGGCGATTGTGGCCTATGCGCCAAAGGCGAGATAATGATTTCGACTCGTAAGTAGAATCTAAAGAGCTCTGGAGAACAACATGAGGTAGTGAAACTTATTTCTTGCACTATCTATACATATTATAAACGTGTGTGTGTGTGTGTGTGTGTGTGTGTGTGTGTGTGTGTGTGTGTTCCCTGTCTCTTCCTAACCCATTGGACTGCTTTCAGTCGAACTTGGTATACGTACTCCTTATTGTCAGGCAACAATCGCTGTCGGGGTAAAAACAACCTATCTATCACAGTTCAGGAAATATGACCTCATAAACAGTGACATGCCTGAAAAACTCTGCACCGTGCATGATGTCTACATTTATTAATTCTTTGCTACTAACTCTATTCACAAGATATTTTGCAGACAGTGTCCAAAATATTCCCCTAAATGTAACTACACATATACATCACTGTAGACACACAGTGCAAGAGATATGACGCCATCAACACTGAGATGCGAGAAAAATTACCGCATCATGCATATAAATTTACCCTTTATTACTAATACGCTCCTACAGTCGACTCAATTTCTGGAAATCCATGACACCTGGCAGTGCCTTTGACAGCTTTCAACTGTGAAACGCAAATGACTGTAGGCCAACACCATAGCCGTTTATATAGCTATGAAGAGACATTGCCATAGAAACCGTTACAAAATCGCGCTGTAGATACGCGAAGCAGCTATATTTGTACATATGTAAAATATGTATTATGCATTATTGCAAAGATGTCTTCACGAATACACGGAAATGAAATTTTTTCGATATTTTACTACAAACACAGTTCTTTTTCTGTTTCCAGTTTCTAACAGAAAATTGTCAAAATAAATAGCCGGCCAATGCCGAAGTTGTTAGCTAGTAAATAAAACATTGTACTGACAAACCTCCAGAGGATGCAGAGAAGTGTCTTGAACTAACCGAGGGAGGGAATACATGTCCAAAAACATTTTCCAATGATGTTACAAATTGTCGATGTTACCGACACCAGATGTGGAGTCACTAACTCATTTGCGACTCGTTTCCGCGGCAGCCGACCAATGTATGTACTATGTATTTTAACAAAATTTTATTATGTTTTAAAGTAGACTTGTGTTTCGTTCGCAAATTTTTTTAAAATGTGTGCGCAGTTCGGGTCCGTCGCATAGATTTTTCATGAAAACGTCGGCATAAAATCGAGACAAGTGTTTAGCATTAATATGTCATTTAATTATTAACACTTCAATGTAATGGTTCCACAGAGTAGCGTAATAATTAAAAAATAGATAAATCACAAGATCGGACTGTCTATGGCGCTGTATGCCCATAGGGCGAGCCACCTAATCGCTTTGTGCCGTGTTTTCATTTCCGTACCTCTTGCATTCGCTTAGCACTGGACTTCTGAGGACTTTTTGGTTTCTTTCTACGCGAACTTTCCTCTGACTCGCGTTTTCAGCAATTTCGAACGTATTTACGAGTCACATGAGTCAACATCTTTCATTATTTTGTGATCCCAGTAGGGCTCCGCAAGCTTATCACAATGGCCTCCAATCGATGGCCGGCCGCTGTGGACGAGCGGTCCTAAGCGCTTCAGTCCGGAACCGCGCGATCGCTACGGTCGCAGGTTCGAATCCTGCCTCGGCCATGGATGTGTGTGATGTCCTTAGGTTAGTTAGGTTTACTTAGCTCTAAGTCTAGGGGACTGATGACCTCAGATGTTAAGTCCCATAGTGCTTAGAGCGATTTGAACCATTTTTGAACCCAATCGATGTCCTGGCTAAACTCTTTTCCACGCTACACCAGTTTATAACTTTACACAAGTGTAATTCTTATCAAACACGCGCATGCGCCTACACTGTTTCGATAACGTCGCAACCAAAACAAATACTGAGCGACAAACACGTACAGACATAATTTATGCGTAGTGCGCTCAACTATTTGATACCTATTATTATTCTCTCAGTTATCAGCGATTCAAATCTGACGGCATTGCGCCACACAAAAAAGATCAACCGACAAGCGAACAGACATTTTCACTCCAAAAAAACTGTGTTCATTTCCTTTTTCATGTAAAATGGTGGTCACTAGAAGAATACATAGCGCCTCCGAAGACGGAGCAATGCCGAATATCACCAGCTGCAAATGCGGGAAAGGCCTGCGCTCCTCGGGGTAGCGCGCGCGTATTGTCCTCAGGAGTTCCTTGTGTTACTGATAGCGGAAAATCTATTATTGTTTCTTTTAACGAGATTGGATACCTTATTATTCTCTGACGGATCAAAGTTGTGCATTTGCTATCACTGAGAGGGTGTAACGAGAGCAATTTAACGTCGATCCCATGTGGTCGATATTTATTTGCGTGCAGTTAAATACTACCTCAGAGTTATTTGTAACGAACGATTTATTTATATTTTCTTCTGCTTCAAAGTTACAAGAAGGCTTACAAAATTTTTTAACTAGAGGTGAAGACTGAGTAAGATGAGGAGTTCAATGATGCTTTCGCTTTGAGGAAGGATTTTGCTATTGAGAAATTTCGGCAGTTTTCGGGTATATACTTGCTTTGCCGATCTGACGCAGATATTTAATTGGTGGCAGCAAATGTGGAAGAAAATCAGTGTCGTCATTCCTGCTATGTCTCCCACCAACAATATTTTAAAATTAATTTCCAAACCAAAGAAGCAAGCTTCGAAGGGAGCAGAGAGAATATACGAATAATTAACTTATTGAGCGTCCTAGACTGATGAAGATGTCAGTTTTATGTGGATTACAAAGCACGGCCACAAGGTCATTAAATAACTGAATAAAACGTAACACTGCATAGGACATTACTTCCGCAGTAAAGTTGAGTTCGTACGCTAACGAATACCAAGAGGGTCTTACCGCAACTGGGCCGACAGCATTCACGGTGTTAGATGACGACGACTGCACCCACACATTGCACAACTACTATGCGTGCGTAGGATCCGTCAGCCAACAGATACCAGTGTGCCGCTGAAGCGCGAAGGGTGGTTAGTGGTCGGAAAAGCGCGACTCGTTGGCCACATGCGGCCCTTGTGTGTGGCTTTTCCAGAAAATGCTACGTGCAGCTGTCCTTGTACAGCTCTAGATCGTCGCCAATTTAAAGAATTTTTTGTTGAAACAGAGAGTGAGCACATAGATCTTCTGCTGCATAACAAGGTACGTCGGTTGTCAAGAGGAATCTTCTCGCTTCCTTTTTAACTACAATTAAAACATTTCTCCTTGACAAGGATATTCGCTATCCAGAACTAAAAAACGATCAGCATATCCATAAATTTTATTACATAACGGTCTCATCTAAATCAGAGTGATCGTAAATTACTGAGGAAAGGAAATTTTTTTCGATGTTAGTCGCAGTTCTTCCATTCGAAAACAAATTATCTCTTTTGCTCTGGATTTTGAAAGAGAAAGTTTGATTCACACTGGAAGCCTGTTGAAACATCGCCAAGAAAATACTTCGGATATTGACATTTGCTATTTCAAAACACTTTTGAATATGAGGGAAGCTTCTTTTGACTTGTTTCAGAAATTCACAAACAGCGATGCGACGGTAAGCACTGTTAAAAAAAATCCTATTAATGCTACTGTAACAGTTCTATTTCTCTACCTTTAGTATTTGCATTAGTAACTTAGAAACGAAATTGCTGTATTTAAAAGAAAAAAAAGAATAATTGAGCTTGAAATTTGAATGTCTTCATGCGGATAATAGAAACTTAGGACAAAAAGCGAATATGAACTTAAGTCAAGCAGAAGTGGTCTGCTTCGAAAGGCCTAGGAAAGGAAGGTATGTTCTTAAACCCTAAATAGCGTTGCTGACTCATATCACCCGAAAAAATTGCGTTTGCTGTTCTTCCTTATTCTGGTTTATATATTCATGCGAACAATCATTTTCAAGAATGAGCTATATCAAGAGTAACATGAGTAGTTAACTTACAGAGCCTCTAATCGTACCTACAATTAGAAACAACAATGGTTCAAATGGCTCTGAGGAATATGGGAGTTAACATCTCAGATCATCAGTCCCCTAGAACTTAGAACTACTTAAACCTAACTAACCTAAGGACATCACACACATCCATGCCCGAGGCAGGATTCGAACCTGCGACCGTAGCGGTCGAGCGGTTCCAGACTGAAGCACCTAGAACCTCTCGGCCACCAGCGGCCGGCAGAAAATTTCACCTGCATAGTAAATTAAAACATACACAACATGGTTGTCGTACATTATTTCCTTACCAATGTATAGCTAGCGTAGCTTTTATATTTGACGGTCGCCTTCTGCTATATTTCAACGTTCTTCTGCCACAACATGTAATCCAACTATGTATTTCTCCATCAGAAGATAATGTTTTTATAAACGTGGAAACCATGCTAAAGAGGTTTTAATAAAACCTCCAATTACCAACTTAATGGCTGTTAGCTGTTCCTATAAGATTTCGTTCGAAGTTTGCTGCTCTAGCCATTTTGAAAAGTTTTTTGAAATGTTGAGAAATCTCTATTTAACGGCTTTCTGCTTTACTAGCAGTGTTATATATAACAAACTCTACATGCTTAGAATGTCTTGCCAAAGTTATTCTCCTAGAAACGAAATAAAAAGTTTGCTTTCGAATCCCGATTCTGCACACGGATTTCCCAAGAAGGAGTTTCTCTACACCTCACATACATTGCACTGCCTCCAATCTGGAAACAAACCCTTGGCTGTGACGAAACCGTTTCCCAGCGTATCTTACAAGAAGAAATTCGTATTTACACGGAACAATTACAGTTTTCCTTTCTACACACTATCTACAAAAGGAATGGGAAGGGGGAGGAGGTTAGCAATAGCAGCGCACTATGAACCCTGCGCCACTCACTGTGCGATTGCTCTCCGGACTAGACAGAAGCAGAAAAACGCTCTGATGCGTTGCTCGCAGAAGAAGAAGCGGCGCGCTGCCTGTGCTGGAGGAACGCTAGCGCCGGCCCGTGACCCGGCGTCCCTAACGACGCCCCCCCCCCCCCCCCCCCCCATAGCAGCGCCGTTAATTCGGTGTTTTTCCGCGCGGTGGCGCTAGGAAGCGCGGCCGGCGACTGGCAGCGCCTGACAAACTGCCACTCGCCGCTATTGCCAGCCACGCGCCCCGGCCATTTCATTCAGCCGCCCGCTCCAGGCCGTGCATGCATTTCGCCCCCCGCACAGTGGAGAGAGATTCACGGCGCTCCTCAACGGTTTTATCCTCTCCGGGGTGTGTACGACCTGCGGGGGCTCCTGCTTATATCAAGCACGGCCTTCTGTTCCCGCTCTCCCAGCTCATATATTACGGGATGCACTCTGCTACACTGATTCATCTTCCAGCAAGGACGCCCGCCAGAAGACAAAAGGAGTGCCGCATGCCTTGTCACCCCTAACAGGCACACCATGCTACTGTATTCGATAGTAAAAGGCTGTCTCGTAAAAATGAATATTCACGATCTAAATTATTGAAATACAGACAAGGTGGTGAACTGTCTCCAGTCTTGATTAAATGTGTAGATGAAAAAGTGATCAGAGAATTCAGGAAAAAGTGGCGTAAGTCTGACATCAAATTTGGAATACAAATTGATTGACTGGTAATGGGGTGGTGATCGTTTAGCATTTGCTGACGAATTGACAATTCTGGCACGCAGTGTAGAGATAGGACAGGGCCTAACAGAAATACTTTTTATTTATTTATTTATTTATTTATTTTGGTTCATCGGTCTTCTCACTGGTTTGATGCAGCCCACCACGAATTCCTCTCCTGTGACAACCTCTTCATCTCAGAGTAGCATTTGCAGCGTATGTCCTCAATTATTTCCTGGATGTATTCCAGTCTCTGCCTTTCTCTACAGTTTCTGCCCTCTACAGCTACCTCCAGTACCAATGAAACCATTCTCTGATGTCTTAACAGTTGTCCTATCATCCTGTCCGGCCGGCCTGAGTGGCCTAGCGGTTCTGGGCGCTACAGTCTGGAACCGCGCGACCGCTACGGTTGCAGGTTCGAATCCTGCCTCGGGCATGGATATGTGTGATGTCCTTAGGTTAGTTGGGTTTAAGTAGTTCTAAGTTCTAGGGGACTGATGACCCCAGAAGTTAAGTCCTAAAGTGCTCAGAGCCTATCATCTTGTCCCTTCTCCTCGTCAGTGTTTTTCACATATTCCATTCCTCTCCGATTCTGCGCAGAACCTCCTCACTCCTTATATTCATATGTAAACATCAGAAAAAGCAGGGCTACAAATCTTCTTCGGAAACCAGACGCAATAACGAGTAACTATGCTGCACCAACAGAATTGTGCCAAAAATGTCGAAATGTAAGAGGAATAGACAAATTTAAATGCGTGAGACAAGTCATATAGCCTAATGGAGGCAAAAAGAAGCTGTCTAAGAACGAAC
This sequence comes from Schistocerca piceifrons, assembly GCF_021461385.2. Classification (NCBI taxonomy): domain Eukaryota; kingdom Metazoa; phylum Arthropoda; class Insecta; order Orthoptera; family Acrididae; genus Schistocerca; species Schistocerca piceifrons. The sequence continues at coordinate 1,152,097,327 of NC_060138.1, forward strand.
GGATGAAAGAGTATCACAGAAAGAATAATCTTAGTAGTTTAAATGTAATCCTTAGCTGGAAAGGAAAAAAAAAAAGAAATTAATTTTGGACATCGCGACTGTATGTCGACAGCACCCGATTAACAAAAGTTAAAGCCAGTCTTAAAAGTACGCATGTCACATTTTATTTAAAACTGGTAACATCGTTTAAACAGCCATCCTCGAACCACAATGTCGGTGCTGGGATGGCAGCATTAATGAAGTAAAAGCTTCTATTAAGTGTGAGTCAACTCTGTAAAATTACTCCAACAAAGCCAACGCTGCCATTTAACTCTAGAAAGTTTCTTAACAGAAACCGGCCACCAAGTATTAAAAAAATTCTGCTTGGACTTTATTGAATCGTTTAAAAAATAAAAGAACGCAACCGATTGGCATTTGGGCGAAGCAGGGTTCAGATCCCTGCCTGGCCGTGGGTCCGCAGCTCGTGGTCGTGCACTAGCGTTCTCGCTTCCCGCGCCCGGGTTCCCGGGTTCGATTCCCGGCGAGGTTAGGGATATTCTCTGCCTCGTGATGACTGGGTGTTGTGTGATGTCCTTAGGTTAGTTAGGTTTAAGTAGTTCTAAGTTCTAGGGGACTGATGACCATAGATGTTAAGTCCCATAGCGCTCAGAGCCATTTCAACCAACCTGCCTGGCCTCCAGATTTCCTTGGTTTTCCTGGATCGATTTAGGCTAGTGACTGGATAGTTCCCTTCCCCATTCTTACGCATTTGGAGACTGATCTTTGCTTATAGTGATTTCGTTGTCAGCGCGTCAATAAACTCCAAACGTCATTCAATACGTAGGTGGTGACTTACAACTTTATTTGAAAAATGTCTCATTTCGGAAGTGCCGAGAACTACTGATGAAATAAAACTTTACTAACGGTCGTCATCACGTATCCTAAGTAGCAACGGAGCGAACACGTGACACACTTTGACTATCGAACTATCGATGCAGCCATATATCAAATGCTCACGGGAACAGTCATAATGCAACACACACACGTGGAGTTACACTAGTGAGCCAAAACTTTATGGCCACTTACTTAACAACGTGTTGGTCCACCTTTGGAACGCTGCCGCCAGGGTAGTACTGCTATGGCCCGGTTACCCCTCATGTTTTATTGTCACTGTTAACACATTTCGGTAAGAAGAACATCGCACTAAACTAATTTGTGACCACCCTATCGAATGGACACGTAAATTTCCGTTTTAAAACTCGTTTTGTTTGTAACGGGAAGCAAACCGACGCATTCCGCCGGCGGTGGGTGTTGCATGAAAGACTTAAGTAGTATTTGTTTGGGCTGACTTCAGCCACATTGCAAAAAGTAAACTGTAAATATCCGCCGAAATACCAGAGAAAATGCGCCTGACGATTCTTAGGAGGGACACCCCATACCTACTGCCGATTTACTTCCCCATTCTCCTACTGTTCGAGTTTACTCTTCATTTTTGACGGCATCATCATTTTTACATTAAGAGATTTTAATTCCGAGCCATTCCAGATCTTGCAACGCCTCTTCAATTCCACTGAGGCCGCGCCGTCGTTCGACACACACGCGCACACACACACACACACACACACACACACACACACACACACACACACACACACAACATATGCCTTACGAAGCGACGGCATCGTTTACATCCCGTCAGAGTCCATTCGCGCACACAGATTCCCGTTGTTAGCGTTCAGCTGTGTATGCGGGACGCGAGCGTCGGCGAGCACTTCAGGAGAGATAGATGGGGCGATTGCTCGCTGGGATTGAAATGCCGACGCGAAATGACAAAGCGTCCAGTGACAGCCGAGCTGTGGATGCGAATTACCGACCTGCTGTATGGCGGCATTACAGCGCTGGACGCGCGCTCGTATGTGTGTGTGTGTGTGTGTGTGTGTGTGTGTGTGTGTGTGTGTGTGTGTGTGTGTCGAACGACGGCGCGGCCTCAGTGGTACACCAGCGGCTCCTAGTTTATGCGTGGAGTTACCTCAGTGAGCGATCGAACCTAGCAATATATCTGCAGAACTAGGTACGCAACGGACGGGACATTCAAACTGGCAAAGTGCGCTCAAATTGAAAAGTAACCATTACCCACAGCTGAGGTCACTATAAGTCGCGTACGGAACAAATGTTCATTACCGGCACTGGTGGGAGAAGGTGGTTGAGGCGTACATGTTATCAGATTGCCAGAGTTCGTGCCAATATACTGCGTTAAATTCCATAGTTCTTCTGGAAACAAAGTGTTGATGGTGATCCGCCCACCAGATGGAACGCAAAATTTGTCGGTCTTAATGCGAGGGACACGAAAAAATAGACATACTTCTTGATACCGTCTACCTTCATCTGGATACCTTGAACCCAGAAGATCCTAAGGAAGACCCCGAATTCTGGGGACAAAGTTGGTGGTTGAAATTTCGTGAAAATACCTCGCCGCAGCTTAAAATGCCGTTGTTTTAATGATTGACACCGCAACTCTCTCCTCTGCTTCGCGATAATACAAAACGAGTTGCCCTTCTTGGAACTTTTTTGTTGTTCTCCGTCAAGAATATTTGATACGGATCCCTTACCGCGCAGCAATGCTACAAAAGAGGACGAATAAGCTTAGTGCAGTCAGTCTCTTTAGTACCCCCCAGGTTAGCCGAGCACGCTAACGCGCTGCTTCCTGGACTCGGGTAGGCGCGCCGGCCCCGGGTCGAATAAGCCCGGCGGATTAACGACGAGGGCCGGTGTGCTGGCCAGCCTGGATGTGGATTTTAGGAGGTTTTCCACATCCGCCTAGGTGAATACCGGGCTGGTCCCCACGTCCTGCCTCATTTACACGGCTCGCAGACATCTGAACACTTTCGCACTCTTCCATGCGTTATTCTAGTCACAGACAGTTGGGGTACACTAATTCCTTCCCAGGGGGTATGGGGTGGCGGCAGGAAGGGCATCTGGCCACCCCTTCAACTGACATTGCCACATCCGATTAACCATGGCGACCCTGCGTATCCGTGGGAAAAAAGGGACAAGCAAAAGAAAGACAGAAAGAAAGAAAGAAAGTCAGTTCCATTAGTAGACCTGTTGCATCTTCTAAAGAGTTCTGCCAGCAAAACGCAGCCTTTGGTTCGCCTTCCCTACAACATTATGTACGAGATCGTTCCAGTTTGGATTGTAGTTGTAATGCCTAGGCATTACTAGTATTTAGATATGTGTGGTTAATGGTGTAATCAGAATTTGACGGACTGCTTTTAGTACTCTTGTGGATGACATAACACATTTCATTGCTCAGAGTCAATTGCACCTTTTCGCACCATATCTTTCCTAAGTCATTTTGAAATGGTTTTGATCATCTGAAGTTTTTTTTTCTTTTATTTGAGTCATCAGTCTTCTGACAGGTTTGATGTAGCCCGCCACGAATTCCTCTCCTCTGCCAACCTCTGCATCTCAGAGTAGCAACACCGAGCGAGGTGGCGCAGTGGTTAGCACACTGGAGTCGCATTCGGGAGGACGACGGTTCAGTCCCACGTCCGGCCATCCTGATTTAGATTTTCCGTGATTTCCCTAAATCGTTTCGAGCAAATGCTGGGATGGTTCCTTTGAAACGGCACGGCCGATTTCCTTCCCTGGTCCGATGAGACCGATGACCTCGCAGTTTTGTCTCCTCCCCCAAATCAACCCAACCGAACTCAGGGTAGCACTTTCAACCTACGTCCTCCAACTATTTGCTGGTTGTATTCCAACCTCTGTCTTCCTCTACAGTTTCTGCCCTTAAGTGCTCCCTCTGGCACCATGGAAGTCGTTCCATGATGCCTTAATAGATGTCCTATCATCCTGTCCCTTCTCCTTGTCAGTCGACCTGTAGAACCTCATCTCAAATGTTTCAATTCTCTACTGTTCCGGTTTTCCCACATTCCATATTTCACTACCATACAATGCCACAAACCGTGATGACTTTACTAGTTGATAAATTGCAGCAGCATCAGCAAACAATCTAAGTGGGGTGCTCAGATTGTCTTATAAATCGTTTATGTGGATTAGGAACAGCAGAGGGCGTGTATTACTTCCTTGGAGAAGAGCACTGTAATTATTCACAGGTGACAGATTACCTTTAGATGAAACTCGATGGTAGCTGCCTTGAAGTTAGTTCAAACAAGGAACCTCCACATCGCACCCCCCTCAGATCTAGTTATAAGTTGGCACAGTGGATAGGCCTTGAAATACTGAACACAGATCAATCGAGAAAACAGGAAGAAGTAGTGTGGAACTATGAAAAAAATAAGCAAAATATACGAACTGAGTAGTTCATGTGCAAGATATGAAGGATAATGTGAGCACAGGAGGGCCGTGGTCCTGTGGTTAGCGTGAGCAGCTGTAGAACGAGAGGTCTTGGTTCAAGTCTTACCTCGAGTAAAAAGTTTAATTTTTTATTTTCAGACAGTTATTATCTGTCCGTCCGTGTCAATTATCAAAGTTCTGGCACTCACACATAATCAACTTCGCTCTCCAAAATTCCAGGACATGTTCAGATTTGCTTCGACATATGCAGGATTTGACGGGCTACACACGGAAAAATTTGAAAACGTTAAAAACATATGTTTCGACAGAGCACAGGGAAAACTGTGCGACTGTGAAACTGTTGCATTCATTTGTTGCAGTTTATGTGACAAACTCTTATGTTTTCATCACTTTTTTGGGAGTGATTATCACATCCACAAGAAAACCTAAATCGGGCAAGGTAGAAGAATCTTTTTGCCCATTTGCCAAGTGTACAAGTTAGGTGGGTCGACAACATATTCCTGTCATGTGACGCACATGCCGTCACCAGTGTCGTATAGAATATATCAGACGTGTTTTCCTGTGGAGGAATCGGTTGACCTATGACCTTACGATCAAATGTTTTCGGTTTCCCTGTGGAGAGGCACGTCCTTTCGTCTACTAATCGCACGGTTTTGCGGTGCGGTCGCAAAACACAGACACTAACCTTATTACAGTGAACAGAGACGTCAATGAACGGACGGACAGATCATAACTTTGCGAAAATAAATAAAATACTCTTTTCACTCGAGGGAAGACCTGAACCAAGGACCTCTCATTCCGCAGCTGCTCATGTTAAGCACGGAACCACGGCGCTCCTGTGCTCACATTCTCCTTGATGTTGCCTATCTTGCGCATGGACAACTCAGTTCGTATATTTTGCTTTTTTTTTTCATAGTTCCACACAACTTCTTCCTGTTTTCTCGATTGATCTGTGTTCAGTTTTTCAAGGCCGATCCACTGTGCCAACTTATAACTAAATGTGAGGGGGGTGCAATGGGGAGGTTCTCTTGTAAGGTTGGTTACTTAAAGATGAAGCGAATATAAATTACAGCTAATGGTTCTCGCTCTTGAGTTTGCCTCGAAATTCTAAAATGTAGTACTTGCAATAGTGTAGTAACTCCACAGTGTCCTTCGGCGACGCTTCTTGCCTGCGTGCCTCAGACCTAGCAGCAATGCCTGTCGGCTCGCGGACGTGATGGAGAGGAAGGGCGAGCGAGGGAGAGGGCTATCGGGGAGCGACAGTATCAGGAGTGAGGGCCGCGGCTGGCCAGATTTATGCCCCCGGAAAGCAGCAGTCTGTCTCCGGCTGTCGCGACCTACATCTGAAATTATGATGACGCGGGCGGCGTGGACGCGCGGCGAGCATCCGTCTCCCGCAGGCCCACAGGATGCGGGCGATGCGGCCGCGACCAGCTGACGTGCGGGGTCGATACACGCATCCGTCCCTCCACGGCCGCTGCGGGCGCACCGCCAGCTTAATCAGCCGGCAGGAAAGGCGTCGCGCGACGCTAACAACAAAGGCACGACCATCTCCTCGACGACGTCGCCAACTCGCCGCTCGAAAGCGATTACCGATCGTCAGAAAGTAATTTCTATACCTCAGACACCTGCAAGTCACTAAATCAGTGGTCCCCAGCCTGGGGGTAATTACCCCCTGAGGGGTAAAACGAAATTTTCTGAGGGGTAAAAACTAAACGATTCGATACTGCTTCAGTCACAAAACAAAATTATTTTCAAAAGATCATTTCTATTATCATAATTTTGTAAGACTATAATACTGAAACTTCCTGGCAGATTAAAAGTGTGTGCCGGACCGAGACTCGAACTCGGGACCTTTGCCTTTCGCAGGCAAGTGCAAGTGCCCGCGAAAGGCAAAGGTCCCGAGTTCGAGTCTCCACCCGGCACACAGTTTTAATTTGCCAGGAAGTTTCATATCAGCGCACACTCCACTGTAGAGAGAAAATTTCATTCTAGAAGCAGTATAACTGCACAACCACCACCGGCAGTGACGTGAAATGTATTGGCGGCGCAGTGAAAGACTTGCAAGGAGTGGCCGACCGTGAATGGACGTCACGTGACAGGATGGCCGGACGCGATGCGCTATCGGTTCTTTCTTTAAAAATGACCCTCGTGCCTATAAACAGGCCAGGTGATCTAGCGATAAACCGCGTGCCTGGAAACGGAGATGTCGGGTGATAGAATTTCTGTTGCCCCACTGATTTTTCAGTCTTCGTTTCAACCCGGCATTCGACTCTCAAAGATGTGCAGATCAAGCACGTTCCGCAATGGAGAGCACATTTTGTAACAGTTGTCTACTCCCACTGTGAACAGTTAGCTTTCTTATCTGAGAAGAACTTGTGAGTAACACTTGTGATCCACCGCGAATCCCTTTGTCATTCAGTGTAACACACACACACACACACACACACACACAAACCAAATATCATCCATCTTTCATCATTTGCAAAATAAGTGTTCCAAGGAAATTCTTTCATTCTACAGTTTAGTTAGGTACTAAATTTTGTGGTAATGTGGGGAAGGGCAACAAACAGCAGGGGAGGAGGGAGAAATCACTCCGTCTTCAGGCCACAAGCGGCCCATCGGGACCATCCGACCGCCGTGTCATCCTCAGCTGAGGATGCGGCTAGGAGGGGCATGGGGTCAGCACACCGCTCTCCCGGTCGTTATGATGGTTTTCTTCGACCGGAGCCGCTACTATTCGGTCGAGTAGCTCCTCACTTGGCATTACGAGGCTGAGTGCACCCCTAAAAATGGGAACAGCACATGGCAGCCAGGATGGTCACCCATCCGAGTGCCGGCCACGCCCGACAGCGCTTAACTTCGGTGATCTTAACGGGAACCGGTGAATACACTGCGTCAAGGCCGAGGAGGGAGAGAGTGAGGGGTATTAGCTACTGTCTAATTGCACTCAGAGTTAATGGTCTATGGAAGGTTGGGAATGGCTGCACTAAAACGATAAAGACAGACACTCCACGCACGAACAACTTAAGCTGCGACCCTGAAACTTGGTGGTGGTGTTACTCCATCGTATTCTCTATGCGCGGTGTCAATGGCCGTGCTGAGAAGCATACATAGGTTCCCGTCAGATCACGAAACTTAAGCACTGTCAGGCGTGGCCAGCACTTGGATCGGTAACCGTCGAGGGAAGCCGTGCGCTGCTGACAGTTTCCCCTTTGCCTTTACGGTAGAGGGGACAGGAAAGGTGGTGGCGTGGAGTCCCTGATCACCAATCTTTGAGCCAAATGTCCTGGATGGAATTCCAAACGTCTTCACGGTGTCCCCATAAAGTGAGGGCACGCGGCACTGTTCGTAAACCATCCGTGGGATGGGGATGTTGAGCTCAGCGGTCTCCTTCCTGCTATTCGAAAGGGGTACGTTGTGTGCCAGCACTACGTTTCACGCTCTCTCTTCTTTCATCATCTACAACACGAACATGACACTACACTACACAAAAACCTATTACAGTCACCCATATTTAATAAATAGATGATGTCGCGGCGCGTGGCCTCGCGGTTACAGGCGCCATGTCACCAATGACTGAGCTCCCCCTCCCCCCCCCCCCCACCCTCCCGCTCCCGGATGTTCAAGTCCTCCCTCGGGCATGGGTGTGTGTGTTGTTCTTAGCGTAAGTTCGTTTAAGTAGTGTGTAAGTCTAGGGACCGATGACCTTAGCAGTTTGGTCCCATAGAAATTCATACACATTTGAACATTTTTGAATAAATAGATACACTAATAAACACATCTCTCATACTTCGCAAAGGAAAGGTGTCAGTGGGCACGAAGGATAGGGAAAACTTTTCCAATTAGGAGGCTGAATCTGTCCTTCTGGGTCTCCTAGCCATTCATGCCGAACGTCTTTACTGTAGTGTATATATGGTGAAAATTATTTAAACCAACAAACTCTGGGAGATTGCACAGAACACCAAAACAAATATTTTTCTCTAATGTGATATTTTCCCCCCGACAGTTTCTTAAAGCAGTAGAAGGCGTTTTCTCTGGACGAAAATTTCTTAATACCGACAAAATCTGAGAAGCTGTATGCGACATTGTAAACACTTTTTCTACTGTGTTTTCCCGTGAGGCATCGTTTTACGAGGACATCAAATCTCACTTACAATAGACAAACAGTGACGCAAATAACTTTTAATTCTTTATCTTCAGTGGGCAGGAACACTAATGCAACTACGTAAATTACAGTAGTCGGCTAAAATTGCCTTCATTACCAAAGGTTACACCGACGGATCATGTTCTGTCTAACGTTGTCAAAGACTGCAGGAGTGTTCTTAATTCCTCCTGTTGCTGCAACTGTCCGGACAAACAGATCCGCCTCCGATTCAACAGGTTTTATGTCAACAAGATACCGCATCTCCTACCACAAAAACATTTCAGAGAGGTCAATTCCCGGGACCGAGTAGACGATGGTACAGGTCCACCTCTGGCATTCCACTTTACTTGAAGCTGTCAGTTCAGGAATCGACGCACAGGTCGACCGAAATGTGACGGCACTCTGTGATGCCGAATCGATATGAGCTGTCTTGTAGGAAGTGGCACGTCAACTCTGGCAATAGTCTACGCTGACTAAATTGCAGTAATGTCTGCATTTAATGGCCTAGATAAAAGATACGGCCCGATTAAGTAGTCACGAACAACACTTGCCCACACATTCACGTAGAACAGCACACGATGAGTGGGAGTAAGTGTGGCATGTGAATTAAACTCACTCCAAACATGCAACGCTAATATTGAAGACTCCAAATTATCATGAAGGGCGTTTCTTACATTCGTCTGATTCGTCCCTACGTTACGCACAGTTGCACGAGTGCTGATTGAAGGATCTTGCTCCAACATGCAGCAGAGCAGCTTCTTGAAATTGCAGAGTTGGTACCGTGTGACTTCGTCACTATCCAGATGATCTGCTAAATCACACGGTCTCACGCCGACGTTGATTCACAGCAGTAAACGTCCAGTGACACTGTGTATGGCGATTGGGATATTGTTGTTGATAAACCAGATGTGTTGTTCGTTGGTTGTCCTGCGTTCTTCACCATATCCGACACTTCTGTGGCTCATGTTGGAACACATCTGGTAAACACAGCAAGTGCAGCAATCTGCACAATAGCTGAAAGACCTTTGCGTTCGATTCCTTACTCGAGGATGTACGCCCACAGTTTCACTATTTAAAAATTACTTCTTTATTTTGATGAAAATGGCTCTGAGCACTATGGGACTTAACAATGAGGACATCAGTCCCTAGAACTTAGAACTACTTAAACCGAACTACCCTAAGGACATCATAGACATCCATGCCCGAGGCAGGATTCGAACCTGTGACCGTAGCGGTCGCGCGGTTCCAGACAGAAGCGCCTAGAACCGCTCGGCCACACCGGTCGGCTATTTTGATGACAATTCATGTACTTATCGAAATACTGTCAACATATTACGTTTCCATTATTCTGTAAACAATGCAAATAGGCATTAAATTTACTTAGAAACTATCTTGGCTACCCCATAGCCAACGGAAAATTTCCAAGGTATTATCTCGCAGGCGACCATAGAAGGTACACAAGATAGTTTCTGAGAGAACTCATGAGGAATAATCTTTCTGTCTGCAGCGGCTCTGCTTAGAGACGGCACCAACTATGTTGCCATTTATAACTCAAAAGACTTGTGAATATCGTTATTGTCTGCTGACGGCCAAATTCAAGTATAGCATCGATAGATAACAATTCTGAATGGTGTTCCTGGCAGAATGGTTAATCTATGCATGGAATCACTAACAGAAATTGTTTCAATGGAATTCCAAAAAGACTTGCTGTGTGCATTACGCATTATCCGACGCATAGTACGTCACGACTATAATGACGCCAGACTCGGCCGTTTCAGGGCTTAGTCATAACGTCAGCATCTTCTCTGCTGTAGTAACATCGACGTCACTTCATTTCCTCTCCGAGAATACGGTTGAAATCTCATTACCGAACAAAAAGCGGCTAATGTCAAAGGTGAGTAAGAACAGCAGAGAAGCGGCAGATTTTTTCATTTCAGAAGACATCGTATCCTCCACAACAGTTTTCGTTATTCCTAGTCAATTTCCTTTAAATTAAGGCTGAAAACAAGGAAACTGCGTTTTCTTTCTACTAATAATTATTTATTTCGAACTGGTTTTCGGCTTAATGGGCCACCGTCGATAAGGAACTGGCCAACGTTAACAAGGAACCCTTGCTTGTAGAAAACGAAATATTAAAAATTAAGGTACTACACTTACTGTGGAACGTTTCAGTACCGACCTTGGTATGAGGCAACTGAACTACTGCTCAGATGTCCCTCAGTATTTTGGAGGGAAGCAATATTTGGGTTCAACGTCCAGTCGAGTATTTCAGAGGCGGACAGAAGCTCGGACTGGGGACAGATGAGAAAGGACACGATTTTCGGAGAAAGCAAGGTAGTGCTTGCCTTGGGCGTTTTAGGAAAACCACTGAAGATCTAAGTCTGGACGGGCCCACAAGGATTTGAAACGTTGTCCCCCTGAATGTACTTCCATTATGCCAACCACTTGTTCGGTCGCAGTACTTTGCCTATGAGCGCAATCATATGTCGTAGATGCTTGATTTAGTTCACCCCATCTGGGTTCAGTCTGGCCAAGCTGTCTGCTGACTCGAGGGCGCAGTCCTGTGACACGCCACTATGCCATTCCACTATAATTAACATAGCATTCAACGTAAGGGGCCGCTTGCCAATGTTTCGGTAGTGAAAATAATTTATTAATATTCAGAATAGCGACAGTGAGAACTACTAATGCAAAAGGTACATTTGTATCTCGTGATGTAGTGCTTAGTCTCGCAGCCTCTACGTCGCGGTTTCCCCGGTTCGATTCCCAGCTAGGTCAATTTCTTTGTTCGAAGACTGAGTGTTTGCACTGCTCCAATCATTTCATCTGAAGACATGCACGGAAAAACGGGCTAAGCCTCAAAAGTAAAAACTTAGAGATAAGTGTTGCCATCTGTTGCTGAGTACGAGAACTATCAAAATCGACATTGGTCTCATTCCCAAATAATGCTAATTAGCATATTTAGCAGTGAGACCACTGTCGATTTTAATAGTTGCCTTAACCAGCAACAGGCGGCAACACTTATCTCCAAGTTTTTACATTTGGGGGTTAGCCCGTTTTTCCGCTGATGTCTTCATTTAATCTTCGTCATAAAGACGCACAAGCCGCGACGTGCGGAAGTACGCTGCGGCTGTGTGCAGAGGTGCGCTTGTTTAGTGCGGCGCGCCGGTTGAGCTGAAGGGAAGGGTGGACTGAACTTTATTACCCGATCACGATATTACTGCATTTGGTCTCCAGGGGCCGTAATCGGAATCACGTGGTGACGTTACAATAAACAAGTACAGTGATGACTAAGGAAAACGCAGCGCATTGTGAATGATTACAAGACAGTTGTACATATACTGTCAAGTGGTTCAGTGTGTCCTCGTGAAATATCACAATAACAACTGCTACAGAAGCGCACTTTACTCCCAGATGCAGTAAGATTGCAGTCGACTAATAACGTGTTTCCTTCAAGGAGAGATACGTAGTTATTTAGTTTTAAGAGGAACACCGATAAACCTACGCAGAAATAGACGATGAATGATGTGAAGTTGCTTATTGAGAAAGTAATAAGTATACAGATTAACAAAGCTGCGAATACTGTGCATGTAAAATGTCTAAATAACGAAGTCTGTGAACGATTGGTCACGATGACTGCTGGTAGCCAAAAACTTAAGCATAGTGTTGGATCTTTCAGCACAAACATCCGCAGATACTGGCTTGCGCTCTGTGAGAGTTTGTAATTTGTCGTTAGAAGTACCGCTCGAGGGGATCAGAAAATTGCTTAGTATATGTGGGACAGTTTATGGTATCAGGGGAAATTTTTTTTTACGATAAATTAAATGGCAGTCGAATAGCTAAAGCAGAACTGGTTCAAATGGCTCTGAGCACTATGGGACTTAACATCTGAGGTCATCAGTCGCCTAGAACTTAGAACTACTTAAACCTAACTAACCTAAGGACATCACACACATCCATGCCCGAGGCAGGATTCGAACATGCGACGGTAGCGGTCACGCGGTTCCAGACTGAAACGCCTAGAACCGCACGGCCACACCGGCCGGCTAAAGCAGAATTACAAAAGCATATATCCTGTTTTGTGACTGTCTGCGGTCACAGGGCGCATGTTGTGTATGAAAACCAACCCCGGACCAATTCCGTGAAGACCTGAAGAAAACTGTAAAGGTAGACGTCGTGCACTACTGCCCATTTAAAGAAAGTCAACTGGGAGTAACGACATATGTCACAGCTTTTTCAGGGAGGACTGACCCCACTATGGGTAGACCACGGCTTGAAAGCGAGAGATGTGAATGAAGACTTTAGCAGAAATTGTCGTCGAAGGGAGAGAGAGTGGAATGAAGAACGGCTTAGCAAATATTAACGTAAACTGATCGACGAGGATTTTATCAGCTTCACTGGCAACGCGCAGGGTGAGGAACGTCAGAATGCTACGGATGCGGGAGATAATACGGTGATGGTAGCAAGCGTTGATGAAAGCAAAGCAAATCTGAAACGCAGTGAAACTAGCTATTCCGTGAATGCACAAAACAAATGCGACGACGAATCTTGGACTGATGCAAGCACTATGCTGGAACAATCCGCTTGCGTTGGATGCAGCTACAAAACCTCTTTTACACTGCGACAATCGTCAAAATATTCATTGTAAAGGCACTAAACAGCAACATTACCTTGCGAAAAACAGACAAAGCAAGCAGCGACGAAGCTCTCTCGTGCACCAGAAAACGTAAAAGAGAAAAGAAGGGCGATAAAATTGTGCTAATCTCTGTGCTGCACGTCTAATAATCCCATGAGCTACCCAAACGGCCGGACAGCAAAAGATTATACAGGTTGTTACAAAAAAGGTACGGCCAAACTTTCAGGAAACATTCCTCACACACAAAAAGAAAAGATGTTATGTGGACATGTGTCCGGAAACGCTTAATTTCCATGATAGAGCTCTTTTTAGTTTCGTCAGTATGTACTGTACTTCCTCGATTCACCGCCAGTTGGCCCAATTGAAGGAAGGTAATGTTGACTTCGGTGCTTGTGTTGACATGCGACTCATTGCTCTACAGTACTAGCATCAAGCTCATCAGTACGTAGCATCAACAGGTTAGTGTTCATCACGAACGTGGTTTTGCGGTCAGTGCAATGTTTATAAATGCGGAGTTGGCAGATGCCCATTTAATGTATGGATCAGCACGGGGCAATAGCCGTGGAGCGGTACGTTTGTATCGAGACAGATTTCCAGAACGAAAGTGTCCCGACAGGAAGACGTTCGAAGCAATTAATCAGAGTCTTAGGGAGCACGGAACATTCCAGCCTATGACTCGCGACTGGGGAAGGCCTAGAACGACGAGGACACCTGCAGTGGACGAGGCAATTCTTCGTGCCGTTGACGATAACCCTAATGTCAGCGTCAGAGAAGTTGCTGCTGTACAAGGTAACGTTGACCACGTCACTGTATCGAGAGTGCTACGGGAGAACCAGTTGTTTCCGTACCGTGTACAGCGTGTGCAGGCACTATCAGCAGATGATTGGCCTCCACGGGTACACTTCTGCGAATGGTTCATCCAAAAATGTGTCAATCCTTATTTCAGTGCAAATGTTCTCTTTACGGATGAGGCTTCATTCCAACGTGATCAAATTGTAAATTTTCACAATCAACATGTGTGGGCTAACGAGAATCCGCACGCAATTGTACAATCACGTCATCAACACAGATTTTCTGTGAACGTTTGGGCAGGCATTGTTGGTGATGTCTTGATTGGGCCCCATGTTCTTCCACCTACGCTCAATGGAGCACGTTATCATGATTTCATACGGGATACTCTACCTGTGCTGCTAGAACATGTGCCTTTACAAGTACGCCACAACATGTGGTTCATGCACGATGGAGCTCCTGCACATTTCAGTCCAAGTGTTCGTACGCTTCTCAACAACAGATTCGGTGACCGACGGACTGGTAGAGGCGGATCAATTCCATGGCCTCCACGCTCACCTGACCCCAACCCTCTTGACTTTCATTTATGGGGGCACTTGAAAGCTCTTTTCTACGCAACCCCGGTACCAAATGTAGAGACTCTTCGTGCTCGTATTGTGGACGGCTGTGATACAATACGCCATTCTCCAGGGCTGCATCAGCGCATCAGGGATTCCATGCGACGGAGGGTGGATGCATGTATCCTCGCTAACGGAGGACATTTTGATCATTTCCTGTAACAAAGTGTTTGAAGTCACGCTGGTACGTTCTGTTGCTGTGTGTTTCCATTCCATGATTAACGTGATTTGAGGAGAAGTAATAAAATGAGCTCTAACATGGAAAGTAAGCGTTTCCGGACACATGTCCACATAACATATTTTCTTTCTTTGTGTGTGAGGAATGTTTCCTGAAAGTTTGGCCGTACCTTTTTGTAACACCCTGTACTGTTAACAAACGAACCAATAAACCTACAGCATGAAGCCAAATTTCGGCTGTGTAATATGGAGTATTACTCGTAGTAATCTGACGCAAATGATATGCATGCTGTGAAATGCACCAAGACAAGTGGAACTGAAATGAATGTATGAAATGCAGAAACACTTTTTCTATTTAACGAGACCACTTCAGTAGTGAATCTAACTCACAGTTACGATATGATTCAAGAGTATCACAATCACTTTGACGAGAAATTTAAGTACAACCTGTTCTAATGTGTCTGACTGCTACACCAGTTTTTCTTTTTGTCTATACTAGGTAACCCCGAAGCCAATAATCACACGGACTGAGGTCTGGGGACCTGGGAGGCCAAGCATGACGAAAGTGGCGGCTGAGCACACGATCATCACCAAAAGACGCGCGCAAGCGATCTTTCACGCGTCTAGCAATATTTTGTTTTGGTTCTAATAAAACCCCATGTCATTCCAAGCATGTGTGTCAATTTTTACCTGTCTATCTACATTATTCCGTGGTTTATTAAGTTTTCAAATTTATACTGACTTTTTGATCACCCTGTACTTCCTAAGATTCTGTACGATATGGCCTTGCTTCTTCCTGTGCATTCTACAAACGAAATGATTCTTCTCCAGACCATTTTTATTATGACGTCATGCACCGCATAAAGATGTTAGATTGTTTAAATCTTTGATTTCCAGCTGAGTCGGCGGTTTTCTTCGCCCAGGAACTGGGTGTTTCTCTTCACTACAAAGGCGCAAAAGTCGCCGAAATGTCATACAAAAAAAAGGTTTGCCCGAGGCGGTCGAACAACCTCACAGTGGGGTCTCGCGGCTAATAACGCTATAGGATCATTCATGCATTCATTGTTCCTTTTTATTTTAGAATGTAATGGAGATAGTTTGGTAAAGGATAGTTGCAATCAGTTTAGGTGTGTTACGAAACTGGTGTATTTTGTGCCAGTAAAACGACTGTAATGTACTCTGTTTATATTGCTTCATTTACTTGTTATTACCTTCAAATGCCTTACTCTAAGGCAAAATATTGTGATTAATTAATGCAATATAATTTGAAATTTAATTAAAATCTGTCACTACATAAATGTTGCCCAGTGTGGGGCCTACTAAAATGCATAGTACAACACACGGTTCCGTTCAGAAGACCTAAAACTCATGTTACTCATTTTACGCGTATTTCTTTGTTAGCTGTGTGAACTATTCATTTCGTACAGTGGCTACAGATGATCATTTCCAAGTTGCCAGAAATGTATTAAAAAACCTCGGCTGTACAAAAACCGTTCTGAGAACCGCGCTTGCTAGCTCGCCGCTTTCCGGATTCAGGCAGGCACGCCGGCCTCTGATGGGCGCACGACCCAACCAGTCTCCCCGCTCAAAATATGAATGTAACGTAGATGGTTCTACCCGAAGGTGTAAAATTTCTTTCTTGCATAAATATTAAGGAAAAACGACACCATTATCTTGCTGTTGCTTAAATATGAATCCGTGATTTTTTTGTACCATTCCATTTAGCGTTACCCAGGGTACATCACGAGAAAGCTAACGGTCTCATGTTTTACTTCATAGAAAACTAATTTCACATACTGCATTAAGTAAGTTTGCCACTTGTTTCTTCATGAATTTAAAAATCGGACTTTTCCCTCTTTCCGGTTTTCGAGGCATTGATTGCAATTTTGGTGTCGAGTTCAATTTCCTTCGGCACCTCAATAAATCTGTATACATTTGGCCTACATGACTGAACTGACTATCGTACCAACTGTGGAAACTTACGGAAGCATTGGTGGTCTCTGTCTACAGTATGTACTTCTGCCCTGTCTCTCCGTTGCTGGGATTGCTATCCTCGTTTACCGTCCCATGGATGTATATCGATGGGGTACGCTGCTCTCCGTACTCTACTAGACGCTGGTGATGGAAGTCCGTCGTTCAGCGGCACGATAGTCTGGGTGCTTTATGTTTGATCTTCAAGTGCATAGTCTTCGAGTGTCACTCCTTAGAGTTTGCCTTGCGCAGTTAGACTGGAGTTTATTTTGTCTTGTGGTGCTCCCGCTTTCCGTTAAAGATGGTTAAGCTCGATTCGGCACCCCGTACGACGCTTAGCAGCTCAGCAGGCGGGTCGGAGCCACCTTCGCGACTAAACGGAAGCCTTTGGACTGAGAGGTCTTGTATTTTGCATATTGTTCATAAATTGTTGTTTTGGTATTAAGTTGGCTGAGGTTTCTTATGGATTTCCCGGCGTTTGGCCTGTTGTCCGGCCCGGGCTAGGTCTCGTTATTTTAAAAGTCGGTCCTTGTTTTGGCTTAGTACGATTTTGGTTTACTGCCTGGTGGTTCTGGTAGTACGTCGGGTCGCTGCGGTTGTGTTGCATTTTGTATGGGGCTGTGTGCTCGGAGCCGTGGAGTACCATTTGTGTGAACTGCTTCACTGGGGAGTACTGAAGAAATGGCTCTGAGCACTATGGGACTTAACATCTATGGTCATCAGTCCCCTAGAACTTAGAACTACTTAAACCTAACTAACCTAAGGACATCACACAACACCCAGTCATCACGAGGCAGAGAAAATCCCTGACCCCGCCGGGAATCGAACCCAGGAACCCGGGCGTTAACTGCAACTTGGGTACTGAGAAATTTATTAGTGTAATTACAGAAGATTTAATAGTGGCACATGCCCCTTTACCTGTTTCGTAATCTGTTAATTACCGAAAGATCTTAAGCTCATAGTCATATGATGTGATTTCCTTAAATTGTTGTATTTTTATGTCATGTTATTGTTTTTTTTTTTTAATTTGCTGATCACTGGTGTACTGTTACAAATATTAAAATGTTTCAGATAGCTATTACATGGGTGGAACGCGCGGAACCGCAACGGAGAGAGTAGTTGCGTGCCTTACGTGTCCGTTGTTGTCGCGGCCTGGTGTCCGTTGTTTGTTTTGGTGCACCTGAGTTAAGTATTGTGTTGCCTCCTCCCTTGCGGCCCCGTCGTGTTCTTCTCATAAACATTTCCTTCAAGGCATTTTAGTTAATTTTATACTAGTATTATTTTAATTTCTTACATTGGTAAAATTGCGCGGCCTTCATTATGCACACTGTTTGTCACAGCGGAGTTGACGTCCCATTGTAATTTCTTAAACTCCATTGTGTGTGCCCTTCGTGATACATATTGTTTGACATAATAGATTTGAGTATGGCAATTATAATGTCTCAAATATCATGATGTGCGTATGGTTCAAAAATGGTTCAAATGGCTCTGAGCAATGGGACTTAACATCTATGGTCATCAGTCCCCTAGAACGTAGAACTACTTAAACCTAACTAACCTAAGGACGTCACACAACACCCAGTCATCACGAGGCAGAGAAAATCCCTGACCCCGCCGGGAATCGAACCCTGGAACCCGGGCGCGGGAAGCGAGAACGTTACCGCACGACTACGAGCTGCGGACTGTGCGTGTATAATTGTGCAATAAATGGATGATTGTTATTTCTATTTTGGGCGCCCTTCATGCCTCCTTTCTTGTCCCTATTGGTACGCTATCCTTGTACTTGTGTTGGTAAGCCACAACAGATTCAGTAAACAACCGTAAATGCTAGTGTTTATATTACTGTCTTGCAAAGAAATAATTGTAATGGTCAAATTCCGTCGAATTATTTAATTTTAATTTCCATGTACCTGAGTCACCTGCCACAAGTTTTACCGTGTACAGAAGCGAGAACAAAGAATACTGAAAACAAAGACGATACAATTTCATTGTTAATACCGGAGGTCCTTTTGCGCCAAGAGCGGTGAAAGTCCATATTCTCTCTCTCGCGAAACTTGAACAGAGTGAAGAAGCTCGCCTTGACGTTTAACGGCAGCTATTAGGAAAATATAATCACCTTCGGATAACGGAGGCAGACGATGGAAGCATGTGGGGGTGGGGGGGGGGGGAGGGGAAGGGAGGAAAGGGGGGGAGGGGACTCGAGAGGGTCGCAGAGAGCGAGGCCGAGAGCAGAAGAAAGCTGGCGGCCGGCAGAGGCGAAGTGAGGCGAGGCAAGCGCTTAGCCCGGCAAATCTCTTTAGGCAAATGTAATTTGTACCGGCTACGCAGGGTCGGGCCCAGCCCTTCTCGTGGGACAGCCTGGGACCGGTTGCTGACTGACCCTACTGAAACACTGCTCTGAAAGGGACACACACACACACGCGCGCACACACACACACACACACACACACACACACACACACACACACACACAAAACACCACCACCACCACATCGTCTGGAATGATACGTGTTTCAAAAACTTTCGCTATCCGACATACTCGATAGTTTGCACTTGCTTGTTGTGTCACAGTAACGACATAAAGCATTTTCCTTCGATAACGACTTAATGTCGAAACGCCTAAGGCGAAATGGAATTGACGTCAAGATATTTCAAACTCGATAGAAGCTTGACTTAAGAAACATATTGGGAAAACTGAAGCAAAAAACAGAAGATGGTGTCACCGCCAGACACCACACTTGCTAGGTGGCAGCTTTAAATCGGCCGCGGTCCATTAGTACATGTCGGACCCGCGTGTCGCCACTGTGTGATCGCAGTCCGAGCGCCACCACAAGGCAGGTCTCGAGATACGGGATAGCACTCGCCCCAGTTGTACGGACGACGTAGCTAGCGATGCACACTGACGAAGCCTCGCTCATTTGCTGAGCAGATAGTTAGAATAGCCTTCAGCTAAGTCAATGGCTACGACCTAGCAAGGCGCCATTAGCAGTATATTGTCTGAAACTACAGAGTCTCACTTGTATCATCAAGAGCGCTGTATACAATGCTGGATTAAAGTTAAGTATTCCAGGAGCTACGTACTTTTCTTTATAGCATTCATTACGTATCCTGTTTCAGGCCTCACGCCATCCAGCTTTAGCTTAGCGCGTGCCTTTCGGCTTCCTCTCATTGTGTCTAGGCTGTCTTGTCTAGACACAACAGATGGAATTACGTTTTAAACAAATTAACAGCCGCAAAGTAAGGTGCCAAACCACCGTTCTAGCACGAGGCCTGCAACTGCCCTGGGATCAACGAGAAATACTGGCCTGCAATGAAGTTGTGACGTCACACTAGCAGTCTTGTCCGCCACAGTTGGCGAACGCTCGGCTCCGTGCAAGGTCCATGGGAGTCAATATTTAATTGAAAAGGTACCCACTATAGGTTTTAATTTTGTCTTGTCCTATCCAGAGCTTATATGCATTTAAACACGCAGTTAATTATTAAAGTCGTCTGAAATAGTGCTGTGACGTACGCATCAAGGTCTGCCTTTCCCTTGTGCATCGCAACTGCTCCCAGAGACGTCACAAACCGAGTGGTAGGCACAGAGACTCTAAGGGGCTTGTAGTTTGCAGTGCGTTTTCCACTAAAAAATTTTGGCGAAAACTTAGAAGCCGTCAGATACTGTACATTTCACGCTCCAGTTGAGAAGAGGCAAAAAAACTACAAAAAAAAACACTCCGTCTACAGGACACAAGTGGCCCATCGGGACCATCCGACCGCCGTGTCATCCTGAGAGGAGAATGCGGATAGAAGGGGCGTGGGGTCAGCACACCGCTATCCCGGTCGTTATGATGGTAGTCTTGACCGAAGTCGTTACTATTCGGTCGAGTAGCTCCTCAATTGGCATCACGAGGCTGAGTTTACCTCGAAAAATGGCAACAGCGCATGGCGGCCAGGATGGCCACCCATCCAAGTGCCGACCACGCCCGACAGCGCTTAACTTCGGTGATCTGACGGGAAGCGGTGGAGCCACTGCGGCAAGGCCTTTGCCAATAAAAACTACAAACCCATCAATAACATTAATTCCGACACAGCTGTCCTTCAGCACGATTGCTTGCTTCATTACCGAGCTCTTCTGAAATAAGCAGGCTTGGAGCCTGATAACGTCAAAAATACACCTTTCACATCATGTGGTGCAGCTGCTCAAACACAAAACCTTCGAAACAACTAAAAAAATCTTCACATATTAAGCCAATACTTTCGTAAACGGAGTTCACAAATTAACTCAAACAAAAAATTGAAGTTGTACGTTTTCATCTGTTCAATAGAGTGACACTCAGAGACCTAGATGCCTGTTTTGAGGGTCACAGACTTCATCATAAAATGCTCCACTGCTGATGGTGGCAATGGAGGGTGAAGCTTGGACGATCATAGCCACTCGTGCTGGCGAAACGTCAGAAAAACCGTCAAACAAACATCGGTCGAAGAACCCGAGACAGAAGTCAGCAAGCTGTTTGACACACTTATGCATATCGTCAGTGGGATGTTAACGGTGAGCACTTCGTTGAACCAGTGTCATCTCATCATTTGCATCTTGAAATATAAATCTTTGTAATTTTGCTTACACGTTCTCTTTCCATATGCGTCATCACTGTTATTCCTTCTTCCTCCCCATCGGCAATAAATTTAATGACAACTGCAAGTCAATGCATCTGCTCACGAAAGTGTTTGCGCTATTGCTTCCCATGCTTGCACACTGAGTTAACAATGACTGCTAATTTGAAGTGGAACACGACTGTACGTACTTACGTGACGAAGTCACTTCCACCCACTGCCTTGTCTGTGATTCGCTTTGTAAAATACCTCTCCCTCGCCCAACCCCCCCCCCCCCCCCCACTTCCTCTCTCTCTCCCTCTCTCTCTCTTCACGCACACTACTGGTGTAAATACACCTAACGCGCACCCGCCAGCTGCAGCATGTGGAGCGTGCCTTACTCTACATGCGGCACATGGCTGAGGTAGCCGACACGCGACCAGCATCCCGAGCCAGACAAAAGACGGTGCCACGCGCCGCCGCACTTGGAGTCGGACGTCGCACGTCTCGTGTTCTACATTCCTGACTGTTTGGCTGCCGTAAGCAGGTGTTTTTGTATATGGAAGGACGGAAGTGCAAAGACACACACCCAAGACAAAAATTAGAGACTCTATTCTGCTAACACTCACCTTTGCTCTCCTCTCTTGCCACACCGTGAATTGTTCTCCTGGTGACAAACATAAAAGATTTGTAAACCAGCCACTGCCTTTTTGGGCAGTTTTGTTTACACATAAAAAGATACTTCCAGTTGTAGTCTGAGTGTGTAACAAAACTGACAGGTTCCTGCAATCCTTTAATATGATTATATACCCTTTATGGAGGACTAGCGGATGCCCTTCACTGCTTGCAAAAATTTCAGTTTTTTGCAGAAACACGATTTGGATTAGTGCTTGCAGCTGCTGTCATCTGAATAACAACGAAGAATACTTCCATGTGAGCCGGCCGAAGTGGCCGTGCGGTTAAAGGCGCTGCAGTCTGGAACCGCAAGACCGCTACGGTCGCAGGTTCGAATCCTGCCTCGGGCATGGATGTTTGTGATGTCCTTAGGTTAGTTAGGTTTAACTAGTTCTAAGTTCTAGGGGACTAATAACCTCCGCAGTTGAGTCCCATAGTGCTCAGAGCCATTTTGAACTTCCATGTGACGTGACGGGACACTACGTGTGTTCCTGTCAGGGGTGGAAACTCTCCGTACCAATATTTGCAATTTTCTGCCTTATTTCATTCGCATATTGTGCTAAGAAGAAATTCTACATTTACGGAATGTCGAAAACAATACTGGCACGAAAAATATTTCAAGCGCCTTAAAACTGGCAACCCACCTTATGTCATCTACTCCTGGGGCAGATGATGTAAGCTGGATTGCCTATTTTAAGGCGCATGAAATATATTCTGGGCCAGTTTTATTCTACCCAATTTGTACATCTATACTCTGCAAGCCACTGTGAAATGCGTAATAGGGGGTGTCCCACTGTATCAGTTACTGGGGCTTTTTCCCATTCCATTATGTATGGAGTTCTGGAAAAATGATTAGTGAAACACCTCTGGGCGCGCTATGATCTGTCTAGTCTTGTCTTCGTCGTTCGTGTAGGAGTTTAAGTTGGCTCTAGAAACTTTCTAAATGTGCTTCCTAGGGATAGTTTCTGTCTATCTCAAAGCACTTCCCAACTCAGTTCATTCAGCATCTCCGTGACACTCAACCATGCACCAAACAAACCTGTGACAATTCTGGCTTTCCTTTTTTGTGTACCTTCAATATCCCCTGTCAGTGTTATTTGCATGTGTCTCACACCCTTTAGCAGTATTCTATGGTGGGTTGCACGAGTGATTTTTAATGGATTTCCTTTCTAGACCGACTGCTACATCTGGCCAGAAGTAACCCGACACCTGTAAGTGGACTTTAATAAGGGGTGCCTACACTGTTCCCTTTGCGAAGGACTGACCTACGCTGGGAACACTTTCAGTGAGGTGTTCCAATGTCTGTGGCCGAAACCGGAAAAGGTGGTGATGTTCAGCGCTGGTGACTGATCGAAGTCGGCGTTAAGTCTGCCCAGACTTCCACTGCGTTCAGGCCGGGACTCTGGGGAAGGTCAATCCACTTCAGCCATATTGTTCAGAAAACATTGCCTCAAACACACTGCTTTACGACATGGTGCATTGTCATGCTGATAAAATCTTCATCTCCAAAATGTTCCTCTATTATTCCCAGTACACAACGCTGCAAAATGTGTTTATATTCTTCCAGATTTAGCGTTTTCTCTGGTAAACTATGGGGCCACATCCTAACCACGAGAAACGTCCACAATACTGTAAACTCGCATAATTCATACTTCACTCCTCATGTTACACATGGCAGGCAACGTCTTCCAGGCATTTGTCAAACCCAAACCCTTCTATCGGTTTGCCATAGGGTGCAGCGTTATCCACCACTCCAAATTACTCCTTTCCAGTCATCCACCATCGCTTGGAACTGACAATGGAACATGCGAACATGCGTGTGGTTAGGGCCTCCCGTCGGCTGGACCAATCATCTGGTGAATGTCTTTTTAATAGGAGTTATTTCGGCTGCTTTCATCTCGATGGAGATGAAATTATGATAAGCACAACACTTAGTACCCTAGTTGAGAAAATCTCCGACCTGGTCGATAATCGAACCCGGGACCCTCGCCTGGCATTATGCCGCACTGACCACTCAGCATGGAGGTGGACGCTTAGCACTAAGAAATGTATGGATAATGAGCAGCTGCTCGGCTATTATACACCACTCTTTTTAACTCACACGTAAATCCTTCTGTTGACAAGGGATTTTTTGCAACTACCCTCCGAAATACACGACAGTCGCTATTTGTCAGTAAATGAGCTCTGCATGATCTCGGTTTAGCTATTGACGTTCCTTCACATTTCTACTTCACAGCCACCGCGAATAGTATACTTGGACAGCTTTAGAAGGGTTGAAATGTCAGTGATTGATACGTTACTCAAGCGACACGCATCGCTCTCCTGACCAACCGTATCTGCTGTTACTGCCTCCTTATTGACAACATCATTTTTCCTGCCTCCTTTTATGCTGGCAGGTCCGCCTTTCATGACAAGTAGAGTTCAATTCCGCATTATGCACAGGTGTTCCTGGTGGGTGTATTGTAGTGTACTTAATAGACTGCCGGCAGGGGTGGCCGAGCGGTTCTAGGCGCTACAGTCTGGAACCGCGCGACCGCTACGGTCGCAGTTTCGAATCCTGCCTCGGGCATGGATGTGTGTGATGTCCTTAGATTAGTTAGGTTTAAGTAGTTCTAAGTTCTAGGGGACTGATGACCTTCGAAGTTAAGTGCCATAGTGCTTAGAGCCATTTGAACCACTTGAACCAACTTAATAGACTAATTACCATATTGCTGCATGCCTTCACATAGGCTCTGATTCCTCTTATCTTATTCTCCCGATTCTTACACGATGCACGAGTTGTAAGTAGACTGTTTAGGTTTTTATGTTGGTAACGCAACGTAGCACTCTGTATGAAAATCACTGACTGTGCTGTGTGTAGTCTGTGGCTGGTTGGATTCACTGTTGGAATATTCGCTATTATAGTGTTGGCCAGTTGGATGGGAACAGCGAGTAGCGTTGCGCAGTTGGAGGTGAGCCGCCAGCAGTGGTGGATGTGGAGAGAGAGATGGCAGAATTTTGAGAGGTTGCTAAAAGCGGACGATCTGGACGTGTGTCCGCCAGAAAGAGGAAATTTGTAAAGATCGATGTCATGAATTGATGGATGTATATATATGATGAAACATTATTAATGTATATACATTGTTTGTTCTCTATCAGAATCTTTCATTTGCTACCTATGCCTATCAGCAGTTAGTGCCTTCAGTAGTTAGAATCTTTTATTTAGCTGGCAGTATTGGCGCTAGCTGTATTGCAGTAGTTCGAGTAACGAAGATTTTTGTGAGGTAAGTGATTCATGAAAGGTATTGGTTATTGTTAGTCAGGGCAATTCTTTTGTGAGGATTATTGAAAGTCAGACTGCGTTGCGCTAAAAATATTGTGTGTCAATTTAGTGATGATCAGAATAAGTATAGAGAGGAATATCTGAGTACGTTCAGTTTTACTCAGCAAATAACGTAGTTTACCAGCACAGTAATCCATAATTTTTCAAAGGGGACGTTTCAGAGTATACGAAATCACCAGCAGAAATTCCGCACTGCCTTCGTCAAATATTGGTTCTTAAATTTACCATCACTGTTTCAAGAGAACAAAATCGCCTTCCTAATGGACTACATAGACCCTTTACCAACTGTGCAGCGCGTCTCTCAGTTTACTGTGATGCCCATCAGCAAACGATTTTAACGTCTTCTTTGTGTAAACGAATATTTCGTACAGGGAAACGGCGATCAGTGCTTGATTCATACACACTCAGTACAGGCGGTGCAGCAGACCAATACAGATAACCGTAGCTTTCCTGGGCACGCCGCATTGCTGCCGGTTGTAAACAACTTAATGGGCTTTCAATCGTAGGCCACTTATCATACATCTTAACGAGTCCTGTCCAGCACAGACCACCCGTAGTAAATGTCTTAACGGCATCCGGAGTACAATTGCTGCTCCAAGTTCAGCCGGAGATACCAGTTGGTGAACGTCCCTTCACAAGGCAGTGGCTCTCTACGTCTACGAAATCTCTGTAATCGATCTCTGGCATGTCGAATAGACTGGGCGGCCTACCAACGTTCTGTTTCAGAGAAAGCTGTAAGGAATATTACGAGAGCTGTTAGGAATGGACTGCCTGTCTAAAGCACCTGCACCGTCGGTAAACAGTACAAGCTGTCATGGTCTAGGGAGTGGGGATACACGAGACCTCCCTTCCCTCGAGCGGTAGGTGTACATTGCTGGGGAAAAATGCAAGTCCCTCAAGAGCAAGGTCATTTTATTGGAAGTGATGTGACAGGTAATTCATACTCGTAGTAGTATATGATAACAAATTCAGACCCAATGAAACACGCGACGCAGTAAAGTATGTCCAAGCAGTCACATAAATATACATTGTACCCCACTCTGGAGTTAACGCATGAACCCTCGTGGTCAAAGAGGCAATGCAAAATGAGACCATGGTGAGAGACTACCTTTCAAATGTGAAAGACATCACCAACTCTGTATGTGGGTCCCCGAAGACAGTAGTAATACCTGAGCCTCTGAAAGTTGCCCAAGGAGCTAGGTCTCTTCATTCTGTAGCTCTCCGGCCTTGTCAGATGGTACTGTAGAATAGTTAAGTTTAAAAGTATTTTCCGGAATAAGAAATAGTTAACTTGTCTCTCCGAGGAACTCGAGATCGGAATATCCCCCGTCACTGTTCAGCCTTCTGATCTAGTTCAGCATTGGTTCTTGCCGCATCATGTCCCAAACGCCTTCAATTGACAAGAGACCTGGTAATCTTACTGGCAGGGGCAGTGTTTGTATATCACGAAGAGCACGATGCGTCACGGAATCCGTATATAGCCATCAATTACTCGGATGAAAAAACACGTCACCTTCCTGTCGAAGAAGTGACACTAAAACGGAGATAATAGGCTAGTTACTATAATCGGCACATACATTAAATGTAACCGCGAGTTGTAACTGGTGCCCCTCGACCACACCATGAGGTGTGGGGTAGGACCTATGGTGTCGTGTACACATGTATGTCCATCACGCATACACACAGAACCTGCTCTCTATCACTAAAGACAACAGAGCATCATTCACAAAACCAGAACAGCCATTCTTGGCGGTTTCACGGTGTCAGTTTTAGCCTGGCTAGAGACGCACATGACCTTAATCCTGTTGCAAGCAGACGGTTACAGATGATCCCTGAAGATACAGCAGCAGCAACAAGTGCACGGATCTTGTCCCTAGATGATGTTCGTTCGGCCACAGCTGATCGCACACTGCATCGATCTTGACGTGCGTCTGGGCTACGCCGACGTCCAGAACCTGGTCTACAGATGTGGGAATGTTTCACAGATCACAGTTGAAAGCAGCCACACATCACTGACACACTGTGCTCAACACTTGCAGAAATCTATCGATACCACAGTCCAGTTTTCCGCAGGCCCACAATGCGACGCTTTTCAAATGGATGGAGTCCGTCTAAGAGCGTACGTAATCGTCGTTGGGGCAGGGTTGTACTCTAGAGTAAATTTTGCACACACTGTTCACCTCTAAACTCATAGTCACTGCCTGCAGGACCAAAACAGAGGGCGTACAGACAGACCTCCAGAACGCCATCTCATCGCCGATGACGGAAGCGAATGGATCACTAACACTGAAATCAGCACAACGCACATATTATACCCTTATGCCACTGAACACGGTTGCTGAGGGTGTTCCATTTCTTTTCGGTAGGGTAGTTTACAGCGAGTCTGTTATCCGCGTGCACTGTACAATTTTACTAAAATTTGTTAAAGAAGTAGAAAGACGACACCATCATCAAATGTTGCAAGTGACACAAAGCCAGTGCAGAAAATTCATTTGCATTACATGAAAAGACACGACTCAAGATTCACCCTCGAACCTTCAACTCGGTCAGTAACTTCCTCAAACTTCCTAGCTCCTGCAATGTACACTGAAGAACCAAAGAAACTGTCGCGCCTGCCTAATATCGTGAAGGACCCCCGCGAGCACCCAGAAGTGCCGCGACACGACGTGACACGGACTCGACTAATTTCTGAAGTAACGTTGGAGGGAACTGACACCATGAATCCTGCAGAGCTGTCCGTAAACCAGTAAGAGTACGAGGGGGTGGAGAACTCTTCTGAACAGCATGTTGCAATGTTGCAAGGCATTCCAGATATATTCAATAATGTTCATGCCTGGGGAGTTTGGCGCCCAGCGGAAGTGTCTGAACTCAGAAGAATGTTCCTGGAGCCACTCTGTATCAATTCTGGACGTGTGGGGTGTAGCATTGTACTGCTGGAATTTCCCAAGTCCGTCGGAATGCACAAAGGACACGAGTGGATGCATATGGACAGACAGGATGCTTACGTACGTGTCACCTGTCAGAGTCGTATCTAGACGTATCAGTGGTCTCATATTACTCCAACTGCATACGCCCCACACCATTAAAGAGCCTCCACCAGTTTGAACAGTCCCCTGCTGACATGCAGGGTCCACGGATTCATGAGGTTGTCTCCATACCCGTACACGTCCATCCGCTCTATACAATCTGAAATGAGACTCGTCCGACCACGCAACATGTTTCCAGACATCAAAGGTCCAGTGTCGGTGTTGACGGGCCTGGCGAAGCGTGAAGCTTTGTGTCATACAGTCATCAACGGTAGATGAGTGTGCCTTCGCTTTCAAAAGCCCATATATATGATGTTTCGTTGAATAGTTCGCACGCTAATCCAGCGCACGCTCCCAATTGCAGGTTAAAATCTGCAGCAGTTTGCTATAACGTTCAAACGATTCTCTTCAGTCTCCGCCGGTTCCGGTCTTGCAGGATCTTTTTCCGGCAGCAGCAATGTCGGAGATTTGACGTTTTACCGGTCTCCTGATATTCACGGTACACTCGTGAAATGGTCATATGAGGAAATCCCCACTTCATTGCTACCTCGGAGATGCTGCGTCCCATCGTTCGTGCGCCGACTATAACACCACGTTCAGACTCACTTAAATATTGATAACCTGCCATTGTAGGTGCAGTAACCGATCTAACAACTGCGCCAGACACTTGTTGTCTTATATCGGCGTTGCCGACCGCAGTGCCGTATTCTGCCTGTTGACGCATCTCTGTATTTGAATACTCATGCCTATACCACTTTCTTTGGCGCATCGGCGCACTTGCGTTCAGTGAAGAACAGAAACATTGAAGTCACACTACTCCGTTATGCAAAGCTAACGAGATGAGCAGTATGACTTCTGTTAAGTGCGTGGTTGCAGTAACAACTAACTCCAAATCTGCGAAACACCTGCCAAGTTATCTACACTTGCATTTCACAAGCCATCGTACTGCTGTAGGGTACTATGCGTATCACTGTCACTTCCCCTTTTCCTGTTGCAACCACGAAAGTTTCGCAATAAAAATGATTTTTGGCTCGAGTCTCTCCAATTTTATCTGCTTGGTCTTTTCGAAAAACGTACGTAGGAGGACGCAATATGCTGGCTGAATCTTCTAGGAACTTAAACTCTCGGAAGTTTAACAGTGAATAACACCATGACGCGGAACGCCTCTCTTGCAACATCTGCCGCTGGAGTTGGCTGAGCATTTCCATGATGCTTTCTTCACGCTGACAAAATGAACCTGCAACGAAACGCGCTGATCATCATTGCATGTTATTTTGTCGGCAGATGACATTATGAGGGTTTTGCGATTTTATTATAAGATACGTTACAAGAGCAGCTACCAGCCACGAGCTTGATGACATTTTCCGCATTTTAGTTATATTGTTAAATGTATACATGCATATGGTGACCCACTTTTAACTTTGTGCATTCGTGACTGTGATTTTAAAAAAATAAGAACACGCTACATAGCGTTATCGGTACGTCTAAACACTAGAATGTTTGTCCTGCTCGGGAAAAATATACATACCTTCGAAAGAACCAGGACGCATTCACTAGCAGCAAGACATTCAAGGCATTCAACGGCTAATTAAAAGTTCGTCCAGTCAATACAACACAGCTGATGATGGACAAAACGTCCGAAACCGGTACGGCGAGAAACAATAAAATGTGTTAGAAAAAAATTTCTGCGTGCTAGTGGTTGGTAACTGTTTTAATAATATACAGTTATGTCATTCCATAATATTCCGCATCATGAAGAAGCATATCGCAGTTCACCTCTGGAACTGCATTACAGTCACGCTGCAGGCCATGGATCGACGCCTGCTATTTTACTATGGTAAGTGGAGCGCGATATTCCTAGTTTCGAGGTGGTAACTAAGAAACTCGTTGAAGGACAAATGAAAAGGACAATATGAGTCGACATTAAGGACTGGACAAGCGACGAACTAACCACCTTCTACTGTATGCAGACAAAAGGCTTGACTTCCGGAAACAGTTTGAGCTTATGGGATTGGTTCCCAAATATGTGAGTGGCTCGAAGACTTCTTAAGTAACAGAACCCAGTACGTTGTCCTCGATGGTGAGTGTTCATCGGAGGTGAGGGTATCATCTGGAGTGCCCCAGGGAAGTGTGGTAGGTCCGCTGTTGTTTTCTATCTACATAAAAGATCTTTTGGATAGGGTGGATAGCAATGTGCGGCTGTTTGCTGATGCTGCTGTGGTGTACGGGAAGGTGTCGTCGTTGAGTGACTGTAGGAGGATACAAGATGACTTGGACAGGATTTGTGATTGGTGTAAAGAATGGCAGCTAACTCTAAATATAGATAAATGTAAATTAATGCAGGTGAATAGCAAAAAAGAATCCCGTAATGTTTGAATACTCCATTTGTAGCGCTTGACACAGTCACGTCGATTAAATATTTGGGCGTAACATTGCAGAGCGATATGAAGTGGGACAAGCATGTAATGGCAGTTGTGATGTAGGCGGATAGTCGTCTTCGGTTCATTGGTAGAATTTTGGGAAGATGTGGTTCATCTGTAAAGGAGACCGCTTATAAAACACTAATACGACCTATTGTTGAGTACTACTCGAGCGTTTGGGATCCCTATCAGGTCGGATTGAGGGAGGACATAGAAGCAATTCAGAGGCGGGCTGCTAGATTTGTTACTGGTAGGTTTGATCATCACGCGAGTGTTACGGAAATGCTTCAGGAACTCGGGTGGGGGTCTCTGGAGGAAAGGAGGCGTTCTTTTCGTGAATCGCTACTGAGGAAGCTTAGAGAACCAGCATTTGAGGCTGACTGCAGTACAATTTTACTGCCGCCAACTTTTATTTCGCGGAAAGATCACAAAGATCAGATAAGAGAGATTAGGGCTCGCGCAGAGGCATGTAGGCAGTACCGTGTGGTTGATTGCGGAGTATGTACAGGGTGTTTCAAAAATGACCGGTATATTTGAAACGGCAATAAAAACTAAACGAGCAGCGATAGAAATACACCGTTTGTTGCAATATGCTTGGGACAACAGTACATTTTCAGGCGGACAAACTTTCGAAATTACAGTAGTTACAATTTTCAACAACAGATGGCGCTGCAAGTGATGAACGCAGTCTGTGGGTGCGCCATTCTGTACGTCGTCTTTCTGCTGTAAGCGTGTGCTGTTCACAACGTGCAAGTGTGCTGTGGACAACATGGTTTATTCCTTAGAACAGAGGATTTTTCTGGTGTTGGAATTCCACCGCCTAGAACACAGTGTTGTCGCAACAAGACGAAGTTTTCAACGGAGGTTTATGTAACCAAAGGACCGAAAAGCGATACAATAAGGGATCTGGTAGAAAAATTTCAACAGACTGGGAACGTGACGGATGAACGTGCTGGAAAGGTAGGGCGACCGCGTACGGCAACCACAGAGGGCAACGCGCAGCTAGTGCAGCAGGTGATCCAACAGCGGCCTCGGGTTTCCGTTCGCCGTGTTGCAGCTGCGGTGCAAATGACGCCAACGTCCACGTATCGTCTCATGCGCCAGAGTTTACACCTCTATCCATACAAAATTCAAACGCAGCAACCCCTCAGCGCCGCTACCATTGCTGCACGAGAAACATTCGCTAACGATATAGTGCACAGGATTGATGACGGCGATATGCATGTGGGCAGCATTTGGTTTACTGACGAAGCTTATTTTTACCTGGACGGCTTCGTCAATAAACAGAACTGGCGCATATGGGGAACCGAAAAGCCCCATGTTGCAGTCCCATCGTCCCTGCATCCTCAAAAAGTACTGGTCTGGGCCGCCATTTCTTCCAAAGGAATCATTGGCCCATTTTTCAGATCCGAAACGATTACTGCATCTCGCTACCTGGACATTCTTCGTGAATTTGTGGCGGTACAAACTGCCTTAGACGACACTGCGAACACCTCGTGGTTTATGCAAGATGGTGCCCGGCCACATCGCACGGCCGACGTCTTTAATTTCCTGAATGAATATTTCGATGATCGTGTGATTGCTTTGGGCTATCCGAAACATACAGGAGGCGGCGTGGATTGGCCTCCCTATTCGCCAGACATGAACCCCTGTGACTTCTTTCTGTGGGGACACGTGAAAGACCAGGTGTACCGCCAGAATACAGGAACAATTGAACAGCTGAAGCAGTACATCTCATCTGCATATGAAGCCATTCCGCCAGACACGTTGTCAAAGGTTTCGGGTAATTTCATTCAGAGACTACGCCATATTATTGCTACGCATGGTGGATATGTGGAAAATATCGTACTATAGAGTTTCCCAGACCGCAGCGCCATCTGTTGTTGACAATTGTAACTACTGTAATTTCGAAAGTTTGTCTGCCTGAAAATGTACTGTTGTCCCAAGCATATTGCAACAAACGGTGTATTTCTATCGCTGCTCGTTTAGTTTTTATTGCCGTTTCAAATATACCGGTCATTTTTGAAACACCCTGTATGTAGATGAAAGGCGACGCAGCTGTCGGAGGGATAATGTTTGGTGGTCTCGGCCTGATCGCTCATCTAGCAGCAGACAGCGACTTGCCGCCTGTGGAGAAGTAGCGGAAGGAAAGAGGCGTGGGAAAGGGGAAAAGGGGGATGGGAGTAGGGGGTGAAGAAGGATCGCTGACGAGCCGAATCACTCGCTTTTGCGGCAGAGCGCGATAAACTGGGCCGGACAGAGCGGCCGGCGACTTCACGGCAGGTTAAACGGCCGGACGCCGCTTCTATTAGTCCCAACTCGTACCGCGCCAGTGACGCACTCCGTTGCGTAACTGCTGCAGCCTCCTCGCAAGACGTGCCAGGCTCTCTCTCAGACGACTGTTTCGTGCTCAGGTTTCGAAAAATCGGTAAAGAAAGGCTGAGGTACAATGTGCCAGTAGACTCGTAGCAAAGACTCTTCATCTCCGTACGTTCTCGTGGATATTGGGACATCAGCTTTTATCCTGTCTTGTAGGCAGTAAAGGTAGTAACGTCAGACTTATTTACTGATTTTGTCCATCTGCAGCAGTTCTGTAAGCAAGATTTTGCTTCCTTGGATATCCACAGCCTTTAAGTGTTGAAAGGAGTCCACTGGGATAAACTTACTTGTGGCACCCAAATACTGTAATGATAATAACGTAAACTAAAGAGAAACTTTTGTATTGTAAACGATGTACAGGGCTATTACAAATGATTGAAGCGATTTCGTAAATTCACTGTAGCTCCATTCATTGACATATGGTCACGACACACTACAGATACGTAGAAAAACTCATAAAGTTTTGTTCGGCTCAAGCCGCACTTCAGGTTTCTGCCGCCAGAGCGCTCGAGAGCGCAGTGAGGCAAAATGGCGACAGGTGCCGAGAAATCGTATGTCGTGCTTGAAATGCACTCACATCAGTCATAACAGTGCAACGACACTTCAGGACGAAGTTCAACAAAGATCCACCAACTGCTGACTCCATTTGGCGATTGTATGCGCAGTTTAAAGCTTCTGGATGCCTCTGTAAGGGGAAATCAACGGGTCGGCCTGCAGTGAGCGAAGAAACGGTTGAACGCGTGCGGGCAACTTTCACGCGTAGCCCGCGGAAGTCGACGAATAAAGCAAGCAGGGAGCTGGAGAATCCTCACGCATTCGTGCAGCAAATTCACAATTCAGCAAAAGTTAACGTGTTTTGTGCAATCTCACGGTCTAAAGTTTACGGCCCCTTTTTCTTCTGCAAAAAAAAAAAAAAACGTTACAGGACACGTGTATCTGGACATGCTGGAAAATTGGCTCATGCCACAACTGGAGACCGACAGCGCCGACTTCGTCTTTCAACAGGATGGTGCTCCACCGCACTTCCATCATGGTGTTCGGAATTTCTTAAACAGGAGATTGGAAAACCGATGGACATCACGATCAGCAATTCATGTCATGGCCTCCACGCTCTCCCGACTTAACCCCATGTGATTTCTTTCTGTGGGGTTATGTGAAAGATTCAGTGTTTAAACCTCCTCTACCAAGAAACGTGCCAGAACTGCGAGCTCGCATCAACGATGCTTTCGAACTCATTGATGGGGACATGCTGCGCCGAGCGTGGGAGGAACTTGATTATCGGCTTTATGTCTGCCGAATCACTAAAGGGGCACATATCGAACATTTGTGAATGGCTAAAAAAACTTTTTGTGCTTTTGTATGTGTGTGCAAAGCATTGTGAAAATTCTCAAATAATAAAGTTATTGTAGAGCTGTGAAATCACTTCGACCATTTGTAATAACCCTGTATGTCTCTGATGGGCTCTACAAAGCGGATCGTTGACTTCGCACGGCTTCTGGTCTGAGATTGTAGTGTTGGAGTAAGAGAGGACTTGGCGCACAACGGTGAGTGTGTATCAGTCAGTGAGGGAAAGTGGATTGATATTACAAAGAATCTTTACGAGTACATCTATTATTGGAAGTACAAATGTGGAAGCAGAATTTTTCTCGCAGTTAAAGCAAGTAACTTAATTTTTTATTTTATTTTTTTCCTTTTTGGCAGCGCGTTAATGTAAATGAGTTGGCTGCTAATTGGTAAAAGTGAGTCCTGTGTTGAGTAGCACCAGACTGTAAGTAAACAGATTTGATGTACAGGCTACTTAGATATTTCCCTTTCGTAATGTTTCTAAGATTCGTTAACACTGGTATACATAATTTCATGATTTGTCTTTATGATTTTCAGTGACGTTAATACTCACAGTACAAATCTTATTGTTTGTGACTACGTCAGCAAAGAAAGGGTTTTCATTTATCATCCAAAAGAATTTTATGAATATTTCAAAGTATTACGGCCAGCATTATAGACCGCTGAGCCTGTAGCTAGTGTATTCTATTCTTCTTCACGAGAGAGCAGAATATAACGCTATCCACCGTTGCTGCTTTAGACGTAAGATAATTTTATTGTTTTGTTATGTGCCTAGAGAAGAAAGTTACCAGTCTTGAACAGGCCCAGAGGATTCAGCAAGGGGCTGAACGTAGGTTACAAGTGTTGTCTTCAGCTCACCTACTACCGTGGAATTATTCCTTGATGTCTTAAATGATGTCTTACCATTCTGTCTTCTCGTCGATATTCTTTTAATGCATTCCTTTCCTCGCTGATGCTGCGGAGAACCTCCTCATTCCTTCCCTTATAAGTCCACCTAGTATTCAACATTCGTTTCGAGCACCACATCTCAGATACTTCGATTCTCTTATTTTCCGATTTTGCCACAGTCCATGTTTCACCACCATGCAATGCTGAGCTCCAAACGTAAATTCTCAGAAATTTCTTCCTCAAATTAAGACCTGTGTTTGATACTAGTAGACTTCTCTTGGCCAGGAATGGCGTTTCTACCAGTCCTGGTGTGCTTTTTATGTCCTCCTTGCTCCGTCCGTCATGGGCTCTATTGCTGCCTAAGTAGCAGAATTCCTCAACTTCATCTACTTCGTGATCCCCAATTCTGACGTTAAGTTTCTGGCAGTTCTCGTTATTGGTACTTATCATTACTTTCGTCTTTCTTCGATTTACTCTCAATCCATATTCTGTACTCATTAGACTGTCCATTAGATTCAGCAAATCGTGTAAATCTTCCTCACTTTCACTCAGGAGAGCACTATCATCAGAGAATCTTATTACTGATATTCTTTCACCTTGAATTTTAATTCCGCTCTTGAACTTTTCTTTTGTTTCCGTCATTGCTTCTTCGATGAACAGCAGGGGCGAAAGACTACACCATTTTTAATCTGAGCACTTCGTTCTTGGTCTTCCATTCTTACTGTTCCCTCTTGGCACTTGTACAAATTGTATGATACCTGTCTTTCCCTATAGCTTAGCACTGTTTTTCTCAGAATTTTGAACATTCTGCCTCATTCTACAGAAAGCATAATAATGATTTTCGGGAATCGACGTAATCACCCGGAATAATTGTGGGGCAAGCATATAGTGTACTCTAATACAGAAACCGGTAGCGTATGAATAAAACAAGATGCAGCTATCGTTACTACGTATAAGATAACTCTACATCTGTACTCCGCGGATCACTTAGAAGTGTGTTCCACAAGATACTTTCCATTCTTCTTCCCATTCCATTCACGAATGAAACGAGACACGAACTGCTGAAAAGGTGAGACGAGATCTTCAGAATATTTTACTGCGAAGACTATAGTAATGCTAAAGGAGGAGAGGAATACGGAGACAATAAAATAAACGAAGATGAGTACAGTGATGATGATTATGTTGAGAAGTATGTGATAGTCTAAGAAGATGTGATATTTCGCGAAATATCACTTCAAGTTACACCCCCCAGAAACCAAACCGAAAAATGACTGACAACCTCAGCTGCCGACAGGTGTTGTTGTTATACCTCGATGTGGACAGTTGAAAACGTGTGCCCCGACCGGGACTCGAACCCGGGATCTCCTGCTTACATGGCAGACGCTCTATCCATCTGAGCCACCGAGGACACATATGAATAGCGCGACTGCAGGGACTTATCCCTTGCACGCTTCCCGTGAGATACACATTCCCAACTGTCCACAAATCTACATATGTATTGTACACATTTTCAGCTGTCCACATCGAGGTATAACAACAACATCTGTCGGCAGCTGAGGTTGTCAGTAAGTCATCATTTATTCCAGGGAAAAGCTGCACGGTCATCAACAGTAACTGTTCTTTCGAGAACAAGTTACTGTATTCATATATAAACCGAAAAATGTAACAGATTTATTTGCAACACACAAATATTTATGCTCTGATTACGGGAAAAGCTATTTCGCTATATACTGAACTGTCAACGGTAATTGTGTACAAAGAAAACATGGATTTTTACCACTGCAACAGTGATTTTTAATTATTTCGATTATTGCGGGCCGGCCGGCGTGGCCGTGCGGTTCTAGGCGCTTCAGTCTGGAACCGCGTGACCGCTACGGTCGCAGGTTCGAATCCTGTCTCGGGCATGGATGTGTGTGATGTTCTTAGGTTAGTTAGGTTTCAGTAGTTCTAAGTTCTAGGGGACTGATGACCACAGATGTTAAGTCTCATAGTACTCAGAGCCATTTGAACCATTTGATTATTGCGGTGTACAGTCCACCATTATAGAGTATAGTAATGTGCATAGGTGTACTTTTGCAGTGTTGAAACCCGAGGCACTTTAAACTCGAACACAGTTAACTTAATAACTCCTTAATGTCATCTCTATGTGTGAATCCTCTAATTAATGTTCTTCTTCTTATACCATACCTGCTGCACACATATTGTCAAAGTTTATTTCACTTTTAATATCTATAGAGTGTCCCAAAAATTGGAGATAAAGTCCGATGGCTTGTAGAGAGTGTCTTGAGGGCCGAATCGACGATAGGAAACCCAGTCTAGAAACGACATCCAACAAAGTTACAGAGAGGCGACGTCATAGGCGCCAGCATGTATCAGTAGGCCACCCCTTCAGCAGCAAATGTGGGTTTGTACGCTGACAGACCGTGTGTGAAATGTCTCGCAATGTTGTTTCTTGTTCAGTGATCGTGACTGATTCCGACAATCGTCAGGGCAGAAGATGGAGCTGCTGCATAGAAAGGCCGTATCTCCTACGAATGTGATGCTCTGTTGTCTCGGTGGATGATGGTTTCAGAGACAGGTTTCCATCTGCAGAGTATTTTCCTCCTATACACCGAAAACAACTGGAGATTTTAGTGAGTTCCGGGAAAAAAATGAACTTTGAATGGAAACCCATGTCCAAAACCGTCATCCACTGAGGAGGCAACAGGGCACCTCATTCGTAGGAGACGGGGCCTTTCAACGCAGCTAGCTCCATCTTGCGCACTTCCGACCGTGGTAACCAGTCGCGATCCTGAACAATAAATATCATTGCGACGCTTTCCACTTACAGCACGTTTGCTGTCGAACGGAATACAGTCTCTATAACTCCTCGAACTTCGTCGCAACAGTTCTCGGACACCCCCCATGTCACTAAACGGCTAATCCAGCGCACGCTCCCAATTGCAGGTTGAAACTTCCTGGCAGATTAAAACTGTGTGCCGGACAGAGACACGAACTCGGGCACACCCCGGTGTAGAGTGAAAATCTCATTCTGTAAAATCCCTCATGTGTGCCCAAGTCATGTCTGCGGAATATCCTTTCTTCCAGGGGTGCTAGTTTTGCAGAAAAGCATCTGTGATGTCTGGAAGGTAAGAGACGAGATAATGGCAGAAATGAAGCTGTGAGGACGAGTCGTGAGTCTTTCTTGGGTAGCTCAGTTGGTAGAGCATTTTCCTGCGAAAGGTAAAAGTCCCGAGTTCGAGTCTTGGTTCGGTTTATAGTTTTAATCTGCCAAGAAGTTTCATATCAGCGTATATTCCACTCCAGACCGAAACTCTCATTCCAGTTGCAGGTAGCCATTCTAACAGCTTCCAATGGCAACAAAAATTTTCTTTCAATATTAACAGCTGTCATCTTCAAAAATGGTTCAAATGGCTCTGAGCACTATGGGACTTAGCATCTGTGGTGATCAGTCCCCTAGAACTTAGAACTACTTAAACCTAACTAACCTAAGGACATCACACACATCCATGCCAGGAGCAGGATTCGAACCTGCGACCGTAGCCGTCACGCGGTTCCGGACTGAGCGCCTAGAACCGCTAGACCACCGCGGCCGGCCTCTCATCTTCCGTCAAAGGTTTAACACAATAATTCAAGTATTATAGCTGGAAAAACTGTATACTTCTTGAGACAGCACGAATTATCCACATTATATTCACCCAGTGTTCTAGAATGATATCATTTAGCGACTTCCAACAAAACACATGAAATCTTTTTCTGAGTATCAACTCCACAATATAATCATACGAAAAAATTTTATCGTTACGTCACTTTAACTAGACGTGCACTAAAACTACATCAGCTATAAAATTTTAATTTATTACGTATTAACTAAGAGTTCTATTCGCAGCCATGCTTTTGAATTTAACTGCAGAATTATACACTGCTGGCCAATAAAATTGCTGCACCACGAAGATGACGTGCTACAGACGTGAAATATAACCGACAGGAAGAAGATGCTGTGATATGCAAATATTTAGCTTTTCAGAGCATTCACACAAGGTTGGCGCTGGTGGGGACACCTACAACGTGCTGACATGAGGAAAGTTTCTAACCGATTTCTCATTTCCAAACAGCAGTTGACCGGCGTTGACTGGTGAAACGTTGTTGTGATGCCTCGTGAAAGGAGGAGAAATAAGGTCGGATTGTAGCCTATCACGATTGCGGTTTATCGTATCGCGACATTGCTGCTCACATTGGTCGAGATCCAATGACTGTTAGCAGAATATGGAATCGGTGGGTTCAGGAGGGTAATACGGAACGCCGTGCTGGATCCCAACGGCCTCGTATCACTAGCAGTCGAGATGACAGGCACCTTATCCGCATGGCTGTAACGGATCGTGCAGCCACGTCTCGATCCCTGAGTCAACAGATGGGGACGTTTGCAAGACAACAGCCATCTGCAGGAACAGTTCGACGACGTTTGCAGCAGCATGGACAATCAGCTCGGAGACCATGGGTGCGGTTACCCTTGACGCTGCATCACAGACAGGAGCGCCTGTGATGGTGTACTCAACGACAAACCTGGGTGCACGAATGGCAAAACGTTATTTTTTCGGATGAATCCAGGTTGTGTTTACAGCATCATGATGGTCGCATCCATGTTTGGTCGTCGTCGCCATACTGGCGTATCACCCGGCGTGATAGAATGGGGTGCCATAGGTTACACGTCTCGGTAACCTCTTGTTCGCATTGACGGCACTTTGAACAGTGGACATTACATTTCAGATGTGTTACGAGCCGTGGCTCTACCCTTCATTCGATCCCTGCGGAACCTACATTTCAGCAGGATAATGCAGGACCGCATGTTGCAGCTCCTATACGGGCCTTTCTGGATACAGAAAATATTCGACTGCTGCCCTGACCAGGACATTCTCCAGATCTCTCACCAATTGAAAACGCTTGGTCAAAGGTGGCCGAGCAACTGCCTCGTCACAATACGCCAGTCACTACTCTTGATGAACTGTGGTATCGTGTTGAAGCTGCATGGGCAGCTGTACCTGTACACGCCATCCAAGCTCTGTTTGACTCAATGCCCAGGCGTATCAAGGCCGTTATTACAGCCAGAGGTGGTTGTTCTGGGTACTGATTTCTCAGGATCAATGCACCCAAGTGGCTTGTCAGTTCTGGTATAATATATTTGTCCAATGAATACCCGTTTATCATCTGCATTTGTCCTTGGTGTAGCAATTTTAATGGTCAATAGTGTATAATTTTACAACACACAGTTCGGGAGGTATGATGTTTTATCATGGGAGTTCGATTCTTTATGTAATCGGGTGTGGGAATTTACTGGTTCACTACTACTCAACGTAACTCTGTCTCTCAAAACGCTGCCGCTGCCCGAAGTGGTTAAGGCACCATGTCACGGATTGCGCGGCCTCTCCCGCCGGAGGTTTGAGCCCTTCTTCGGATATGGGTTTGTGTGTTGTTTTTAGCATAAATTGGTTTAAGCAGTGTTTAAGTCTAAGGACCGATGACCTCAGCACTTTGGTCCCTAAGGAATGCACACACACAAAATGCCACCTATCTCTATTCGAGACGTGACCCACTGACTCGTAAGACTCACACTGAGCGCTCGGATCGAGTAACTCGCACTGTCAGTAGTACTGTGACCCGCGAATGTCCGCCTTCCAAACAACTTTGCCTCTGGTTACAGTTACCGATCTACCTTACGTTCTGCCCGACCTGTGTATGAAACTATTTCTCGCAACCAACGATCCAACGGATACAGTCAAAGGTAGCCAGCAAGGCCGATACCGCAGCCGCGCGCGATGGGCGGTGGAGAGAGCAGGCGGAGTATTTTAACGAATATTGCATCTTAACAGGCGGCGCCCGGCAGCGCGGTCTTATGAAGCTGCAGCGCGGGGGCCCCGCCAAACACGGGCCGCGGCTGACGCGCCTCAGATAGCGTCCGTGTTTGCTCAGCCGGCGCGGCGGTCGCCGAACCGGCGGGATTTGCTCTGCCCTGCTCTGCGGCTTCCTGCCGGGATTCGCTTCCTCCTGGATTTGCCAGAGTGCGCCGCTGTCGCCGGATAGACACCTCCTGCGAAGGGCGGATATTGGTTTAAGAGGTTCCCACACGTATTACGTCTCGCAGTTTTGCGTCTGCGCAGTTGACAGGAATGCTAACCGCTATTCTTTGATCCGCACCGCAGAGATTACGATACAGCAGTCCACTCTGGCCCATTTAGTACGCTGGAGCTCTTACGGCGTTTTCTCACGCCTGGCCCGTTTTTTCGTCTGTCGAACTTGGAACTGGAAATTTACGTTTCACAGACTGTAGGGCGCAGTCAAATGAGGGAGAAGGGGTGCCCCTGGGATCATTGCTGGGGCCACTTCTGTTCCTTACTTATATTACAATGAAATGAATACCCCTAGCTGCATACAGGCGTTGATACAAGTCAACGGGGACAGTTGAAAACGTGTGCCCCGACCGGAACTCGAACCCAGGTTCTCCTGCTTACATAGCAGATGCTCTATCCATCTGAGCCAACGAGGACACAGGGAATAGTGCAACTGCAGGGAATTATCTCTGGCACGCCTCCTGTGAGACGCACATTCCCAACATATTGTCCCGTACTATATTCATAATTCCCCTGCCCATTATACTCACTTAAGAGTTCGGGCACTGTATGTGCATCCGCACAGAAGAAGATGGTCAAATGGCCGGTGAGCCTTATATATATACCGGGTGATCAAAAAGTCGGTATAAATTTGAAAACTGAATAAATCACGGAATAATGTAGATAGAGAGGTACAAATTGACCCACATGCTTGGAATGACATGGGGTTTTATTAGAACCAAAAAATACAAAAGTTCAAAAAATGTCCGACAGATGACGCTTCATCTGATCAGAATAGCAATAATTAGCATAACAAAGTAAGACAAAGCAAAGATGATGTTCTTTCAGGAAATGCTCAATATGTCCACCATCATTCGTCAACAATAGCTGTAGTCGAGGAATAATATTGTGAACAGCACTGTAAAGCATGTACGGAGTTATGGTGGAGCATTGACGTCGGATGTTCTCTTTCAGCATCCCTAGAGATGTCGGTCGATCACGATACACTTGCGACTTCAGGTGACCCCAAAGCCAATAATCGCACGGACTGAGGTCTGGGGACCTGCGAGGCCAAGCATGACGAAAGTGGCGGCTGAGCACACAATTATCACCAAACGACGCGCGCAAGAGATCTTTCACGCTTCTAGCAATATGGGGTGTTTTTTTTTTCGTTCTAATAAAACCACATGACATTCCAAGCATATGCGTCACCCTATCTACGTTATTCCGTGGTTTACTAAGTTTTCAAATTTATACTGACTTTTTGATCACCCTATATATCTGTTCTTTCGGACATGTCTGAAAGAACAGAGACCATCTTCATATATATATATATATATATATATATATATATATATATATATATATATATATATATATATATATGAAGATGGTCTCTGTTCTTTCAGACATGTCCGAAAGAACAGATATTCACCCACAGACTACAGGGCACACATATATATGAAGATGGTCTCTGTTCTTTCAGAGATGTCCGAAAGAATAGATATTCACCCACAGACTGTAGGGCACAGTCATATATATATATATATATATATATATATATATATATATATATATATATATATGAAGATAGTCTCTGTTCTTTCAGGCATGTCCGAAAGAACAGATATTCACCCACAGACTGTAGGGCACAGTCATATGAGGGAGAGGGGAGGAAGGGATGCCCCTGGGATCACTGCTGGGGCCACTTCTGTTCCTTACTTACATTACGATGAAATTAATACCCCTAGCTGCATACAGGCGTTGATATAACTCGGAAAGAAGAGATACCATCTTCTTATATATACCTTATTTATATAAATAACACGCCCTTTAGTGTTACAGGTAATTCTAAAATATTTGTGCAGTTTATGATATAAATTGATGGCCTGTAGAAAATAAACTAACGCTAACTCACAGTAAGACTCAGTTTTTGCACTTTCTAACACAAAGTTCAAAAAAACCTGACGTATTAATTTCACTGAATGAGCATATGGTTAGTGAAACTGAGCAGTTCAAATTTATACGTGGGCAGATAGATTGTAAAGTGTCGGTCAGATAGATTGTAAACTGTCGTGGGAAGCTCACGTTCAGGGCCTTGTTCAAAGACTTAATGCTGCCATTTTTACTATTCCAACGGTATCTAAAGTAAGTGGTAGTTCGAAACGAGAAGTATTCTACTTTGCTTATTTTCATTAGATTTTGGGGTAACTCTTACTTTTCTCAGAGGATATTTTTGGCCCAGAGACGGGCAGTTCGGGCAGTAAGTGGTGTAAGTTCGCGGACCTCTTGTCGACCCCGGTTCATTAGTCTGGGTATTCTGACATTGGGCTCTCAATACATATATATTCTCTACTGTCGTTTCTCGTTAACAATACCAGCTTATTCCCAAGAATTAGCAGCTGTCACTCAGTTAATACAAGGCAGAAATCCAATCTGCATTTGGATCGCACTTCCTTGACTCTTGTACAGAGGGCTGTGCAGTATACTGCTGCATCCATTTTCAGTGCACAAGAATTCAAAAGTCTTAGCAGTAATCCCCGTGCTTTCAAATCGAAACTGAAGAGTTTCCTCGTGGGTCACTCCTATTCTGTCGAGAAGTTACTTGAAAAATTAATCTGATTCATATGTTATATTGTTGATCGGGTTTACATAAACTTATGGCTTGCCTTTTTCTGGGTTCATAAACATTTTATTTTATCTGTTATTACTTTTACGTTGTAATTTCATGTACTGACACATTCCATAACCTTGGACATTTGCTCTTCAATTTGGTCTTTCGGAACTAGACGTGTTAAATATAATATAAGAAGATATGGGAGAAGCTCTCAGGCTTCAAGAAAAACGTAATAACGCCAGTTCCAAATATGTTACAAGCTGACTGGTGTGAATATTACGGAACAATTAGTTTAATAATTCGCGGTTCCAAGATACTATTTACAGGAGGATGGGGAAACTGGTAGAATCCAACCACGGGGAAGTTCAGCATGGGTTCTGTAGATACGCTGTAACACCAGAGGCAACGTTTACCACACTACGCATCTTAGAAAGTAGACTCAAAAAGGCGAACCTACATATACAGGATGGTAGATTGATGCGTATCATTTGACATACAATGCTGGTTTCCTCTGTTGCCTCACAACCTTGTCACTTGGCTTGCCAGATGTACTAGATTTAGTTGCAATTAACTCAAGTAATGTAACATTTGAAATATTTTATTCTATATCTCCTGCGACTTAGCGTTTGATTTTTTAAGAAAGTCCTTTCTAGTATATTCAAATATTTATGATTTATTACCTATATGGAATTCTCATGATTTGTTCTCTGTGTAGAAAACATTAACGATGAATGTTTCATGAAGAAGAGAAAGGAAACTTTGGAAATTTTCTGATACTAAAGAATCCTGAAGTTTAG
Source organism: Schistocerca piceifrons (assembly GCF_021461385.2). Taxonomy (NCBI): domain Eukaryota; kingdom Metazoa; phylum Arthropoda; class Insecta; order Orthoptera; family Acrididae; genus Schistocerca; species Schistocerca piceifrons. The sequence goes on from NC_060138.1 coordinate 1,152,142,107, forward strand.
ATGAATACATCGAATAACTAATGAAGAAGTTCTACAGAAATAAAAAAATTATGACTAGACTAAAATAAGGGTTCCATTAATAGTACACATTCTCAGAGACAAGGAATGGATATTTTGGTACAGAAAGGGTGCGTAAGGTTATTAAATTTTAGATAGATACGAAAGCTTGAGTACAGTAAGGTGATTCAGATGGTTTTAGGTGGCATCAGTTTCGCAGAAATGAAAATGTTTGGATGAGATAGACTAGCGTGGACATCTTGCATCCAACTAGTCGTCAGACTGGAAACCACAATAACGAAAAATACCAATAAAATACAGGACCATTACGAGCACATTTCAACGTAACATAGCCTGTCAAGTTCTTGACATGTTTATTAGTTTACAAATCTCTGTCCTAAACACTGAAAAGGACTTTCTGGATGTTTCTTTGAAGATATCTGCAACTTCGAGAAGTCAGAATCGATCGTGTTACAAATTACTGACTGATACTGCCATACTGTTAAATATTAGTGAAGTGGTTTCTTAAAAAAATGTACGCCAGTTCACTATAATGTAAAATACTTGTAGCGTGCTACATTTATGCATGTAATAAGCATTCGAATATTTAGGACAAAATTTGGCATTCTAATGCTATCACTTTATAAAAGGTACAACGTAATTAACTGGGAGTACAGTTTTATGAGATTTATAGATCAATTTTCTATCTGAGAAGTAGGCTTCAGATATACTACTGTTTAGTCGGAAACTGACTTCTGAGGTCGTGTATATGCAGAAAACACAAGTTGAGTTTTGTGAAGAAGAAAACAGCAACCACCCACTTTTAATTTACAAAAAACTGCGCCATTACCGGTTTCGAACCGACAGGTTCATGTTCAGATGTGTGTTAAAGATTAAATTACATTTCTGACTGTCACTAGTGCAACGTAATGACGCAGATATTTCTATGCAGTTAACCTAAAATAAATCCAATACAACCTCAGAGATTTGTTTACGCGATTTTCATTCGTCATTAGGTACAGTTACAGTTAAACAGGGCGTTTCTCACATCGTTTTTTGCTGTTGGTCACCACCACCCAAATTTTCCCCACAAGGAGGAAAAACAGCAGACATTGTAAAGAACAACAATTAAAAACCGTGAAAGTCACCTGAAAATGGACATTTATGATCGAAACCGTTATCAGCACTATGCGTGTAAATAAATAACTTTATTAACACTGGCCGGTTGTTGTTTTCTTCTTTGCAAGAACCAACTTGCACTTTATATATCCATATTTTAACCTCGCGAATCGAAGGGATAACGCTACTGGAAATTTAGGGAATCCGAAGTCGTCTGACTTTTCAGTTGCAAGGAGAATAGCGGCGAAATAGTTGGGAGATTTCACGACAAATGACTCTGGGTACACTTATTATTAGTCAGCATACATATTTGCTTTTCTGGAGACTGTTGCGTGTTGTACTGCCAGCAGCAGCCTTGTTTTACATGTCACTTGTTGTTTATGTTTTTCGCAGGTTCGAATCCTGCCTTGGGCATGGATGTGTGTGATGTCCTTAGGTTAGTTAGGTTTAAGCAGTTCTAAGTTCTAGGGGACTTATGACCACAGCAGTTGAGTCCCATAGTGCTCAGAGCCATTTGAACCATTTGTTTATGTTTTGATGTAGTCCCGTTTCCGTCTTCTTGTCATGCATCTGTGTATAGTGGTGTATGTCAGAAAAAGAGACGAATTTTGTGACAGTAGATAGCTGGGAGAGGAGGAGAAGAATTGCTAATACTGATGTCTATAGAACTGTGTATATGTAGTTATTTCTTGTTCAGAGCAAGGGCCCTTTATAAGTAGAAGTTATGTTGCAATGGCAGCAACAATTGTGGTGTACTTGAATAATGATGACAAAATTAGCGGATGTATTTGAATGTAACGTCGTTCACTCTTTTTAAAATATGCTACCAATTTCGACACCACATCATGTCACCTTCAGCCCCTACATATGGAAATGTACATAACGTGACAGAAGAGTATGAGAGCATAGACAACATAGCTAACAGTTTATGACTAAAAAAAATCACGTCATAAAATTACATAATGAAATTACGTTATTGTTATCCCCACAAACCAAAATTAGCATCTTACTTATTCTGCAGTTTTCTTTTACAACAATGACGTAATGGACTTGAGGGGAACTCACACGCACAAAGAGTAATATCAGCAAAGCGATCGCAGTCACATACGTCCCTAACAGCCACCATCAATATGTACCCACAGAGTTAAAAGTAGCATAGATGATATATGTCGAAAAACTATTGCCGAGGAACATACCATGTGGCAGATCCTCTATATACATGTAACAATAAGCTATAATGAGTAACCTAGTAAAAGTCAGTCAGTAAAACCAGTAGCCGCAAAAGTGAAACTACACCTACTGGACCATAAACTAAGAAAATCCCATATGGAAACCCAGCAGAACAAAACCAAGTACAAGTACGTATTAACATACAAGAACAAGACAAAGAACTATGAAGACTCCACGATAATAGGAACACAGGTAATAACTCACGCAAACATGACAAACGTCGGGCGCATCAATATACGTCCCGGATGAAACGCATAATTAATATCTTATACTTGTGTATACCTTAACTACACTGTGTTAGCGGCGCACCAGATACTGTGTGCCCACAAGGCGCTTCGTGCAAAGAAATCAACATTGAACCCACTCCCAGTTACTAATGAACTGGACACAACCATACATTCGAAGCAAAAATGAAAGTGGCAGTTGAAGTCATTCATAATATAGCACTACATTAACCGCAACAACGTCACAACCGAACACTGCAGAAACGAACACGAGATAATGAAATGGCAAACGGATGACATGCTCACACGCCTTAAAAACCTAAATTGTTCGTTAAGTATCCAGACCAACCGGTCCACAAAACCATTCCATTACTACTCCGTCGTCAGGCCACGAGTGGCCTACCGGGACCATCCGACCGCCGTGTCATCCTCAGAGGACGATGCGGATAGGACGGGCGTGGGGTCAGCACACCGCTCTCCCGGCCGTTATGATGGTATTCTTGACCGAAGCCGCTACTATTCGGTCGAGTAGCTCCTCAATTGGCATCACGAGGCTGAGTGCACCCCGAAAAATGCCAACAGCGCATGGCGGCTGGATGGTCACCCATCCAAGATTCCTTTACTACACACTGGAAAATTTGCAAGTACCACCCCCAGTTTTCTGTGCCCTCAGACTCTTTTATCATGTTACGTATATTTCCATATGCAGGGATCTGAAGATGACACCATGTGATGTTGAAACTAGTAGCATGGTTTAAAAACTACAAACGACGACAGATACAAAGACAGCAGCTTGTTTTGTTAAAAAAATGGTTCAAATGGCTCTGAGCACTATGGGACTTAACATCTGAGGTCATCAGTCCCCAAGAACTTAGAACTTCTTAAACCTAACTAACCTAAGGACACGCCACACATTCATGCCCGAGGCAGGAATCGAACCTGCGACCGTAGCAGTCGCGCGGTTCCGGACTGAAGCGCCTAGAACCGCTCGGCCACCGCGGCCGGCCAGCTGGTTTTGTCATCATTGTTCAAGTACTACGTGTCCAGCCACAGTCCCACTTGATGGATTACCAGAGACATAATGGTGGTTGTTCATCGTCACGACTTTCACATCTTGTACAATGTTTAACGTTTCATGGACACGATTTACTAAGCAGTCCGGTTTGATTAGTGCTGTCTTATTGTATTTTCAGGTTCTTGCCGCTTCTGAAATTTCTCTAGCTTCATCGACACGTTCAGTGACCTGCAGTCTTGACACTTCAACTGGAAAAGACTTCAGTGCGTTGGTGCGGCTGAAGCGTGTTCCTTGTTATGTATTCTAAGGTGATTTTCGCGTCTATTTCACTGCCTATTTTATCAAGCGACTTCTTATTTGACTCCGTTCCAGACTTTTCCACACAGAAATATCGGATGTGGTCACCGGGAATCGAACGCGGCACCTCTCCGCTACAGTAGCCAGTAACGCCAACGAACTAACAGCGCTGGCGGCCGAAGGGCTGCTGAGCCCGCACGGTGGCGGCGGAGAGGCAGAGATCGCGAACTGTGACGGGGTCGGCGTTGTGAAACACCTGGGCGGCGTCGCGCGGTTCCCACAGCATGCGCCGGCGTCAGCGTTAACGCCGTCTGAGCCAGCGGCGACGCGACTTTGCAGCTCCACCGCTTCCGGCGCTGACTGCACACCAGGAAAACAAGCACCGAGCAGTGATGAAGACCTGAGCTAGCGCGCACAAGGTATTCTGGCCGCGTAGCAAGGGACGGCCAGTCGGCCTTGTGGATGATAAATTCTCTGAGTGCTGTCTTTTTACAGAAGATTGGTGACCACTCTAGAAAAAAAGGATGGAAGATTAGGGTTTAACATCTCTCTGCCGACGAGATTAGAGACGGAGCACGTGATCAGATTGATGAAAGATGAGGAAGAGAATCGGACTTGTTCACTTACCAGATTTTACAAGCATTAAGCAATGCCGGTTGGCATTTTCTGCGAGTACTGTTAGGCCTTTGACTGTGTGAATCAGAGTATTCCCCAACACACACTGAAGAGCCAAAGCAACTGGTACACCTGCCCAATATCGTGTAAGGCCCCCCGAGCACGCACAAGTGCCACAAATTGACATGCCATGGACTCGACTAATGTCTGAAGTAGTGCTGGAATTAACTAACGCCATGAATCCTGCAGGGCTGTCCATAAATCCGTAATAATACGTGGGGGTGAAGATCTGTTCTGGAGAGCACGTTGCAAAGGTATCTCACATAAGCTCAATAATGTTCATGTCTGGGGAGTATGGCAGCCAGCGGAAGTGTTTAAACTCAGAAGAGCGTTCCTGGAGCCCCACTGAAGCACTTTTGGACGTGTGGGGACTCCACTGCCTGCTCCAATTGCCCAACTCCGTCGGAATGCACAATGGACTTGTGACCAGACAGGATGCTTACGTAAGGAGTTCCCCATCACTCCAACTGCACACGCCCCACATCATTACAGAGCCTCCACCAGCTTGAACAGTAACCTGGTGACATTGCAGGGTCCATGGATTCATGACGTTGTCTCCATATCCGTACACGTCCATCCCCTAGATAAAATTTGAAACGAGACTCGTCTGACCAAGCAACATGTTTCCAGGCATTAACAGTCTAATGTCTGTGTCGACGGGCCCAGGTGAGACGTAATGCTTTGTGTCGTGCGCTCATGAAAGGTACACGAGTGAACTTTCGGCTACGAAAGCCCATATCGATGATGTTTCGTTAAATGGTTAGCAAGCTGACACTTGTTGATGGCCTATCATTGAAATCTGCAGCAGTTTGCGGAAGGGCTGCCCTTCTGTCACGTTAAACGATTCTCTTCAGTCGACGTTGGTTCCGCCAAAGCGATGTCGGAGATCTGATGTTTTACCGGATCCATTCGTGAAATGCTCGTACGGGGAAATCCCCATTTCATCGCTACCTCGGATATGCTGTGTCCCATCGCTCGTGCACCGACTATAACACCATGTTCAGACTGGCTTAAATCATGATACCCTGCCATCGTAGCAGCAATAACCGATCTAAAAACTGCAGCAGACACTTGTCTTATATAGGTGTTGGCGACCGCTGCGCCTTATTCTGCCTATTTACGTATTTCTGTGTTTGAATACCCATGCCTATACCACTTTCTCTGGCGCTCCAGTGTAAGCTGACGTTTTACGGGACTGATGGCATAGCTAACAATGGATAATGTCATATCTAACCAAAAGAATGCAAAAATTTGTACTTAGTAATTCAAGCAATATCGTCCAGGGACACAATTCTGACTGACAAGTAATGACGTATGCCGTTACCCAAGGTTCAGTGTTAAGTCCACTACTGTTCCTCTTATATGTAAACGACCTTACGGCTAGTGCACAACAAGCAAAACTAGTTCCTTTTGCAGATGACTCTAGTATTGCAATCAATCTAAGCATATGAACAGAAACAGAAGGAATGGTAAACAAAGTTTCGCCAGCTGCGACATAGTCGCATAGTTGCAAAAATGGCTGTGTGGACGATGTGGCCTATTCTGCACCTTATTTTACATCTATGTGACGATGCTGTGCTGAGTATATTTATATGTTTTGACGATGCCATTATGGCCTTATCACTTTAGGACATGGTGTAGAAAAGACTTGAGGATGGTCATTACTGACTGAAACCGGTCATCGTCAAAAGAATTGATATTGTGATCAAAGACTGAAATTAAAAGAAAAAAAAAACATTTGATGGTAAACAAAGTTCTTAAAAGTACCATCGAGTGGTTTTCTGCGAATGGTTTCACCTTCAGTTTTAAAAAGGCACAACGCATTCAACTGTCCACATCTGTAAGTACTAACACCAATGATAAGTGTGACACACGGTGAGGAAATAATAATTAGGGTGGAAACTTCAAAATTCTTAGGAGTCCGTATTGGTGACAATTTTAAATGAAAAAACTCATTTAAAACTCATTTTGGAACTGCTAAAACAATTCAGTTCCCCCACATTTGCGCTTAGAATCATTGCAAATCTTGGTGAGACACAAATCAGTAAATTGACATGTTTATATATTTTTATTCAATAATGCCATATGGAATAGTGTTCTGGGGTAAATCATCTTTAAGAAAGACGATCTTTATTGCAGAAAACCGTGTTGGAAGAATATATATATACACACTCCTGGAAATGGAAAAAAGAACACATTGACACCGGTGTGTCAGACCCACCATACTTGCTCCGGACACTGCGAGAGGGCTGTACAAGCAATGATCACACGCACGGCACAGCGGACACACCAGGAACCGCGGTGTTGGCCGTCGAATGGCGCTAGCTGCGCAGCATTTGTGCACCGCCGCCGTCAGTGTCAGCCAGTTTGCCGTGGCATACGGAGCTCCATCGCAGTCTTTAACACTGATAGCATGCCGCGACAGCGTGGACGTGAACCGTATGTGCAGTTGACGGACTTTGAGCGAGGGTGTATAGTGGGCATGCGGGAGGCCGGGTGGACGTACCGCCGAATTGCTCAACTCGTGGGGCGTGAGGTCTCCACAGTACATCGATGTTGTCGCCAGTGGTCGGCGGAAGGTGCACGTGCCCGTCGACCTGGGACCGGACCGCAGCGACGCACGGATGCACGCCAAGACCGTAGGATCCTACGCAGTGCCGTAGGGGACCGCACCGCCACTTCCCAGCAAATTAGGGACACTGTTGCTCCTGGGGTATCGGCGAGGACCATTCGCAACCGTCTCCGTGAAGCTGGGCTACGGTCCCGCACACCGTTAGGCCGTCTTCCGCTCACGCCCCAACATCGTGCAGCCCGCCTCCAGTGGTGTCGCGACAGGCGTGAATGGAGGGACGAATGGAGACGTGTCGTCTTCAGCGATGAGAGTCGCTTCTGCCTTGGTGCCAATGATGGTCGTATGCGTGTTTGGCGCCGTGCAGGTAAGCGCCACAATCAGGACTGCATACGACCGAGGCACACAGGGCCAACACCCAGCATCATGGTGTGGGGAGCGATCTCCTACACTGGCCGTACACCACTGGTGATCGTCGAGGGGACACTGAATAGTGCACGGTACATCCAAACCGTCATCGAACCCATCGTTCTACCATTCCTAGACCGGCAAGGGAACTTGCTGTTCCAACAGGACAATGCACGTCCGCATGTATCCCGTGCCACCCAACGTGCTCTAGAAGGTGTAAGTCAACTACCCTGGCCAGCAAGATCTCCGGATCTGTCCCCCATTGAGCATGTTTGGGACTGGATGAAGCGTCGTCTCACGCGGTCTGCACGTCCAGCACGAACGCTGGTCCAACTGGGGCGCCAGGTGGAAATGGCATGGCAAGCCGTTCCACAGGACTACATCCAGCATCTCTACGATCGTCTCCATGGGAGAATAGCAGCCTGCATTGCTGAGAAAGGTGGATATACACTGTACTAGTGCCGACATTGTGCATGCTCTGTTGCCTGTGTCTATGTGCCTGTGGTTCTGTCAATGTGATCATGTGATGTATCTGACCCCAGGAATGTGTCAATAAAGTTTCCCCTTCCTGGGACAATGAATTCACGGTGTTCTTATTTCAATTTCCAGGAGTGTATAAACGCGATGTATGTTGTAGTGCTCTCCGATACACACGATCGAACAGCGGAGGAGTGGTACTCAAGCGTCAACTTTAGGTTACAATATCTCCGGATGTAATTAACATTTTACAATGCAACAAACGGCACTGATTACGTATTTGTTTATATGTTCAGATGTGCTAACAAAACTAATGGGGTTCCATTTAAAAAAAACTTAGGTTTGTGTTAAAAAACATACTTCCGTGCATTTTTGTATGGTTTGTATTAAACAATTACACTAGCCCCTCTACTCACGTTCGGTCTGTGGAATCGGTTCGTCAGTATTTGATGTGGTTTACGAAATATATCCAGCGGTAACGTTAGGTGACTCACCCTGTATATATATATATATATATCAGTCAGGTTGGCTGAAATTCTTTGGGGTCCGAAAAGCACAGATTACTTTCCAAGTGTTCAAATTATGTTAAAACCTCACACAAATATTAAACTTCCTGACGGATTAAAACTGTATGCTGGGCCGAGACTCGAACTCGGGACCTTGCCTTTCACGGGCAAGTGCTCTACCAACTGAGCTACCCAAGCACACAAATATTGTTTGGAAGATATTACGCATCTGTTTTAGTAAACCAAATTTCAACTGCACTTACAAAACAAAGTTGGAAGTAGATGATAACTATTCAAAAAGCCATCGCTCATGCTTTCCGGGACACGGCGTCATTGCCGTATTGATTTCCCTGCAGAACAGTCATTCGCTATCAGAGGAGAACAAAAGATTCCGGTGGACACATTTTCAGTCACAATGGCGCTTCATTTGCGCCGAAGATCATCAGCAACATTTGTTCCCAACCATTCCAAATCAGTACGATAATCAACGTATCATTGTTGCTGAAAATGTGGATCTGCTTCTCTCAATACACTTCATTGTTTTGCACGACCGCATATAAATGATGAAATGATCTTTGGTTGAAAATATGAAAGGAAACGTCACGGAGCGAAGTCCCATTTATTAAATGCGTATCTGCCACATTTATGAAACACTGGAAGATAAGATTAAATCAACTTACGTCAGAGCTTAGCAAAACGTAATAATATTTATAAAAACGATACAGTTCGTTGATTACAGACTACGTTAACGTAGTCTGCTGCCTGCTGTCCTTGGGTCTCAACATTTATAATTTTCACCTTTTGGGGGTAATCTTTCACTGTCCATTTCTCCGAGAGGCTCGTTACGCAGTAAGTGATTCTAATCTATTCCTTTATGTATAGTAGCAGTTCGTCTCTAGTTTCTAAGCGTTTATGTCGTCATTAATCCTTTCATTCACCTAATAAATAACATTTCTTCTGGCTAGATACCTTTTCTTTTTTTTTGAGGGGACTAAGCTTTCGCAACTGAATTTGAGAACAGCCATAGTCCTGCAGAAATTCTTTAATGTCCCCTTGTTTGTTTTGTTTCTTAAGCTTTTGTTACTTTTTCTTATGAGGAATTTAATTTGTTCAGCTTTTATTTCATGTACTGGTTGCAGTCGTGCGTTATTCTATTTCTCATTCCTGGTACCTGATACTTTTTACTCGTTCTGTTACTTCAATATTAATTACAATCAAGTTGAGCCTCTGGCCATTAACTATGTTCCCTTCGAGAATACTGTGATGTTATATTCCTTGCAGACTTTACATAAGGTACTCATTTGATGATTTGTTACGTGATCATAGGGAAAAATATTTCAACTTCACGAAATTAAGTAGCATTTTCTAACTAGTTTTTGCAAAAACACCGAATTCCAGTGCCAAACTGTAGGACAACCTGAAGTAATCGTGCCCCCTGCTTATTTCAAGTCAATGATGAAGAAATGTAACCTTTCGCCTGATCGTATCAGGTACGATTTTCCGCCAGTTCATTACCTGTACTCTGCGACTAGTTAACTCCTCCCAAGGAATTTCTGATGTTTTGCGTCAGCGAAGTTCCTACACGGTGAAATGTCTGAAGCCCTCCAACAGCGGGCAAACTTTGTAGACCCGAAGGCGTACTGTTTGGTTTACGGGAGTTTGGAGGGGCAGGTAACTTCGTATAAAATACCTCAAACCATTACGTAACCCACACACGAAAAGTAAGCGGTGCACGGCTACAAAACAGAAGACGAGGACACGACGAAAGTTGCTCTACACTGGAAGTATTAATTTTTGATAAGGTAGCACTATAGAATAAATTTGCCATTACTTCTTTCATCCAACTTATCTGTCCAGAATGAGACTGCAGATGTATCGTCACATTCGCTGGCTCGCAATTCGCGTGTGACCAACCACCTCAGAGCATGATATTTACTTTTTCACCTATAATTTTTCAAGCTACATAATTTTTTTCAGTTTGAGAACGAGCTTAAAAGTATTAAACTACCTGGTGCGCTAAACTTAAGAATGAAAGTAACTTTCGCATGATGTGACGCTGCCAAGAACGTACGAGTGTCACTCCAAAAGAAATGCACACTATTTTATTTTTAAATCCATGTTTTATTCTACATGTTTGAAAGTTTTATAGTGTGCAGATACATCCTTTGGGAACAATATTTTCAGTTCTCCACATAATTTCCATCCCTCTCAACTGCCTTACGCCGTCTTGGAACCAGCGCCCGTATACCCGCACGGTAAACTTCTGGACCAACCTGTTGGAGCCGCGGTTGCCTCTTCCTGGTGAAAAATGATGAAGCCATGTTTCATCATCTGTCACAATTCTTCCAAGAAATTCATATCCACCATTCTCGTACTGTTCCAAAAGTTCGCTGCATACCGTTTTTCTTGTTTCTTTGTGATCCACTGTCAACATCTTGGGAACCCAATGGCACAAACTTTTCAGTAATTTGCAAACACTTCTTTCCTCTATCCCAACGTAGCGTGACAATTCGTTCATTGTGATTCGTCTGTCAGCAGTCACCAATTCGTTAACTCTCTGCACATTGTCTGGAGTGTGTGCAATATGAGGCCTGCCGCTGCGAGGACAATCCTCAATATTGCCGTGCCCACTTTCATCACGTAACCTGCTTGCCCACCGACTAACTGTACTGCGATCGACAACAGCATCTCCATACACCTTTTTCAACCTCTTTTGGATGTTTCCCACTGCCTCGTTTCAACAGCACAGGAATTCTATGACAGCACGTTGCTTCTGACGAACGTCAAGTGTAGCATCCATCTTCAATCTTCAAGACTTGCTGTGACGGCGCCACTCGCGCGAACAGGTTGAACTAAGTTTGACAACAAGCGGGAAGGATGTATCTACTCACTGTAAAACTTTCACACAAGCAGAATGAAAACTGTATTTTTACGAAAACAGTGTGCATTTATTTTGGAGTGACCCTCGTACTACAAAATAGTACCCCAAGGTAACTGTGAAACGAATAGAAATGACGCTTTTATTCAAGGACAATAATTACAGTGAAGACACTGCGTTTTATGGTGGTCTCCTGGACATCAGGAAATGCTTATCATGCTTCTTAATAGGGTGAATGAACACCACGAACGGCAATACTGCAACGTGCTCCCATTCCTCTATCAGTGTGTTTGGCAACAGCTGGGTGGTCTCTTTCTTTTGTTTTGTTTTTTTATCTGCTCAGGGCGGACCTCGCAAGACACCCGTTTCAGATCGTCGTTGATCCATTAACTCAGTTTTTTTATTACATTATGGAGGGCAGCTAACCCTCTGACCGAACACACTGAGTTACCGTGCCGGCATCTTTGGAGCATGTGGACGCACTGCAATGTGTCTCCCCAATACATCACACACATGTTCGATGGGACTAAAGTCGGGGATACGGGCAGGCCAGTCCAATCGCCGAATATTTTCTCATTGCAAGAGCTCCATCTCCGCTGTTCGATCGAGGTGAAGTGGTGCAGTGGTTAGCACACTGGACTGGCATTCGGTAGGACGACGGTTCAAACCCGCGTCCGGCCATCCTGATTTAGGTTTTCCTTGATTTCCCTAAATCGCTCCAGGTGAATTCCGGGATGTTTCCTTCGAAAGGTCAGGGCCGCTAACTTCCCCATCCTTCCCTAACCCAATGGGACCGATTACCTCGCTGTTTGGTCCCCTCCCCCACTCAACCAACCATCCAATCCGCTGTTCGATTCGTTCGCCCATTATCAACTATGAAAATGAAGCTAGGGATGAATGAACCCCTGTAAAGACGCATGTGGGGGAGGAGTACAGTGTCACGACGACGTTGATCTGTGAGGATCATTACGCCAGTCCAATATTATACCTTGTCACACTGTACAACCTGGACCACAAAACGATCATGTTCGACAAGATTACCGAGTACATTACCATTTCCCATTCTCACCACATGAGGCTACGCACAGAATCACTATTCACACAGAATCTGCTCTCATCCCAGACAGAGTGCAATCCCACTCCTCGTCGGTCCAGTCCCTATGCTCCTGGTACCATCGGAAAAGGTGCCGCCGACGTGCGGGTGTCAACGGAAAATAAGGTACTGGCCGTCGGGCAAATAGACCATCCCCATGTAGTCGGGTTGGGTTGTTTGGGAGAGGAGACCAAACAGCGAGGTTATCGGTCTCATCGGATTACGGAAGGATGTCGGCCTTACCCTTTCAAAGGAACCGTCCTGGCATTTGCCTGGAGCGATTTAGGGAAATCACGGAAAACCTAAAAAAGGATGGCGTGTCCAGTGTGCTAACCACTGCGCCACCTCGCTCGGTCATCCCCATGTAGTCGCCGTGCCACTGTGGAGTGTGAGATTGCGTGCCTTCCAGTCGGCTTAAATATGGCTGCAATTGCACTTGCTGTTTGGAGTGGCTCCCTTCTTGCCTGTCGCATAATGCAGCCGTCATCTGCCGCTGTAGTTGAACGTGGTCGATCACCTCCTCTCCTTCGTGCAGCAATGCCTGTGTTTCGCAACTCTCCCCACGTTCGTGAAACAATGCTGTGACCAGTACCAAACACCAGGGCTACACTCGTCACAGGTCGTCCTTCTTGTAGCTTCCCGACCATTCTTCCACGTGTGACGTCATCCAACCCCCCCCCCCCCCACACACACACACACAAAACACACACACCGTCTTTTCCCATTCAACTGCCTTGGGTGGTGGGGCCAGTCCCATTTGGAGCTGTAGTCACACTCACGCCATGTTATGTCCAGCCTATCTTTGCGCGACTGGGGACGTGCTCCCGCAAATTCATTGATTTCCACCGAGTAGTTAATGTGTTGCACTGACGAGCGAAAACATTATGACCCCCTGCTTCATAGCTTGTTGGGTCATCTTTGTAACGCAATATATCACCGATTCTGCAGTTCGTTGGCAGATTTATGGATCTATGCGACACCAGGTGTATACGCAAAAGTCATGTAATTCCCGTAAATAACCGGCCGCTAATCTGTGTACTCAGTGATGGCACTCGATAGCGACTTGGTGGGTACCATCGTCTTCACATCGGGCGAATTTGGTGCCCAAGATCAACCTTTTTAAACCATACATGTGGCTGGTAGCTGTTTTTTATATAAATTATAAACTAACTTTATTTCAGTATCATGCTCATCGAAGCGCTGTAGCACGATTCTGGCTCCGAGACATTTACAATTATACTGCTGAAATATGACATCGTCGTCAGAGAAGAAATTATCACCACAGGTACCATGCAAACGCAGGAGAATATCTCCGCATAGCGTGATACTTCTCCAACCAGCCTGCGCTCGTGCAGCGGTGCACGTTTCGGACAGCCGTTCCCCTGGATGACGACGCTTGTGGAGACGACCATCGGCCTAGTGTAGCCACAACATGATTCATCTGACGAGCCGACACGATTCCAGTGATACACGGCCAATCTCTATTATCCCGAAGCCACTGCAATCCTTATTGGCGATGTCATCGGGCCAGCATGTGAAGACGCAGGGGTTGTGTGCTACGGAGCCACTTGTTCAACAGTGTGCGTCCACCAGCATTGTGTTCTTGCGCCAGAGGTGTCACAGATCGCCATCTATCCTACTTTACAGAACAGACAAGCCTTCGAACCCCACGTTCTGTGAACAGTAGTGATCATCCAGCCACTTAGCGCCTAGTGGCAGTTTCACTGTCCTTCTGCCACTTTCCGTAAATGCTCACGACAGTAGCTCGTGAACATGTGAACATTCGACCAGGTTCGCCGTTTTCGATATATTCGTTCACATGCTCTGCGTATAGTAATCTGCCGTTTGTAAAAGTCACTTATCTCAATGGACTTCCCCACTTTCGGTCAATATCTTGGCTAGGATAATCCTCGTCAGTCTCTGCTTGGCTTATATACTTTTAAAACTGTGTCACATGCCCGTAGCGTCACCAGGAGGCATCCAACTTTGCAGTGTGCAGTGGTCTTAATGTTTTGGCTTTTCAGTGTATGTTACTTTAGCTATCTCGTCTTTAAGTTTTGCGAGGCAGTATATTAATGAAACTCTAGGTAAGCTCGCAAAAATATCGATCGAGTTTTACTGGAGGTATACCGTGAGACCGATAGAAGGCACAATGAACATTTGTGAAAGGTAAATGAAAAGTTTGATCTTGTCATCGGCGAAACGTTAAACCCAAATCATTTATGAACTGCGCTCCGAATAAATGAACTTAATGGTCAAAAGTCACAGGGAAAGTTCTCTCATTTCAAGTTGCGTCGAGTGTTGTGGCTAGTTGTTGTTGCGTGTGCGATTCGGTATCTGAGCGGTCTGTTGAAGACAGATGTGTAGTGAACGTGCCGGAACATCGCAAGTTACCGATTTCGGATGTGTGATGGTTTTCAGTGCAAGACGCATACGTCACAGTACATCGGAAATGATTAATTCAGGGTTTCCGGGATAACAGTCCGGGGAGATCTTCAATATCGCAAATACGATGTTTCCACTAGCCTTAACTACCGCACAGGCCTACCAAAAGTGTGTGACGAACAGACGTCCGTCACTTCTGTAGATCTATACTGAACAATCACCCCGCCGAATCGAATGTGGCTTTCTGGAACCCAGGCACATATGTACGGAGATAAATCCATGTACATAGGGCTACTATAAAGATTCATTCTTCTCCAGATGCCTGTATTTTCCAAAATATTACATGTACACATATGATCGATACACGAAGAGAAACGTAAAATCACGAATTTACGCCCTAAAAATGCTCCATGAGTGCCCTGCCGTCACACGATACACGTCTAATTGTTGGTCAACTTCGTTCTGTACCGCGAATGGCAACCATCTTTCTATGGTCATTACAGCAGCATTGAAGCATTCTCTGAGCTCTTCCTTGGCAGTGTGGAAAGGTAAACACAGCCCTTAATACACCTCCAGATGCAACAGTCACAAGTCGTTAGGTTAGGCAAACTGGAGGGCCAAGGGAGCTGAGCCACATCATCTTTACCACTACGCACATTCTAGTGATGCGCAAGTTGGTGGCTTGGGTAGTAACCAACCCCTATGCTCCACTGAGAGTATGCCCCGTGTTGTTGAAAGATAAAATTCTTGGAATCAGCAGTCAGTTGTGGAAACAACCACAACTGGAACATATCAAGGTAAGAGGTACCCGTTATGATCTTTCACAGAAGAAAAACGGTCCATAAAGCTTCGTCTGTGACACTGAACAGAAAACAACAACCTTCGGCGAATCTCGTTCATGAGCCACAATTTCGTGAGAATTTTCAGTGCCCCACACCCCCACAGTGCGGCGATTAACCTTTCCAGTTAAATGGAAGTTTGCTTCCTCGCTGAAGGCGAAATGTTCATCCTCAAGTGATTCCTATACAGTGATGCAAAATTGAAGGCTCCGGCCACAATATTCCTAGTTTAACTGTCGCACAAGCTTCAGACGGTACGGCCTGAAACGTAACCGACATCGCAAAACCTTCCACACAGTTTTCTGTGGTATTCGAAGTTCGTGGCTTGCACGAAAGACTTTTTTGGACTGAGTACGGAATTTGCCCTCACCCTATCCACGGTTGAACCTGGCACTCTTCGTGGAGCGGTACTTTTCTGATTCCAGAAACAGCCAGTGCCCATAAATTGTCGATAACAACGCACAATGCTCTGTTTGCATGACGATTCTTTTCCATAATTTCTTCTGAATGCACGCTGTTTCAACAAACAGATGCCATATTCAAACACACAAAAACTGTTTTCTTGTTTTGTCGCAGTTTTATCAAGGCACTGCACTCATAACGCCAACTGTTGGGTACCACACAAACTCAGTGTGTTTACGGTTCTATTCATGTATCAATCATATCTGTACACGTAATACTTTGAAAAATATAGAATTCTGAAAACGAACGAATCATTTATAGAAGACCTGACTGTTTCAGCAGCAGGCCACATTCACTGTTCCCTCTAGTGACTTTCGGCCAGTGAATGTACTCGACGAAACTGCAGTAGGTTGCAATGTTTTTTCTCACTATTGTAATTTTAATCAAAACTCACCCCCTTGTGGTTTATTGGTAGAATCCTGAAGCGATGCAGTCCTTCAGCAAAGGAAATTTGCTTACAATACCTTAGTTCGTCCAGTCTTGGAGGATTGTTCGTCTGTACGCAATCCTTACCAGTTGGGTCCGATTCAAGAGATTGAGAAGGTCCAAAGAAGAGCGGCAAGATTCGTGACTGATACATTTAACCATTGCGAGAGCGTTACAAATCTCATAGAAAGTCTGAAGTTGGACACACTTGCAGACAGACAACGCGCTAAACGGAAGTGGCAATTCACTAAATTCCGAAATCCGATCTTCGCCGAGGATGTTGAGCATATATAATTACCACCAACTTTCAAATCGCTCAGTGATCTTCATTCAAAGATAAGGCTCGTGCTGAGGGGTCAGACAGTCGTTTTTCTCTCGCGCGATCCGCGAGTGGGACAGAGCGGGGGAAATTTGACTTTGGCGCGAATTGTGCCCTCCGCCACACACCGCTTGGTGGCTAGCGGAGTATATATGTAGATGTAGAAAACTCTTTGAGAGCAGCATGGTACGGTGTCGGTACCAGCTAAACTCTAAACCCTGTTTGTTTCTTTTCACCTCTTCGCCCGTATCCCACTACTCAATTTTCCTTCAGTAGTTGTCATCAAGATTTACACCGTTCGGGATACAGGAGAAAGAACCTTGGCCCAGAGAAACTTCTAACGGGAGAGCTACTTGGGAGCGACGGAACGAAGACAGATGCGGCACAGACAGCTGAGCAAGTTTTAACGAGCGGCCGTTGAAACTGTCGGCCGTTTCCGGTGTTAGGGATGCTGTTTACGCGCGCGTGTGTGTGCGTGTGTGAGAGCGAGTGTGCGTGCGTGGGTGGGCGAATGGGAGGGAGGGGCCAGCAACTGGGGAAGGGAGGACAGGTTGGTGGTGGGAGGGTGACGCTGCCGAGATTCGGCGGGGTGGCGCCCAGATTTTTACGAGGCCGTGTCGCTCATGGTGGCGATAAACGCGTCACGCCGCCGTAATGAGGTTTCGCTGCTACACTGTTTACGGTAGATAACGGCCCGTTATCAGCGCACCGCCGTGTCCGACGCATCGCGAGTGCGTTGTTCGCTTCGAACACGGCGGACCGTGAACGCGTGCTGCAGGTAATAACTGTTCTGGAAAGACCTGCAGCCTAAATTTCTTCCGTGGCAGTTACTCGCCAGTTTCTACAGAAATAACTAATGATTACAAATTATTTTACGAGTCCGTAATTGTTGTTCAAAGGCCACAGAAAGGAAACGAAATATTAAGACGATGTAATCGAAAGAGGGAGTAGATGAGATGGGAAATATGATCCTGTGAGATGGATTTGACAGTACGCTGACAGACCTCAGTTGAAACGCAGCCTATGGAGTAGATGTCAGTCCCTCAGAACTATTGTTTTCCTTGGAAGACTGACCTATTCCACGTGTATCTGCAAGATACAGCGTGACTCAGAAGGTTGCGCTCAAGTTGAAGGAGTTGATTTGTGTCGAAATACAACTTTCGAATAGGAACTTATGTTCTTAAAAGTAATCCTGAGCCTGTGAAAACTTTGGAATGACAATTAGGATAATAAATGCACGGCGTCCGAAGGCCAGCAAAGATAACATAAGGCTTATTCAACAATCTTGTACGTTGCAGGTTGTTGTTGTGGTCTTCAATCCAGAGACTGGTTTGATGCAGCTCTCCATGCTACTCTATCCTGTGCAAGCTTCTTCATCTCCCAGTACCTAGCGCAACCTACATCCTTCTGAATCTGCTTAGTGTATTCATCTCTTGGACTCCCTCTATGATTCTTACCATCCTCGCTGCCCTCCAGTACTGAATTGGTGATCCCTTGATGCCTCAAAATATGTCCTGCCAACCGATCCCTTCTTCTGGTCAAGTTGTGCCACAAATTTCTCTTCTCCCCAATCCTATTCAATACCTCCCCATTAGTTATGTGATCCACCCATCTAATCTTCAGCATTCTTCTGTAGCACCACATTTCGGAAGCTTCTATTCTCTTCTTGTCTAAACTATTTTTCGTCCACGTTTCACTTCCATACATGGCCACACTCCATACAAATACTTTCAGAAACGATTTCCTGACACCTAAATCTATACTCGATGTTAACAAATTTCTCTTCTTCAGAAACGCTTTCCATGCCATTGCCAGTCCACATTTTATATCCTCTCTACTTCGGCCATCATCAGTTATTTTGCTCCCCAAATAGCAAAACTCCTTTACTACTTTAAGAACCTCATTTCCTAATCTAAATCCCTCAGCATCACCCGACTTAATTCCACTACATCCCGTTGGAGGAGATGTTGAAAAATGTGACCACGACATTCAGTACCAAAGTAGCATCTTAGCAGCAAATTTTGGCGCACTCTAGTCGCTCATACCACATGAATTATCATGACGAAAACCGTTCTTTTGTCGGAAATCGGTGCTATGCACATGAGGCTTTTCATATGCGCCGACAAAAATATCATTAGGCTTCAGATCAGGAAGCGACGTAACCATGCAGTTTGACCTCCCCTTCTGATACATCACCTGGAATATGTCGCACTGAGACGTCAGACGTCAGGCACTTACGTAGAAAAAGGTGAGCAGGTGCTCTGTCCAGTTGCATCCAGATCTCAAGACGCGTGTCTTTACATTTGTTGAACGTACTGTACATGTCCACTGGTTGTCATTGCTTACCAGTGAACTTCACTAAACAGCTCTACAGTTGAGAAGTTATTTTATTTTCACTACCAGCTTCGGCAATTCTCTACGCTAACTTCAGGCCCCCTCTGCACCTCTCAAAAATAATCGATATTGACACACCGGGGCCATATGTTTCTGGATGTCGTGAATTCTCAAGTGCTTTCTTTGAAGACTTGCAGTCATGTCTCGAGGTCGTTAAATTTTTGATGCCCTCGAGTCCTCAGGAACGTGGATCAGTTCAAGCTACAATCATTGTAATTAAAATATATTTCAGGCAGATATTTAGTTTAATACCTCGTAAGCGTATTGTAATATCGCTGGCTTGGTTGCGGAGTATCTTTGCGGGCAGCCGCGTCTGTCGAGTCGACCGCGGAACACGGAACTGTTATGTTGTGTTGTGGGTAGCTCTGCATGTGAGAGGCATTGTTGGTATGGAAGTTGAAGTGTTGCTACAAGTGTTATTACAGTAAAGTGATAAAATATGCAAGTGATTCAGAGGAAAGTGCGTCAAGAAGTAACATAAAAACGAGCAGTGCTGCTGATAACGTATTTGTGTATCCTCTCGTTGCGTGTCGTACCGTACTGTATCAATCATCCGCGTCGTGTTCGGTCTCCCAGAATGAACTGATGTGAATCAGTAGAAATCAGTTACCATAAAAGAGTGCAGTCAAGTGCCAGTGTCTTGTAGCGAGCGTGCGGACGTGCGTTCGATTATCGTGTTTCTGTATTATCAACAATCAGCCGCGCCGCGACGGTTACGCACACGCTCGTACAAGTGAGAACTGAGAACTGAAGAATTAACTTTACGAACAGTGTTATATCATTACTGGGGTCAAGGAGGGCTATTACCAGATATCTGCATGTGTGACGAGCGTAAGAACTTTCGTTCGATCATTCGGCTTCCGCATCATCAACAATCACCCGCGTCGTGTCGGTTACGCGTACGCTCGTCTGAGTGATATTGTGGACAGATAATCATCAAAGTTGTTAATTGGGATAAACATTTATGAATTATAACGTAAACAGTGCAACCTGCGATTTCCTTTAATCGTCTCAGAATATAGTTGTTCATACCAGACGTAAAACAGTGCTGTGTTCTCAGGATGAGTGGCTCCCCTAAACCCGCTTCCATATTTTGATATATAATTTCAGGCAAGCCAGCAGCAGTGTGGAGCCGCGGGATTACCATGTACGTGGTGTGGACAGGGCGCACGGTCTAGAAAAGGTCACGAAACGACAAACAGTTTAAGGGTACCCCACCCCACCCTTTTGTACTCCCGGGCGTGTTACAACCTGAATGTGTCTTATGAATCGTCTAGCCACAGTTCTCCCTATTCAGTATGAGTTTGTAGAAAGGCGTAACATGGAAAAAAGCGTGCCCAAATCCATTTACCATGAAATTTGGAAACCACTTTGACATTAACCGCTAAATTAAACATAGGTTCTTTCTCCTCCCTCCCCCCCCCCCCCCTCTACTCCTCCTGCGCACACACTCTTCTAAATCAGTTTCTTCAGCGACTTGTGCTTGTGGGTTTGTCGTCTTACATTGGTTAACATTGGGCATTTACTGTACAACAAATGCCCAATTTTCTAGATGAATCTCTTCTGTTGGCGATGGAACACACTGTATTGTAAAACAGTTTTTTATTCCGTTGCCGGTCGGAGTGGTCGAGCGGTTCTAGGCGCTACAGTCAGGGGCCGTGCGACCGCTACGGTCGCAGGTTCGAATCCTGCCTCGGGCATGGATGTGTGTGATGTCCTTAGGTTAGTTAGGTTTCATTAGTTCTAAGTTCTAGGCGACTGATGACCTCAGAAGTTAAGTCGCATAGTGCTCAGAGCCATTTGAACCATTTTCTGCAGTAGCTTGCAATGTTTTTCCTCACTATTGTAATTTTAATCAAAACTCACCCCCTTGCGGTTTATTGGTAGAATCCTCAAGCGATGCAGTCCTTCAGCAAAGGAAATTTGCTTACAATACCTTAGTTCGTCCAGTCTTGGAGAATTGTTCGTCTGTACGCAACCCTTACCAGTTGGGTCCGATTCAAGAGATTGAGAAGGTCCAAAGAAGAGTGGCAAGATTCGTGATTGATACAATTAGCCATCGCGAGAGCGTTACAAATCTCATAGAAAGTCTGAAGTGGGACACACTTGCAGATAGACGACTCGCTAAACGGAAGCGGCTGCTCACTAAATTCCGAAATCCGATCTTCGCCGCCGGCCGAAGTGGCCGAGCGGTTCTAGGCGCTACAGTCAGGGGCCGTGCGACCGCTACGGTCTCAGGTTCGAATCTTGCCTCGGGCATGGATGTGTGTGATGTCCTTAGGTTAGTTAGGTTTAAGTAGTTCTAAGTTCTAGGGGACTGATGACCTCAGAAGGTAAGTCCCAGAGTGGTCAGAGCCATTTGAACCATTTTTTTTATTCCGTTCTAGTTGCTAAAGCTGGAATAGTTCCCTCGTTGGGCTTCTTTCGAATTCCAAAAGCCCCCTGCGCTGCCCACGGAAGACGAGTGGTGTACTGCGAGGCACCGCAGGCGGCGGTACGGCACCTCCTTCCTGCGGGACGAGCCGTCCGAGCTGCGCCGACAATTGGAGCCTATTGGATCATTTACGCAGACGGGCGCGGCGCGCGCCGAGCCGGCGTTTGGGAGCCAATGCTGCCCAATAAAAGTCAATTGCTAATAAAAGCCAATAACAGCTCCAGCCGGGGCGGCTGCCCTCGGACAGTCCTCCAGAAAAATCCCTACACTCGGCGCCTACGGCCGCCGGCAGGGAGCTGAAACGCCAACACGCCATGCATTCGCCGTCAGAGCGCACAACTTATTTGGGGTGCCGATCCGTTCCGGAATTTGGAAAAAAAAAAATACGAAAGTGGCTACTTGTGCTTAGATTACACGCTCTCAGTACAAAGTGTCCATAAAATTTCGTTATCGTTTCAAAAGATCGTAACTGTGAAACTATTAGAGTTGGACAATTGCGGTTTGTAGTACACCGTTTAGCAGCTCTCAAAGCTGTTTTGGGATGTATCAGAACGGCGACAGACCAACAGAAGACACAGTGCGTCATTTGGTATGCAGAATCCAAACTTGCGGCAATAGTACTGAGCAACTGTTGACGCCAGTATGGTAGGGTACCACCGGAAAAAGCAAACGTTATGAGGTGGTTCAAAAACTACAAAGAGACAAGACAGTGTCGAAGTCCTTCCTCGAAGTGGACGTCCATTTCTGGCTCAAGCACGTGATGGCAGAGTGCAAGCTGCATTTCAACGCAATACCCAGAAGTCAATTCGCCCTGGATCCAGCGAGCTGCGGGAAGCAAGATCTGTGGTGTCACCGCCGGACACCACACTTGCTAGGTGGTAGCCTTTAAATCGGCCGCGGTCCGTTGGTATACGTCGGACAAGCGTGTCGCCACTATCAGAGATTGCAGACCGAGCGCCGCCACACGGCAGGTCTAGAGAGACTTCCTAGCACTCGCCCCAGTTGTACAACCGACTTTGCTAGCGATGGTTCACTGACAAAATACGCTCTCATTTGCTGAGACGATAGTTAGCATAGCCTTCAGCTACGTCATTTGCTACGACCTAGCAAGGCACCATTATCAGTTGCTATAGATCTAGTAAATAATGTACCGTCAAGAGCGACGTTCACCATTAACGGATTAAAGTTACGTATTCCACCGGCTACGTCCGTTTTTCTGAATTCTAATTTCCTTGTCCTGTTCCAGACCTCACGCCAGCCTGTGTGAGCTAAAAGGCGTGCCTATCGGCTTCCTCTATTCATACGGGTTGGCTCTCCTGCCAGCCCACAACACGATCAACTGTTCATAAAATGTTACGTAAGAGGTTACGCCCTCTTGCGTACATCGTGCAAATGGTTCAAGCACTGCAACTTCTGTGGTATCTACTCGAGTGTTCCATGCTGGCCTCTGTAGATGCTGAGAACGACTGTCTGAAAAAAGAGCCCGTTTTTAGATGAAGCAGAGGTCCACATTTCTGTACATGTAAACTGCCACAACATTGATATTTAAGGCTCCAAAAATCTATGCAGCACACGTGAACACACCCGTGATAAACCGAGGTTTATGTTTGGTCTGGCCTAATACCCTAACGGGAAATGTTTACCTGGATTTTCTCGTGTATTTCCTCCTACAACACATCGAAGAGTTGCAACCGTCTGTCTCATTCCAGCGTGATTGTGCATCACCACATTGGAATTTTAATGTCTGGAATGTGAAGAGTGACGCATTTCTTCAGAGGTATGTGGGTTGTGAAGGTGCCATTGTATGGCCTCCATGCTCTTCCAAGGTCACGCCAAAACACTTCTTTCTGTGAGTTTACACCAAGGATCGAACACCAGCTACATTGCCATACTTCGTGCATGCATCAACGAAATAATCAGAACTCTTGATGCTGCAATGCTGATCCGCACATGGACAGATATCGAATATGGCCACGTTATTATATGAGCGACAAGTGGGATACATACTGGAATTCTGGTATAACAGAAAAAAAACTTTCAGAGGTTTTACAACAACCCACGATGCTCTAGTTTTAATAGTTTGCAAGTTACGATTTTTTGAAATGGTTGCGGGACTTTACAGACATCCTGGACATCTGGTCCAAAACTGCTCTTTATAGGATGCATAAATGCGTTGAGAAACTCTATTTTAAAGTATTAACTGAGTCTCTCTGGGTCCGGTTTTGGGACCATTAACATTTCTCTCTTGTAGTAACGTGAACGCTTTTAAATGTCATAAATGGTTCAAGATTCCGAACCGGTGGATGAGAACTGTACTGTATTCTTAACACTTGTGATATTCCTGATTGTGGCCGCAAGTATTTTATCTTGCTAGAAGCTCGCCTTGATGCAACTTGATACACGACAAGTAGCATATGGTTCCAAACCGGAGTGAGGTACAAGCAGCAGATGGTACAGTAGGTACCATTTCCGTGGGAGGGTCCGCCAGTTGTACTAAACTTTCTTCTGATTGGTCGACACATTCGGGTGGTAGGCACCAAAATGCCTAACTTCTCTTATTCATTATTTATATACTTTTCATTGTATTTAACCCAGTTTTCAGTATGAGAATCTTCCATGGTTTCTCTACGAGTCTACCGATTTTGTTTACTAAATTTCACTAGTTTTGAGAATCATATGAGTAATGATATTACAACCGAAGTGCTTCGTACACCGTCGGGTCGCTTTGGCGCGCCTGAGAGACGAAGTACTTCGGCTGCACTATTCAATCTGTTTCGAGTGTTCTTCAGAGCCGGATGTGTATCTGTTTCAGGGGGACGCGTCGTACACTATATCCGAAGTTGTCAGAAAAATTACCGAACTATTAAGAAAGCTATGTCGAGTGTTGTAGAAAACAACGTAAAAGGTGATATTTTAAAATATAAACAAACAGGATACATTAATGAGACGTGTCGCCTACCATCATTGTCAGTACTACAGATCTTGCCCTCTGTAGATACAGAGACTAACATGGGCAAGTTGCATCCCACAAAAAAAAAGCACAAACACAGGTTCAAGTTCGAGAGGACAGCATAGCAGCCCTCGCCGAAGAAGATGTCACGACCGACGAGCTGTCTTCTGCGCTGGGGACACAACTTTAGAAGACGACAGGTTTGTGGAAAGAACGGTTAGGGACTCTTATTCAATCTGTACAGATCTCTCCAGCTTCCAGATCTGACTTCCAATACGACAACTTATAATTTATACACTGTTACAGTTTAATGAGCTTTTGAAGCAATTATGGATTTCAACGACATTCGAGAAAGTGGACACGGTGCATACAGCAAAATAATGTTGATGTTTGATTTAAACCTTACAGTAAAAACGGCTGAGAAATTTGTTGCCAGTCCAGCGCAGTAGCACCACAGAGACTCAAAATCACTACTCGAGTCCACACTGATGAATCATATTATGTTCACTCTTATTAAGAGACATACCACACGAAAACATCGATACACAGATCTCGTCAATATTTTTATTCACAAGAAGCTGCTATGGACTGGTACTCACAATTTAATGAGGTAGCCTACCTTAAACAAAACATACTGTGGTGGATAGGCAGCGCTATTTCAATACTCTTTTTCACCTTAAACTTCAAACTTAACGTCTAAAAACTTAACGGTATTACGCATGTAAGTAAATTGTTCGTATTAGTAACTGCTGTCTTATTTAATTTTTAAATAATGGACCTGATCTTTTTCGCATCATAGTGAAACGAAAACAAAGCGTCAGGTGCAGAATATTACAGGTGAAGAACGCATTCATCATTGAAGTAGTAAATTCATTCAAACCCTTTAGCACTTTAAGAATTTATTAGCACGGTAGCTAAAAATTTGCTGGTAACGGAAATGGTTTAGGCACAGAGAGTAGTAGTTTTCAATAGGTGCTTTTATAAATTGCTATGGTTGGAGACAAAAAATGAACAGCACAGTACTCGTAGTATCAATAACAATTTTTTTTGTAATTCTTATTTTATCAATAAACAAAAATTAACTTTCCACATACTCACACCTTTCAGCCATGGATCAAAACCGCGGCCAATTTGAGCGAAGGAATACAGGAGAATCTGTTTTATGCAGATAGCTAGTAAAGGACTGGTAGTGAGAGAAACAGTTTATAATTACACTAGTAATGTTACAGGAGGTCTGCACGCTAAGTTAGATAATCATCTGTGGAAAACGGTACCGGCGAGTTTCCGGTCGTTACCAGGAATGACGCAGTCATTGTTTATCCGTTGTACCGATGAAGGATTAACTGTTAATTGTGCGCCTTTCGCGTGCATGTAGCATTTGCACGCAAAATCATTGCCCATGTCGGAGGGCGGAGACATGTTACATCATCTGTTTTCAGATGAGAGATTAGCGTACAGCGAAATTTTTTCCATGTCTACTTCCTTACCCGTTCTCCTTAAGTCGGGCGACTGGAGAATGTTAACAACTTCACCAGCTCTTGGACTTTTAACCAGCGGATTGTCGTGTCATAGGGTGTCTACCCAGTTTGACAGATCCACTTTCTCTACTTATTATTCCGACAACTGATACAGTCACCGAAATCTAGCGCTGAAACGTGGAATCGCCATCAGCTTGGCTGGTCTTCCGAAATATTCCATCGATCAAGTCCTAGAAATCCCTAAAACCAACGTAAATAATACTTTAAACAACAAATTCAGGTTCCCAGATGTTTCAAAATTATTAAACCCCGGAAAGCACTCTCAACTATTAAGCTATACTCAATAACATTTTCTTCGTAGGCCTAACGTTTTGTCCCTGCCAAGACCGGTTATCTTCAAGTGGAGGTGGAGGGAGGCGGGGCGTTTCACTAGACTGAGTGACTGTAGTCAAATTTCGCCAGGGCAATTGGCTGCTGTCGTACATTAGCGCTACCGTTCCACGGTGGGAAGCTGGCGTACTACTTCTTCAGTACCGGAAATCAGATACAACCGAGATCGACTTCTTCCTCTTTTCGGCTGAAATTATTCACGTGTTTGCTACTTACTGTCACCTTTCCGCAGAGCCTATCGTAGTATCCGCTCGTTACTGCCAGTATCTGGGTCTTTGCAAACAGAGTCCTATTGGTCTACAGACTGCATGTGTGTTCAGATATGGCTCATCTATATGTTTATTCACACTCGACAAAGTTCTTAACGTTCCCCTACTCATCTTTCTCCTGTTCCCTTACAAGGTCCAGAATTAGGAGAAGTTTCTCGCAAAAGTCATTCATCTACAAAACCCTGCATTTGTGTACAATCGATGTCTGAATGTTTTCTCAACAAGGACATTATATTAAAGATACTGTCACGAAAAACGAAACAAATACTCCTAGCCTCTGGTTGTACATTATTTTAGACAGTTCGAAGTCTATGCCAGAAGCCTCTTTGATTTTGTACGCTTGCAGACAGACAAACCGCAGGACACGCCACACGATCGATATTTCATCAACCGTCTACACACTGTTATCTACAGCCAACTTTAATGGACCGAGATAGAGACCGGTGTATAACACATGAGTGGCAAAAGATCTGGTTACCAACTTTATAGTCCTATTTCATCATACGTTAACGCAGTCGCTGCGACTTTCGCTGCTGGGCTAATACAGTGAGATTCACAGAGAATTACATAATATGTACACACGTCACCCTAGCAGGTGAGCATACCATACCATTCTGTTGTGTTTTAATCATTTTACTGAAACTCCACATTTGCACTTCGATGACGAATACATGAAGAAAGCAGCAACTTTGTGATACTGTGGTGCATGTGTTAACACCTTTCTTTTTCCAACCAAATGTTTAGCTTTTCGCCAAATAATAACTCATTTTGTGGATCTGCTGTTCATCCATACCTACGACGGCGTGCTGAAAAGTAATGCCTCCGAATTTTTTATACGAAAACTCTTAAAGTCTATTTGATTTAAAAAACGTTCTTAACATTTTGCGTCTTTATTCTTCGAGTTTACATATTTATTTCTCACTATAGTCATACTGGCGGCGAACATTATTTCTCCCAACGGGAGATCAGTTTGTTGATATCGTCACCGCGGAATGTTTGACTTTGCTGACGGGGTCACAGCCTCACCTCTCCTTTCACCGCTTCATCACTATCTAAATGAAGTCCTCGAAGGTGTTCTTTAGGGTCTGCAAACGGACGAAAATCGGATGTAGCCATGTCGGGACTAAATGGAGAACGATCGATGACAGAGAACCCATGGAGTCGGAGTGGATTAGGGTCGGCAGTTACGCAGAGATGAAGACTTCCACACGGTAGACTAGCGCGCCGGAATGCCCCAGTAGCAAGAAAACATTATATACACAATAGTGCCAAAGAAACGTCACGTATGTGCATGGTGAAAATGTAAAAAATAGATCGTGAACGGTGTATGTACCTTGTGCCAAAGTGCCAATGGCTGGCACCATCGTGCAACCGGGTCGGTGAAGCACAGAAGTGTAGTGGGCATGTGGCTGGATAGGGTGTGTGTGTGTGTTTGTGTGTGTGTGTGTGTGTGTGTGTGTGTGTGTAGTGAAGAGAACAGTCAGTTACTTTTAGGCAGTCGCATGGTCTCTATTGCTGATTAGTGGTGTGTGAGTCGCGTATGTTCGGTAATGTGTGGTTTGAACAGAGAGATTATTCTTCGTGCTGAAAATAGATACTGCTGGGCAGTTGGACGGTACGGGGACAGTCTCAATTGCAAAAAAATGGTTCAAATGGCTCTGAGCACTATGGGACTTAACTTCTGAGGTCATCAGTCCCCTAGAACTCAGAACTACTTAAACCTAACTAACCTAAGGACATAACACACATCCATGCCCGAGGCAGGATTCGAACCTGCGACCGTAGCGGTCGCGCGGTTCCAGACTGAAGCGCCTAGAACCGCTCGGCCACACCGGCCGGCGATCTTTCTGGATATGTTATCGCAGTGGCGCACATTTAGTCGGGTATCATACTTGTATCTACTGTCAAAGTAGTCTTGTGGCTGTGTGTAAACCAATCATCTGAATTGTTCCTGAAGTACTTGTGTTTCAGGAAACGCTCTGAACTTAAGCAAGAAAATAATCTCGTTTGTGTGCAAAAGGCGGATGACGACAGACCCGATTCGTTGTGGTATGGATACCCGAAGGCAATACGTTCCAATCTGTTGAGCTCGCGAAGCAAAATTCACAAAAAATTCAGGAAAGCGCAGCTACTACGAACTACATCCTGACGTCGTTTAATTCTTTATGTATTGTGTTTTAAATGTTTTGACTTTAAATTTCTTTTGGATCGTTGAGTTTTAGTTAAAAAATTTTAGTTTAAAAGTCGTTGGGCAGCACAAACACCTTGTTTGTAAATTGCGTATGCCTGATTTCCGTAAAATTCATTTGCTTATTGTAAAAGTATCCTTGGTTAACGTATCATCTTAGATTTCAGCAGAGTTCCTTGTTCATTTAAAACTTAATTCTAGTGAATTTTTGACAGTGAAATGTATTGTCAATGTAATATGGTAAAATGAAAATGGTAATATCTGCACGCGTTGTTGTATTCCAAGAACAGAGCGAAAACTTTTATTCTTTTTTTAAAACAAATTTTTGGAACCTTTGAATGCGTTTCTAACCTTTTCCTTCTAATATGATTTGGTCCCAGTGTTGCCACAATCTGTCAATGGAACTCTGACGTCCCCACAAGTACGAAACGTGTCTCTATTGCACCAACCGCCTCCCAATGCTTGCGGTGTGAATTTAGTGTTATAATGGAGGTAATACTGATTATAGCGGATGTTGACATTGAGAACTGTCAATAGCTAAAAATCGTAAGAGTGCGGTTTAAACCCACCTTCGTCGGGAAACATATGGCCTCTTTCATAGCGAGCAATTACGACGCGAGGACATTCCAAAAAATTTAATGGATGTGTTCTTTGGTTGAGAAAAAAGTACACGAAAAATGTTATCGTGCCATGGTCAATTAGGGGGGAGTTAGATAGAAGTGTGAACGCTAATACTCCGTAAAAGTACATAGCGAGGGTCTGGTCATGAGAAGGTCAATTAAAGGAAACAATGCATTGGTAAATATGAACACGAAGCACCCTCTGCTCTGTTGTTCTTGTTACTTGCCCTTTGTTCCGTTTCGTCGTGGTCTCTTTCTCAAACGTAATTCCTCTCCGTTTCCCATAATCACGACATCTGTCCCTCCGCCCCATCCCCTCCCCCCCTGCCCTCACACACACAGGGAGCACACGACGAAGAAACTACTAAATAAAGAAAACGAAACTAAGTCACACTGAAATTTTATTTGAAGCACACATTGTGTCTTCTTTACGAGGGTGCTGTGTTAAATCTAACACGAACAATCGAAGTAGAAAAGAACAGGTATAAAACTAGTGTAGCAGCATATGTTGGCAGTATTTACAGTCACATACATTTCGTTTCTTTGCTTGTTGGAATGTGCCACGTTTATCTGTTTATCAGTGCATCTGCTTTTATAGCACTGAACCGATTCCCTTAGGTAAACGACACTACGAACACAGTCACTACGGCATTAGGATCGTCATTGAGTATTCCTATCGCCAGAAGTCAATGCGGTGCACCTCGCTGACGCATGTACACACAGAAACTATACCTCTACCATGAGAGTAGTCAAACCCGGTACTGTTTGGTTGCGACAGATCACTATTGCATAACGGGGAGGTTTCACTGCACTTCAAATTTAGGATCACTCGGCATTCCTTATCTTTTCAAAAAAAGAAATTATAGGTTTAGTTTGAACATCATAGTGATGTTTCTGTGGGAGGTCCTTGTCTTACTCGACATGTGAACTGAAACATCAATACGGTTTACAGCAGTGACCTACTGTTCAACGTAGAATCCGAACAAAGGTGCAAGTTGCCCCGTTTCACATAAATACATCACTGCAGAGGTGAAAAGAGCTGTAAATTGCAAAGTAAATAATGGAACCAACTTAGAAATGAACTCTAGGCCTGGGAATCTGACAATTTTTCACTTATACAGGAAGAGGTGCAGCAACTGGTGAGTACACCAGTTTTGTTTTATATAGAGCTAAATCATTTCATTGACGAACACCTGGTCCTTCAGGTCTCCTACTTGGTGCAAGAGTGTTAAAAATAAATAACAGCAGTCACATGTATATGCACATCATTGATCGAAAGTATCCAGAAACTCCATGTAATCCATCAGGAATCAACTCTCCTCAAACTCCCCAAGTCGACTGTTGCTGCTGCGACTGTAAAGAGGAAACATGAGGGAACAACCACAGTTAAACAAAGACAAGGCAGATCTCACGTACTGAAAAAAAAGGACGACGCATGAAATCGACGGAAGGAATCACTCGTAAAGAGCAACTTCATTGGACAGTGGATGATTGAAAACAAGTTACGTGTGCAGTAGTGAATCACGCTATATCCTGTGGTAAACCCATGGAAGGGTGGGTGGCACAGAGGATGTAGCCAAAATGGAAGGGTCTTATTGCGACCAGTCGCATGCACGCATCCCGCCAGTGAATCATACAAGACAGGCAAGAAAAAATGTACAACACTGAAAAATTAAAAGGCAAATCTTAGTGAAGTGCATGAAAGCTACGAGGGCCGTTCATTAAATAATGCAACACCTTTTTTTCTCTGAAAGCAGATTGGTTTTATGCAGGATTATAGTACACCATATTATTCCCAACACTCTTAGCTACAAAAGCCTACATTTCAGCATAATTTCCGTTCAATGCGACTGTCTCACGCCACCTTGCTGAGAACGGCTGTGCGTCTTCATGGTACCACTTTACTGGTCGACGTTGGAGCCAACGTCTTGCTGCATTAATAACCTTCCCATCATTCCGCCTAGGGCAGCCTTCATTGGGCCAGACAGATGGAAGTCGGAATGTACGTTGGATGAGGAAGAACAGAGCAATTAAGTTTTGTGAGCTTCTCTCGGGTACTCATACCTGTGTGAGGCCTTCGTTGTCATGGAGAAAGAGAAGTTCGTTGCCACTCTTGTGACGAAGAACACGTTGAAACCGTTTCTTCAGTTTCGTGAGCGTAGCACTGTAGGAGCCACAGTCGTGTGTAAACGGCCGGCACGCAAGAGATCGATCGGGTTTGCGCGCCCTTGTCGCGATTATGACAGACGCCTCACTCAGCGACTTAAAAATGGCTCTGAGCACTGTGGGACTTAACTTCTAAGGTCGTAAGGTCATCAGTCCCCTAGAACTTAGAACTACTTAAACCTAACTAACCTAAGGACATCACACACATCCATGCCCGAGGCAGGATTCGAACTTGCGACCGTAGCGCCTAGAACCGCTCAGCCACAACGGCCGGCCCCGCAGCGACTCACCGGTTTCTTTTTTTTTTTTTTTTTTTTTTTTGCTGACAGGTCTCTATAGACATTCTACAAGCGCCTATGAATATCTGCAATGCTCTCTTTTTCTGCCAGAGAACTCTATGACAGTTCTCTGCAAGGAAAGCACCTCCGTTGCAGACACCATTTTGCAGTTTAGTGTAGCGCTGCCATCTGTCGGCACTTCATGAAACTATAGGAGCTGCAGCGGGAAAATTCCACGCTGTTCCACAACAAGGTCCTTATTTTTCAACAGAAATTAAATTAGGAAAAAAAATGTGGTGCAATACCAGAATCTGGTAATGCAAGGGGCCGAAAAGTGAACAGAATATAGAAACAAAAGAGATGGGAAAACTAACGTGACCTAAAAAAGAGGAGGGTTGGTTTGTTTGGGGGAAGAGACCAAAACGCGAGTCATCGGTCTCATCGGATTAGGTAGGGATGGGGAAGGAAGTCGGCCGTGCCCTTTCAAAGGAACCATCCCGGCATTTGCCGGAGCGATTTAGGGAAATCACGGAAAACCTAAATCACGATGGCTGGAAGCGGGATTGAGCCGTCGTCCTCCCGAATGCGAGTCCTGTGTGCTAACCACTGCGACACCTCGCTCGGTCCTAAAAGGGAAAGGAAGAAACTGGACAGCAGAACAGAGAGAGAAAAAAGTGAAATGATGAAGGAGTGTTAGAGAAAGCTCAAATATGGGTTAGAGGCTTCAACGTGGTTTTTAGTTGACCTACTGCGAAAGAAGAATAGGAACAGTACCGTTAATACACTACTGGCCATTAAAATTGCTACACCACGAAGATGACGTGCTACAGACGCGAAATTTAACCGACAGGAAGAAGGTGCTGTGATATGAAAATGATTAGCTTTATAGAGCATTCACACAAGGTTAGCGCCGGTGTCGACACCTAAAACGTGCTGACATGAGGAAAGTTTCCAACCAATTTCTCATACACAAACAGTAGTTGACCGGCGTTGCCTGGTGAAACGTTGTTGTGATGCCTCGTGTAAGAAGGAGAAATGCGTACCATCACGTTTCCGACTTTGATAAAGGTAGGATTGTAGCCTATCGCGATTGCGTTTATCGTCTCGCGACATTGCTGCTCGCGTTGGTCGAGATCCAATGACTGTTACCAGAATATGGAATCGGTGGGTTCAGGAGGGTCATACGGAACTCTGTGCTGGATCCCAACGGCCTCATATCACTAACAGTCGACACGACAGGCATCTTATTCCCATGACTGTAAAGGATCGTTCAGCCACGTCTCGATTCCTGAGTCAACACTCAACGACGAACCTGGGTGCACGAATGGCGAAACGTCATTTTTTCGGATGAATCGAGGTTCTGTTTACAGTATCATGATGGACGCATCCGAGTTTGGCGACCTCGCGGTGAACGCACATTGGAAGCCTGTATTCGTCATAGCCATACTAGCGTATCACCCGGCGTGATGGTATGGGGTGCCATTGGTTACACGTCTCGGTTACCTCTTTTTCGCATTGACGGCACTTTCAACAATGGACGTTACATTTCAGATGTGTTACGACCCGTGGGTCTACCCTTCATTCGATCCCTGCGGAACCCTAAATTTCAGCAGGATAATGCACGACCGCATGTTGCAGGTCCTGTACGGGACTTTCTGGATACAGAAAATGTTCGACTGCTGCCCTAGACAGCACATTCTGCAGATCTCTTACCAATTGTAAACCTCTGGTTAATGGCGGCCGAGCAACTGGCTCGTCACAATATGCCAGTCACTACTCTTGATGAACTGTGGTATCGTACTGAAGCTGCATCGGTAGCTGTACCTGTACAAGCCACCCAAGCTCTGTTTGACTCAATGCCCAGGCGTTATTACGGCCAGAGGTGGTTGTTCTAGGTACTGATTTCTCAGGATCTATGCGCCGAAATTGCGTGAAAATGTCATCACATGTCAGTTCTAGTATAGTATATTTGTCCAATGAACACCCCTTTATCATCTGCATTTTTTCTTGGTGTAGCAATTTTAATGGCCAGTAGTGTAATAACAGTGAGTGGTTGGAGTATCTGCATTTCATTCCAACTGTAAAACATTTACGCAGTGAAGTTCGCTAGATCCGCTGAGGTTGGCAGCTTGCGAAATGCTGCCCCTGTGGGATTCCTACTGAGCGCACCGAGTCGCGTCGTGTGGTGGCGAGCGGCGGTTCCCACACTCCTCTGCTGACCCGGCGCGTGGTCCGCAGATAGCAGGGCCGCACGCAATGCGTACGTTGCGTAACGCAGCAGGGCACCGCCGTGGCTGTGCGTGCCTGCGTGCCGCACAGCGACGAGCTACAACCGCGATGGCCCTCGCAGATTAGCGGAAGCCACATGTCGGGCGATACATATTCTACACTGCAGGGGGCACTCTTCGTCCCCATAACTTTAGTAGTGCACGTCTGGCTAGATTAGCTGTGGCTTTATACTCGAGTACTTGAAAATAGAAGAAAATTAAAATTGAAGGTGAAGAGTTATCAGTGAATCGATTCGCTCATGACATTGCTATCCTCAGAGAAAGTGAGGAAGAATTACATGATCTGCTGAATGGAATGGTCTAATGAGTACAAAACGTGGATTAGGAATAAATTAAAGAAAGACGAAAG
Source organism: Schistocerca piceifrons (assembly GCF_021461385.2). Classification (NCBI taxonomy): domain Eukaryota; kingdom Metazoa; phylum Arthropoda; class Insecta; order Orthoptera; family Acrididae; genus Schistocerca; species Schistocerca piceifrons. Next base: position 1,152,176,830 of record NC_060138.1, read on the forward strand.
TAATGAGAAGTAAAAGGAATGAGAACAACGAGAAACTTAACATCCGGATTGATCGTCACGAAATAGATGAAGTTAAAGAATTCTACTACCTAGGCTGCACAATAAGAAATTTCCATGGGAAAAAGGAGTGGGTTGTTGTTGTGGTCTTCAGTCCTGAGACTGGTTTGATGCAGCTCTCCATGCTACTCTATCGTGAGCAAGCTTCTTCATCGTCCAGTACCTACTGCAACCTACATCCTTCTGAATCTGCTTAGTGTATTCATCTCTTGGTCTCCCTCTACGGTTTTTACCCTCCATGCTACCCTCCAATACTAAATTGGTGTTCCCTTGATGCCTCAGGATATGTCCTACCAACAAATCCCTTCTTCTAGTCAAGTTGTGCCACAAATTTCTCTTCTCCCCAATTCTGTTCAATACCTCCTCATTAGTTATGTGATCTACACATCTAATCTTCAGCATTCTTCTGTAGCACCACATTTCGGAAGCTTCTATTTTCTTCTTGTCTAAACTACACTCCTGGAAATTGAAATAAGAACACCGTGAATTCATTGTCCCAGGAAGGGGAAATTTTATTGACACATTCCTGGGGTCAGATACATCACATGATCACACTGACAGAACCACAGGCACATAGACACAGGCAACAGAGCATGCACAATGTCGGCACTAGTACAGTGTATATCCACCTTTCGCAGCAATGCAGGCTGCTATTCTCCCATGGAGACGATCGTAGAGATGCTGGATGTAGTCCTGTGGAACGGCTTGCCATGCCATTTCCACCTGGCGCCTCAGTTGGACCAGCGTTCGTGCTGGACGTGCAGACCGCGTGAGACGACGCTTCATCCAGTCCCAAACATGCTCAATGGGGGACAGATCCGGAGATCCTGCTGGCCAGGGTAGTTGACTTACACCTTCTAGAGCACGTTGGGTGTCATGGGATACATGCGGACGTGCATTGTCCTGTTGGAACAGCAAGTTCCCTTGCCGGTCTAGGAATGGTAGAACGATGGGTTCGATGACGGTTTGGATGTACCGTGCACTATTCAGTGTCCCCTCGACGATCACCAGTGGTGTACGGCCAGTGTAGGAGATCGCTCCCCACACCATGATGCCGGGTGTTGGCCCTGTGTGCCTCGGTCGTATGCAGTCCTGATTGTGGCGCTCACCTGCACGGCGCCAAACACGCATACGACCATCATTGGCACCAAGGCAGAAGCGACTCTCATCGCTGAAGACGACACGTCTCCATTCGTCCCTCCATTCACGCCTGTCGCGACACCACTGGAGGCGGGCTGCACGATGTTGGGGCGTGAGCGGAAGACGGCCTAACGGTGTGCGGGACCGTAGCCCAGCTTCATGGAGACGGTTGCGAATGGTCCTCGCCGATACCCCAGGAGCAACAGTGTCCCTAATTTGCTGGGAAGTGGCGGTGCGGTCCCCTACGGCACTGCGTAGGATCCTACGGTCTTGGCGTGCATCCGTGCGTCGCTGCGGTCTGGTCCCAGGTCGACGGGCACGTGCACCTTCCGCTGACCACTGGCGACAACATCGATGTACTGTGGAGACCTCACACCCCACGTGTTGAGCAATTCGGCAGTACGTCCACCCGGCCTCCCGCATGCCCACTATACGCCCTCGCTCAAAGTCCGTCAACTGCACACACGGTTCACGTCCACGCTGTCGCGGCATGCTACCAGTGTTAAAGACTGCGATGGAGCTCCGTATGCCACGGCAAACTGGCTGACACTGACGGCGGCGGTGCACAAATGCTGCGCAGCTAGCGCCATTTGACGGCCAACACCGCGGTTCCTGGTGTGTCCGCTGTGCCGTGCGTGTGATCATTGCTTGTACAGCCCTCTCGCAGTGTCCGGAGCAAGTATGGTGGGTCTGACACACCGGTGTCAATGTGTTCTTTTTTCCATTTCCAGGAGTGTATTTATCGTCCACGTTTCACTTCCATACATGGCTACACTCCATACAAATACTTTCAGAAACAAATGAGAGAGTAAAAAAAGGAGAGGGTAAAAAAATGTAAAATTTGTAGACAGTAAAAACAAGTCCGATAAAGTTAAAAAAGAAATTCGTCAAGTGTCTTACTGCCAATGCAGTATTACACATCAGTGAAACACGAATAGTAGAAAGAAAGACGAAAAAATACTTGGATAGTTTTGGAGAAAAATTGTAGACCTACAGAAGGAGCAATGAAGGAGTATTTCAAAGAACAGGAGATAAAATGAAATAAAGTCGATTAATTAATTGCCAACTCTAGGCGCTTCAGCCCGGAATGGAGCGACTGCTACGATCGCAGGTTCGAATCCTGCCTCGAGTACGGATGTGTGTGATGTCCGTAGGTTAGTTAGCTTTAAGTAGTTCTATGTTCTAGGGGACTGATGACTACAGATGTTAAGACCCATAGTGCTCAGAGCCATTTGAACTATATGATTAATTAATTTTGTGTTGCCTTTCCCATTTATTGTGAAAGCTTTATGATGCTAAAACTGAAGTTTAAAAAATATAGACGGGGGGACACGTCACGCTTAAAATAGCTCCTGGATTGGTATACATGTTCAAAGGGCTTCGCATATATTCACATTAATAATTCGTCTCCTGAAAGAACGACGCTGCATCAGGAATAGCATATACATTTTGAAATAGTTAGATACCTTTCTGTTGCAACACAATGTAACTTCGGAAATTAAATTGAGTGTAACCGGTAAAGTGCATGGTCGTCATGATTATCATGTTCATTTTCAGACAAAGGAACTGTGCGTTTACAGAGTCCGTCACAGTTCCTTACCTGATCCATCTCGCCCCGATTCTTCTGCTCATCAAATACCGGAGTGGCCGAGGGATTTCTCACCCGTCACGTAGCACTTTAATCTACTTTTACAAGACACACATTCGGCGGCCGTTTTCGTTTCTCGCTTGTTCACGCAAAGGTATCAAGAACTCTTCCATAAAATGTATTGTTTTTGTTCCTTCACAACAAAAACTAAAAAAGAATACAAGGACAGTAAGACACAGGCTCTTCGGTGAGTAGTGGAGTATATTAACAGCTGTCAGAAAATGGCGAAGCGTGTCGTCAAAAAGTTTCTAAATGATAGCAGGTAAGACGAACAAAAGAAAAGCAATATTCTTCTCTCGCCAGAAGAGAAAGCTTCCCGCAAAACGACTCAACAAATTTTCGCATTTTTAATAACAAACGGAACACACAACCGAAATATTTCCAGGACTCTAAAAAGGATATATTTGGTGTAAGAATGAATTTTCTGCAGACTGCAGTCACGTGGTCTTCTATTATTATCGTATCAGAACGGCTTTCGAGGCTACTAGCCTCACCTTCAAATGTCCCTGCTCACATTAAAGATTTACAATAAGTCATTGCATACATAACAGAACTGCATTACTTACTGATTATGCTACTGATGGAAGCTGAAGAAATGAATTAGTGCCACAGCCGAGACTTGAACCCGGGTCTCCTTGCTTACTAGGCAGGAGTGCTAACCATTACAGCTATGTGTTAACAGTTTCGTCAGCCACCCTTCAGTCGTGAGATTAATTAACGCCCTTATGTTCAGGTTGAAATATACATAAAATTACAACTTCCAACAGTCACAGACAAAAAAATATTTATATAATGATGTTGTCCATTTATGTTTGTTGAGGATCATCTGATAGTGTTGACCATCAGTTTAGCGGGCGTATCAATCGTAATATCAAAAATAATTCATGTACAATATTGAAATTTCACGAATACATTTAACTAGAGAACAATATTACAAGCCGACATCTTGGGTTGTCGGGTGTTCTGCCGGATATCAGCGTCGTACTTGCACGATATTTCGGTCACGTAGCTCGTAACCTTCATCAGGTGCGACCTGAGACTGCTCCTCGAGTGGACCTGGTCCAGTATTTATGCCTATGGCCTTCCCCCTCCACCAACGGCTGCAGGCGCTTCCTCTGTGGTCCGCGCCCATTCCCTGCGACCTGCTGGAGCGTTGCTGCTCCGTTTTCCGTCCGCTGCGGTTCTAGGTGTTCCCTCTGCGGTCCGCGCTCACCAACCCCGCTCCTGGGGGTTTCATCTACGGTCTGGGGTACCAAGCGTTCCCCCTGCGGTCCGCGCCCGCTCACCACGACCTGTTGGAGCGTTGCCGCTCCGTTTTTCGTCCACTGCGGTGGTGAGCGCGGACCGCAGAGGGAACACCTAGAACCGCAGCGGACGGAAAACGGAGCAGCAACGCTGCAGCAGGTCGCAGGGAATGGGCGCGGACCACAGAGGAAGCGCCTGCAGCCGTTGGTGGAGGGGGAAGGCCATAGGCATAAATACTGGACCAGGTCCACTCGAGGAGCAGTCTCAGGTCGCACCTGATGAAGGCCACGAGCTACGTGACCGAAATATCGTGCAAGTACGACGCTGATATCCGGCAGAACACCCGACAACCCAAGATGTCATTAGATCGCCGGGAAAGCCTGAAGAGTTACAATATTACAAGTTACTGTAAGTACGACAAAGGCCGTTGCAAATGTAAAATTCTGGAACTATAATAATCAGTGTAACCGCCAGAATGATAAATGCAAGCATACAAACGTGCATGCGCTGTGTTGAACAGCTGCCGGATGTCAGTATGTAGGATGGAGTTTCATGACTGTTGCACCTGGTCGGTCAGTACAGGGACAGTTAATGCTGTTTGTGGATGACGCTGGAGTTGGCGTCCGATACGTCCAATAAGTGCTCGACTGGAGACAGGTCTGGTGATCGAGCAGGTCAAGCCAACATGTAGCCACTCTGTGGAGCAAGTTGGGTTACAAAGGCGATATGAGAGCGAGCGATATCTTGTTGGAAAATACGCCATGGAATGCTGTTCATGAATGGCACCGCAGCATGTCGAAACACCAGAGTGGCATACACTTTTGTAGTCACGGTGCGTGGGATAACCAGTAGAGTGCTCCTGCTATCATATGAAATCGACCCCAGAAGATGTAGGCCCAGTGTATCTAGCATGCAGACGGGTTGGTTGCACGATCTGAGCTGGCCTCCTCGTAACCAATACACAGCCATGACTGGCGCAGAGGCAGAACCAGCTTACATCAGAAAACACAACAAATCTCCACCTACCCTCCAACGAGCTCTCCATTGACACCACTGATGTCGCAGATGGCTGTAGTTTGGGATCAGTGCAATTCTCGCTACAAGCAACTGTCTCCGAGCTCACCTTCAAATAAGCGATTTGTAACAGTTCAGTGTCTCAGTGTGGTGTCAACTGCTAACCAAATTGCGCCAGAGCCATACGCCGAACTCAATGGCCTTCCGTGTCGATAGTGGTACGTGAGCTTCCGGAGCCCGGTCTTCTTGCGACCGTACATTCTCGTGATCACCGGTGCAGTCATGCACAGTGGCTACATTCCTACCAAGCATTCCTGCAGTATCGCAGAAGTAACAACCAGCTTCTAGTATTCCTTTTACACGATCTCGTTCAAACTTAGTGACGCGTCTTTGTCGCCTTTAAAGCGTCCTTGACTAACATTAGCTCACCATGTCCAATCTCAAAGGTAATTAACGTTCACAAGCGTTACATCGTTCATTAAAAATATGGTTCAAATTGCTCTGAGCACTATGGGACTTAACATCTAAGGTCATCAGTCCTGCAGCAGCAGCGCGGTTCCGGACTCAAGCGCGTAGATCCGCTCGGCCACAGAGGCCGGTGTTTATTTAAAACAAACCTGATTTGCATCCTCATAATGACATAACTAGCGCCACTCGTATGTGACTGGCGCGAAATCTGAATATGCATCATCTTTGAGATGTAGAGACTCGTGCAGATACTAAAACAGATTATATGTTGCATTTTCAGTAGTTTATAGGAGTACAATGTATTACTATGTATGATTATTTAGCGGCTTAAGAAAAGTCAAAACAAATTGAAAAAAGAGAAATCGAGAGGGGAGACAGAAAAATGGAGAGCTTTCCTTTCTAAAAGAAGTCTGCTACTTTACGGCATGGACTTCAATTTGAAAACGAAATTTCTTAACTTCTACGTCAGGAGCACACCATTGTTTGGGTGTGAAACATGGACTGTGGGCGAACCGGACAAGAGTAGAATCGAAAAAATGTTTGGGAGGTGGTGTTACAAAATGCTGAAAATGGAGTGGTCTGGGAAGAAACGAGGAAATTATACGCAGAGCCGGTGAGGAAAGGAATATTTGGAGAACACTGACTAGAGGAGGGTGTTGTACCTGGAGGATAATGTACCTGAGGACACATGATTTTTCTGTCCGGTTTTAGAATCACATGAAGTACTGCTCACCATAGACGTCATGGGTAATTTCCGGAATTTTCTACTGTTTTTGTCGTGAAGCATCATGTGTCTCCACACCAAACCGATCACGTTCGACAGCGTTCCTGGGTACATTACATGTTCCTGCTTCACGCCATATGAGGGCACGTCTAGCATTGATACTAAAATGTAAACTTTCACGGCCGAAAATATCATGTCCATTATAATTATCCGGGCATTTTGCGTTGTTGTATTTTTTCTTTGCATTATTGGACTTAGAATTTTTCTCCGTCTATTATTTTACTTGTCTGTTTGTTGCTGGAAAATTCACTTCCGGTTGCGCAATTGCGCTGATAAGGACTTCCTGTACAGCTTAAAAATGTAACGGAAAGAATAGGGAGGATCTTGACGAAGCGGAATATTACCGTAATTTACAAGCCCACCAGGAAGATACAGGAATACCTTAGGCCTGCCAAGGACGCTCGCAAACCATTGGAAAAATCTGGAGTGTATAGGATCCCATGCAGCTGTGGTGATGTTTATGTGGGTACCACCAAAAGAACTGTTTCTAAATGTTTGGGAGAGCACAAGGGAAATTGTAGAAGAGGAGAAACGGAACGATCAGCTGTTGCGGAGCATGCTTTCCAGCCAGGGAACCACAATATTCGTTTCGAGGAGACGCAAGTACTAGCGGCCACGAGTGGATACTACGAAAGGCTCTATAGGGAGGCAATCGAGATCGCTAAACACCCAAATAATTTCAACCGAAAGGAGGAGGGCGTCAAATTAAACGGTATATGGATGCCGGTGTTAAAGAAGATGTGTACCACTCGTCCACTACTGGGTGATGGCAACGGCGATCGACGGCGACGGACAGCGGCCAATTGCACTGACGTTTTCAAAACACGTGACGTCACGCCGCGGCGCGGGGGCGCGCGGACACGGAATTTAGCGGCAGTCAGTAGCGAGCCAGTGGGTGCGTTGGACCTTCCATCAAGCAACGGACCCCGTTGAAGATGTCTCCCGCAGTTGGAGACGAAACGTTCGGAATCACCTCAGAATTCATCAACCGACCACGGCATAACAGCCCGGATAATTATAATGGACACGTCTAGCATTGTCAAACACGATCGTTTTGGCCGTCCAGGTGTCATGCCGTGGCAAGGCATACTGTTCCGTGGGCATACTGACCTCCATAAATGCAAACACCGATCAACGCCAGCCGGCCGAGGGGGCCGTGCGGTTAAAGGCGCTGCAGTCTGGAACCGCAAGACCGCTACGGTCGCAGGTTCGAATCCTGCCTCGGGCATGGATATTTGTGATGTCCTTAGGTTAGTTAGGTTTAACTAGTTCTAAGTTCTAGGGGACTAATGACCTCAGCAGTTGAGTCCCATAGTGCTCAGAGCCATTTGAACCATTTTTTTGATCAACGCCATTGTCACACTGCACTCCCTCGGCACGTGTGTCTTTCCAGGGGTCAGTGCCGAGCTCATTTTTGTGGATGACATAGCAGGTGGAGGAGTTCTGGTAACGAGAGGATATTCCGCGAATAGACTGATCATTCCGTTTTCCGACTTAAATCTCACTGAGCACTGACGGAGGAATGGAACGCCCTAACACGACAACTCCTTACCACCCTTGTTGCCAGCCTGGCAGCACCTTGCAGAGCGTACATTGTCGTCCGTGGTGATGACGCACCCCATTAGGGGCGATGTTTCGCTTGTTGTAATGTCCAGGAGGACCATCGTGAACCGCGGTGACATTAGTGTAAGTACTGCCTGAGGCGTGCCGCCACTGAGTTCGTAGAGCGTGTAGTCTGACGCCACTGGCTCGGGTGTAGTATCGACTGTCCCTCTTGCGGCCCCATCGCAAATATCTGATAGGAAGAGTTGGTATCTGCGGGTTGTGCCCTTAGAAGATCTTTCAAATGGCTCTGAGCACTATGGGACTCAACTGCTGTGGTCATAAGTCCCCTAGAATTTAGAACTACTTAAACCTAACTAACCTAAGGACATCACACACATCCATGCCCGAGACAGGATTCGAACCTGCGACCGTAGCGGTCGTGCGGTTCCAGATTGTAGCGCCTTTAACCGCTCGGCCACGCCGGCCGGCTTAGAAGGTCTTTGCTTTCTGATATATATATATATATATATATATATATATATATATATATATATATATATATATATATATATATATACGGGGTGTTACTAAAAGGTACGGCCAAACTTTCAGGAAACATTCCTCACACACAAAGAAAGAAAATATGTTATGTGGACATGTGTCCGGAAACGCTTACTTTCCATGTTAGAGCTCATTTTATTACTTCTCTTCAAATCACATTAATCATGGAATGCAAACACACAGCAACAGAACGTACCAGCGTGACTTCAAACACTGTTACAGGAAATGTTCAAAATGTCCTCCGTTAGCGAGGATACATGCATCCACGCTCCGTCGCATGGAATCCCTGACGCGCTGATGCAGCCCTGGAGAATGGCGTATTGTATCACAGCCGTCCACAATACGAGCACGAAGAGTCTCTACATTTGGTACCGGGGTTGCGTAGACAAGAGCTTTCAAATGCCCCCATAAATTAAAGTCAAGAGGGTTGAGGTCAGGAGAGCGTGGAGGCCATGGAATTGGTCCGCCTCTACCAATCCATCGGTCACCGTATCTGTTGTTGAGAAGCGTACGAACACTTCGACTGAAATGTGCAGGAGCTCCAACGTGCATGAACCACATATTGTGTCGCACTTGTAAAGGCACATGTTCTAGCAGCACAGGTAGAGTATCCCGTATGAAATCATGATAACGTGCGCCATTGAGCGTAGGTGGAAGAACATGGGGCCCAATCAAGACGTCGCCAACAATGCCTGCCCAAACGTTCACAGAAAATCTGTGTTGACCACGTGATTGCACAATTGCGTGCGGATTCTCGTCAACTGGCGGGGAATCGAGGAAGTACAGTACATACTGACGAAACTAAAATGAGCTCTAACATGGAAATTAAGAGTTTCCGGACACATGTCCACATAACATCTTTTCTTTATTTGTGTGTGAGGAGTGTTTCCTGAAAGTTTGGCCGTACCTTTTTGTAACACCCTGTACATCGGGTTCGCTGGCCTGAGAGGGAGGCACGAAGTCTGCGGATTGGCGGTAGCGTCGCGACAAGAGGTGGTCACGACGTCCGAGCGGCTAAAGACACGAGCTGCGCAATGAGGTCCTGCGCAGAGCGAGGATACCAAAGTACTTCACCGGGGTCAGCGTCGACTGCAAGCAGCAGGCTGACATCCCGTCGGTTGGTTGGCAACATTCGTCTCGGACAACCGCTCGTGGTCTCTCTGCGCTCTTCTACCTGGCTTTCATCGCAGAAGCCGCTGCGACCCACGGTGGATCCATGGAATCGCTTGCTTATAAAGGGAAGTAACAATCTGTAATCTTCGTGGTGATTTGTTTCATTGTCTACCTGCCCTTCTTATTATGTTCTAGGTTGTACCCGACCCTCAGAGTTTACTTCGGTCGGCTCTTTGGTCTTGTACTAAGACACTAGTTGTCGCCGGCCTCTGTGACCGAGCTGTTCTAGGCGCTTCAGTCTGGAACCACTCGACCGCTACGGTCGCAAGTTCGAATCCTGCCTCGGGCATGGATGTCCTTAGGTTAGTTGGGTTTAAGTAGTTCAGATGTTAAGTCCTATAGTGGGTAGAGCCATTTGAACCATTTTTGAACTACTTGTCGTTTGAAAATTTGTGCCGATCTTTCCTTTCTGGTTTGTATCCGGTCATTAATGTTCTAAATAATCAGCTCTTGGTCGTAAATACAGCTGGAACAATTGTACTAAGTCACAGGTTGCCGTTAAACAAAGAGGGACCTTGTGGTTAGATTTAGCTGTTGACCGGTTCAATTGTTTGATTGTAATTGCATTTCTCAGTTATCAGCTATAATCTGAACAACCTGCTGTACTAAGCTGTTCGTTGCCGTGTTTGAAAGACCCGGCCATTACTGATGCATTTTAGCTGGATCTTGTGCTTCCGTCGGCTGAGTTCTCTTGTAATGTGTTCACAAGTGATGTTTTAAAGACGTTCCTTTAGAGCTGTCTAAACAACTGACAATCAGTTTAACCTTGAAAATATTGACAGCCAACTGTCACCAGGGATTTAGTCAATTGTCAGAAGAGACGGGTTGGGATACAGTCGCGCCTTGGTTGCCGATTGATATTAAGAGGTTGGTTTCTTTGAAGTAAGCCATATCATTGACATATTGTTTTCTAATCTGTTTAACATTTAAGCACAGGTGCGCATCCTAACACCGAACCTTTCGACGTACAGCTTTCAAATTAAAAGTTAAGTCATCTGTTTTGTGTAATTGAATCACTCTTGTCATCAATGGTGATTATATAGTTTTCATGTGTTGGAGAAGAGCATTTAATAAGACAAACTGTGTCCAGCGCAGTAATAAACACCGCTGTCTCACCCGATAACGGGCGGGCTGCAGGTCTGGCCTTCTTGTAATCATTGTCATATTGTTTGCTGTTTTGCAGTACAGCACTTCAGATTTCTTTTGCAAAGAGTAAAAGCTTATTCAGCTTGAGGTTGAAGGTCAAAAGAATTTTTTTCAAATTCGTACTTTTTTTTTTTTTTTGAAGAAAATTTTACGGTTAAATACATCGATTATCTGTGAAACGGAATATGTATATTGTTAAATAAACAGGTTGTGTGAAAAGAAAGTTATATTGGTGGGTCCTCCCTTCCACGTTTTCCTTAATTACAGTAAGTACCACGCATTACTGTCTTTGAATAAAAGTCTCATTTCCGTTGGTGTCGTTGCGTATTTCTTCCAGTTAGCTCTTTCTATGTGTGGTCCAAATCTCCTTGAGCTATGTTACTTGCCAGTCACACATCTTGCGAAGGTTACATTCGTTCTTAACTTTTGAGCACCAGTATACGAGCATATCGCCGAGACGTCGAGACACGGTCGTGAGTGATTGCCGGGAGCTTCCGGGAGCCGGCGCAGTAGAGAGACGTAATCGTAATCAGACGTGCGTGGCGCGGGAAGTGCGTGCACGCACGTGCGTCAGCCAGTTTACGGCTCCAGACAACGCAGCCCGCGGACGTTTACTGCCCCGTGCGTGGCCCTCGCGGCAACACGCAGCTGCCCGAGCTGGGAACTGCCCTGCGAACTGGCTGCAGCTTTCATAAAGGACCCGCGCACTCCGCCGAGTCGACCTCTCAGCAGTAAAACACGCTGCCAGCAACTTCTGTCGGTAGCGCAAGTACTCTACTGACATCTCTCATTTGTCTGCCCAATACTTCCGTCCTGTGTGAGGAGTCGCCTTTTTTTTCCAAAACCCGTAAGTGTAGATAAATACAACAAATAAGAAAATAGTAGTATGGCATGATTGGCTCAAGATAGAAATTCAGCCGCCTGGAGCGCCAATTCCATGAGTTGTGTACTCCTAACCAGTCCCAGTAACCTACACTACTGGCCAATAAAACTGCTGCACCAAGAAGAAATGCAGATGATAAACGGGTATTCATTGGACAAACATATTATACTAGAACTGTCATTTGAATACATTTTCACGCAATTTGGGTGCGTAGATCCCGAGAAATCAGTACCCAGAACAACCACCTCTGGCCATAATAACGGCCTTGATACGCCTGGGCATTGAGCTTGGATGGCGTGTACAGGTACAGCTACCCATGCAGCTTCAACACGATACCACAGTTCACCAAGAGTAGTGACTGGCGTATTGTGACGAGCCAGTTGCTCGGCCACCATTGACCAGACGTTTGCAATTGGTGAGAGGTCTGCAGAATGTGCTGGCCAGGGCAGCAGTCGAACATTTTCTGTATCCAGAAAGGTCCGTTCAGGACCTGCAACATGCGGTCGTGCATTATCCTGCTGAAATTTAGGGTTTCGCAGGGATCGAATGAAGGGTAGATGGTTCAAATGGCTCTGAGCACTATGGGACTCAACTGCTGTGATCATCAGTCCCCTAGAACTTAGAACTACTTAAACCTAACTAACCTAAGGACATCACACACACCCATGCCCGAGGCAGGATTCGAACCTGCGACCGTAGCAGCAGCGCAGCTAGAGCGCCTAGAACCGCACGGCCACCGCGGCCGGCAATGAAGGATAGAGTCACGGGTCGTAATACATCTGAAATGTAACGTCCACTGTTCAAAGTGCCGTCAATGCGAACAAGAGGTGACCGAGACGTGTAAGCAATGGCACCCCATACCATCACGCAGGGTGATACGCCAGTATGATGATGACGAATACACGCTTCCAATGTGCGTTCACCGCGATGTCGCCAAACACGAATGGGACCATCAATATGCTGTAAACAGAACTTTGATTAATCCGAAAAAATGACGTTTTGCCATTCGTGCACCCAGGTCCGTCGCTGATACACCATCGTAGGTGGTCGTGTCTGTGATGCAGCGTCAAGGGTAACCGCAGACTTGGTCTCCGAGCTGATAGTCCATGCTGCTGCAAACGTCGTCGAACTGTTCGTGCAGATGGTTGTTGTCTTACAAACGTCCCCATCTGTTGACTCAGGGATCGAGACGTGGCTGCACGATCCGTTACAGCCATGCGGATAAGACGCCTGTCATCTCGACTGCTAGTGATACGAAGCCGTTGGGATCCAGCACGGCGTTCCGTATTACCTTCCTGAACCCATCGATTGCATATTCTGCTAACAGTCACTGGATCTCGACCAACGCGAGCAGCAATGTCGCGATACTATAAACCGCAATCGCGATAGGCTACAATCTGATCTTTATCGAAGTCGGAAACGTGATGGTACGCACTTCTCCTCCTTACACGAGGGATCACAACAACGTTTCACCAGGCAAGGACGGTCAACTGCTGTTTGTGTATGAGAAATCGGTTGGAAACTTTCCTCATGTCAGCACGTTGTAGGTGTCGCCACCGGCGCCAAACTTGTGTGAATGCTCTGAAAAGCTAATCATTTGCGTACCACAGTATCTCCATCCTGTCGGTTAAATTTCGCGTCTGTAGCTCGTCATCTTCGTGGTGTAGGAATTTTAATGGCCAGTAGTGTATTTAGGGAAAGGAGACATACGGTTCAGTGAGGAATCTGAACCACGTGTCATTCCCGTAACACCCCCACATCATCGAGAGGTAACTATGGATAGCTATGAACCGATTCCGTACAGTGCATGGAAGATGTGGTGCCTGTTTGCATGAATGGGGAGTCGACGATGCCCCTGTTGGTGCACCTGACTGAACGATGGTCATTACGAAAATTTTCTGGTAGACTCAATGAACTGCACTTGATACACCATGACTTATGGAGTGTTTAAGAGACCTAGGTATTCAGTTATAAAATTTTTGTGTATTTACTTTTATTACGTATTTCAATCATTTATATATGAAGTCCTTAAATAAGAATGTAAAATGGCCGTGAAAGCCACACAAATAATAGTAACTGAGAGGTTGTAACGTTGTTATCCAAATTTACTGTGTGTTGTGTTGTTGAGCAAATTATGTGTTTAATCAGTTTTACTGTAATCCACAGAAAAATTAAACAACTTAATCTGGAAAACCAGTATGTAATCCCTATAACGAAATCTATCCCTCTGAAATTTACTCAGTCTCTTGAGCACCGAGTTTTATGGCCCTACGCAGTAAACTGATAAAATTACCTATCAAATAAACGATGAAATACATTTTTTAGCTCTTGAGTCGCAAGGGATGTCATCTTGTTATTCTGTTCTCTCCATAGTACGCGTACAAAATATTCAGTCTTGGCTCAGCGAAGTGCAATGCCGGCCGTAAAACAGCTTCATACAAATAATGTCAGTAGCTTAGTCGATTAGTCAATTACCTTGCAAATATTCAGTGATAATTTTGAATATTCGCTCAGCGCTGTGCAATGCTGACCGCATTGAAACTGTTACAAACATTAATACTTTTCTAATTCTAACACATTAATACTTTTTTGACTCTGATTGAAAAATAATTTATTTTTAAAAAAACACTCATTGGATTTAAACAAACACGAGATGGAAGAGGATGAGGTACTGATAAGGGGATATGTTAAGACCGAATGTTTAGTTCAAAAATTGTATTCCAAATTAAGTTTCTCCTTCACAGAATCCGATATGACATTTTACATTAATTTCATTATCAGTGAACTTCTCTACTGTTCTACAATTCTCACTTAATGACGTAATTAACAATACTTGTATAGTTACATGACAAAAGGTCTTACATCGTTTGACAAAATAGATTCCAAAATTAACTTGTCTGTATCAGGATTACAAAACACACAAAATATTACAAATCGGGTATATCTAATCAACCTATACATTAAATGTGATGACAAATACTTGGTTGCTACATTCAAGGACGATACTGTTAGAATTAGCAAAATCCTCATTGCGCTGCTGCATATTTAAAACTAAATGTACCAGATTTCACTACCTTACAAAACTGTATCACTCTGCGTCCTTAGGCCAACAGCTAAATGCTCACAGCTAGCCCGTAGCTTGAAGTCTTACGTCCTACCTTTACTAGAGTGCAACGGCAACTGCTACTGCGCTTCGTGCGCCCCTACTTACAATCGATTCTGCCACTCAGGCAACATCTTTGGTTCACTGATGCCAAAGATACAATTTCCTCTACATGCGATAACGATCACAAGTCATATTTCACGAAATATATTAGAAAATCGGGCTCCACGTAGAAGTCGACCCTTCACAAGGTGATGACTAAGTTAAATAGGACTTAAAAATTTCACGGTCTGAGCAGGCTTCGATCTCGCGTCCTTTCAGTTTCCAGCGATGTGATTTACCAAGATTTCTTGCCCCCATCCCAAATATCTCCAAAAATTCCGTGTATGACTTACTTCTCACGCTATAATCCGCAATTTATCTTTACTCTTCTTCTCCTTGTCTATTTCCTTTTTACTCTTAATCCTTGAAAATTAAAATTCTTTATACTTAAAATGGGAAAAGAAATAAATGTCACTCCTTCGGGATTAGGATATTCTTCTGGTCCAGCCAAGACGATTAGCACTCCAAGAGCATCGTCCTTGTATTTCTAACAAGGGAACCTCCCCATCGCACCCCCCTCAGATTTAGTTATAATTTGGCACAGTGGATAGGCCTTGAAAAACTGAACACAGATCAAGAGAGAAAACAGGAAGAAGTTGTGTGGAACTATGAAAAAATAAGCAAAATATACTAACTGAGTAGTCCATGTGCAACATAGGTAACATCAAGAATGATCGGAGCGCAAGCGTGCCGTGGTCCCGTGGTTAGCGTGAACAGCTGCGGAGCGAGAGGCCCTTGGTTCAAGTCTTTCCTCGACTGAAAATTTTACTTTCTTTACTTTCGCAAAGTTACGATCTGTCCGTTCGTGCATTGACGTCTCTGTTCACTGTAATAAGTTTGGTGTCTGTGTTTTGCGACCACACCGCAAAACCGTGCGATTAGTATACGAAAGGACGTGCCTCTCCAATGGGAACCGAAAACATTTGATCGCAAGGTCATAGGTCAACCGATTCCTCAACAGGAAAACACGTCTGATATACTCTACACGACACTGGTGACAGCATGTGCGTCACATGACAGGAATATGTTGTCGACCCACCTAACTTGGCGAATGGGTAAAAAGATTCTTCTACCTTGCCCGATTTAGGTTTTCTTGTGGATGTGATAATCACTCCCAAAAAAGTGATGAAAACATAAGAGTTTGTCACACAAACTGCAACAAATGAATGCAACAGTTTCACAGTCACACAGTTTTCTCTGTGCTCTGTCAAAACATATGTTTTTAAGGTTTTCAAATTTTTCCGTGTGTAGACCGTCAAACCCTGCATATGTCCAAGCAAATCTGAACATGTCCTGGAATTTTGCACAGCGAAGTTGATTATGTGTGAGTGCCTGAACTCTGATAATTGTCTGAAAATAAAAAATTTTCACCCGAGGGCCTCTCGTTCAGCAGCTGCTGACGCTAACCACGGGACCACGGCGCTCTAGTGCTCATATTGTCCTTGATGTTGCCTATGTTTCGTGCAGACTGCTTAGTTTGTATATTTTGCTTATTTTTTCATAGTTCCACACAATTTCTTCCTGTTTTCTCGATTGATCTGTGTTCAGTTTTTCAAGGCCTATCGACTGTGCCAACTTATAACTGAATCTGAGGGGGGTGCGATGGGGAGGTTCCCTTGTAAGTGTATTCGTTGTCAATACTAACCAAGCGAAGTGATCAAAACAGTTTGTAACCGCTAAACGTGTTTTCCGCATATCTTTGCTGCATAATGCAATGTTGTTGTTGCGCATGGTATTGAAGGTCCAATATGTCTGGAGTAGCTACGGTTACTGAGTAGTGAGTTATGTGTGGAACATATCAACTACACGACCGCTGTTTGGTCCCCGGGAACATTTGCCAGGCCGGCTAAAAAATGAATTTCAAATCTGTTGTGGTTGGGCTCGTTCTGGTAGGGAAGGCCAATTTGTCACTCGTCCACCACCTAATTGTTTTTTGATCTGAACTACTGAATCAGTGTGCAAGAGAATCTAGTGGCTGACACTATCTGTAGAGAAAGGTCTTTAGTTAGATGATGCTGTGTAACTTATCTTTAGTGGAACATTCCCACAGATTACACCCAGTCAAGTGGATCTGACATCTGACTGTAGGAATTTTTGATGAACGTTCCGCCAGAGCCTGCTCTGATCTATCGACGCGTAACTCCAGTAAAGTGTGTGTACAAATGAGTGCTGAAATTCTTATTGTTAAGGTATAAAAAGCTGTGTCACGGTGGGAGGATTCCCTCACTCAAGTACTTTGTCAATACATAATGTGACTGCTCTTAATGTCACGGAGGTTCTCTTTCCAGCAAAAATATTGGTGGAAAGATACTGACTCGCCTAGAGGCGTTGAACGAGTTACGGAATTTCGAAGTAGATCAAAAGTCGATGATAAATATGACGTAATACCTACAACAAAGTGGAAGAACGGTGTACTACCTAATTATAAGACCAGTGGCGAACGTCTTGAGCACTTCAATCAAATGGTTCAAATGGCTCTGAGCACTATGGGACTTAACTTCTGAGGTCATCAGTCCCTTAGAACTTAGAACTACTTAAACCTAACTAACCTAAGGACATCACAACATCCATGCCCGAGGCAGGATTCGAACCTGCGACGTAGCGGTAGCGCGGTTCCAGACTGTAGCGCCTAGAACCGCTCGGCCACTCCGGCCGGCCGCACTTCAATCGTGTGAGTTCAAATGGTTCAAATGGCTCTGAGCACTATGGGACTTAGCTTCTGAGGTCATCAGTCCCTTAGAACTTAGAACTACTTAAACCTAACCAACCTAAGGACATCACACACATCCATGCCCGAGGCAGGATTCGAACCTGCGACCGTAGTGGTCGCGCGGTTCCAGACTATAGCGCCTAGAACCGCTCGGCCACTCCGGCTGGCCATCGTGTGAGTATTCAGGGTAGTAATCACAAGCGATATGAATTGAGACGACCACGTAAAATCAGTGTTAGGGAAGTGTTCTAGGAAAGTGCAGTACATCTGTGAAGGTAATAGCGTACCAGGCGCTATTAATATCAGTTCTAGAGTATTGTATTAGCATTTCTTCACTTTGTCATTCTAATTATGGTGTGAGTCCCTTTACTGGGTCTCTGTTAGCCGCAATTTCTTCAGGGCTTAATGATTCAAATATTTTGTGTCTTTTGGCTTTCACCGCTTCTGTTTCAGCCCACCTCACCACGAAATCACCAATTAGGGGGCTATTTCTCTACACACATGGTGTGTAGGTCTTTCTTAAACTTCTCATGGCCATTCATTAGTCATATCATAAGTTTAAACTGTCTCCTGGTCAAACCCATGATTGCCGAACATCTCTTAAAACATGGCTTCAGCAACATTAGCTTGCCGTATTTTTGTTTTTGTGTCATAATCCAATATTCTGGGTGCCGCCTCCTCCTCCAGTTGAGTAGTTTCGAAATTACCACCGCCTTACTGATAGTTACGAAACGTTCCAGTCCAGAAAATAGTCGTCGTTCGTGTCCTGAACAGGCTGTCAACTTCACTGCCAGTAATTCCTGAGTGACCAGGAAACCACAGCAGGTTTACCCTGTTACTTCCCCTAGCCTCACAAGGGCTTCAAGGCATTCTGCAAAGATCGTTGATCTCGTTTCAGGGGATAATAAATATGCAACAGCTGCTCGGTGTTGCATCTAAGAAGACTGTACTATACACTTAAGCTGATCAACTAATAATTGATTTATATTTTAACTAATTACATTGGTAGATATTCCAGGCAAATATTTGAAAAAAACAGCTTCAAAGTCGGAACTTTACAGTGAAATCAAGCAGGAATATTTCGCTCTGCAGCTGTCTGTGTTCTGTTTTGAAGCTTTCTGGCAGATTAGACTCGAAGCTGTGGCATTGCCTTTGCAGTCAGATTACTGACTGGTCTGCTGAGGCACGTCGCTCGATCCGCCCTTTGGATGGAATGAAAGAGGTACTGGCAGATATTAATCTGCGAAGACATCATGACTCGTGCTTGGATAGCTCAGCAGGTAACTGCATTGTCCGCCAAAGACAAGGATTTTGGTTCGAGCCCTGGGCCAGCAAGCACTTTTAATTTTTACAGTTATATAAACGAATGCAACTTTAATGTGATCCAATGACAGGTAATTAATTATAAGTGGAGGACGATGTACCCCCTCCGCCAATCAGCCGTCTAACTCGGAGATACAGATAGCTGAACTGCAGATGTAACAACATAGGAGTGTATCCGTGGAGGTGCCAGGAAAAGTCATGCTTTCAGAAAAGGGGCAGCAGTCTTTCAGACTTTTCAATAGTTGTGGAAGCAACAGTCTTGATGGTTAACTGATGCGACCTTTTAAGATTAGCCGAAAAGGCCTTGCTATTTTGACACTGGGAACGGCACACATTAAAAACTGCAGGTGCCTGTTCAGTAGAAAAAATGTGTTTCACAGTATCGAAGATGAACAACGATCCCTTACTTCATACTGTTATATTTACCCTTTTCCATTATCCCTGAAAGTTTGTAACAACATCACGAAATCACACGGTACTTCCCGAAAACATACAGCTCGAAATTATAAATTTAAATGTTAGGAAGTCTTTCCTTAAGGAGGAATTTGTCTGGATGGTCGACCTGTGCGAAAATGAATCGTGGCTGACAAACAGTTCAGGTGAGATGAGAATAAGGCGTTTTTGAAATGTGATAGCACAGAAGAATGATGAGGATTCTACAAGTACGTCAATTTTGTTAGGTAAGAGGACTCACTGATTCGAATTGGGAGGGGAGGAGAAATTAATGGCATAGCCTGAGTAAAACAGGGGATCCTGAAGCTTCAAATAATAGTCAGTTTGGAAATGGAATTGTATGTGGACGGAGAGAGGGGGCGGGGGGTTGGGGGGACGGGGAGAGAATTGTAGAGGGAAACCAAGGTTTGACTATAGGAAGCAGGTTGAAATGGTTAGTTGCAGTATTCATCTGGAGAGGCTTCTAAGGACTGGCTAGCTTGGAGAGCTGCATCAGACCACAAGAACAATAACAATAACTATTGCTTCTACTACTACTACTACTACAATATGATATTAACTTTCTATATACACGGGCCATAAAGCAACTGATTTCAGTGAAAACTTAATTGTGGTCTGTACGGATACCCGAATTTACAGGCAGAACACAGACTGCAGTTGCACGAAGGCACGGCAGGGCGGCAGCGAGAGTTGTCGTGACGGAGAGACAGGTAACGCGTGATCGGGCTTCGATCGCGGTACCCAGCGACTGGCGCCACCCGGCAGATACCGATCGACAAACGCGGCAGACTGTCGAGCTAATTAAATGAAGCCCATGCCCGCCACGCACGCCGCTGAAACGCGCTCTGATTTAACCGGGCCTTCACAACGATTCGGTTGTCTCATCTGCATAATATCCATGACACTGTACAATTTAGAGAGAAGGCGGATGACATGTGCCATTGGCTTCCCGTTGAATAGTTACCAATTCTACATCTATTCCCCGCAAGTGAGAATTCAGTGTGTGGTAAGAGTATTTTGTAAGAGTACTCCATCTGCTACACTTTTACTTTTCGTAAAGTTAATAAGGTCCTGTAATGGTTCCCACTTGCAAGCTCTATCTATTGAATTTTATTTACATTACTTTTTATTTAATTGTTTAGAAGTCGTACTTTTATTGGAGATGACTTACAACTTTTCACATTCCACGCAGAAATAAATTGTCTATACAGAGCTATTACAAATGATTGAAGCGATTTCATAAATTCACTGTAGCTCCATTCATTGACATATGGTCACGACACACTACAGATACGTAGAAAAACTCAAAGTTTTGTTCGGCTGAAGCCGCACTTCAGGTTTCTGCCGCCAAAGCGCTCGAGAGCGCAGTGAGACAAAATGGCGACAGGAGCCAAGAAAGCGTATGTCGTGCTTCAAATGCACTCACATCAGTCAGTCATAACAGTGCAGCGACACTTCAGGACGAAGTTCAACAAAGATCCGCCAACTCCATTCGGCGATGGTATGCGCAGTTTGAACCTTCTGGATGCCTCTGTAAGGGGAAATCAACGGGTCGGCCTGCAGTGAGCGAAGAAACGGTTGAACGCGTGCGGGCAAGTTTCACGCGTAGCCCGCGGAAGTCGACGAATAAAGCAAGCAGGGAGCTAAACGTACCACAGCCGACGGTTTGGAAAATCTTACGGAAAAGGCTAAAGCAGAAGCCTTACCGTTTACAATTGCTACAAGCCCTGACACCCGATGACAAAGTCAAACGCTTTGAATTTTCGGCGCGGTTGCAACAGCTCATGGAAGAGGATGTGTTCAGTGCGAAACTTGTTTTCAGTGATGAAGCAACATTTTTTCTTAATGGTGAAGTGAACAGACACAATGTGCGAATCTTGGCGGTAGAGAATCCTCACGCATTCGTGCAGCAAATTCGCAATTCACCAAAAGTTAACGTGTTTTGTGCAATCTCACGGTTTAAACTTTACGGCCCCTTTTTCTTCTGCGAAAAAAACGTTACAGGACACGTGTATCTGGACATGCTGGAAAATTGGCTCATGCCACAACTGGAGACCGACAGCGCCGACTTCATCTTTCAACAGGATGGTGCTCCACCGCACTTCCATCATGATGTTCGGCATTTCTTAAACAGGAGATTGGAAAACCAATGGATCGGTCGTGGTGGAGATCATGATCAGCAATTCATGTCATGGCCTCCACGCTCTC
Source organism: Schistocerca piceifrons (assembly GCF_021461385.2). NCBI lineage: Eukaryota > Metazoa > Arthropoda > Insecta > Orthoptera > Acrididae > Schistocerca > Schistocerca piceifrons. The sequence continues at coordinate 1,152,198,393 of NC_060138.1, forward strand.
CCGGCTTAACCCCATGCGATTTCTTTTTGTGGGGTTGTGTGAAAGATTCAGTGTTTAATCCTCCTCTACCAAGAAACGTGCCAGAACTGCGAGCTCGCATCAACGATGCTTTCGAACTCATTGATGGGAACATGCTGCGCCGAGTGTGGAAGGAACTTGATTATCGGCTTGATGTCTGCCGAATCACTAAAGGGGCACATATCAAACATTTGTGAATGCCTAAAAAACTTTTTGAGTTTTTGTATGTGTGTGCAAAGCATTGCGAAAATATCTCAAATAATAAAGTTATTGTAGAGCTGTGAAATCGCTTCAATCATTTGTAATAACCCTGTATATTGTTCCTGTTGTGTACGGCTTCGTACACAACGGCAAGGAGAGGTGGGCTACTGAATGGTGCGGCAACTATCATCGCAGGAAAGCTGGACAGGTGCAGAAATTATCAGCAAACAAGTTAACACAACGAACAGAAGATTTACTTCACTTGTATTTCTCCAAGTACCGGTATACGAAGACTCATTACAAATAATGCAGTAAGAATTAGAGTCCATCTCATACAATATCAAGTAGGATGATAGTCGCTCCAAGTGCAAGTAGAGTGAATGGCTGTTGCAGGAGTATATCAAAGTGGCAGAGAGCATTCTTGGTACGGGGTCACTGGAGTGTGGCTCAGCGGGTGTGCACCACTGGTTCCGACAGGTCCCGACGTCACACGGAAACTTGCGATACTGTTGCCAGCTGTGACGTTCTTGGGGTGGCGTCGATAGCTAATACCACAGCTCGCAATTAATGGCCGTCGACTTGGTAATTACACATAATCAGGATCCGTTACAAATGACAACACGACATACAAAAACTTAATTTAGTGTTTCCCAACAATGAATGTTTCTAAGCTTCACACACACACACACACACACACACACATACTCTTTCCCGAGAAGCCGCCTTTTAATTGATATTGTTCTTTCACTGCTATCAGTTTCCAATTTTGCTCCCGTCTCCTGCAGGTCATTAATTGGAGTAGATTCGAATTGTTAACTTCCACAAATGATAACACTCGCCCTTTCTGCTTATGTTTTATGTTACAAACATTCATGGACGATTGAGAAGGATAAACGTAGCAATTTGAGATAAGAGACCCTGGTCCAGAAATGACCGAATCGCAAGTTATATACGAAATTGGTGCTGAAACCTCTCACTGTGGACTTCTTCTACTGCAAGCTCTTTGCTTTACATATTTTGGGAGGAGGTGATACGTAACAAAATAAGAAAGAACTATCCGGTAAACATGGGCTCTAAAATGCTTATCTTAAGCGCTATGGCCATTTGTTCAGTATAAGAGATGTGTTTCGCTCTCTTAGTTTTTAAGGTAGACACTTCAGAGCCCATGCCTGCTGGATATTGTTTTCTTATTTTAGTCCACACTACCTTATGAAAAAAATATGAAAAACAAAGAACTTGCTGTAGAAGAAGACCACCATCAGGGGTATCAGAACGAATTTAGCTTGTAACTTTCGGCTCTGTAGTTTCCAGACTTAGGTCCTTCATCTCAAACTGATGCATTTACCCATCTCTACCATCCCTGGAAGTTTGTACGTCATCACGTAATCACCGGTAATCACCGTATATCCAGACATTTACCTACTTTCACGCTCACTCATTACGTACGCGACCAACAATGCTCCCGCCACCAAAACGAAGAGCATAACATACGGAAGGTTCCAGAATGTCAGACACGCCGACTAGCGCATCATAACGTATCAGTGTAACAGACACAGTTCTCTTACAACTGGTCTTACTTTCTCTTTTGAGTTCGCGAATCGTAAGAGGGAAGAATGGCTGCCGATAGCCTCAGAATTACCTCTAATTTCTCAAATTTTCTCTTCCTTGCCATTTCGCGAGTTTCAAACAACTTGCGAGAACGCAGTAGGATGGCGTCTTCGACATCCGCCGATGTTCTGACAGATGCAAACCCCGTCAGTTTCAAGACAAAGGCATGTGTGCCTTGGAAATGAGGGGTGTTCATGTATCAAAATATCGGCAGTAATCGAAGATGTCATCTGGCTGCTTTTCCGCATGTTGTTTGAACAATAATTCGCTGGAATCTTTCTCAAATGTGAGCTCTCGCATTTCTAACAGCATATCTCTCACTCAAGCAAATTGCTGTTCTTGTAGTGCTTGTCAGTGGAGTCTGATGAACATCTCCGTTACGTTCTCGAGCTTTCTGAATGAAGCGTGACGATACGCTACTTTCTTCTTAGGATCTTCACTACCTCCGCTATTAACCCTGACTAATAAGGGGCGCAGACTGATGAGCAACACTCAAGAATCAGTTGAACGACTGTGTCTTGTAAACCGCTTCTTTCGTGGGTCAGTTGCTTTTCTTTATGATTTCTCCATGAATCTCAGCGTGGCATTCGCTTTTCCTACAATTAGTGCTATGTAGTCTTTGCACTTTCAGGTTCATCCGGATCGATACACTGTCTAACAAAGAAAAAGTGAAGCACCTAGTAAACATGGTCGGTTGTCAGTGTCACCTCGTGGACAACCACATACCTTCGGTTAGTACGTAAGTGAATAGAGTTACAACTTTTGTGATAGTCCAGCGTGGCCGAACGGCTCTAGGCGCTTCAGTCTGGAATCGCGCGACCGCTACGGCCGCAGGTTCGAATCCTGCATCGGGCATGGATGTGTGTGATGTCCCTAGGTTAGTTAGGTTTAAGTAGTTCTAAGTTCTAGGGGACTGATGACCTCAGATGTTAAGTCCAATAGTGCTGAGAGCCATTTGAACCATTTGATAGAACAGTCACCAAAGTGAATCGGTGTTGTTCGTGTTTAGTATTGGGTCAACAATGTGAAGAACATGGAGAGGTCACCTAGTTTTAATATTTAATTAATTTTCATTATATAATCTCAACTGTTAATTGCACGGAAACGCCAGTATTCACGATACATTAAAATTTCGTGCAAAAGTGGAAACTTTGAACGTAAAATGAAATACTTTTTATTTCACGAGACTGAACTGTGTTATTGATATATATAATATTTTTCGTTTAACAGTAGGGTATTTAGGATGTCCGTACCGAATAAACATGTTTTCATACCAGAAGTAATTAAAAATAAAATATTTTATTTTATTAAAAAGTTACAGTACAATATCTGTTAATCAACTCTGCTATTTGTTAATAAATATAGTACTTCAATTAAAGGAAAAAATGTTGCTGCAAGCGAGGTTCGAACCAGCAGCTTCACTGTTAGTAGACTTCTAAAATACTGTATGCCCTCAGCTACCGATGCTTACTTCAGTTGATTATGAAAAAATGGAAATGAGCGTTTGGCGTCATTGGCCGGGAGGCCTCTTGCGGGGCAGGTCTGGCCGCCTTGGTGCAGGTCTTATTACATTCGACGCCAAATTCGGCGATCTGCGCGCCGGATGGGGATGAAATGATGATGAAGACAACACAACACCCAGTCCCTGAGCGGAGAAAATCCCCGACCCAGCCGAGAATCGAACCCGGGCCCGTAGGACGGCAATCCGTCACGCTGACCACTCAGCTATCTTTTTTTGTTATTATTATTTCATTTTGTTCGATATAGTTCGTTGCGTTTGGTCTGGGCGGATGTCACAAGACATCCGTTCAAGTTGATCGTTGATTCCTTGACTCAGTTTATTATTATTATTATTATTATTATTATTACAGAGAGCACGTAGCACTCTGGCCGAACACGCTGAGCTACAAACCCGGCAACTATCGAGGCAGACAGTTGATTATAAATGTTTTGAATTTAACAGAACGTTCACTGAGTATCATATTCTATAAGTATTAAGAAGTTTTTAAGAGGGTCAGTCCATGAGGTCCCGTTGTTAAGACCAAAATCAGCATTTTCCGTAAGATACGGCGCTAATATTTCAGTTTCTAATTCGCTGACCACTTCTCGCACTGCTCTTCTTAGCTTCACGTTGTCTTGGTTCGACGTCTTGTGCATTATCCGCAACGTCCTGACTCACTAAGCCGGATACACATTGTTAACGATCGCTTCCTACGTATGACATGTACAGAGCGTATCTCATTTCGTGCGGCACGCGATGTTCACTGGCGAAGCTGCTACATAAGGGTCGTGACAGGCGGTCCGTACGCACTTCTCCCTCTCTTGTCTCGACTAAGAACACGACATAACCGTGCAGCAAAAAGCGACCATCTTTGACTCGAGGGCCAACTGGAACGGAATTTCATAAAGGCGACGTTAGTGATGTGATCGCGTTTCTGCGTGGTAGAACTACATCGTGAGCGGACTAATGTCAGCAATGTGAGTAAGCGTCGTGGAAACTTGCGAAGCCGCATATGCCATAGACTTTCGAGGTCGATGTCAATTGCGGCGATTCATGAAGGCCATCTGACATGCTCACTGAACAGTTCACTGTCGATATAAACCAGTCGCAAACTTCCATTACAGTTCTGCGAAGGTTGCTTGATACGGAGTTCCGAAGTAGGCGAAAGTTGAGCGAAACCGTAAGAACCACTGTGCATCGACGGAGAAGAATTCGATAATATCGAAAGTGTAAAGATGCTCTTTGGTGGCTGAGAGCCTCCTTCGATGACACTCATTTCGTGTTTCGTTGGAGAGTGTGTAATTTGTCTTGGTTACGGAGGACAGTTTGTAAGTAGGCTGTTTAGGTTTTTATGTTGGTAACGCCACGTAGCGCTCTGTATGAAAATCACTGACTGTGCTGTGTGCAGTCTGTGGCTGATTTGCAGTGTTGGAATATTTGCTATTGTAATGTTGGGCAGTTGGATGTGAACAGCGCGTAGCGTTGCGCAGTTGGAGGTGAGCCGCCAGCAGTGGTGGATGTGGAGAGAGAGATGCCAGAGTTTTGAGAGCGGACGATCTGGACGTGTGTCCGTCAGAAAAACGAAATTTGTAAGACTGGATGTCATGAACTGATATATATATTATGACTTTTGAACACTATTAAGGTAAATACATTGTTTGTTCTTTATCAAAATCTTTCATTTGCTAGCTATGCCTATAAGTAATTAGGGCCTTTAGTAGTTAGAATCTTTTATTTAGCTGGCAGTATTGGCGCTCACTGTATTGCAGTAGTTCGAGTAACGAAGATTTTTGTGAGGTAATTGGTTCATGAAAGGTATAGGTTATTGTTAGTCAGGGCCATTCTTTTGTAGGGATTATTGAAAGTCAGATTGCGTTGCGCTAAAAATATTGTGTGTCAGTTTAGTGATGATCAGAAGAAGTGAAGAGAGAACTGTCTGAGTACGTTCAGTTTTGACCAGCCGTTTGAAAATCAAATAATGTAAGAGTTTTTCCAGCACTGTCATTCTTTACATACAAAGGGGAAGTTTCAAGTTGAAGGTAACACACAGTGAAATAGAACTGGTCACCGGATCCGATTAAGAACAAATTTTTTCTGTATGTTGTTAATACGTGCACAGGTTTCTGTAGCTTTACGTACTCTGCAGTATAACCTAAATATACGAGGGCCACTTTTTCTTCTTTCAGTGTCCGATCGGATGCGAAGTGGAAACCACGGCGAAAATGAAAAATGTTTTATTTGCAACAGTTGGCTACTCTTTCCAGCTACTTCTCTACATGCTCTCCGCTCCAACTCAGACATTTGTCGTAGCGTGATACCAACTTACCAATACTGTAGTAGTCGGCGGCCGGTTTGGCTGAGAGGTTCTAGGCGCATCAGTCTGGAAACCCGTGACCGCTACGGTCTCAGTTTCAAATCCTGCCTCGGGCATGGATGTGTATGATGTCCTTAGGTTAGTTAGGTTTAAGTAGTTCTAAGTCTAGGGGACTGATGACCTCAGATGTTAAGTCCCATAGTGCTCAGAGCCATTTTTGAATACTGTAGTCACAGAAGGCAGCCACCTGTGCTTTCCGCCGTTTCTCTATGCTGGTCTGCCGTGCGTTACCTGTGTGTGCTAAAATGTTGTCCTTCTAGCTAGCGGTTCATGTGAACTAAGAGATGAAACTCAGAGGAAGCCAAGTCCTGGCTGATGATGGGTGATCAAACACTTCCTGTCAAAAATGCTGCAGGGGCATCTTTGTTCCAGCTGCAGCGTGCGGTCGAGCATTATCATGAAAAAGGACAACATTCCACTTGGATTGTTCTGAATTGCCCTTCGTAGACGATTTTTTCGAATCGCCTGGTCCACTCGCTTCGAGTGAGGTCTTCGGTCGATACTCGCTTCCTTCCCTGACCGCCTGCATCATGAACGTCTGTACGTCCTGCTCCAAAATTCCTGCACCATTGCCGCGCTTTGCTGTCACGCATGTTAGTTACGTTATGAGAACTGCAGGAAAACAGACAGAAACCCTCAGCGAGAAGAAACGGAATGACAGCACAGACGACTCACTTGGTGCGACGCTCTATTGTGCTATGCAATTACACTCAGAACTGAAAAGTGACATCATATTCAATCGACGGCCATACTTCGACGCACTGGTCAACACATTTGCGTAAAGCTTAGTCGAGTTTTCAATGTGGTTTTAATTTCGCGACCGATCGGATCTCAAAAAATATAATAATAATAATCCACGTAGAAAACATATTTGCATCGAGAATTACTCCTGGAATGCTACACTGCTGAAAAATAATGTAAGCCACAACAGTTTAACAATCCAGGCATAATTTTGTATGTAAATGAGTTCTCTATGGTTTCAAATGACCAACTGTGAAAGAATAAAAGCTACACCCGAAGTACAGAAAATTACAGAAAATACTACATTGTTAAAAAGATTTTTGTTAGTTTGTGAACACTTCTTTACTTAAAAACTTTAAGTCCGTATGCTTAGACAACAAAAACCATGTTTCCCTGTTATTCGATAAAAAGTAAAACAAAAAAACTCTGAAGATGCTTTAACTTAAGCGAAACATGCATCGGTGAAGAAAAGAAAAAACGTGTTTGCTTAGATGGTACCTGTCCGAGAAACGTATTTATTTGTAAGCAAACAAGGGACACGAGAGTGAGCTTCAACATCAAGACAAAAAGGCTGTATCACTTCATTTACATTTTAAGTTTAACTACGAACTCCAAATTTGAATGTAGAAATATGAAACTGAATGCATAATTACCTGAAGATGGGCAACATCCCGAAACCGGTCGTGATTTAAATAATCCGCCTTCACCTGCAACTCGTTACGGATTTTATCAACACTGCCTTCTTAGGAGAATCCTAAGTTTGTTTTGCTAGCGTGCATAAATTACGCTGTATCCCAGTAATACGTTCCTCAGTAACAAAACCCACCACGTTTAGGATGTCGCGTATCAAAGTCTCCAATGATACGGCGTGAACATTTACTTTACCCTACCGACCCGCGCGGTGCAGCCCGCTTCTGTTGGAAGTGCAGCCGCAGTTCCCCAGTCCATGACACGCACTCACGACTCGGAGAATGCTCCCGTAACTGTATAATCAGGCTTAATAACACGGCTCTCTCCCCCCGCTGCTGTTTGAAGAAGCAGACTTCCAGTATGCGCGAGGCATCCATCAGAGCGGCTGCCGTAATCACGACCGTCTTCTGAATCTCCACATAGAATTACGGTGGTTTTCCTTAATTTCGGTTATCACTGTCTCGTTTCCCGCTACCGTTCTTCATCCTGCCTTGCGCCGCACACTCGTATTTCGGATCTGCTTCTCTTGCGCTCTTTTTCTCTTTGTGCAGCGGCGTAATCACCCTCTTCCGACGGGACTTCTTCATTTGTGTCATATTTATCTTCTCAAATATGCAGCGAGTAGTTTCTGCAGACAGATCGAAATTTTGCAACCGAAAGAGTCTCAAGATCTACGACGAGCAATGTTTAGATATATTATAGATTTATTGACTATACTATATCAACTGCAGACAAAATCCTGAAACGAGAAAGTGAACGTCACAAAACCATCATACCACATAAGATGGCGAAGTGGGTAAGGCACTGAACTCGAATATGAGCGTCCAGGGTTCAAATCCTACGTTGGGTCAACTAGAGATTTTTTTTTTTTTTTAAAAAAAAAATTCTTTATTCAACATAAATAATATTTATACAAAGGAACCCACTACCTTAGTGATTAGTGGGTCATAACTAATCTACATATATTAGGTATTTCAGCAGCTATTTATTCTTATTATTATTTATGCTATGTTAGTTATTGTGAGCTACAGACAGAATACTAGAGGATAATGAGCAGACTACAGCTAAATTCTACATACTAATTATTAATATCTTCCTACTAGTTAATTCCTAACTGCCTGCAGCGTTACAGGTGTGTCAGCATAGATATAAACCTACTGCTTTAGGCCCTGCTCATCGAGCTAATCCCGATGAGCGTGCCCCTGACACTGGGTTGGCCAAGACCGTTTGTCGCTGCAGGTTCCTAGCTTAATATCTATATCTAGAGCTACAACTACTACTAAACCTACGTCAATTCCGGTGCTTTGGTCTTTATTGATGTACCCTGATCCCCCTAGTCCTGCACGTGGCGGATTGCAACTAAGAAGTCGACCAGTCCACGTACAGGCGGTATAGGATGAGGGTAATTGGTCACATTCGGTAAGTGTCTCTAATCGTAACGACCCTTATGTATCTCGTAATGGGACACATTTGGTGTATGCCTTAATCATGAAAGTCAGCAAGGTATGCCGTCAATACCTTTCATGACACCTCGTCTGCCAATTTGTTTAAAGTGTCGAAAGTTTCTTCGTGTCGTAATAGGTCGTATGTGTTATTGTGTGGAAGTTGTTGTCTTAGTGTCATTGCTACATCATCGAAAAGGGGGCACTCATAAACCACATGGTCGGGAGTGCCCTCCGAAGCTCCACAGTCACACTCGGGTGTAGCCTTTTTCCCAAACCGACACAAATATGTCGGGTAGGGCCCATGACCAGTGAGAAAGTGTATTAGACCCCGCGTTGGCTCAAAGTACTTCATCCCTAGCCTTTCTTTTACATCTGGCAAGAACCCAAATGTTCTTCTGCCAGTTTCTTCTGTTTCCCAAGAACAGAGATTACGTTGTTCCTTTAAATCGATTAAATCGGAAGCTGAGAAGATTTCTGCATAAGGAGCTCGATAGATTTCATTTTCGATCCGAGTCGCGGTTGTGCTTCCTCATTATGACCTCGTCACCAACAAGGCTGATATCAAAACGAAATATTTTTCTAGTTATTGCACATATTTGCAGAATTTTTGCTTAAACAATAAGTGTTATCCATCCCTTCATTTGACGGTTAACAACGAAAATTCAATTGTTACAATCTGATTTGTTTGATATTATTTGTTAATATTAATATCAATTTATTATTAAATTTGTTTATTCCATTCGGGCACAGCCCATCATCAGAACATTAGATGAAAGACTTAATACACCAAATCGTGTTACATGATTTCAATCTTAACATTGGTGGTCAACTGAAATACACGAGGACGACAAAGCAGACTCACACCAAAGATATAACTCACAGATAAACCAAAAAGCAAAATATAACATTATCGCTGCGTATCTAGATATCACGTAACTAATGAGGAAGTACTGAATAGGATTGGGGAGAAGAGAAGTTTGTGGCACAACTTGACTAGAAGAAGGGATCGGTTGGTAGGACATGTTCTGAGGCATCAAGAGATCACCAGTTTAGTATTGGAGGGCAGCGTGGAGGGTAAAAATCGTAGAGGGAGACCAAGAGATGAATACAGTAAGCAGATTCAGAAGGATGTGGGTTGCAGTAGGTGCTGGGAGATAAAGAAGCTTGCACAGGATAGAGTAGCGTGGAGAGCTGCATCAAACCAGTCTCAGGACTGAAGACCACAACAACAACAACAACAATCTAGATACACTTTGTAAACATAGAGCATCTGAATAAACGAACTGCCAAATAATGTCGAATCGTACTGTAAACGAACTACTAAATAAGTGACTAAACGTATTCCACACATTTATAATTACTACATACCATGTAATCTCTACGAATTAGGTAATGACAGTTTACTGTAGATGCAATAAAGACGTCAAATCAAACTGGACGTAAATACCAATGTACTACTCCCATGTATAATTAATCATAAGTACAACAACATATGTAAATAATTTCACCAATGTTGCATTCGCAGGTTACTTGAGAACGTCAATAAAGCCGAACAGTTGTTGTAATGAAGAATATTAAATGGTTCAAATGGCTCTGAGCACTATGGGACTTAACATCTGTGCTCATCAGTCGCCAAGAACTTAGAACTACTTAAACCTAACTAACCTGAGGACATCACACACATCCATGCCCGAGGCAGGATTCGAACTTGCGACCGTAGCGGTCACGCGGTTCCAGACTGAAGCCACACCGCCGGTGAAGAATATTAATCTTACTGCACCAAATCTGGAGCTTTCCTTTTCAGGTGAAATGACTTGACGGAAATATTTTGTGTTACGCGCTTTTATCTGATATTCTGAAATGGGCTCCACCCGAAATACCTAAACAAATTTCTGACAAGAAGTGGGTCATTGTTAATAGCGATCGAATAAAGCAGTGGGAAAATGTGCTTCGTATTCAGCGCGACTTTACGTCGAAATCTGCACTTCTTCGATCAAGGCCTTATCTAATTGGTCTCAGATTTTACACTCTTCCCACGGTTGGGTAATGTGGTGGATACATCGCGTGGGACACCGCACAGTTTGCTCGTGATGTAAGACGGCGTCTAACGTACCAGTATGTTCCAAGATGCGTAGCTGAGCGGGCCGACGCTTTACCGTTCAAGATCTCCTGACCTCAATGATTTGGATTTTTCTGTATGGAGTCATCTCGAAAGTATAGCCCTACCAATGACGTAGTTAAAGTATTGGAGCAGCATAAAGAGCCACGAAGGACCATTCGTGCAGAATTGATTGCGCGTTACGAGGCTGGTACTGACAACTTTTTGTCGAACATCGTCACAGGCGATGAAACAAGGGTTCATCATTTCGAAACGGAAACAAAACGGTAATCGATGGAGTAGCGCCACACGACCGCTCTTCCGAAGAAAACGTTTAAAGCTGTACTCTCAGCCAGTAAACGATGGAAACGGTCTTCTGGGCATCTAAAGTGGTTATTTTGTTTGATATCCTCCCTCGTGGTGCAACGGTCAACTCTGAAGTGTACAGTGCGACCTCAGGCAATTGAATTCGCTTCAGCGTGTTCGTCGCCACAAAAATGCATACGAACTTCTCCTTCTCCATGACAAAGCAAGGCCCGAGAGCAGCTTACAAAACTTCATTGGGGTGTTCTCCTTCATCCACCGGATCTCGCACCTTCCGACTTCCTCGCCGCGCGGCGTAACCGTGCGGTCCGAGGCGTGTTGTCACGATTCGTGCGGCTGCCCCCGTCGGAGGTTCAAGACCTCCCTCGGGCTTGAGTGTGTGTGTTGTCTTTAGCGTAAGATAGTTTAATTAGTGCGTAAGCCTAGGGACCGATGACCTCAGCAGTTTGGTCTCATAGTCCACACTACAAATTTCCAAATTTTTCCGACTTCCTCTGTTTGGCGCAATGAAGGATACGCTCGGCAGGAAGCAAGACGTGGATGACTGGGAGGTTATTGATGCAGTAAGAAGGTGGCTCCAATATTGGCCAGTACAGTGATACCTATGCGGGCAAACAGGGCCTCCCAGTAAGGGATTACGTTGGAAAATAGGGTTTTGCAGCTAAAAGAGTGGGGACTGACATGATGTATTGTAATCCTGAATAAAAACTAACCTGCTTTCAGAAAAAAGTGCGTTGCATTATTTATTGAACGTCCCTGCTATAATCTTGTCAAAATGTACGAATCTTCCGAGGCTGTTTGAAAGAATTCACTGCGTGAAGTATTGAAGCCCACAATGCGCAGACAACATATACGATATCTCCTTCGACAGGCAGTGGTATACAGTGAACTTGTAATATTATTGGGTTTCGGATGCTCTGTATAAAAAATATTTGTCATAAAAGAGAAGAACAGCCATCGAGCTGTAGTTGGTAAAATGTTATATTTTTGTAATGTGCCTTTACACAAAGACGCACGTCCGGCATTAACTGCTTCAAATAAACACTGTGAACTGCTGGGCTCAGATATTTAAATCACTGCTGCAGCGCTTGATCGGGAAGATGCGAAACATATGAATGATAAAAACCTATCTTTTGTTATTTATAGTTCTACAGACTCGATTATCTTTTACTGTTTCGTTGCCGACAAATCAAGAAGTGCAGTGTAGCATCGCTACAAATTATACTATATTTTGTGTACTAAAAAATTTAAGTCTTCGATCTAACGCATCGAAAAACCGCGTGGCGCAATCAAATACTCACGCGCACGCAATGACATCTAATTTCAAGAAAATATTGGACAGACAAAACAGGACATTGTTGTAGGACGCAATGTGTGAAAGAAATATCAAATGTAAGTTTTATGTTCCTTAGATATTTGTTCATGTTCAGTGGTATAGATTCTCTTAGAATATATTGATGAGTCATAATGAAATCTTTTTCTTTCTATTGTCTTATTTTAGTAAGCTCAGTGTTCTTTTGATGTACGCCGTGTTATAGGTCAGCTCTTTATAGCGGTATCTAGGTTGTTTGCGGGAGGCTACTAATGTATTCAATCTCAGATTTGATAACCATTACCAAAAACCACTTTCGTGTATCCATTTCTTTTTTTTTTAATATTCAGTTAGGTCCCTTAGGTATTTGTATGGAAGAATCAGGTTGCGTGAAGGCATTCCAGGTTAAATGTCAGGCTCAAGCCGCCTTTGCGTAATCAGACATTATTCCTCCTGAACACAATCGTGAACCGACACAACGCAGTTCGAAACTCTGCTCTCTCTCTCTCTCTCCGACCTGCACCAAAATCGGCTAAGAAAGTGTAGTACAAATTGCATTATCATTATTATCTGTATTATCTATATCACGCTGATATAGATATTGATTGACCTTTTCTTTTTTGCGCGATTTATACTAGAAACTGTATCGTGTATCTTGCTGAAGCAGTATTACGAGAATTTCTAGATAAGGTTGGCCACGTGTGAAGTTAGAACCCAGTTAGATGGAGACTCAACCGAAATTTTACATTTATATAAATCTGTTCTTAATTGGATGATATTTCATACTGTACTCAGTGACAGAGCTCGTAACCATACACAATATCTCATTTGGAGAACAATAGAATGGGCAAGATACGAGGGCATGCTGAAAAGTAATCCCTCGGAGCCTTTTGTGTAAAATCTCTTAGGCATTTTTTTATGAAACAAATTTTATTAACCATCTATTTCTCTATTCTTCATGTCTACATCTCGATTTCTCAACACTGTCACCCCGTCAGTGAACACATTTGTCCCAAGGAGATACCATTTTGTTGATCCCGCCACATTAGAATGTTTCTGACGGAACCACAACCACACCTCTTCTTGCACGGCTTCATCAGTATCAAAGTGAAGTCCTCCAAGGTAACTCTTTTTTTTTAAGCTATGGAAACAGATGAAAATGGATGGGCCAAATCGGGACTGTGTGGAGGATGATCAAGGACAGTGAACCCAAGGCGTCGGATTATTGCAGATGTCACAGCGCTCGTATATTGTCTGCATTACCATGCTGAAGGAGAGTGTGAACTATGTGTGGACGAACTCTTTGAATTGGAAACTCGATTACAGCACTCTGTTTCTCATGCAACGACACAGTTATATTGCACACTACCATGTTACGTGTTACAATTCAGATCCCTCTAGTGAGACACATTTAGCAAGATTAATGTCCAAGTATCAGTGTACGATCTTCAGCAGTGAGCCGTGGCTGGCACATGCTATGCGCTGGATTAAACCTTCGTTGCGATTCTGTGTTTAGTTTCCCACGATTATGGTGTTATCCTCTCCTTCCGCAGGTGGCAGCAGCGGTTTGTATCGATATTCGCACCTTGGACTATCTTTGACCTGGGGCTTATAGTTTCCGGCTGGGTGATGTGCGATCAGTCGGTAGGTTGGCGTGGAGCAGCGAGGAATTCCCGGCGGGGTGTAGTTTGGCCGGGCTCGCTGGCGGTCACTTCGAGGTGTTGGAGTGTGTGGTGCTCTTCCCATTGCTACGAGTCCGTGGCTCACTGACACTGGACACGAAAGTTGAGTTTTGATTTAATCTACCAGCACGTCAAGACTGTTCACATGGTGTAGTTTGGAGTTCGTTGTCGGCTGTTGGGACATTCCCGCGAGCAACAACGTGGTTTTCAAGTTTGAAAATTCTACCCACCCTCCAGTGGAGTTTCACTGTATTTGGTTATTGGAATCTAAGTGCACCAGCGGAATCTTCTGCCTTGTGGCCATTAACGTTCCGGTTACTTGCCCTGGCCATTGACTTAAATTTCAGGCAGTATAGTTTCCTCATCGTGTTGTTGCTGTCCAGCACGGTGTGTAGTTTGAGAGCTCCATGGATGATTGGTTGTGGGCGCCAATACCTTCTACGTTGTTCTGTTGAACTCCACCGCAAGACCGCTACGGTCACAGGTTCGAATCCTGCCTCGGGCATGGAGGTTTGTGATGTCCTTAGGTTAGTTAGGTTTAACTAGTTCTAGGTTCTAGGGGACTAATGACCTCAGCAGTTGAGTCCCATAGTGCTCAGAGCCATTTTTTTTTTTTTAACTCCCTGTTGTGCCCTGGTCAGGTGAAGTGGAAGTTATCTTTTCGCTGCGTTGTCGTCTGATCGCGAATGGATGGCCCGACTGCCTGTCTCACCTAAGTGAGCATTAGTGTTTGAATTCCAGGCCGATCCTCGAACATCTGAGCGCCCTTGGGTGTACTGCCCCCCTTTTTTTAAATTTGTTCTTGTTGTGTGTTTTAAAATGGCTTCTAGCCGACTTTTTTTTTAATTAGTGTTGTTTTGGTCTTAGGGCTTTCAGCCTAGTTTAAAGAACTGTTACACGTAAGACCTTGGCTTTTTAAAGGTTTTCATGTTGTTGAATTTTAAGTGTTGGCCTTCAGCCTAGTTCAAAGAACTGTTTCACATAAGGCCTTTGACATTTAAAAAAATGTAATGTTGTTGAATTTTAAGTCTTGGGTCTCCAGCCGATTTTGAGTTTGAGTTCCTTCTAAGGCCTTCAGCCTAAATTGAAGAACTGTTTCACGTATGGCCTTCGGTATTTAAAAACATTAATGTTATGGAGTTTTAAGTGTTAGGCCTTCACCCGATTTGAATTTAACTTGTTACTTCAACCTAAGTAAAGAAATGTTTTAAGATAAGGCTTGCCTTTTAAATTTCTGATTATGCTGGCGTTTTAAGTTATTGGCCTTCAGCTGTGCTTAAAAAAAAAAGGGATCTTGTAATGTTTGATCAAATAATAAAGTTGTATGTTCGAGTGTAACTGACAGCCCCTTATTTTAGCCCCTTTCCACAATTTATACCATCTGTCCTGTCCTGTGGGATTAGCAGGGCGTTTCAAGCAGTGTGTACTGATCGAATCCCAATTACGATACAAATTTGATGTTTGAAAGGTTGCTTAAGGGGCTTAATTAAAATGCCATAATTTTAGTAGCTGTGTGTCCGGTTACGAAGTCTCGTAACCGGTTGGCCCTGACTAGTATTAGTACGCAATCTGACTGCATAAAATAACAATAAAGAATGAAAGGAAATTTCCGTTAACACAGTTGATTAATTAAGTCCCCTGCAACTATAAAAGCTACGAAACAACAAAGCACAAGTGTAACTGTTCTGTGTGTGGAAGTGTGATTCAACGTACATGTATCTGGCACGGTTCTTCCTCAATACGACAAGATATTTTAAACACTATTTACAATGAACTAATTGAAAAACCAGAAATACTACAATTGCACATAGAAACCAGAATTACAAGTCTAATACATGAACACGAGCCAGATGCTTTGTTGACTGAACCTGTGACCAAGAGGCGTTGTCAATAAGGAAATGTGAAATTTTTTTTTTTTTTTACCTCCATATACAGGGTGTTACAAAAGGGTACGGCCAAACGTTCAGGAAACATTCCTCACCCACAAATAAAGAAAAGATGTAATGTGGACATGTGTCCGGAAACGCCTAATTTCCATGTTAGAGCTCATTTTAGTTTCGTCAGTATGTACTGTACTTCCTCGATTCACCGCCATGATTTCATACGGGAAATGTTATGTGGACATGTGTCCGGAAACGGCTAATTTCCATGTTAGAGCTCATTTTAGTTTCATCAGTATGTACTGTACTTCCTCGATTCACCGCCATGATTTCATACGGGATTCTCTACCTGTGCTCCTAGAACATGTGCCTTTACAAGTACGACACAACATGTGGTTCATGCACGATGGAGCTCCTGCACATTTCAGTCGAAGTGTTCGTACGCTTCTCAACAACAGATTCGGTGACCGATGGATTGGTAGAGGCGGGCCAATTCCGCGGCCTCCACGCTCTCCTGACCTCAACCCTCTTGACTTTCATTTATGGGGGCATTTGACAGCTCTTGTCTACGCAACCCCGGTACCAAATGTAGAGACTCTTCGTGCTCGTATTGTGGACGGCTGTGATACAATACGCCATTCTCCAGGGCTGCATCAGCGCATCAGGGATTCCATGCGACGGAGGGTGGATGCATGTATCCTCGCTAACGGAGGACATTTTGAACATTTCCTGTAACAAAGTGTTTGAAGGCACGCTGGTACGTTCTGTTGCTGTGTGTTTCCGTTCTATGATTAATGTGATTTGAAGAGAAGTAATAAAATGAGCTCTAACACGGAAAGTAAGCGTTTCCGGACACATGTCCACATAACATATTTTCTTTCTTTGTGTGTGAGGAATGTTTCCTGAAAGTTTGGCCGTACCTTTTTGTAACACCCTGTATAATGACGAAAAATACACTGTGATCATTGCAACATCTTCCATCTATACATTACACCAACCGAACAGCATATACTGTCTCGCCCAACAGAGCAACAACTGCACACGACATCCTCTGAACGAGTACTGCTCTCGACATCCTCTCAACAAGCACTGCCCACGACAACCTCTGAACTACTACTGCCAGTGGAGGCGGCGGAATAATAATCTTTGGCGCAATCTCTGGCGCTGTGACTCAGTGTAGCCACCTTTGAAGGTCCAAACGCATAATACTTGAATTAGACGAAGATGCATTTCCCAGGGTAGCTTGTCTTCAGTACAGAAGAGAACCATTCCAAACTAAAGTTAGAACGCCACAGGGTTGGATACGTTTCCAAGATTTGTGTTCCGCTGCTCTACAAACGGAGGTACTCGCTGATGAAACAGATGACTGCCAGCAAGCTTGAGGGGACGTTAACTCAGAAGCGAGACAGCCCAAAGTCGTCCGTCGCGCAAGGTGACAGTAACGAGCGGACACTCGACACATACTACGAGGGTGAGGTCATACACGAACGCGTCCACCTCGCGACGCGTTGATTCCGGTGGCCGATGGCCCGGCGGAACGCGCGAAACGACCGGAAATCTTCCGGGAATTAAAGGCAACAGAAACAAAGGCACTCGTTCAGTGCTGAGCTCAGCAATCTCCGCTCCTGTGACGGCGGAATCGGATGGCAATCTCCCCCAAGTACCCTGTGAAGCAAAGGGGGACGGCCGTAATAAGCTTACGGGAGATGGCACAAGAGTTCCGGAAAACAGACGATAAAGTCGATACACCGGCCGGCTAACAGCCGAACGACGATGAGTCAAGGGAGCGAAACTCACTGCGCGAGAATCTAGGAGGGCGGCAACGAGAAACGAAAAACCCGCACGGCGGCCCGGAGATTGGCGGATATCCGACGTGGATAAGCTGCCAATTAACGGGAGCGTCTGTATGGATGAAAACTGGTTACGCCGTTTAAGAGATTGAAGCCAGTCGTCCGGTATGACGAAGACCATATCGTGCAATCAGAAACGATAAATTAAGCCGTCCTAAGATGGGAAGCAAAGCGCGCCACCCGTGTTTTCCCTCGTGGTTGGTGCATGCTTAGAAGACAGACTCCCCTTCGCACCTCCCCCGCCCCCGCCCAGCCCATCAGATTTAGTGGTAAAATGGCGCAGCGGACAGCCCGTCAAAACTGTACACAGATCAAGCGTGAGAACAGGAAGAAGGTGTTCTGAACTGTGAAAAATGGAAACAAAACAGAAACAGCGAATGGTGCGAGATCAAGATGTGCAACACCGAGTGAATTACTAAAACCACAGCGTCACGCTGTTGGAGTACTAGGGGGAGGTATAGTCTTGGCAACTGTCATACTATACAGGGTGGCCCACTGATCGTGTCCGGGCCAAATATCTCACGGTATAAGCGTCAAACGAAAAAACTACATAGAACAAAACTCGTCTACCTTGAAGGGGGAAACCAGATGGCGCTATGGTTGGCCCGTAGATGGCGCTGCCATAGCTCAAACGTATATCAACTGCGTTTTTTTTAAAGTAGGAACCCCCATTTTTTATCATATATTCCTGCAGTACGTAAAGAAATATGAATGTTTTAGTTGGACCACTTTTTTCGCTTTGGATAGATGGCGCTGTAACAGTCACAAACATATAGCTCACAATTTTAGACGAACAGTGGGTAACAGGTAGGTTCTTTAAATTAAAATACAGAACGTAGGTACGTTTGAACACTCTATTTCGGTTGTTCCAATGTGATATATGTACCTTTGTGAACTTATCATTTCTGAGAACGCATGCTGTTACAGCGTGATTGCCTGTAAATACCACATTAATGCAATAAATGCTCAAAATAATGTCCGTCAACCTCAATGCATTTGGAAATACGTGTAACGACATTCCTCTCAACAGCGAGCAGTTCGCCTTCCGTAATGTTCGCGTATGCATTGACAGTGTGCTGACGCATGTTGTCAGGCGTTGTCGGTGGATCACGATAGCAAATATCCTTCAACTTTCCCCACAGAAAGAAATCCGCGGACGCCAGATCCGGTAAACGTGTGGGCCATGGTATGCTGCTTCGACGTGCAATCCACCTGTCATGAAATATGCTATTCAATACCGCTTCAACCGCACGCGATCTATGAGCCGGACATCCATCATGTTGGAAGTACGTCCCCATTCCGTCATGCAGTGAAGTATCTTGTAGTAACATCGGTAGAACATTACGTAGGAAAGCAGCATACATTGCACCACTTAGATTGCCATCGATAAAATGGGGGCCAATTATCCTTCCTCCCATAATGCCGCCTTATAAATTAACCCGCCAAGGTCGCTGATGTTCCACTTGTCGCAGCCATCGTGGATTTTCCGCTGCCCAACATTGCATATCATGCCGATTGAAGTTACCACTGTTGGTGAATGACGCTTCGTCGCTAAATAGAACGCGTGCAAAAAATCTGTCATCGTCCCGTAATTTCTCTTGTGCCCAATGGCATAACTGTGCACGACGTTCAAAGTAGTCGCCATGCAATTCCTGGTGCATAGAAATATGGTATGGGTGCAATCGATGTTGATGTAGCATTCTCAACACCGACGTTTTTGAGATTCCCGATTCTCGCGCAATTTGTCTGCTACTGATGTGCGGATTAGCCGCGACAGCAGCTAAAATACCTACTTGGGCATCATTATTTGTTGCAGGTCGTGGTTGACGTTTCACTTGTGGCTGAACACTTCCCGTTTCCTTAAATAACGTAACTATCCGGCGAACGGTCCGGACACTTGGATCATGTCGTCCAGGATACCGATCAGCATAAATAGCACACGCCCGTTGGGCATTTTGATCACAACAGCCATACATCAACACGATATCGACCTTTTCCACAATTGGTAAACGGTCCATCTTAACATGGGTAATGTATCACGAAGCAAATACCGTCCGCACTGGCGGAATGTTACGTGATACCACGTACTTATACGTTTGTGACTATTACAGCGCCATCTACCACGAAGCGAAAAAAGTGGTCCAACTAAAACATTAATATTTCTTTACGTACTACACGAATATGTAATAAAAAATGGGGGTTCCTATTTTCAAAAAACGCTGTTGATATCTGTTTGGCCTATGGCAGCGCCATCTCCATTCCCCCTTTAAGCTACACGAGTTTCTTTCTTTGTAGTTTTTCCGTTTGACGCTTATTTCGTGAGATATTTGGCCCGGTCACTATCAATGAACCACCGTGAGATATTTGGCCCGGTCACTATCAATCAATGGACCACCCTATATATATATATATATATATATATATATATATATATATATATATATATATATATATATATATATATATATATATATTGACGAACTCAGCAGAGCAGTAATGCAGAAGAAAATAATCAAGCAAGTGAAAGAAATGCCACAGATCTATGCTATGCAGTAGGCCAACATACCGACCTAGCGGAAAAAGCAGTACACAATTCCCTTTAAATTATAACAGAATTTTTGAAACGCGACAACGCTTATAGGAGAGTTGTAACTCATCTGAATGAGACTAAAACAGGTCATAGTTAACAAAAAAAGGAGTAAACTTTTAGCAAAATGTATCTGTTTTTGAGTGGTACCATTTAAACATGTCTTTTATTCACTATAAAACTAAAATTGGAAATAAGTATCACAGAAGTAAATATTCAGAAATTAGTTACGCATGTCGTATATTTCGTTTCAACGACTAGCGATATAATGTAGCTAACGAAAAACATATTCGAAGTTCATATCCATATATTCCATAAAGGTGAAGAAGTAACAAAGAAAAACATTAAAATATTGTTTTACTTGTGACTTTGTTACTTCAGAACATACAAACTGATGAAACTGAAAGTTTCTAGCATTTCTCAATACGCCATACTTTATTTACTGCCATTCTGTGTGTGTAAGAAAACACAGCTTGCCTTTTAATATTTTCAGAGCCTTCAAACTGATTAATAGAAAGATATGCACAGAGCTCACCCAGATCCGAGCAGTGGTTCTTCAAATCGCGCCTGTCATCGCCTTTTATCCGGATAGAAAGGTCGATACACATTACAGCTCGAAGACAGTGGTCATTACTTACGGGTGACATTAACAAACGCAGAGAACTGTATTCAAAAGCTGAAAGTGCACGCAATGTAGAACCATTGTTCATAGTTCGCATTAATCTGGATGTCACGTACGTCAGACTGTGTCTATCAGTCAAAGGTGAGAAGAACGCACGATCCCATCAACGAAAAGCAAAAAGTATGTATTCATGGCACGTAATGTCATCCACTGTTTTGTTAATACTATTAAGAGATTGTGTGAATGTGGGTCTGGTTATATGGCCTTTTTTCTTGTTAAGAAGAGCTACTATTCTTACACGAAGACTGGGATCTTGAGAAAGGGCGTTGATGATCACGCGATTTAGCGCGCAGCTATTTTGTCAACTTAGTGCATAAGTTCGTGATGTTTTTGTTTTGAATGCGCGTATTCTGGTTGCTATGGGTTTATTCATCCATCGTCATTTTTTATTTGTAGTTCACTGTTGCTGTTGAAGTTTGCATATTGTTATCTTGTTGTATGGAGATAATGAGTGGAGCTGTGGACGCCGGAAAATGGAGAACCAAATGGAAAAATAAGAACATTTCTTACGTGCTTTTTGTATTTGAGTTCAATAGAGACGTGACAGCAGCTGAGGTAGCCAGAAACATTTCCCCCGTGTATGGGGATAATGCCACTGGACAGAAGACGGCAAGAAAATGCTTTTCTCGTATTAAGAAGGATCGTTTCGACATTAGCGACACTCCGTGCTAAGGAAGACCTTTGAGGTTCGATGAAGGTCGTTTAAGGGGCTCCGGAACGCCCTATACTTGCAATGTTAAAATAACGCTTATAAATTACATCTTTCCTCACAAAGTATTTGAGGTAGGAAGTTGAACTTTTTACAGATTATTTATTGGAATATGGGCTACAACTTAACACAGGGATTTTACATAATTTTAGTTCAGTTACTAAAGATGATTTTTTTCAATTGCAATGAAAATTCACAACATTTTTTTGCAATTTTTTATTTATATATTCAAAAATATACAGTTTTTTTGGAAAAAGGTTGTGTTAAATTATGCAGAAGGTACTGTGTAACATTTACTGAAAGTTTGAAACAAATATGTTTGGAAGATCCTTAGAAAACATGTAATTAGTATGAGAAAATAAAAGTTTTGGGAATCGAGCGACAAAGATTGGATTAACTTTTTAGTGCATTCCAGGTCCATAGGATGGATTATCTTCATCCTCTGCAAACTCCTCCTCCAGCTTCCTCTTGTTCCTCCTCCTGTTTACTCTTGGTTGTATTTCTAGACTCTTTACAGCCCTGTCTGCAGCCCGAAGGCGTTCCTTGTCTAAAGCAAGCATCGCTCGTTGTTGTGTTCGTAGATTTTGCTACCATTTTCTTCAGTTGCAGTTACTGCAACACTGTTCCAAAAGGTGGTCATGCATGAACACTTATCACATTTCAGTTGTATTTCACTAGCAAGTCCTACGTGCTTTATTATGGAGAGTTCCAGACCAACTTCACTACAATGAATACATCTTACACAGTTTGAAAAAATATCAAATATTTCATTCACATCCGATTCGCCCATAAAACATTCATAGTTTTCACTCATTGAACCAAGCTTCTTCTGTGAAGTATTTTCTTTCCCACTTTGACTGCTATGGGCAGGTGTACTTGAGAGGTTAGGTTCACTCACTTGGTTATCGTCTTTATTGTTTACAGTAATAACACATACCTTTGACTTTCCGTCAATTCTCCTTTTCTTAAAAGCCTTCAGAAGATTTCTAATAACTTTACTTTTACTCATTATTATACTTCAACAAAACAGAGACTCAAGAAACAGAATTAATTACGAATATTTTCGAGATAACGACAGAGTAAATAAACATGAAACAATCGACAATCACACCAGCGATATATATTGAACCATCACAGGTTAGCCACAACACATTCTTTATCTCACAACACTAAAATGTACCTGATGAACACGGACGTTAATAATAACACCATTTGACAGCAGTTTAACAGCGCCACAGTGGGTCACGTCCATGTAGAACACATTTCAAAAAAAATTTAAAAATAGTTGTAGTCTTCGGAATTGAATAAATTATATATCTATTAAAAGGTAATAGTCTGCAGATTCAGAAAACGCAAAAAAGTAAAAATTGAACTTTTCATGATTTTGAGCCTTTCCGGAGCCCCTTAAATGATTTAATCCACAATGATCCACGCCATAGTACTCGAGAACTGGCAAATGCGATGAACTATGATCATTCCACCATTGGGCGACATTTGCATACAATGGGGAAAGTTCAAACATCGGGTGCATGGGTACCGCGTGCTCTAATCCAAAATCACAAAAAATCAGCAGGTGGCGTATGTGCATCCCTGCTTGCTCGTCATCAATTGGCTCGTGAACTACATCGACCATTTCTATGGAAAAAAAAAAAGGATGAGCCCTAACAAAGCAGCAACACCCCGTACAAAGACCTGCACGCATTCACAGAAGATAATGTTATACGTCTGGTGGAACAGCTACGGTGTGGTGTACTATGAATTGCTTCCCCGAGGTGTAACCATCAATGCTGACATGTGTTGTCAACAACTTATACGTCTTGCACATGCAGTCCAAAAACGACGACCAGGAAGACTGCGGGAAGAGATGCTACCCGACATAAAGCCTCCCCACATTCTGCTAGACTGACGAAACACATCATACAGAAGTTGGGTTGCGAAATCATCCCGCGCCCATCATATTCACTCGATCTTGCCCCCTCAGAGTTACACCCTTTCCGCCCTCTATCGAACAATCTTCAAGGAGCTTCCTTTCCAAATGAAAATGCTTTCCGACGAATGCCGCCTCAAAACTAACCCTGATTTCTACAGTCGCGGAATTGAAGACTTACCCCAGCGTTGGCAGACAGCTGTAAATAGTGAAGGGGAAATGTCTCTGTTATATGGATCTGTTGTGTTTATTAAGCTTACGGAAAAACGCTAAGAACTGATGCACGAGTCAAATAAATCCATCCCACCACTATCTGAGGAGACTTGCTCAGACGCTCGAAACTAGCACGCACTGTTTTAAACGTTAAAGAACGTAAAATTCTGTACTTCACAAAACGAAAAGAAACATAGCATCCTACATTAGCAACGAGTCACAAATTGAATCACTCAAGTCGCACAACTTCCTGAGTGTAACAATTTGTGGGGATACGAAACGAAATGATCACATTGGCCTTGTAGTTGCTAAGACAGTTGGCGGGCTTCATTTCGTCGGCAGCATACACGGAAAATGCAATCAGCCTGCAAAGGTGACCATTCACGTAGCACTTGTACGTCTCGTTTTCCAGTATTGTTCAAATCTGAGCGACCCGTGCCAGACAGCACCTACAGGGGATATTGAACGTACGCAGGGAATAGCGGCACGAACAGTAATTGGTTTGTTTGACTCACAAGGGGCCTCACAGAAATACCGAAAGACCTTACTTGGCAGACTGTTTATGATAAACTCCAATTATCCCGTGAAAGGCTACCTACAAAGTTTCAGGAATGTGTATGAAATGAAAAATCTGGAGACAATTTTAAAAACCCTATGTATCTATCCCGTAGGCATTGTCAAAACAAACAAAATTAGACCAATTACAGAAAGCACAGGGGCAATTAAGCAGACCCGCGCTCCATACTTCATAGGAAGGGGAGGAAACACTGTGCTACCATTGAAGTACCCCTTGCCGTGCACTTCACAGTGGTTTGCGGAGAATGTATGTTGAAGCAGATGGAAGCTATATTTAATTCTATAAAGTAAATTTCATGCTGAAATGATTCTTTGCAGATGCAAAGAGAAAGAAAAATATTTCCGCTGTATAAATGTCGCAATTCTGAACACTTTACGAGCAACTGTTTGTAGTCACAGAAAAGCATTTTATTTGCCATTGTTCTTGACCAGTTTCGGTTATTTCGACCAACGTCAAATGGAAGAAAAATTATAAAATCTGATGGTTTAAAACTGCGTATTTGTCATATATTTTCGTATACAAAACGTAACAATGACAAAATGTAGAATGCTACATAGCCAGATTGTGGCTATATATTGAAAAACTTAGGTAAGTTGCACGTACACTCCTGACAGTGAAAAGGCGACTGAGCAGTCGCATGTACGCTCCTGACGGTTAACAGGCGACTAGACCTAAGTTTTTCAATATGCCGTCAAAATCAGATTATGTTGCATTCCACGTTTTGTCATTGTTACTTTTGATATACGGAAATGTCATGCTGACGATGGCTGAAATAAAACAAAATTGATCTAGAATAAATACACTGAAGCGCCAAAGAAACTGGTTTAGGAATGCGCATACAAATACAGATATACGTAAGCAGGTAGAAACGGCGCTACGGTCGGCAACGCCTATATAAAACAGTAAGTGTCCGGCGCAGTTGTAAGGTCGTTTACTGCTGCTTCAATGGCAGGTTGTCAAGATTTAAGTGAGTTTGAACGTGGTGTTATAGTCGGCGACGAGCGATGGGAGACGGCGTCTGCGAGGTAAAGTAGGGATTTTCCCGTACGACCATCTCACGAGAGTACCGTGAATATTAGGAATCCACTGAAACATCAAATCTCCGACATCGCTGCGGCCGGAAAAACATCCTGCAAGAAAGGGACCAACGACAACTGAAGAGAGTCGTCCAACGTAACAGAAGTGTAACCCTTCCGCAAACTGCTGCAGATTTCAGTGCTGGGTCATCAACAAGTGCCAGGGTGCGAATCATTCTACGAAACATCATCGATATGGGCTTTCGGAGCCTAAGGACTACTCCTGTACCTTTGATGACTGCACGACACAAAGCTTTACGCCTCTCCAGGGTCAGTCAACACCGACATTGGACTGTTGATGACTGGAAACATGTTCCCTGGTCGGACGAGTCTCGTTTCAAATTGTATCGAGCGTATGGACGTGTGCGGGTATGGAGACAACCTCATGAATCCATGGACCGTGCATGTCAGCAGGGGACTGTTCAAGCTGGTGGAGGCTCTGTAATGCTGTGAGGCGTGTGCAGTTGGAATTATGTGGGACTCCTGATACGTTCAGATACGAGTCTGACATAAGCATCCTGTTTGATCACCTGCATCCATTCATGTCCATTGTTCATTCCGACGGACTTGAGTAATTTCAGCAAGACAATGCGACAGCCCACACGTCCAGAATTGCTACAGAATGGCTCCATGAACACTTTTCTGAGTTTAAACACTTCCGTTGACCATATCTGGGATGCTTTGCAACGTGCTGTTCAGAAAAGATCTCCATCCTCTCGTACTCTTACGGATTTATGGGACTGCCTTGCAGGATGCATGGTGCGAATTCCCTCCAGCACTACTTCAGACATTAGTCGAGTCGATGTCACGTCTTGCTGCGACACTTCTGCGTGCTCGCGGAAGCACTACACGGTATTAGGCAGGTGTACTATTTCTTTGACTCTTCAGTATAGTAAATACTGCTGATGGGAAATAAAAATGCTTTTCTATAAATGTCTCAACACCGGAGCTAGATATCTGCACAAATTTTTAATTAAGTGAAATGCGGTTTGAGATGATGATTTCCACAATTTCAAACCTTCATCTCTCGAACATATGCATTAAGATAAGCGTAATGGAAATAAAAAGACTCTGAAGCCATAAGGCCGTGTTAAGAATGCCTGAAAGAGAAATATTGTCTGTCGGGTATAGTCAGTTGCACGACCATACACTGGAAAGTAGCTATCAGTCACTAAAGAAAGAGTTGTCAGATAACACATAGCTAGCCGTCACGTCAAATAACGTGGCGGAAACACGGTAGGTGCTACTTTACTGTCCGTCAGTGGAGTTCCTTGTTTGTGTTTACATGATGTATGTGATTACTACCCAACGACGATGTTACTGCACTGGGTGACCCCTGACCATTATCAGAAACACGTGTTGACGTTACAGAGTAGTTAGCTACAGTTGTGACTAAGGAAAACGCATCGCACTGTGCATTTCCTGTCAAGTGATTCAGCTTGACGTCGAGAAATATCGCGATAAAAACTCGCGATAAGCTGACCGAAGCGCCCTCACTCGCAAGTGCAATAATACTGCCAACTCAGTTGATGGTTGGAATGCTGACATCACAGTTACAGACAGTCTCCGTGAACCAGTAATGTTGGCCACTGATGTAGAGTATATATGGATCGTGATAACCCCTTCAGCATCACTAAGGCCTGAAGATGGCGCATTGAAGTGCCGAAACTGGTAGCTACACAGTAGATAAGATCATAAGGACGGCTGTAGGCGTTTGATTTCGTTACAGTAGTGAATGGCCGTGGTCTCCAAGAACTCCAACTAAAAGGATGAACATACAAAAAAATGTTTGTTGTTGTCATTGCCGTATACAGCTGATGGTTGTTCGTATTCGCAACTGCGAGAACATTTCAAGTATTTCATAACGGCTGTGGTCGCCGCAGTGTCTGTTCCTTCGAACATTTCATCGTTCTTTTCAGCAACATAGGCACTGCAACATCATAACTTGGTGTGCGGTGAAATTAAACTTTCTCACTGACAAAATTGTAAGTCACAGTGGGAGAGAACACTTACACGCGCCGGGATTCACACTGCCGTTCTACTCGCAGCTTCTCCTGACTTTCCTAACTCCTGAGGCTCAGCTACAAATAATTGTGTCCGTGATGAACGGTCCGTTACTGCCTTCAAGCGACAGATTTCATTCTTCCAAAAAATCGTAAAATAAAAACGACATGCAACATCGTTTTGAATTATGAGGGGAGTCACCTGCTCCGCATACTGAATGGCCACTGAGAGACGCGCTCGAGTGACTGCCAGCCGGATGCAGTGAACCACAAAAAGGAAAGAAAGCACGAATTCCTCTCGGAACGACACTCAAGGTCACAAGAAACAGCCACAATGGCTCCTAACGACAGCGGCTGCCGAACTGCATAACGCAGCACGAAAGGCAAAGCAAGCAGCCAAAACATGTCAACGCACCACTGCATGAGAAGCTGTTCCTTTTCCATTTTCTGAATACTGGCTCACTGGTCTTTCTAATATTTTATCTTAATTTATTTACAATTAATGATGTGCAATAATGTTATATAAATATTTAATCTTAATTTATTTACAATTAAGGACCTGCAGTAAGGTTATATTTTAAAGACGATCCCATAACGTAAAGTTCAGGATTCGATCCCGTACCTTCGGTGTCCAGAGACAGCGATGCCATTTCAATACTGCAAAACCGTCCCAGCCATTCCAATCATTTTCCTATCTATAGTCGTGTATCTCAGCAGATGGTTCTCACTGCAAGGAAGGTGTACGTACAGTTGTTTCTTTTATCTTCCCAGCCAATAACGATGTACTGTCCAGAGGTGTAATTATTCGACCCCGATTTCAGTCTGGAGAAAATTATAAACGCTTAAATCTGGTTGCGGCAGACCGCTGTAGTCATTATGACACTGGCAAATATTTTTCAGTACAGATAGGAAAGTGATTCTTCCAAGAGAGCTTTTTATCCATCTTTGACCACAGTGAGACAGGAAATTACTGTTGCACAAAAATTTAGAAACTCATACACTGTATTTTGTTGCAGCAGAACTTCAATCTATTTTTTATAAGCCACAAGCAGATTGCTGTTTTTTCTGTTATGTTCCGTTCGTTTCACAGTGACACCTGTGCCATCTGGCAATAGAATATAATCGAATCAATTGTTATGTTAGGTAGTAGATATTGATTATATTTTAAAAAGCCAAGGATCCAGAGCAGGGCCCAGCGGTAGCCCAGCAATTCACAACAAACCAGCCAGAATCAGGTCTGTTCCCTGTTTGTTAACACTTGGAGACAACCCTCTGCTTACCATTATCTAGACATGAAATGAACCATTGTTCAACTTTTCCCCTAAGCGAAAGTATAACAGGGTGCAAACAATCAGTTTATTTTGATTGTGTGCTCTCCAAGCTACTCTATCCTGTGCAAGCTCCTTCATCTCCCAGTACTTACTGCAACCTACACCCTTCTGAATCTGCTTAGTGTATTCATCTCTTGGTCTCCCTCTACGATTTTTACCCTCCACGCTACCTTCCAATGCTAAATTTGTAATCCCTTGATGCCTCAGAACATGTCCTACCAACCGATCCCTTCTTCTAGTCAAGTTGTGCCACAAACTTCTCTTCTCCCCAATCCTATTCAATACATCCTCATTAGCTAGGTGATCTACCCATTTAATCTTCAGCATTCTTCTGTAGCACCACATTTCGAAAGCTTCTATTTTCTTCTTGTCCAAACTATTTATCGTCCATGTTTCACTTCCATACATGGCTGCACTTCATACAAATACTTTCAGAAACGACTTCCTGACACTTAAATCTATACTCGATGTTAACAAATTTCTCTTCTTCAGAAACGCTTTCCTTGCCATTGCCAGTCTACATTTTATATCCTCTCTACTTCGACCATCATCAGTTATTTTGCTCCCCAAATAGCAAAACTCTTTTGCTACTTTAAGTGTCTCATTTCCTAATCTAATTTCCTCAACATCACCCGAGTTAATTCGACTACATTCCATTATTCTCGTTGTGCCTTTGTTGATGTTCATCTTAAATCCTCGTTTCAAGACACTGTCCATTCCGTTCAACTGCTCTTTCAAGTCCTTTGCTGTGTCTGACAGAATTACAATGTCAACCATACGGTAAAGCTGCATGCCCTCGTTGATGCTAGTCTTCTGAAACCAATCTTTGGATCTAACAAATAATTACGTGTAATGAAACGTGTTACTACTCTCTTATTCATTGCCACCTTTTGAACGTGGGCGAAACGAAAGCAGCACTAAGACTTTAAGAACAACGGAGCTAACACCACACCGATTGTATCAATCCCTGAGTAGAAAGTCACGTGGCTACACGGTAACGAAACAAAACCAGTCGATTGTTGGTACCATCTGTGAATCTAAAGAAATACACTGGTGGTCATAAGCAGTGAGTATCCTCCAGAAGACGCTTTGTCGCTTCAGGAAAACCAGAGAGAGCTTTGGCGTTTAAGATAAACATCCTCTAGCTGGTCCGGCCGAGGCTGTATGTTCCCTTGGGCAGACGTGAATAACAGCGGTTGGATTAGCCGTCTCCAACAAGATGGGTCACCGAAACCCGGTACTTCCCACGTATCTCAGAACTCACTCAGCCAGATTATAAGTTCAGCAATGTACCCGTACGGTGCAGCCGCGACCTAAACATGTACGTTGACTGAATGAGTGCGAGTTTTCGACTTATAACCGTGGTATTTTTCACGTTATATTTCCGAGCCTCAATACCGTTGTTTAAGAATGTCAGAAAGGGTATAGAAGAAACGGGAACGCAACAGAAGATGCGCAGCATCTTCAGAACAACGTGTCTTTTGGGACTTTGTGAGACGAGAAACTAACAAATGGTGCCAAATGGTGAGATCAGCACCCTGCCAGACACATCACAAATATGAAAAACATCTGATGTCAACTACATAACTAAAAGCAAGTATATCAGTCATAATGGTTGTAAGCTTCACTAGGTAACGGAGCAACGTAGTAAATAAATAAATAAAATAAGAAGTCGCACGCCCTCAAGCAAACAGTTCTTGTTCGTATTTCCACGACGTTCTTGTTCGATTTCAGCACAATTACGTTCAATTAATTTAATTGAGCCGATTCAGTATTAGGTCCAGTGTCAGCTTTAGCACATTAACAATTACTTAATTGCGGTCAATTGGCCAGTTATGTCGCTTATGCGAGCGCTTAGTGCCACAACATTCTGGAATAACGTTACAGGCCCTATCCAAGGGGAGCCATGGAAAATTCACCCAAATTTACAGATAGCCTCAACTATATACAAAAAAACCGCCCTTTTATTTTCTTATTTTCAGGAGTACTCTACTGTAGTGTTTAATGTACCGAGTTTAGCGACTCTCGTGCAGTGTGATGAACATTTTTTATCTGTCATTCAGACACATTATAACATATATCACGCAATTGTAGTTTAGCAATAATTATCATCCTTAGATATCATTGTTAATGTGTTTGTATTATTGTGGGTAAATAGTAGACCAAATCAAATTATTATGAATTTAATCTTTTTAATTTTTCAATCTTTTTAAAAAATTTTAAAAGTTTGAGCAAGAGTAGATCTTAGTTCGTTTCATGTAAATGTATTTATATGACTCATTTTAAGAAAAACGTTATGCTGATTTCTTTATGTCTTGTTTTGTTCACATATTTTTGTGATGGAAGGGGGTCTTACACGCCTAAATCAGGAAGAAACTTGCTACAAAACCTAAGCAAGGGTCGATTCTCTATAGTTTTCACAGCGAAAATCTTCTGAATGATCTTTCACAAGATTTTGCTGGAATTCCATTAGGTGCTCGATTAATTGAACTATTATCTCATGTTAAGCGTTGCAGTTGTGCCGTGTCTTGAAGCAATTTGTTTTTATTGTAGGTATCTATGTTAATCTGCATCTTGTGAAGACTTACATTGTTATTGTCTCTCTTAGTAGGACAGCTGTGGGTGTAGCATTTAGTCCACTTATTCTAAGTTGTTCTGAATTGATTTCTTTTTTTTTTTTCAGGTGCAACTAAAGTAGCTACACTAGCTTTACACATACTTGGTGACTGAGATATGTATGGAAGGGAGTAAGACAGGGTGTAGCTTATCCTCAATATTATTCAATCTGTATATTGAGAAAGCAGTGGAGGAAACAAAAGAAAAATTTGGAGTAGGAATTAAAATCCGCGGGGAAGAAATAAAAACTTTGAGGTTTGCCGATAGCGTAGTAACTCTGTCAGAGACAGCAAAGGACCTGGAAGAGCAGTTGAACGGAATGGACGGTATCTTGAAAGGAGGATATAAGATGAACATCAACAAAAGCAAAACGAGGGTAATTGAATGTAGTCGAATTACAGCAGGTGATGCTGAGGGGGATTAGATTAGGAAATGAGACATTTAAAGTAGTAGATGAGTTTTGCTATTTGTGGAGCAAAAAGCTGATGATGGTCGAAGTAGAGAGGATATAAAATATAGACTGGCAATGCCAAGGAAAGCGTTTCTGAAGAAGAGAAATTTGTTAACATCGAGTATAGACACAAGTGTCAGGAATTCTTTTCTGAAAGTATTTGTATAGAGTGTAGCCATGTATGAAAGTGAAACATGGACGATAAATACTTTAGACAAGAAAAGAATAGAATAGAATAGAAGCTTTCAAAATGTGGTGCTACAGAAGAATGCTGAAGATTAGATGGGTCGATCACGTAGGTAAGACACGTTCTGAGACATGAAGGGATGACATGAAGGGATCACCAATTTAGTATTGGAAGGCAGCGTGGAAGGTGAAAATCGTAGAGGGAGACCAAGAGCTGAATACACAAAGCAGATTCATGATGTATGTTGCAGTTATTACTCTGAGCTGAAGAAGCTTGCACATGATAGAGTAGCATGGAGAGATGCATCAAACCAGCCTCTGGACTGAAGACCACAACAACACATGTAAAGCGTAAAGGAAAATCGTGAAATACAATCACTTCCAAAGTAGGCTAAGACGGTATAGGCACTTGAAGAGAATGGAAAACAAGAGGATTCCCAAGTAGATATATAAAATGGAGCTGTTAAGGAAACGACGAAGAGAAAGACCAGGTGATACATGGCTGAAAGCTGTAGAGGCGTCTGTTGAAAAAAGAGCCGAGGGCGGGAGCAGGGTGACAACGGAAAGATGGTCCCTGGTGACGGCACAATTGTCGAAAACCGGTTACTGAAATATATAATAGATATTCTAGAACTTTTCGTTCATAATGTATAAAACATTCTACCAAGAATTGACGGAACAGTCAGTCAATGTAGTAATCTACTTATCAACATCATCACACTAAAACCTAGTATTTGTATCGATATACTTTTAATAAACAATTGTTGCCAACATTATTTTTGTTGTAGTCTATTTCTGGTCTGCGACGAGACTAGCTGTAGCGTGCATGCAAGTCACCTCGATACAGCGGCTACTTTCTGTGGCAGGAGGTCGCTTCCTGCTATCTTTTTGGCTCCAAACGTATTTGTAAGTACAATACCGACAGTGCTCCAAACAATACGCATATTGTTATATTCCCACTTGCTGTTACTACTGTATTACAGCTCAAAATTTAGCACTGGCTATTGTCTGTATGAGGAACGTGTTCTTGTACTCCACGTTTATCTATGGCGACTATGAGTCTGTTAAATATGATGCTGCGTGGAATGTTATTTGCGTTCAAATGCTAACTGGCAAACAAAGTTCACAACATTCAAGTCATGTCGAAACTATCGATAAGAAGCTAATTCCTGTCAGAAAATACGTCACATAACCAAGAAATCCAGTGTGGGTGTTTAAGAAGGGCAGTATTATCTGAAATTTTATCCCTTCAATTCCTTCAAGTACGCAAATATGCCGAAAGTGCAGAGCATTTACTTACAGTGTTATTGGTGAAGATGTAGCTTGGGCTGATCAAAGTATGCGCACGCTGTTGGCTAGGGTGAAGCTTACCTGCAACAAAAATAAATACATTTAAAATTAGGCGACTCACATAATTATTATTATTTTTTTTATTTTTTTTTTTTATTTTTTTTTTTTTTTTTTTTTTGTCTTACAGATATCAACAAACGCTCCATGCATAAGAAATGGGACACAGGACTCATCGATCGATGATCCGTGAGTACGCTTAGGTCTGTTATCACACATGACTGTAAGGTTATACGTCCACCCCTTAAAGGACTGAATGTCACGTTTATGCTTGAACACGAAAACATTTTGCTACTGCTAGAAAGTGCCTCAAAATTACGGATATGGGATGACAAATCTGGTTGCTCCTAGTATGAAGTTGAGCGCTCCTGTTATCAATAAGGAAACCGAATGAATACAGAACATAAGAGTGGATGATTAATGAATGGAGTGGTCTACTATTCGCAGGTGAGATTTACATACACGATCTGACACAGTCGAGTACAGTACCTTTTTAAATATCTGCTTATTTTCTACTGTAATAAAAGACATATTCGAATGATAATTTTCATAGCGCCAAACAGCAAAATTTATTGACAAACAGCGCTGTTATTAGGCCTACTCATAGAAAGGTCAGAGAAAAGGAAAGTCGGGTAAAGAAATCGCAAATCCCCTCCCCTTCCGCCTCTTCTAACACTTTGCCATTCCTGGATAAATCTGCCTCCTACAGCAGCATTCCCTAACCGCCTCTCTCTTCCTTTAATATACACTTTCTCGGCTCCGTCCCTTTCCGATGAAGGAGCGAGAGTCTCGTTAAGGCCGTGTGGTGCAGGTAAATTAATGTGGGCTTTAGTGTCTGCTGCTCCACCCGCGAGATGAATTTTGGCTTCCTCTACTGTCTTGCGGCAGTAATCTTCAGGTTTTCGTACTATCTGTCGGTGCCAGCAACAAGACAGCAAGACTGTGCGTCATTTAGATGAAGGCGTCTCAGAAAGCCACAGTAGGGGTATGGTGGAGAGTACTTTACAGAACTAGTAGTTACTTTCTTTGTTCCTCGCTGATTATCTTGTAGATGAGAACAATTGTTATTTGTTTTTGCAATTTGTCACGTTTATGTCTTAAGTAAGGTGTAATGTTTATGTCTTACAAAGAACAGTTGTATCTAGTTGTGTGCTGTATGTTTACCTGACCCTGTTTTAAACAGTCTGTCTACTAGCAAGAAAGCAATACCAGTAAACCCAAACTAATTACAACCTGTGCGCGATAATGACAAATTAGCGGTAAGTGCGTTCAGATCTCCTCGATCTTACTACGCATTGTTCTGCTCTCAGCACCACTAAACTAACTACAGCTGTTAAAGCCAAAATGCATGATTTTTGACTGAGACGGATTTAGAATTTGTTTAAACAAAAACGACTTGGAATCGGGAGGCAGAACATGGCTGACGAGAATGACTGTGATGTCTTCATTGAAAATCTTACTATATTGTGAAACTGACTTGCAACTGTTAAGTCATATCATAAAAATTACATTTACGCAAAAAATAATCTTTACACAAAAAATGCAATGAAAAACTTGGGATTACCTACAAAGTTGGTCTCGTTCAAATTCGTTCTACAGCAAAAGCGCACAAAACATGAATATTGATTACCTTATTGTAGATCGATATAACAATATGTAGAAAGATTCTTCATCAAAATTTCATAATAATATTTGAAGAATTTGCTTAATCTTATTTCAAATCTTATTTCTTCCATACACCATTAATACATAACACTGACATTATTACACTGAATATTTAATAATAGCCTCTCTGGCGCAATCCCTGCTACTCCCGAGCATCAATTGCCTACCACTGCGCGACCTAACATAAGCGCTTTGTTGCACATACTCTGCGTCAGCGATACGGCCTCGCAGCGTTCTTCGACACGTACATGTTTGCAATCAAATGGTTCAGATGGCTCTAAGCACTATGGGACTTAACATCTAACCTAAGGACATCATGACGCCGGCCGGGGTGGCCGAGCGGTTCTAGGCGCTGCAGTCTGGAACCGCGTGACCGCTACGCTCGCAGGTTCGAATCCTGCCTCGGGCATGGGTGTGTGTTGATGTCCTTAGGTTAGTTAGGTTTAAGTAGTTCTAAGTTCTAGGGGACTGATGACCTCAGAAGTTAAGTCCCATAGTGCTCAGAGCCATTTGAACCATTTTGAACATCAATGCCCGAGGCAGGATTCGAACCTGCGACCGTAGAAGCAGCGCGGTTCCGGACTGGAGCGGTTTGTAATCAAGTAGCTCCTCCGTTGGTATAATGGAAATGGAAATGAGCGTGTGGCGTCATTGGCCGATAGGCCCCTTGTGGGGCAGGTTCGGCCGCCTTGGTGGCAGGTCTTATGACATTCGACGACACATTGGGCGGCCTGCGCGCCGGCTGGGGATGAAATAATGATGAAGACAACACAACACCCAGTCCCTGAACGGAGAAGATCTCCAACCCAGCCGGTAATCGAACCCGGGCCCGTAGGACGGCAATCCGTCACGCTGAGCACTCAGCTGTCGGGGCGGACTGCATCCCACACAAGCCCTCACATCAAGGAAAAATCCTTGGCAGTACCAGGAGTCGAACCCGAGTCATCCGCGCGACAGCTGTCTATGCTGACCACTCAGCTACGGAGACGGACACCTACCATCAACACAGATATCAAATAGTATCGGGGACAAGGTACATATTCGTTACTTTAACGTTCTCACAAAGATTCTATTGCTGGTAAACACAGTGTTCAAAGAGCCTACCTGGCCCCCAGTCCTGCAACCACGCATATCAGAACGGTTTCTCTTGATATCCATTGCCTCTTTTGTAAAGAATCCTAACAAGGGAACCTCCCCATCGCACCCCCCTCAGTTTTAGTTATAAGTTGGCACAGTGGATAGGCCTTGAAAAACTGAACACAGATCAATCGAGAAAACAGGAAGAAGTTGTGTGGAACTATGAAAAAAAAGCAAAATATACAAACTGAGTAGTCCATGTGCAAGATAGGCAACATGAAGGAGTGCCTGACGTTGAGGCGCCGTGGTCCCATGGTTAGCGCGAGCAGCTGCGGAGCGAGCGGTCCTTGGTTCAAGTCTTCCCTCGAGTGAAAAGTTTAATTTTTTATTTTCGGACAATTATTATCTGTTCGTCCGTTAGTGAAATACTTTGTGAAAAGATTCTATGATTTTGCGATGCTGCACAGGTACATAGAGCAGTAATGTTTACGTGATTGTGTGTCAATTATCAAAGTTCAGGCACTCACACATAATCAACTTCGCTCTCCAAAATTCCGGGAAAAGTTCAGATTTGCTTGGACATATGCAGGATTTGACGGTCTAGACACGGAAAAATTTGAAAACGTTAAAAACATATGTTTTGACAGAGCACAGGGAAAACTGTGCGACTGTGAAACTGTTGCATTAATATGTTGCAGTTTATGTGACAAACTCTTATGTTTTCATCACTTTTTTGCGAGTGATTATCACATCCACAAGAAAACCCGAATCGGGCAAGGTAGAAGAATCTTTTTACCCATTCGCCAAGTGTACAAGTTAGGTGGGTCGACAACACATTCCTGTCATGTGACGCACATGCCGTCACCAGTGTCGTATAAAATATATCAGACGTGTTTTCCTGTGAAGGAATGACCTTGCTACCAAATTTTTTCGGTTCCCATTGGAGAGGCACGTCGTTTCGTCTACTAATCGCACGATTTTGCGATGCCGTCGCAAAACACAGACACTAAACTTATTACAGTGAACAGAGACGTCAGTGAACGAACGGACTGATGAACCCTATGCGAAAATAAAGAAAGTAAACTTTTCACTCGAGCGAAGACTTGAACCAAGAACCTCTCGTTTCGCAGCTAGTCACGCTAACCAAGGGACCACGGCGCTCCTGAGCTCACATTCTCCTTCATGTTGCGTATCTTGCGCATGGACTACTCAGTTTGTATATTTTGCTATTTTTTTTTTCACAGTTCCACACAACTTCTTCCTGTTTTCTCGATTGATCTGTGTTCAGTTTTTCAAGGCCTATCCACTGTGCCAACTTATAACTAAATTTGAGTGGGGTGCGATGGGGAGGTTCCCTTGTAAGTATGAAAGTTCCTGTTCCTGGAGTTGACCTTGCTGCGCCTGCGTACCGTGCGCTGTCTGTCAAGGCGGCGGCGGCGGCGGCGGCGGCGCACTTAACTCAGGCGAGCCGCTTCCTACGCTAGAGCGCCGAACAAGTCCCAACTTCAGCCCAGGTAGCGCCGCGTTGCAAAAGCCACGGAACGTGCAAACAGAGCAGCCGCGCCTTGCGAAACGGGCCACACGCTGTCGCAACGTTGCTCCTCTAAACGGGAGCCTCTTCTGCTCCTCTATACAGCACAGGAGAGCGCGTACAGCGTTCAGTGCTCCGGGTAAACAGCTTACTAGTTCCAGATACATAAAGAACGTTTACTTTACTCCTTGGACCTTCTCCGGGGTTTGTTCGACGTGGTCTCACCAATCTGGAAGAGCCGCTGTGTGCGGCACTAGGTGCTGGGAACGAATACCTTCCCTGAGACACAGCAACAGTACACTCATGTTTCTTGTGTGTCTGTACGTATCATTCCTGGTCGCGCCCATGAATTATTATTTTTTGGTTGTAGTGGACCACAGAGTCGGTTTCTGGTATCAGAGAGCAGTGGGTGCCATAGATGCAACTGAGAGTGCGAGATTAAGGACGGTCTAAGACATAAGCCGGCACGGTAGCTCAGCGTGTTCTGTCAGAGGGTTAGCTACCCTCTGTAATAAAAAAACTGAGTTAATGGATCAACGACGAACTGAAACGGGTGTCTTGCGACGTCCGCGCCGAGCAGATACAACGAACGAAAATGAACAAAATGTGTCCGCAGCTCGTGGTCGTGTGGTAGTGTTGTTAGTGTTGTCGCTTCCCGCGCCCGGGTTCCCGGGTTCGATTTCCGGCGGGGTCAGGGATTTTCTCTGCCTCGTTATGATTGGATGTTGTGTGATGTCCTTAGGTTAGTTAGGTTTAAGTAGTTCTAAGTTCTAGGCGACTGATGACCATAGCTGTTTACAGCCGGCACGGTAGCTCAGCGTGTTCGGTCAGGGAGCCGCTTGGCCTCTGTAATAAAAAAAAAAGCTGAGTGGAAGGATCAACCAACGAACTTGAACAGGATGTCTTGCGACGTCCGCAAGGACCAAACACAACGATCAAAAAAAAATTCACATTTCCCCCACCACTACACTGAGCGAGAAGAGGGAAAAAGGGAAAACAAAGAAGGCGCCACAATCAAATGGCAGTACAGTCGTAGTGCATATGTCTTTGTTATACATTTTACATTTCTCAACGACGCAGAGCACAAACAAAACAAGTTTTCAGTATTAGTTAATTATCTTTGGCGCGCTTTTTATCTCGTACGTATTGTTGGCATATGGACAGACATCGAAAAATTTAACGGAATTTCTCACTCAAGTTGGCACGTAATCGTGGGTTATTTAGTTTCGTGAGCGAAAAAAAGCCTTTCACACAAATATATAGACCGAAATATTGTAGCACTTTTGCAATCTCATTGGAAAATTTAACTGAAAAAAGCAATCTAGACGTCCTGGACAGTTTTAACTTAAAAAGATTTGTAATTAAAATTGGAATTACGCTGCAGGTCAATCAGTTACATCTGCACATGCAGGGGCGCTTTCAACTACAAAAGCAAACGTTCTCGAAAACAGCTCGAAAAAAATGTATGACTGACAGTCTCCTGAAGACCTTCATAAAAGTATCGTTGTAATTCTTGCAAGTCCACAATGAATTCTTAAAACCTCGCACTTTCTTCAACGTCAGTGAGCTTAGGGAAATGGAGAGTCTTTGTCAGAATGTCTCCTTCTATAACACGATTTTCATTTTAAATGCATCACCATCAAATCACCAAGAAATTACCTTGCAATATCTTGCTGAAGGCTGTGTGCAGTCTAGTCCACTTAAAATTCGAAGCCTGTAACCCATTAAAGATGTTCTAATTTTCTTTCTTGCATTCCTGCTTCCTTCATAAGTTCAACAATAGAGAGATTCAAATCGAAAAATCGTTTCAGGCATGCCTCTTTACTTAACCAACCCACTTTGCAGTTATATATGAAGTCTGTATACAGTACGTTCATTTCCAATGAAAACTGTTGCAACTGAAAATGGAATAATGGTAGCGACTTCAGGAATTTTACTGTTCGTACCACCAGTTCCTTCAAGTGCTTCATTCACGCAAATTTAGCGCAGAGTGATTCCTCGTGGGCCGAGCGGTTCTAGGCGCTTAAGTCCGCAACCGAGCTGCTGCTACGGTCGCAGGTTCGAATCCTGCCTCGGGCATGGATGTGTGTGATGTCCATAGGTTACTTACATTTCAGTAGTTCTAAGTCTAGGGGTCTGATGACCTCAGATGTTAAGTCCCATAGTGCTCAGAACCCTTTTAACCATTTTTGATTTCTCGTGAACAGAACAATGAATCCTGTCTGTCGATCGTTCTAATTTTTTGCTCTTTCACTGTCATCTAAAAGTTTAAATTCTTTCTACATGATATTAAAATGTTTTGTAGCATAAGCAGCACCTGTCAATTATGCGAATTGAGAATTTTCATTCCTCTCTTATGTCAGTCCCATTCGTTTTGAAGGACTATGACGACAGATCGCTAGACTGCCTCTTTTTGTGCAAACAGCCACTGGACCTATAATAATAATAATAATAATGGCGCGTGACGAGGGCCTCCCGTAGGGTAGACTGCTCCAGCCTGGTGCAAGTTTTTCGATTTGACGCCACTTCGGCGACTTGCGCGTCGATAGGGATGAAATGATGATGATAAACACACAACACCCAGTCATCACGAGGTTGAGAAAATCCCTGACCCCGCCGGGAATCGAACCCGGGACCCCGTGCGCAGGAAGCGATAACGCTACCGCAAGACCACGAGCTACGGACTCCGGATCTATGAACTTCCTTCATACCACGAACAAAAGTCGAAGGGTAAACTGCGCTGACACCACGATTCTGCGAAACTCAAGAGAGTTGTGCCGACAGCAAAATGCCACGCCGGAATGCTAAATGACAATGTCGCAGTGTCCCGGGTACTTCCGAAGAGGACCGAGCAGAGGTGACTGACAGGTCGGGCTTTGATCGCACGCGGTCTGCACGCGCTGTACACGTGAAGTTTGGCGAGCCGCGGCCGGTCGTGCTCTGAAGACAAAGAAAACAACGCACCACGAAGGAATCATCCGAATGGGACGGAAATTCATGGACGTGATGCTCGAGTACAGTCAAACAAATGATTAAAGTTTCGGAAAAATTGGATGCTTTATTCAGGAGAAAGAGCTTCACAAAGTGCGCTAATCAATAACGCGTCGGTCCAACTCTGCCCCTTATGTAAGCAGTTATTCGGCTTGGCATTGATTCATGGAGCTGTTCGCCCTCTATGGCGGAGGTGATATTTTAAGATTTTTGCGTGTATGGGGTCGGAAATGAGCTACCCTCAGTGGCCGCAAAAGTTATATCAGAATCTGGTAACTGGACAGCTGCAGCTGGCGTTTTACAAAAGCGATAGACAAGGCAAGGTCTAATAGAAGCCAATAGGCGACATTTGAATCTGTGGAAAGTGTTTTTTTTTCCCTTTTGGCTTTCAAGTATTATCCACTTTTGTTTATGGAGACGGGAGCTGTTAGAAACCATCTGGTGGTGATTTATTGACTGCCTTTGATGCACGTTCCCCAACCAAGTGGTCGTACTTGACAGTCTATTTTAAGTAGTTGGATTGCTACAAGGCATACGTTAGTGATATCAGAAAAAAATGGTTCAAATGACTCTGAACACTACGTGACTTAACTTCTGAGGTCATCAGTCCCCTAGAACTTAGAACTAATTAAACCTAAATAACCTAAGGACAACACACATCCATGCCCGAGGCAGGATTCGAACCTGCGACCATAGCGGTCGCGCGGTTCCAGACTGAAGCGCCTAGAACTGTTCAGCCACTTCGGCCGGCAGTGATATCAGAGTAACGACGATTGTAACGCTGCCTTGAAGGTCAAAGCGAGGCTGGGGACCCTTATTTAAAATGATTTATAGTGCAGCAGTGCCCATTATTAATCTGCGTCAAACAATAAGCGTTTCCGAGTAAACCTGTGGAGCAATACGTTGTGTAATTCGTATCAC
This sequence comes from Schistocerca piceifrons, assembly GCF_021461385.2. NCBI lineage: Eukaryota > Metazoa > Arthropoda > Insecta > Orthoptera > Acrididae > Schistocerca > Schistocerca piceifrons. Next base: position 1,152,240,007 of record NC_060138.1, read on the forward strand.
GCACAGGGTTGCGCTAAGAGTGCCACTACAGTTCCGAGTACGAGGCGTAGGGAACGCTTCAGGAGTTCTAGAAAAGTGTAAATCAACTGTCAAGGAGACGACACAAAACCGAGCTATTCTTGAGCACTGTTCGAGTGACGAAACTTTCACGGTGCACAGAACATCATCTCACTTTTCAGGCATCCATCTAGTACACCACGTCTTCCTCTTCAGATATTTCGCTTGATAACCTTACAGCCATTGCCAATGTTGTCTACGCCAGGAGTCTTGTTTCGGCTTTAAGCTCGGAGACCATGGCTGCGATTACCCTTGACGCTGCATCACAGACAGGAGCTCCTGCGATGGTGTACCGAAAGACGAACCTGGGTGCACGAATGGCAAAACGTCATTTTTTCGGATGAATCCAGGTTCTCGCAGTATCACATCTCGTGGTTCGTCTTAAGCTACGTCCTCTTCTGTTTCTGTGCTACTGCCCTCAAGTACTTTTCCCTTGTATTTCCCACTTCATATACCATTTCCACCTTTCTAATTTCCCTTCTTTGCACAGTATTGGTTTTCCATCTGACCTCTTGATATTCATACAGCTGCTTCTCTTTTTTCCAAAAACCGTTTTAATTTTCCGATAGGTGGTATCTGTCTTTCCCGTAGTTATCATTTTGCACTTTCTATTAATCTCTTTTTTTTAGACGCCTGTATTCCCTTTCTCTGGCTTCATTTGCTAAATTTTTATATTATCTCCTCTCATCAATTAAATACGCTGCTGGCCTTTAAAATTGCTACACCACGAAGATGACGTGCTAAAGACGCGAAATTTAACCGACAGGAAGAAGATGCTGTGATATGCAAATTATTAGCTTTTCAGAGCATTCACACAAGGTTCGCGCCGGTGGCGACACCTACAACGTGCTGACATGAGGAAAGTTTCCAACCGATTTCTCATACACAAACAGGAGTTTGCCTGGTGAAATGTTCTTGTGGTACCTCGTGTAAGGAGGAGAAATCCGGACCATCACGTTTCCGACTTTGATAAAGGTCGGATTGTAGCTTATCGCGATTGCGGTTTATCGTATCGCGACATTGCTGCTCGCGTTGGTCGAGATCCAATGACTGTTAGCAGTATATGGAATCGGTGGGTTCAGGAGGGTAATACGGAACGCCGTGCTGGGTCCCAATGGCCTCGTATCACTAGCAATCGAAATGACAGGCATCTTATCTGCATGGCTGTAACGGATCGTGCAGCCACGTCTCGATCCCTGAGTCAACAGATGGGGACGTTTGCAAAACAACAACCATCTGCACGAACAGTTCGATGACGTTTGCAGCAGCATGGACTATCACCTCGGAGACCATGGCTGCGATTACCCTTGACGCTGCATCACAGACAGGAGCTCCTGCGATGGTGTACCGAAAGACGGACCTGGGTGCACGAATGGCAAAACGTCATTTTTTCGGATGAATCCAGGTTCTGTTTACAGCATCATGATGGTCGCATCCGTGTTTGGTGACATCGCGGTGAACGCACATTGGAAGCGTGTATTCGTCATCGCCATACTAGCGTATCACCCAGCGTGATGGTATGGGGTGCCATTGGTTACACGTCTCGGTCACCTCTTGTTCGCATTGACGGCGCTTTGAACAGTGGACGTTACATTTCAGATGTGTTACGACCCGTGGCTCTACCCTTCATTCGATCCCTGTGAAACCCTAAATTTCAGCAGGATAATGCACGACCGCATGTTGCAGGTCCTGTACGGGCCTTTCTGGATACAGAAAATGTTCGACTGCTGTCCTGGCCAGCACATTCTCCAGATCTCTCACCAATTGAAAACGTCTGGTCAATGGTGGCTCGTCGCAATATGGCAGTCAGTGCTCTTGATGAACTGTGGTATCGTGTTGTAGCTGCATGGGCAGCTGTACCAGTACACGTCATCCAAGCTCTGACTCAATGCCCAGGCGTATCAAGGCCGTTATTACGGCGAGAGGTGGTTGTTCTGAGTACTGATTTCTCAGGATCTATGCACCCAAACTGCGTGAAAATGTAATCACAAAAATGGCTCTGAGCACTATGGGACTTAACAGCTATGGTCATAGTACCCTAGAACTTAGAACTACTTAAACCTAAGTAACCTAAGGACATCACACAACACCCAGTCATCATGAGGCAGAGAAAATCCCTGACCCCCGCCGGGAATCGAACTCGGGCGCGGGAAGCGAGAACGCTATCGCACGACCACGAGCTGCGGACATGTAATCACATGTCAGTTCTAGTATAATATATTTGTCCAATGAATACCCGTTTATCATCTGCATTTCTTCTTGGTGTAGCATATTTAGTTGCCAGTAGTGTACAATATCTCCCTTGACATCTAAAGATTTCTACAAGATCTTATCTTTTTACGTATTTGTTCTTGTGCTGCCTTCACTATTTCATCTCACAAAGCTACCTATTCATATTCTAATGTTTCCCTTTCCCCTGTTTCCATCATTGTCTAATCCTCCCTCTGAAGCTTTCAACAACCTCTTGTTCTTTCAAGTTATCCTCGTTCCACCTCATTAATTTGCTACTCCTGCTAAAACAGCAGTTAAACTCTCAAACGGATGTAATTTTAATCAACATATTCCTCTGCCACGGGAGTACTGGACCGTCAGTTTGGCAGCGTTCGATCAAGCTGTTCACGGTGCAACATTATTCGTCTCCCAGTGTATCAGAACTTTTTAGGTCGACTGTAAGTTAAGACAAAGGAAACGTTTTTTTCTTCCAGCGTGATTCTCTCGCCGTCAACAGAATTTATTCGCAATTGTGTTCCAGCGTCTTGAAATAATGCTCTTCCTAAATTATTATAATTTATAAAGCTGTGACATACTTCAACAAGGAAAAAGGTTAGAGATAGTTCCAGAAATTAACGAGGCGTCTACAAATCTACAGCTTCTCAACAGTTACTCTCTGAACAGCGTCTGCATGCAGCACAAAAACAAACCATCTCACCTCCATTAGGTCTCGCCATTATGAGTTTTAACATCGATAATCGTGCGTTTTCTGCATCGCACTAGTCACAGAATACAGCCTAAACGCACGTCATTTTTTTCAGAAACCTGTATAATAGTCGGAGTCTGCCATATGTGCGAATAACAAGCATTAAATGTGAAAAAGCATCGTCTATAGTACCTCCTTCCGCGACGGTTAACACCAGTAACAATAGTGATAATGTGCATTGTTCAGCCCATTCGAGTTCATTGCTGTCTCTGCTTGCTAGCCCAAGAACAACCGTCGATTGCTCTCCTTTAAAACGATTTCATAACAAGATAATACGAATTTCCCTGTTCAGGAATGCAAAGCATCGAGCTCCTAGCGAAAGTTTGGCTTCCTCTGGAGTTTTCACCGGAGAGATTCATGAGGGAATAAAGCAAGGAGATAGAAAGCAGGGGGGATGAAGTAATGAGTCTAAAAGTTTTTCAATTTGAAAGACTACTGGAAGTCTCTTCTGAATCGATAAATGCAATAACAAATACAAACAAAATAATTAAAACTTTGATTACATTATTCTTATATTTCAGTCTAACAGTGGTGACCATTACACCGAAAACGAGGTATATTTGCTGTCTTTGTCAGGAGAGGGGATTTCCTAATGTTTTTAAAGGAATTACGTGAATAAATTTCTGTTTATTACTTGAAAGAAGATCATGATATCTAATGCAACTTTCTGCCTACGCCTCAAAATTTGTTAGCTGTAAGTATGTAACATTTTTGTTACTTACAAAATCAATACATAGCTTCTTTTTCCTTTTTTTCTTAAGATACAGTAATTGCGCAGATGAAAATTGTTTAATGTGCGCATATTTTATTCTTTATCACATATAGATGAGCACTTGTGCTACGGAACAGTTGTTGCTTAAAACTTTATCTAGTTACCAAGCAGGCAAACGTCATAGCTTGAGTTGCTTTTAATTAATTGTGTCTATTCTTCAAGTGACTTCCTATTGTTTCATTTATTTTGCCATTATACGCCCTTTTATATATCAGTTTATTTTGCCTTAAACAGCCACATTTCTGAGGCACTTTGAAACATGTATAAATAACTACAAATACAGGAATGAACCTCAAAGGTGATGCTGACTGGTCTCTCATCTGTTGGATGTGTTACAGTAGCTCGAGTGCTTAATCTGATACGAGGCATGACCTGTTTTGTCTACATATGTTTTCCATATACCATACTTCTGATATGAAGCGAACCTACAAAGATTTAAATGAAAGAAACATTCAGCTCAATAGACTATCACTTAATAAAACTCAACCGTCCACCCCCCAATAACGTTACATGGCACATTGTCGAAATACACATGAAAGAAACATTCAGCTCAATCGACTATCACTTAATAAAACTCAACCGTCCACTCCCCAATAACGTTACATGGCACATTGTCGAAATACACATTCGTATTTAACTGACAAGAAGTCACGACGTTCGGATCACGGATTTACTTCAAATTGTTTATACGTCTTGTAGTACAATAGGACAACATAATTTGTCAGTAGTAAGGCGTACTAATTAGGCGATTTCGAGAAATTACAAGACACGTTTCACGCGTAAGTGATGTAACTGTGCGTTGTGACCCTGAGTACGTGCTTCCGGTAGTCATGTAGTTAGCGTTCAAACTCCGTAGTCATTGGGTTGATGGATCGACTCCCGCATGCCTTTATTTTCGGTTTGCATATTTTTCAACACTAGTCATATTATTTTGTACATATTACATTTGAAAGATGATATAATGCGATGACACGTGTATTTTAGTGAAAGTTTACTGAATTTCCAATGTTATTTCGCAGTTTACTAATTTTTATTATTACAAAAAATATTATGTGACTTTTATTCCTACAGAGAGCCTTCAAGAGCCTTGAACAAGAGCCTTCAAACTTGTTTATATTGCTTCCCCCGAAGATGCTATTACAACCCATTCAATCGTATATCGTCAGTTTTCGGCACCGACATTTACGAAAATGTTGCATTATTCAAGGTTTGCATACAAATTGTAGGAAGAAAGAGAAATGTTTCAAAACGTTAAAGATGAACTCTGAGGATTCCTTGTGTAAGCGGGAAAACTGCATAAAAAATATCGTCTCGCAACTTGTAATGTCGAAAGCACATCCGATGATTAACTGATACATTACATGGCACATTATCCTCGTATTATGGCATATTTTAACTCATTTAATGTTGCATTAAACTATTTACACTCTTATCTATCTGTGTTTGACTTGGGCTTTCAAAGCCTGACCCTCGTTCTTAAAACCTGTCTGCACATCGAAGCGCCCAGATGCAAAACAATTCTCGGTACCTTACCAAGTTGTAGGTGTAAGGGATTTCGGAAATCACGACACGTACACATTTTCAGGAAAACTTCATACGTACGGTCGATTACTTCTCGATGGTTATGAACACAATATTTGTTGTGATAATAAAAATTAGTAAACAACCAATTAACACTGGAAATTCAATAAAAGTCCATACATGCACATGTCTTATCAAATTTAATATATACGAAATAGTACGCCTAGTGTAATAAATATAAATTAAGAAAAGGTGAACGGGACACGAACTAGTGCTCCACCGACTGAGGAGCTTGAACGCCAACCACATGAACACCGCCAGCCAGTGTTCAGAGTTGCAACGCACCGGTACATCCCTGATGTGTAAAAATTCTCCTGCGATTTTGTCGAAATCGCCTAAGTAGGTTCAAATGGTTCAAATGGCTCTGAGCACTATGGGACTTAACATCTGAGGTCATCAGTCCCCTAGAACTTATAACTACTTAAACCTAACTAACCTAAGGACATCACACACATCCATGCCCGAGGCAGGATTCGAACCTGCGACCGTAGGGGTCGCGTGGTTCCTGACTGAAGCGCCTAGAACCGCTCGGCCACCGTGGCCGGCGCCTAAGTAGGACGCCTTACTACCTACACTTTATGTTGTCCTCAATGGACTACTGAAAGTGTACGAAGTTTGAAGTACATCCGTGATGCGAACATCGTGGTCTCACCTTGTGAGTCTGTAGCCAACATTTATTTACGTCGAGCAGTGCTAGCCTTGTGCTCGATCTATCGTCACACCTGATCTACTCCAGAGTACCTGTAAAGGCAAGGTCAAATTGGGCCGGTAGTAGATTATTTCGATACTTATGCACCGTCAGAGTATAGAGAAGGCTTGTGCGGTGCTCGTTTGTCAGCCGCAGAGCAGGAAACGCGGTTTCACCTTTTTACTGGGTCTCTGGGCAACTGATCCTTAATGAAGTATCCTACGAGGGTCACTCCAAAAGAAATGTACACTATTTTTGTAAAAAACAGTTTTCATTCTGCATGTGTGAAAGTTTTACAGTGTGTAGATACATCCTTCCCGCTTGTTTTCAAACTTCGTTCAACCTGTTCCCGTGAGTGGCGCCGTCAGAGCATGTTTTCAAGATGGGTGTTACACTTGACGTTCGTCAGAAGCAACGTGCTGTCATAGAATTCCTGAGCTGTGAAAACGAGACAGTGGGAAACATCCACAAGAGGTTGAAAAAGGTGTATGGAGATTCTGCTGTCGATCGCAGTACAGTTAGTCGGTGGGCACGTGATGAAAGCGGGCACGGCAATACTGAGAATTGTCCTCGCAGCGGCAGGTCTCTTACTGCACACACTCCAGACAACGTGCAGAGAATTAACGAATTGGTGACTGCTCACAGACGCATCACAGTGAACGAATTGTCACGCTACGTTGGGATAGGGGAAGGAAGTGTTTGCAGAATACTGGAAGTGTGAAAGGTGGCTACACTGAGCCACAGCGCCAGAGATTGCGCCAAAGAGTTTTATTCCGCCGCCTCTACTGGCAGTGCTTGTCGAGATGTGGCAGTAGTCAGTGCTTGTTGAGAAGTAGTAGGAGTCAAGTCGTCGTTGAGATGTCGTCGTAGTGAGTGCTTGTGCAGATCTTGCTGAGAGGATATTGATAGCTGTACTATTTGAGGCCATGTTTTATGCAGTTGTTTGATGGGCTAGACAGCAGATGTTGTTCGAATGGAGATATTGTAATGATCAGAGTGCCTTTCGTCAATATATATGAAGGTAAAAAAAATTCCCTTTTTTTTTTCATTATATCAATGTCTTAAATAATGCGTCATTACAGGTTCAGTCAACAAAGCATCTGGCTTGTGTTCTTGTATTAGAGTGTAATTCTGGTTTCCTTACGCAATTATAGTATTTAAATTTTTTTAATTGCTTCAGTATAAATGGTATTTAAAATTTCTTGTCTTATTGAAGAAGAACCGTGCCAGATGTGTACGTTGAATCACACTTCCACACACAGAACAGTTACACTTGTGCTTTGGTTTTGTACGTTTTATAGTTGCTGGGGACTTAATTAACTAATTGTGTTACCGGAAATTTTCTTTCATTCTTTGTTGTTATTCTATGCAGTCAGATTGCGTACTAAAACTAGTCACGGCCAACCGTTTACGAGACTTCTTAATCGGACTTACAGCTACTAAAAAACATAAAAGTATTTGCATTTCATATTTAAATAATTAAGCCCCCATGCAAGTGTTGGCGTTAAAAAAGGTTTGTGCCAGGTGGGCTCCCAGGATGTTGACAGTGGCTCACAAAGAAACAAGAAAAACGGTATGCTGCAAACTTTTGGAACAGTACGAATATGGTGGAGATGAATTTCTTGGAAGAATCGTGACAGGTAATGAAACATGGCTCCATCATTTTTCAGCAGAGAAGAAGAGGCAATCAATGGAGTGGCATCATGCAAATTCACCCAAGGAAAAAAAAATTCGAAACCACCGCTTCTGCTGGAAAAGCTACGGTGTTTTTCGATTCCGAAAGACTCTTGCTTCTGGACATCATGCCAAGTGGAAGCACCATAAATTCTGAAGCATATGTGACGACACTGAAGCAACTTCAAGTTCGACTGAGTCGTGTTCCACTACATCGGCAAAAGCAGGATGTTTTGCTGTTGCACGACAATGCACGGCCACATGTAAGTCAAACAACCATGGACGCGATCACAAAAGTCGGATGAACAACACTGAAACACCCGCCTTACAGTCCTGACCTGGCTCCATGTGACAATCATCTCTTTGGGAAACTGAAAGACTCTCTTCGTGGAACAAGGTTTGAAAATGATGTCTCCCTTGTGCACGCTGCCAAACAGTGGCTCCAACAGGTTGGTCCAGAATTTTATCGTGCGGGGATACAGGCGCTGGTTCCAATATGGCGTAAGGCAGTTGAGAGGGATGGAAATTACGTGGAGAAATGAATATATTGTTCCTAAAGGATGTATCTACACACTGTAAAACTTTCAAACATGTAGAATAAAAGATGGATTAAAAAAAAATAGTGTGCATTTCTTTTGAAGTGACCCTCGCACTTACATATGTGACAGGTTACTGGTAACATTACAAGGAAACAAATCTGTCCCTCCCTCCTTCGGTCCCCCCTCCCCCGTTTTCCCATTCCTCCGACGTAGCAGATATGCAGAACCTCAACTGGAATAGCTAGATAGAGGATAATGGCATACAAGTGTAGGAGCGGAAGCGAGGTGATTTATGCGGACATGTGCCGTGGGTCCAGCGCCCCCGGCAACACAGAGCGCTGCCAGACTCCGCCAACGAGGCCTCGGCATTGGGCACCCAGCACCTGAACAGGTCCGCGGCTGCTCTACATTTCAATAAGGCGCACGCCCGCCGCCTGAAAGGAAGTGCCCGCCGCCAGCGACTCTTTGTCCACGCTCTCACGTCTGACCCCGCGTAGCCCGCTGCATTAGCAATAGTAGGCGCAGCACCAACCCAGTCCGGTACTGTCTGACACGCAATAACGGGCTTCAGAAGAGCACAACTCATCTTTTTTTCTACATTTACATCTATATGGTTAATCTGCAGTTCAGAATTTAATGCCTGGCAGAGGAGTCACAGAACCATCTTTCACCTACAGGGTGACAATTATTGAACTACATGAAAGAAAACTAGTTACTAGTTACAAACTACTGGTTTGCACACACTGTATTCGACATGTGAACGTCGCTACACGTATCTGTAATTATTATTATTTATTTATTTTATGGCCTTCATTGGACAACTCTAGTCAAAAATACGAAGTTGTAAACAAGTTGTTACACAGGGATACAATTTGGTTCAACAATAACTTAATATGATATTTAGATAATATAATTATTACAGTCTATTCTTATATGAAAGGTGTTTTGCTCTTCTGTTTGCCCAATATTTCTTCATTCTTTCAGATATTTTCTTTCTTTCTTCATCTGAGACCACTCTTCCTGTACTCCTTTTATTGATTTTCATTTGTAGTCTGGTTTCCGGGTCTTGCAGTATTCTGGTTTTCTCTGTCTTGTTTTTTAGGTCATCTACTGTAATTTGGAGTTCTTTTATATCTTCCTTAATTTCTGTGATCCATTTAATGTCGCTCTTGCTATTCCACAATTTTTGTATTATTTTTTTACTAATTCTGTTTTCTGGAGTTCCCATCAGATGTCCAAAGAATGAGATCCGTTTCTTCCTGATTGTGCTCATGACTGGTTCTATTTTCTTATATACTGTTTCATTTGGTACTATTCTCCAAGGTCCATTTATTTTGTACTGTTTATTTATACATGTCCTATACATGTCCTATTTTTAGTATTCTGTCAATTTCTGCTGTATTAGTTGTTCTGAAGATAGTTTCAGCTGCATACGTTATTTCTGGTTGTGTAACTGTTTTATAGTGTTTTAATTTTGCATCTATAGATAGGCTTTTTTTGTTGTATGTAGTTTTGGTAATGTAATTTGCGTAGTTCAGTTTCTTTATTCTATTCTGCCATGACGGCTTCTCATTTAGATTGTATGTTATTATTTCGCCTAAATATTTAAATTTATCAACAATTTTGATTTCCTGTTCTCCTATTGTAATTTTTTTTGCAAGTGGTGGATCAGTTAGCATAACCTCCATTTTTTCAAATGATATTCTAAGGCCTACTTTCTCTGCTATTTCTTGTAGTGATTTCACTTGTTGCCTAGCTTCTTGAACGATGTTGGCTAGGAGACCAAGATCATCAGCGAATCCCAAGCTGTTAAAGCTAATGTCATCTTTTACACTGACAATTCTTATCATGTTTAGATTTTCCTTGTACCATTCTCTCATTATGTATTCCAGTGCACAGTTGAACAGTAATGGTGATAGGCAGTCACCTTGTCGTAAGCATGTTTTTATGAGGAATGGTTCTGAAATTTCTCCTCTAAACTTCACTTTTGATTTGATGTTGGTTAGAGTGAGTTGTAGTATTTTAATTAGTTTTGGATGGAGTCCTAGATTTCTTAAAATTTTTAATACTGAAGGTCTGTGGAGACAGTCATATGCCTTCTCAAAATCTAAAAATGTTATTGCCAGAGGTTTGTTCCGTTTCTTGTAGTATGCCATAATCAATTTTAAACTAATTATCTGCTCTGCACAGCTTCTCCATGGTCTGAAACCTCCCTGATATTCCCCTAACTCCTATTCTAATTGCTCCTTGATTCCTTCATATAGGATCTTGGATAGAATTTTTCTGTAATAATTACAATTGAAAGAAAAGCAGCCCTCGGTCACCATTTCTAACAAATTAACCTGGTTTCAACACTGCTAGGAGTGTCTTCCACGCAAGTAACGAGCAGCCCTTAGTGGCTCGCCATCACAGTTTTCTTTATCTTAAATATCTTTGTGACTAATGCCCTTTTTGGCATATTTATTATTTTATAAATGACATATAAGTACTGCCAGTCTTTCACGATGATTCCGTACTTATACCCTATCATTCGTTTGTAGTCATAATTCTGTGACCATGTTATAGAATATAGACCATTCTTTGATTTAAATTCTGAGGAAGACGCTCCTAGCAGTGTTGAAGCCAGGTTAATTTGTTAAAAATAGTGACCGAGGGCTGTTTTTCTTTTAATTGTAACTATTCACGTTCTCTGAACGTGCGGCGATGTACAAAATTTTACAGATATTTGTATTTAGGTTACGATATGTACGATATTTTATTCAATCTGTATACTGATCAAGCAGTATAGGAAACAAAACAAAAATTCGCAGTAGGTATTACAGTCCATGGAGAATAAATTAAAACTTTGAGGTTTCCGATGACATTGTAATTCTGTCAGAGACATCAGAGGACTTGGAAGAGCAGTTGAACGGAATGGATAGTGTCTAGAAAGGAGGATATAAGATGAACATCAACAAAAGCAAATCGAGGATAATGGAATGTAGTCGACTTCAGTCGGGTGATGCTGAGGAAATTAGATTAGGAAATGAGACACTTAAAGGAGTTTTGCTATTTGGGGAGCAAAATAACCGATGATGGTCGAAGCAGAGAGGATATAAAATGCAGACTGGCAATGGCAAGGAAAGCGTTTCTGAAGAAGAGAAATTTGTTAACATGGAGTATAGATTTAAGTGTCAGGAAGTCCTTTCTCAAAGTATTTGTATGGAGTGTAGCGATGTATGGAAGTGAAACATGGACGATAAATAGTTTGGACAAGAAGAGAATAGAAGCTTCCGAAATGTGGTGCTACAGAATAATGCTGAAGATTAGATGGATAGATCACATAACTGATGAGGAGGTATTGAATAGAATTGGGGAGAACAGAAATTTGTGGCACAACTTGACTAGAGGAAGGGATCGGTTGGTAGGACATGTTCTGAGGCATCAAGGGATCACCAATTTTGTATTGGAGGGCAGCGTGGAGGGTAAAAATCGTAGAGGGAGACCAAGAGATGAATACACTAAGCAGATTCAGAAGGATGTAGGTTGCAGTAGGTACTGGGAGATGAAGAAGCTTGCACAGGATAGAGTAGCGTGGAGAGCTGCATCAAACCAGTCTCGGGACTGAAGACCACAACAACAACATGAAAGAAAACGTAAATTATGTGATTCTTCAATTTCTCCAGACGTATTTTATGACGAAGTAAATATCGGGTGAACAGCCTGGTATGAGGGTGCATAGGACACAATATTTCGGCAAGGAAACTGAGGATGATCCTCAGGAGGAGGCGGCCTTGGCTATTATTGCGTTTTGTGGGGCCTTATCCGGAAAAATTGGGCGCATTTTACGTAAACACCAAGTGAAAACCATCTTCCGTCCTCCAAGCAAAACGAAGAGCCTTCTTGGTAGTGTCAAGGACAACCTTGGTCTACGTAAATCAGGGGTTTATCAGATACCTTGCCAATGCGGGTGTGTATCCATAGGTCAGACCATTCGTACCATTGATGACCGATGCCGATAACATCAACGGCACACTAGACTGCAACAGCCCAGTAAGTCGCCAATCGCTGAGCATTGCCTGTCGGAACTCCACAGCATGGATTATGACGAAACCAAAGTCCTGACACAGACTTCCAAATACTGGGACTGTGTCATCAAAGAAGCCATAGAGATGAGAGTAAGAGAGCCACAACTAAATCGTGACAGCGGTTGCATCCTTAGCAAGGCGTGGTAACCCGTGACCATCCAGATTAAGAAGAAAAAGGATATTTCCCAGAGTGTACCGACTTCGGGGGAGGAGGGAAGATTAACGAGAGGGTGCTGGTAGACCCTCCTGAACGAGAAGACCTAGGACGCAGCGCCCAGACGCCGGGAGAACGGACGCTGCACCTGGACTGCGCGCGGGGCGCGGACCGAACCGACTCATAGGAAGCGCCTGAGGGAGGAGCGGGAGGGGGATTGTCCTATATATACCTGGCGCCGGCCCACCGCCGATCAGAACATCAGCGCACCTGATGACGGCAACGATTGCCGAAAAATTGTGTCCTATGCTCACTCATACCAGGCTGTTCACTCGAGATTTATTTCGTCAAAACGTAAATTAGTTACAAACAACCGGTTTTCACACACTGTATTCGATCTGTAAACGTCACTACAGATATTCGTACTTAGGTTACGATATGTTTGATATGCCTGCCATCATTGGCGACGATATGGCGCAGACGAATAGCGAAATTCTGCATGATCCGCTGAATTGTCGTAACATCGATTCTGTCGATGACCTCCTGAATGGCTGTTTTCAGCTCAGCATTAGTTTAGGCATTATTGCTGTACACCTTGTCTTGAATACAGACCCACGAAAAGGAGTCGCATGTGTCCAGATCTGGAGAATATGGCGGCCAGTTGAGGCCTATGACAGTGGCCTCTGGGTACCCCAGAGCCAGAATGCGTTCCCCAAAGAGCTCTTCCGGGACATCAAACACTCTCCTGCTCCGACGACGTCGAGCTCCGTCTTGCATGAATCGCATGTTGTCAAAATGAGGGTCAATTTGGAAAACAGGGATGAAAACATCTTAAAAACTTCACGTACCGTTCGGTAGTCACCGTGTCATCAGCAAATATCGCACGAATTATTCCGTGACTGGACATTACACACCACACAGTCACCCGCTGAGTGTGAAGAGACTTCTCTGTCGCGAAATGGGGATTCTCAGTCCTCCAATGACGCACCCATCCAAATCAAAGTCAGCTTCGTCGCTAAACCAAACCCCAATCCTGTTCGTCAATTCTGTGGACAATAGTGTTGGCGAAACACAACCGCTGTTCCATAGAGCTGGAGTTTAATGGCTGATGAGTTTGAATTTTGTATGGTAAGAAATGCAGGTATTCAACAACAATTTGTCTCAGTGTCTCCCTGTCGATTCCCACCTGTTGTGCTACTCGTCTGATTGATTTCCTGGGGCTGTTTTGAAACACAGCGCGCGTCTTCTCGATGTTTTCAGGCGTTTTCATCCTTTCCCAACATCGACATCACGAACATTACCTGTTCTCTCCAACTTGCGAATCAAATTCTTGATTCTTAGCACACCTGGACCGGTTGTCTTCATCTTGATTTCGGTCACAAACTTCGTTTGAGCCGCATCTGGGCCGTTATTGGTCGCATAGTAGGCTTTCACAAGCGCTATACGGTCAAGCACGCTGACATTTTCATGGCCGGCCGCGGTGGTCTCGCGGTTCTAGGCGCACAGTCCGGAACCGTGCGACTGCTACGGTCGCAGGTTCGAATCCTGCCTCGGGCATGGATGTGTGTGATGTCCTTAGGTTAGTTAGGTTTAAGTAGTTCTAAGTTCTAGGGGACTGATAACCACAGCAGTTGAGTCCCATAGTGCTCAGCGCCATTTGAACCATTTTTTGACATTTTCATGTGCAAATGGCAGACAACAAGGTGCGTGCGCATGCGCATACTAATTCCCATCGTGCCCCGCGGCCAAACGTGCAGTCTGAACGTCCTAACGCATGCCGTTCAGAAGTTATGACGATTTTATTTCATGTAGTTCAATAACTGTCCCCCTGTATTTATCTACCGTTCCATTCCGGAAGAGCAAGCGGCGAAAACGAACATTTAAATCTTTCCGTGCGAGATCTAATTTCTCTCATTTTATTATGATTATCATTTTTCCGTATGTACGTGGGGGCCAACAAAATATTTTCACACTCTGAGGAGAAAGTGGGTGAAATTTCACGAGAAGGCCCTGTCACAGCGAAAATAGCCTTTGGCTTAATGATTGCCACCCCAGTTCGTGTATCACATCTGTGACATTCTCTCCCTTATACAAAACGAGCTGCCCTTCATTAAACTTTTATGATGTCCTCCGTCGGTGCTATCTGCTGTGGATCCTACACCGCACAGCAACACCCTAGAAGAAAGCAAGCTAGCGTAGTATAAGCAGTCTCTTTAGCAGACCTCTTGTATTTTGTAAGTGTTCTTCCAGTAAATCTCAATCTTTGGTTTACTTTCCCCACAATGTTAGCCATGTGATCGTCCCACTTTAAGTTATTCGTAATTGTAATCTCTAAGTATTTAGTTGAATTTATAGCCTTTAGATTTGTGTCATTTATCGTGTAATTGAGATTGTAGCGGACTCCTTTCTGTGCTCATGTGGATGACTTCACACTTTACATCAGTTAGAGTCAATTGCCACTTTTTACATCATACATATATGTCAATCATTTTGCAGTTCGTTTTCATCATTTAATGGCTTTACAAGGCGGTAAATGACATCATCATCTGCAAACAATCTAACAGGACTGCTCAGACTGTCTCCTACATTGTTTATGTAGATCACGAACACCTCCTTGTGGAACGGCAGAGATTATTTATGTTTTATTCGATGACTTTACGTCAGTAATTACGAACTGTGACCTTTTTGACTGGAAATCACGAATCCAGTCGCACAACGGATAGGATTAAACTGTGTACATTTAGAGAACCACATACACACAGTTTAATTAGAAGTCGCTTGTAAGGAACGGTGTCAAAAGCTTTTTTGAATTCTAAAAATATGGAATCATTTTTACGTCCCCTACCGATAGTAGTCATTAGTTCACGAAAATAATGAGCTAATTGTATTTCACAAGAACGATATATTCTGAATACATGTTGGCTATTTGTCAATAGATGGTTTTCTTCGAGGTGATTCATAATATTCGAGCACAGTATATGTTCCAAAATCCTACTGCAAATCGACGTCAGTGACACGGGTCTGAAGTGCAGCGGATTACTCCTATTTCCTTTCTTGAGTTCTGGTTTGACTTGTGCCACTTTCGAGTCTTTACGGGTCTTTCTACGAGCGAACGGTTGAGTACGATTGGTAAGTTTGGAGCTACAATATCAGCATAGTCTGAAAGGAACCTGGCTGGTATACAATCTGGACAGGAGGCCTTGTCTTTCTTAAGTGTTTTAAACTGTTTCGCTATACCGAGGATGTCTAGTTTTAAATTACTCATGCTGGCAGTTGTTCTTGATTCGAATTCTGGAATATTTACTTCGTCTGTCAGTTATTATTTATTATTGGTTTCCAGCGCACATACTTCTTAACCATCAGAAGTGAAAATATTTTACAAATTCAGGAATTTAATATTCGAACATCTTCATATTAGATTAGATTAGATTAGATTTACTTTCATTCCAATTGATCCGTAGTGAGGAGGTCCTCCTGGATGTGGAACATGTCAGAAAAACAACAATACATGACAAATATTTACAACTAAAACAAATAAACTAATGTACCATTCCACAGGTCCCAAGTGGAATGATCGTCATTTTTAATGAACACTAAGAGTCATTTTACAAATACTATTGCACTGAATTTAAAATAAAAAACGTTTTTTATTTATTTATAAGGTAATAAACATGTAATACAACTACTGTAATACTTATTTACAATGAACACATTACTGCACTGAAATGGTGCAGAAGTTAGATTATACTTACACACACACACACACACACACACACACACACACACACACACACATACACACACACACACACACACAAATTTTCATTGAACATATTACTGCACTGAAATTGTGCAGAAGTTATGTTGTACTTATATACAAATCAGTTGGTTTTACTAAGAAATTCATCAATGGAGTAGAAGGAGTTGGCCACCAATAAATCCTTTAGGCTTCTCTTAAACTGAATTTCATTGGTTGTTAAGCTTTTTATGGCTGCTGGCAAGTTATTGAAAATGTGTGTTCCTGAATAATGCACACCTTTTTGTACAAGACTAAGTGACTTTAAATTCTTGTGAAGATTATTCTTATTTCTAGTATTGATTCCATGAATTGAGCTGTTGGTTTGAAAAAGTTATATATTTTTAATGACAAATTTCATTAAGGAATAAATATACTGGGAAGCTGTAGTTAGTATCCCTAGTTCCCTAAACAGGCTTCTGCAGGATGTTCTTGAGTTCACACCACATATAATTCTTACTGCACGTTTTTGTGCCCGGAAAACTTTAGCTTGGCTTGATGAATTACCCCAAAAAATAATCCCATATGACATTATGGAATGAAAGTAAGCATAGTATGCCAGCTTTTTCATTTTTATATCCCCTGCGTCTGACAAAATTCGCATTGCAAACAGAGATTTGTTAAGACGCTTCAGCAGTTCTGTGGTGTGCTCCTCCCAATTGAATTTATTATCAAGCTGTAATCCCAAGAATTTAACACTGTCCACTTCTTCTATCTTCTTGTCATCATATGTTAGACATATACTCTTGGGACACCCCTTACAAGTTCTGAACTGCATGTAGTGTGTTTTTTCAAAGTTTAGTGACAAAGAATTGGCTAGGAACCAGTGATTAATGTCCACAAATATTTTATTGGCTGATCTTTCTAAGACTACACTTGATTTTGCAGAGTCATTTCCTGCGCAATAAACTAGTACTACGAAAAATCGCCCCAAGACACAGCCTGCAGGCGTCTTCTCAAGGGGCGTGAAAATGTTCGTGGACCAGGAGATGATGACGTCACAGAGAGGAATTCCACATTTCACTACACTGCGAAGCGTTAAAGGAAGTATCTGTCATTTCTGACTTTTGTTCATGGAGAGGAAAGTGGCCACTGAGAGTCAGTATCCGTTTTAAGTCAGAAGTAGAACTTAGGAGACGCCAATTCAAAAATGGTTCAAATGGCTCTGAGCACTATGGGACTTAACTTCTGTGGTCATCAGTCCCCTAGAACTTAGAACTACTTAAACCTAACTAACCTAAGGACATCACACCCATCCATGCCCGAGGAAGGATTCGAACCTGCGACCGTAGCGGTTCCGCGGGACGCCATATTGGATTAAGTCACACGGAGTTCGGAATTTGGTGGTTTTATATTATAATGTACATGGTATGAAAATAAGCTATTTTAAAGCACCACCTTATTGAGGATCTCTCGAAAACGGGTCGTTTTTGGTACGACTCGTTATAATAAAATGGGGAGATACTACACGTCAATAGTTAAAGGCTTTTTGTTTGTGACGCCTTCCGTGTGTTACTTGCTATGAAAACAAACAGTTTCAATATTTCGGCCCAATGGTGATTTATCAAAAGCGCCTCTTTCTATTTTTTCTCACATTTTGGTTACCGAAAGATTCTGGGTCTTTGTTAGTACTTCAATAGAAGTACTATCTGCAATACTTGACGTTATTTGTGAGAAACAAAGTATTCGCCGCACTTGTGGTTGTATAGGTCAACCACTGGAATGTTTCCCAGTGGTCATAAATCATAATGTGAGTGCCTGTCCATATCAAAGTAAACAAGTTACAGGCCGAAGTGGCCGTGCGGTTAAAGGCGCTGCAGTCTGGAACCGCAAGACCGCTCGGTCGCAGGTTCGAATGCTGCCTCGGGCATGGATGTTTGTGATGTCCTTGGGTTAGTTAGGTTTAACTAGTTCTAAGTTCTAGGCGACTAATGACCTCAGCAGTTGAGTCCCATAGTGCTCAGAGCCATACAAGTTACACACTGTTATTATGAAATTTTGGGTTAAATATACAGCGTGTCCCACCTGACTTGCCATCTGATATATTTCCGAAGTGAAACAAAATGCCAATAATGCAATTGACCATGGATGCACCTACGTCAGGGGCTCACACAATGGACAGAAATGCACAATCTCTATAAGTAAACAAACATCACTTTCAACACATTTACATTTGTTTAAATGGCACATTTTGTTTTTCTACGGTAATGAAAACTAGAGGTACAATTAGACTTGGTTTCACTGCCCTAAACCTCACCTTCTGGAATACCTAGACTTTAAATAACGGAAACTGCACCACAGTTTCTACCGTAATGTGGATTGGCTGCACTGTTCTGGAGCCTGCTGTAGGCAACCCATGCCCTGAGTATTACGGCAGAAAATGTGTCGTCGCTGCCATCCTTTTAATGTCTACGAATTTCAGAAAGTACGAGGTTTAGAAAGGCGAAAAGAAGTATGGCGTCACTAACTGTACCCCATAGAAAAAATATACGTGTGCTGTTTAAAAAATATGTAACTTGGTGTTAAAATTTATGTTTGTTTACACTACTGATTGTGCATTCCTGCCCATTCTGTAAGCCCCTGACATAGGTGCATATCCCTGGTCAACTACATTTTTCACGTTCTGTTTCGTTTCGGAAATATATGAGATAGCAGAGTAAGGTGAGACATCCTGTGTACAGTGTGTCCTAAAAAAAAACACCGCCAAGCTTTAGGGACAGGTCGTACTACACATATAAGCAAAAAAGTCTAGTAAACATGGACTCTAAAATGACGTATGAGCACTTGTTCATCTTTGATACTAAGACCTCCTCTACTGCAAGGTCTTTGCTATCCATATTTTTCGATGAGTAAATATTGACCCAATGAAGGAAAATGTGTCTGGTAAACGTGGGATGCACAGCTTAGGATCTATAAGCAATTGCTCATTTTCACTAGCGTGGAAAATATCTCTTCTATTGAAGAAGTGCTCATAGCTCTTAAGGTATGCATTTCATTTTAGAGCCCATGATTACTTGACGATTTCTTCTTGTTTTGGTCCTCAGTACCTCCTCCGAAAGTATGAAAAGCAAAGAGCTTGCAGTAGAAAAAAATGGTTCAAATGGCTCTGAGCACGATGGGACTTAACTACTGAGGTCATCAGTCCCCTAAAACTTAGAACTACTTAAACCTAACTAACCTAAGGACAACACACACATCCATGCCCGAGACAGGATTCGAACCTGCGACCGTAGCGGTCACGCGGTTCCAAACTGACGCGCTTAGAACCGCACGGCCACACCGGCCGGCTGCAGTAGAAGAGATGTGTTTCATAGCACTGAAGATGAACAATTGCTCACATCTTTCAAGGTATGCGCTTTATAAGCATTATTTCCTACAACTTTTTTTTCTTCTTTTGGTGTAAGGAAACTGTCCCTAAAGTACATCTTTTTTTGGGACGCCATGTATATCTATCTCTTGGTTTCATTGACTGCCTCATGTTTATATCTTGCGGTAAATATCTTATCCAAGAATGTTGGGCAGCTTCCAAGAAATCTCCTCTTCCACTGGAAAGAAATTGCGGAACGAATACATCGATCTTGATATCTATATGATGAAGTAAGTTACTTCAGAGTAATGACAGTCAATGCAACCTCGAGAATGTGGATATTATACAAGTGCAAACTGACATTAGAAGCTAGACTTGATCCATGCTGAATTTAAAACCAAGACTGTGATGAAGGTTCAGTTGAGTTAAAGAGTAAAAAGCAGGTCCAGATTCGTGACCTGTGGTATCAGCGCGCCAAATGCAGCAGCCAGTGGACAGCGCTGCGGTCGCAGATCACAATGAAGTGCACGTGGTGTTCCGTGAGATGTAGCAGCTCATTTCAGAGCGTGCAACAACAACGAAAGTGCAAAGCGCGCGCCGTGCTTCTCTGTCAGAAACGCCTGCCGTCTGAGGACGATTTAAGGTCATGTGTCACTCAATATGAGCCGTGCTGTCCATACGTCGGCTACATAAACACCAATACTGTCTCACAAGGAACCCCTCGACTGCGAGGTCGCAAAAAGCCAATAATGTTTATGTCGTTTGACGCCCCATATATTGTCTACCATGAAACCACAAAATTGGTTGCTGATGGCAAAAAAAGGGGGGGGGGGGGACTGGAGGTATACAATGGCCAGCACGGCATGAGGCTACGGAGCGTAGATGAACTGCTTAGTCGCTTACTAACTCACAGCATTGCTACACCCGCTAGTGGTGTTGATACAGAGCAGAGCAATACGATAAACAAAGTAAATATTGCGTTATATCCACAACAACAGTTGCCGCAGCTGCCATTTCGTCAGAAATTAACCGAAGGAATTTCACAGACTGAGAAACAAGTGGCAGATGAAATGTTAGTGTTTCTGCAAGATGAGTCAGTGGAATGTGTAGTGTCGTATCCGGTCGACTTTGCGGACAAGGTACATGAGAAGTACAATGGTTACGATACATGCCTACATGTGGAAGTGATATTGAAACAGGTGTTGAGCCAGGTAGTTCATCATTCTTGTGAGACAGGGAGCCACAAATCCCGTCTCCAGTGAAACGTAGGGAAGGAAAGTCGTTGTGCAAGCAGAGGATATTAAAGATAATTATTTACAGGGAAAATCATCCACAGCACAATAAAAGAATTATGAATAGATTTCGAATAATTCCGCAGCAATATGACCGTGTTTTGCGCATAATGAAAGCTACGGATATTCAAGGGAGGACAAGGCACACTTGTTACAAAAACTGGTGTTTGCGCGTTTCAAGGATGCTCGATACAATTTACACGATGTCCATGATAGTAACCTACTACGTTTGCATATCAAGTTGGGCGTAACATAGATTACAGTGATTTCTGCGGAAGCAGTGGATGGTTGCGTAACTTCAAACAGTCCTACAGAATTGGAAGGCGTAAGATGACGAGATGAGTAGATGAAATAAACAAACTCATCCCATCGTTCAGTAAGAAATTTGCTTTCAACTCCGACCAGTCGAGATATGAAGACAAAATGCATATGAAATAAATCCTGGAATTTTTTTTAGAGTGATCAAGAGAGTTGTATCAAGATTAACTAACATCAATGCCTTAACGCATTCGTACACGGTTATGCCTACTGTTAACCTGGATCGCAAATTGGCTGGAAAGTTATTTATTGTGCTGCGAGACGTTGGAGGTGCTCTGTCTCCTGCGATTGGTTCACGTGTGCCTTATCTTTCAAGGGCAAAAGGGAATTTTATATCACAGCAGGTAAGAGTGGGAAAATGGGCGTAATAGAACTACAACTATGGTAATTTGCCTTTGGTTGATTGCTGGACTGCGTATGAAATGACACACCTTTAGAGTAAGCTGCCCTCCTGAAAAGTGTGTGACACCGCAGTTCATACTACCTAGAACGACTGGACAAATTCACACTCTAGATGTTCTTTTTTCGTGTCTCTAAAACATATTATCGCACTATCTGCAACTACACTTAAAGAATAGTCAGTTTCATGATAAGCTCCACGACGGATTGTTTTGCATTCGGTGGCTTGCCATCCCATTCCATCAGCTCACATCTTCTCGTTACACGAATATGATTCTATACGCATTCTTTAAGAGTGTATACCTACCTGAACGCCCTGCACTATTTGTAGCTCCCAAGGAGTTTATCTTCGATATTGATGGTGCGATCCTCAGTGATCACTGTGAAACGTCATTTTTCATTCGATGTTCATGGTGCAAGCTAATGGTTTGTTTCGAAAATTTCTTGGACGTCGACAATGTCCATTTTGAGAAGTGTAATACACTACTGGGCATTAAAATTGCTACACCACGAAGATGACGTGTTACAGACGCGAAGTGATGGAATCGGTGTGTTCAGGAGGGTAATACGGAACGCCGTGCTGGATCCCAAAGGCGTCGTATCACTAGCAGTCGAGATGACAGGCATCTTATCCGCATGCCTGTAACGGATCTTGCAGCCACGTCTCGATCCCCGAGTCAACAGATGGGGACGTTTGCAAGAGAACAACCATTTGCACGAACAGTTCGACGATGTTTGCAGCAGCATGGACTATCAGCTCGGAGACCATGGCTGCGATTACCCTTGACGCTGCATCACAGGCAGGAGCGCCTGCAATGGTGTACTCAACGACGAACCTGGGTGCACGAATGGCAAAACGTCATTTTTTCGGATGAATCCAGGTTCTGTTTACAGCATCATGATGGTCGCATCCGCGTTTGGCGACATCGCGGTGAATGCACATTGGAAGCGTGTATTCGTCATCGCCATACAGGCGTATCACCGGCGTGATGGTGTGGGGTGCCATTGGTTACACGTCTCGGTCACCTCTTGTTCGCATTGACAGCACTTTGAACAGTGGACGTTACATTTCAGATGTGCTACGACCCGTGGCTCTATCCTTCATTCGATCCCTGCTAAACCCTACATTTCAGCAGGATAATGCACGACCGCATATTGCAGGTCCTGTACGGGCCTTTTTGGATACAGAAAATGTTCGATTTTTGCCATGGCCAGCACATTCTCCAGATCTGTCACCAACTGAAAACGTCTAATCAATGGTGGCCGAGCAACTGGCTCGTCACAATACGCCAGTCACTACTCTTGATGAACTGTGGTATCGTGTTGAAGCTGCATGGGCAGCTGT
Organism: Schistocerca piceifrons; assembly: GCF_021461385.2. Lineage (NCBI taxonomy): Eukaryota > Metazoa > Arthropoda > Insecta > Orthoptera > Acrididae > Schistocerca > Schistocerca piceifrons. Next base: position 1,152,262,973 of record NC_060138.1, read on the forward strand.
ACATGTACACGCCATCTAAGTTCTGTTCGACTCAATGCCCAGGCGTATCAAGGCCGTTATTACGGCCAGAGGTGGTTGTTCTGGGTACTGATTTCTCAGGATCTATGCACCCAAATTGCGAGAAAATGTTATCACATGTCAATTCTAGTCTCATCTGCATTTCTTCTTAGTGTATCAGTTTTAATGACCAGTAGTGTTATGTATGTTGCACACAAGGTTTATCTCTGCACCTCCCGGACCATCGTTTCTCCCGGCTCCCTGATGCACATAGTGAGTCACTAGCAGCTAAAATTTTTCCCATTATAATTGGTATCAAAACACTTTAAAATGAGCCTTGCTAAAGACTGAACTTGAGACTTCTTACTGAAGGAGTTCGTTGTCGGTATCACACTTCCAGTTTTGCGCTGACGAATCTAGATATTGGTATTACTACACAGTGAGATTGTCCACTCCCTGACGAGGATGACGAATTTCGTATAATCTAAATATTTTAAATTTTAATGACAGCAGGATAGGACGCGGTATTTGTGGGACTGCAGTGAACTTTGCTAGATGAAGGACATAGGTTGTGTAACGAGAAGCATTTCAGTGGTTCAGCGTTTCACCCATCCGCCAACACACTCCACAGGCCGGCCGTGGCTTTTGCTGCTCTAATTCGACTGAGAAACACGCTCGTCGAAATGTTCTCGGCGCTCTTCCGCAAAGGAAAATAGTCGCCCCGTGCCGGGACTGGCTATTTCCACAGCGGCGCAGGCGGGACGGGTCTGGGAACAGCAGAGGCCATTAGCGGTCGGCGAATCTGGCAGAGAACAAGAAATACAGTATTCATACGAGGGACGCGCGCGCGGGGCAATTAGTCTGATCAAACACGGGCAGATGGGGAGGCGCCGCGTTTAATCAATCTGAACTGAGCATCCGCAGCGGCCGGGGCCGTGTTTGAACTCCGACAGCGGCCGGCGGGCCGCTCGCCGATTAATTCCTTTACCAAAACACGCGGCGGGAGCGCGGCAGGTCTGCCAACCGCGACCAGACGGGACAGGTGGAGCCCTAGAGCCCATGCCCGAAGCGCACTGCAAGTGAAACTGCACACCACCGGGCGATTCATTAACAGCGCGACAATGAATCGATAAACAAGATACAGGAAAAGATCTATTGACAGTATAATGTACTTCAGAAAGATTCATCCGATTTCACAGAACTACATCTCCCGGACGAATGCACTTACAAACTTCCGGTAAATATCAACTTACGCATCTACTATACGAAATGCAAACCCGGGACACCGTGTGTGAGTCGGTCGTTGTGGCCGAGCGGTTCTAGGCGCTTCAGTCTGAAACCAAGTGACCGCTACGGTCGCAGGTTCGAATCCTGCCTCGGGCATGGACGTGCGTGATGTCCTTAGGTTACTTTGGGTTAAGTAGTTCTAAGGTATAGGGGACTAATGACCTCAGATGTTAAGTCCTATAGTGCTCAGAGCCATTTTTGACACTATGACGTATGCACAATTGCAAGTTGCCTAACAGCTTCCAGGAGCAACGCAAATTTTAATTTCAGTGTTTCCTATAATTACTGAAATTCTTCCAATCCCTATGTGGCATACATCAAACCTGTGCTTAACAGTATTGGTTAAAAACAGTCTTGGTTTCTATTTTAGTTTTTCATTTTTCAACCACGCGTTTCGCCATATTTAGGCATCTTCTGGTTATCTTTTCTAGATGGACGCGAGAGGCACCAAGATCTGCGTAACGCGTTCCCGTTCACAGGAGCGAGTAACAGAGTAAGATGGGGGCTCAGGTAGTAAGCATAATGCGCCATAACACGTTTTAAAACAGGTAAGGCTCGTCTAATTTTAAGCGGTTGTTTTCTACATACACGGAACTAATATTTTTCATAACGGCCTATTTTATTGTATTGACATGTATACTGTCCACTTGCTGTATTTGATTTTTCCAGGGATTGCTGCTGAACTGAAGATAACCATCGCTGGTAGACACCGGTTGTCTAAAGTTCAAAAAAGTTATGTGATCATAGATGGAAATAAAAAAATTTGTTCTGCAGTTTCTGAATCTGTTCTCTTCGTGAATATGTCGCTGCTTGTTAAAAGATTAACGCAATAAGACTGTGTACTCGAGGCAGTGTAACTAATGACACGCAAATTACCCACATTACATGCATCCTGTATTTTAGACCCATAGCATTTAGCGACTTCAGTAGAATTTACACATAGCTTCACATATTTTCAAATCAGGCATGACGTTTCAATGTATTACCTCTTTACTACTAACTCCATTCGCAACATATTTTGCAGGCAATACCCACATATAACACTGAATGTGTCTGCTTAATTATATCATTGTAAGACAGTTTAGGATGCGTGAAAAAGAAGCTTTTGCCCAAAACGGAGTCAAAATTACCCCGACTATACTCTTCCTGGGTTTGATAATGAGCGCACTTCGCGACTTCGAACTAACTTTAGATATAACTTCAAATCTTTTCCAAATTTCTTCTCGTTGAGAGTCCCACAAAATAATGAAAGGGAAACATTTTATCGCTTAACTCATTTGCAAAGTAATCAGACGTTTGAAGCTATTTTATGCATGAAAATTCGATTCTTTAAAGAATATGCGATGAGTGTGGTACTGGTTTATCACTATACATACGGTGTAACGTACCATCCAGCCTCCAGATAAACACTAAATTCCGTCTGAGTTCGATATTCCACTATAGTAGTTACCGTTGGTTGGCTTCCACATTGCCAAGACAGTTGTTAAACATGACTAATTTCTCAAACGTATTCCTGCTGCCACTGTATTATATTTACATTTTATGTATTTACTAATTTTGTTGTGTGATCTGTATTTATGTCCGTTATAAGAGGAGAATGTTAGAACAACCACTCTGAAGCAAAAAGAACGTGTAGAAATATTCTACACCTCCCAAAAACCAAGTAACACGTCGAACACTGGGCTATTCGTCCAACTCGCCAATAAAAATAAAAAAAATGCCACAAGCAAATGGAGAGGAAGCTATAACAAAATCCATCTTTTGCAGCAACCGGGAACGTAGCCACTGCTGTGTGACGTGATTTTAAAGAGCGGAATGCGTGCAGTGTGACCTGACAAAAGCCAACTCACTTTTATTTCCCGCACTGAGGTAGTTGCTGTGCGCAGTTCCAGCACAACAAAATTTATAGCGTGCCTAGGAAACGTACAACACGGTATTTTCACATCAGCGAGCTGTGAAAGGGCAACGTTAAAGAAAGAATTTATGTCCGCGATCCACACTGTTAACACTTGCAACGCTGCAAGCAAATGAACGTCACAAAGAATTGTGGCAAATCCAAAAATTTGCCTTGCACAACGAAGATGGCTATACCAGCTTCCTTCCCGCGTCATTCCTTTACTGTCCTCGGATGTTTCAATAGGACCAATCTTAATAGGAATAATCTTAATGAATCCTGGTAATTAGTGGAAGTTCCTCTTTGTTCTGTGCAATAGTGAATGTAATATATATATTGCTCTGGTTATTTGTGAAAATGAGTAAGTCATTATCTAAATACTGCAACTGAACCACGTCTGTTCCAGACAGCCTCCTCTATTTCATTAACAGTCGCGTCCGATCCCGTCTATGCAACTCATCTCTAACCGCCCATATTTTCTAGCATGAGAATCTTTTCCAGGGCGGGACTCTTCTGGCGGCAAATGCAAATACATTTTTCCTTTTTTGTTTTTGGAGGCCTTTTCCACAGTCACGGGTTTAGAGTAATGTCGGATGTATTCCGTCTTTTCAAACTATAATAAGAGTCGTATTTAGACGATTCGCGTTTCGCTTTATTTTATAGTATCTTCAGTGGTCACTGTAATAATTGTGGTTTTTCTTACAAGTCTGTTTGGCGGGACCATAAATATTTTTCATGATTTAAATTATAATTAAACAGTTCTCATTTTTTTAGATAACTGTATCATTACGCCCCGTCCTAGACAACTATATTACGCCAATGGAAGACGGATTGCCGGCCGAAGTGGCCGTGCGGTTAAAGGCGCTGCAGTCTGGAACCGCAAGACCGCTACGGTCGCAGGTTCGAATCCTGCCTCGGGCATGGATGTTTGTGATGTCCATAGGTTAGTTAGGTTTAACTAGTTCTAAGTTCTAGGGGACTAACGACCTCAGCAGTTGAGTCCCATAGTGCTCAGAGCCATTTGAACCATTTTTTGAAGACGGATTCAACCTAAATGTATCTTGGGATAAACAAATCTATATAAAAAGTGACAGTTTACTGTAAATCTTTAAGTAAGTTAATCCACAAGCAAGGAGCCTAACAGCCAGTACTGCGCAGTAATTGATGTCTGGCAGCTAACTGCAATTGACACGCTGCACAAGGCTCTGAGCACACTGACAATGTATGTTGCACTGATTTTCACAAGCCTTCTTCAGATTTTATGATACCGGCATCTTTACTGTCATCCGATCTTTGAACTTAAAGGTGCAGAGCAACCACTCCTTAATCATCTTGGGGTTTAATAAGACGTTCCAGCTGTATTTAATCTTTTTGTTATCAGATCACAACCGGTTTCGTGGCACTGAAAAGCACATCCTCAGGTGACCTCTAACTCTATCATAAGAGTTAAGTAGGGACATGGAACCCAACATTCGTACTCAGTGCCACGAACAGGTTGTGATCTAATAATAAAAATATTAAAAATATCTGAAGCGACCTCTTAATTCCCAAGATGCACTCCTACTGCGATCTTGCATAGGAATGCCATAATGTTGAGGAGAAGTCATAACATTTCGTGAGTCAGTCAGAAGGTTAACGTAACGCAGACATGGAATTAGCATGGCGTAACGTGTAACTACCAAAACGCTTTTAAAAGGGTTAGTCAAATGAAAATCTTAAATTTTTAATAACAAATCGAAATTTCGCGCCGTTATCCTGTAAGTTGGTAAGCATGTTACAAACAGCGTGCAGAATGGCCTGTAGGTGGCAGCATAGTGCAGATGCACACATACCGTCGCAGTATCAGTATAAAGATGGCCGCCCCACTTGCGACTTGCACCAGTGGAGGACCGCGTCCTGTTATTCGGTTTTTGCGTAATGAAGGTGTGGAACCTATTGAAATTCATCGACGATTGAAGGTTCAGTACGGTGATGCATGTTTGTCACAGCAGCAAGTCTACGAATGGAGTAGGAAGTTCGCAAATGGACTTCAGTGGAAGATGCCCCTCGTCCAGGTCAGGCACAACGAGTTGCGACTCCACAGAACACTGCAGCAGTTGAAGCCACAGTGAAGGAAAACCGCCGAGTGACAATGAATGACATTGCAGCATGTTTACAGATTAGTCATGGGTCAGCACACCACATTGTGCATGATGTGCTCCAGTTTCACAAAGTGTATGCAAGATGGATGCCACGGCAGTTGACTCCTGAAGTGAGAAAACGACTTGTTGATGCTTGTGAAGAACTTCTTCGGCGCTTTGAACGAAAAGATTATGGCTTCCTTGCAAGAATCGTTACTGGGGACGAAATGGCTCAAAAAAATGGCTCTGAGCACTATGCGACTTAACCTCTGAGGTCATCAGTCGCCTAGAGCTTAGAACTAATTAAACCTAAGGACATCACACACATCCATACCCGAGGCAGGATTCGAACCTGCGACCGTAGCGGTCGTTCGGTTCCAGACTGTAGCGCCTAGAACCGCACACTGGGGACGAAACCTGAGTTCACATTCACCAACCGGAAACGAAGTGAGCGAGCAAGGAATGGTGCCATTCCTCATCACGAAGTGATTTCCATATGTTTGGACCACTCAAAGACGCAATGGGAGAAGAGAAGTTCCGTTCTGATGAAGAGGTACGCCACGCGGTGCATGAGTGGTTGCGCGGACTACCAAAAGAATATTTTTCTAAAGGAATTTATGCAATTGTAAGCGCTGGAGGACTTTCATTGAGCGTGGCGGGAGATTATGTTGAAAAGTGATACAGCTTTGTACCACTTCTGCACAATAAATAATATTTAAAAAAATATTTAAGGTTTTCATTTGACTCGCCCTCGTAACAGTGAATCTTTAAGTACTTCGCTGGACAAGCGAGCTGTTTTAACGATAACGGTTGAGAACATCTCCTGCATCGTGGTGGACAGGCGGAATGTCAAAAGGCATAACACGTAGAAAGGTTTTGCTTGAAGGCAGGCTAGTAACAACACATCCCTCCCTTTTCTTCTGTAACGAATCAAGTTCCCGCGTATAAAACGAAACTTAATGTTTACGACGTCATATCTCCTCAAGTATTGCTCGTACAATGATATAATTTTGCAGGGACGTTCAGTGTATAACGTAGATACTGTCTGCAAAATGTGTTGTGAATAGAGAGTGGTAAAGAATTAATAAATTAAAACGTTATGCGTGATGCTGATATTTTATTGCACGGGCAGCTGCCTGTGGTGAGATTCTCTCATTCTCATATACTGGGTGAATACTGTCTGGGTAATTTGCGCGCCGTGAGTTGCACAGCCTCAAGACATACAGGCAGTTTCTAAGTTTTAATACTTGTCTGAATGTGTGAAACTTTTAGCATAAAATTGTACCTGTTAATGAGCAAATTATTACACTACTATAAATTTTCAAATTCGGTCATTAAGTAAACAGAATACTGAAATTCACATTTTTGTTGCCCCTGAAAGCAGTTGATGGGCAACCTGCAACTAACCATGGGAGCCTGTGTGCGAGTTTCATCCGTTTGGTATTGTAGGTAATTACTTGCAAGTAATCTCTTGCGACTGTAAGAAAAAGTGTTTTTAGACCAGACGCCTTTCGCTTTAATTTAAAGAGTCTTCCGTGCCACATTTCCACATGCAGTATAATGAGGTACATACACAAGTTGGAGAACGTGGCAACTAGAGGAACTGCCATGAATGACAAGCGGTTCGAATTCCACGTTATGTCTTCCCCGGATGGAGAAATGGGATAGTTGAGGCAGACGCTAGTTGCCGCAGTGGTGTCCAATCGAAAGACCTGCACTCGGCTATTGAAAGAAACATGCAGTATGGATTGGTCAACTAAATTAATTTTCAGCGATTTTTACACGAGTAGAAATAGCAACGAGTGGTTGTTGTTGTTGTTGTTGTTGTGGTGGTGGTGGTCTTCAGTCCGAAGACTAGTTTTATGCAGCAATCTATGCTACCCTATCCTGTGCAAGCCACTTCATCTCCGAATAACTACTGCAACTTACAGCCTTCTGAACCTGCTTACTGTATTAATCTCTTCGTCTCCCTCTACGATTTTTGCTCCCCACGCTTCCCTCCAATACTAAATTGGTGATTCCTTGATGCCTCAGAACGTGGCCTGTCAACTGATCCCTTCTTCTTATTAGGGTGCATCACTAATTTCTTTTCTCCCCAATTCTGTTCATTAGTGACGCGATCTACCCATCTAATCTTCAGAATTCTTCTGTAACAACATGATTCAAAAACATCTGTTCTCTTCTTCTCTAAACTGTTTATCGTCCATGTTTCACTTCCACACTGCTACACTCCACACAAATGTGTCCAGGAAAGACTTCCTAACATTTAAATCAATATTCGATGTTAACAAATATATCTTCTTCAGAAACTCTTCTCTTGCCATTCCCAGTCTACATTTTATATCCACTCCATTTCGGCCATCATCAGTTATTTTTCTGCCCAAATAGCAAACCTCTTCAACTACTTTAAGTGTGTCGTTTTCTAATCTAATCCCCTCAGCACCCCGTCATTTAATTCGACTACACTCCATTCTCCTTGTTTTGCTTTTGTTGGTGTTCATTTTATATTCACCTTTCAAGACACTGTCCATTCCGTTCGTCTGTTGTTCCAAGTCCTTTGGTGTCTCTGACAGAACTGAAGTGTCATCGGTAAACCGCAAAGTTTTTATTTCTTCTCCGTGAACTTTAATCCCTACTCCAAACACGTCTTCCATGCACCTAGACCCTTGCAATTGCCGTCTGGTTTCCACACAAGTTGTAAATAGCTTTTGGCTCCCTGTACTTAATCCTGCTAACTTAAGAATTTCAAAGAGAGCACTCTAGTCAACACTGTCAAAAACTTTCTTCAAGTCTACGTATGCTGTAAATGTACGTTTACCTTTCCTTAACCTATCATCCAAAGTAAGTCGTAGGGTCAGTACTGCCTCGCGTGTTCCAACATTTTTCTGGAATCCAAACTGATCGTCGCCGAGGTCGGCTTCTAACGGTTTTCCATTCTTCTTTACAGAATATGTGTTAGTATTTTGCAACCATGACTTATTCAACTAATAATTCAGTAATACACCCATCAGCATCTGCTTTCTTTGGAATTGGAAACAACGGAATAAATAATGACGCGTCAGAAATAGCACACAAACAATTAAATACTAGCAAATATTACATTTCGTAATTCGGTACACAATATGGGAAGTGTTCAAAAGTAAAGCAAAGATCTGACTGCTGAACAGAAGTAAGGACGAAAAGTCTAAGTGAAAGGCTGGTTAGCTATTAGATGGGGAGATAGAAAAGAAGAGACGAAGGTGAATGCTTTCAGCTCTTTTACGTCAACCATCAGTCGCGAAAGTCGGAAGCAGCATGAACGATCGATTGTAGTAATGGATTTTCCGAACAGATTCATCCAGTTTTGTAAGACAGTATCTTCTACATGAAGGAAGACAGGAACCTGTTGTGAATTTTAATTTATAAGTTTACCTTGATGCCAGCTGTAAGTTGCCGGTTCATGTTGTCATAGACAGGGGTCTCGATTCGCTGGTGCAAGTTGTTCGTTCGTCCGTTTGCCGTTCATTTCTTCAGTGCCCAGTAAGTGTCGAGTCGAAATGGCGGTAACACAGCAACAAAAGGCGGTTTGAACTCTCCGTTCGGACAGATGCAATTCAGTCACAACCTTGCCGCTTGGTTTTCTTTGGTCAAGATTATACGGTACTGCAGCTCCTGCAGCTGTAAGTATTAGACAGTGCACCCACAAGTCTCAAGACCTTCAAGGTGGCCTCATCTTCCCTTTTTTTTTTGTTTAATTATCTATAACGCAGCATAGCGTAGCAATGAATCTATTAAGTTGCTTCCAATTTGTTCGCAAAAGTAATGGACAATCCGACTATCGACTAATGTATGAAGCGCGTTCGGTGGAGGCCACACTGAACATCTACATCTACATGAATACTCTGCAAATCGCATTTAAGTACCTGATAGAGGGTTCACCGAACCACCTTCACAATTCTCTATTACTCCAACCTCGCTTAGCGCGCGGAAAGAACGAACACCTATATTTTTCCGTACGAGCTCTGATTTCCCTTATTTTATCGAGATGAACGTTTCTCCCTATGTAGGTCGGTGTCAACAAAATATTTTCGCATTCGGAGAGAGAGTTGATGATTGAAATTTCGTGAGAAGATTCCGTTGCAACGAAAAACGCCTTTCTTTTAATGATGTCCAGCCAAAATCCTGTATCAATCATTTCAGTGACACTCTCTCCCATATTTCGCCATAATACAAAACGTGCTGCCTTTCTTTGAACTTCTTCGATGTATTCCGTCAGTCCTATCTGGTAAGTATCCCAGACCGCGCAGCAGTATTCTAAAAAGAGGACGGACAAGCGCAGTGTACGCAGTCTCCTTAGCAGATCTGTTACATTTTCTAAGTGTCCTGCCAATAAAACTCAGTCTTTGGTTAGCGTTCCCCACAACATTTTCTGAGTGTTACTTCCAGATTAAGTTATTCGTAATTGTAATTCCTAGGTATTTAGCTGAATTTACGGCCTTTGTATTTGACTGATTTATCGTGTAACCGAAGTTTAACGGATTCCTTTTAGAACTCATGTGGATGACCTCACACTATACGTTATTTAGGGTCAACTGATTACTTTCGCACCATTCAAATATCTTTTATAAATCGTTTTGCAATTTGTTTTGATCTTCTGATGACTTTGTTTGTCGATAAACGACAGCGTCATCTGCAAACAACCCGAGACAGCTGCTCAGATTGTCTCCCAAATCGTTCATATAGATAAGGAACAGCAAAGGGCCTATAACACTACCATGGGGAACGCCAGAAATCGCTTCTGTTTTACTCGATTACTTTCCGTCAATTGCTACGAACTGTGACCTCTCTGACAAGAAGTCACAAATCCAGTCATATAATTGAGACAATATTTTGTAAACACGCAATTTCACTTTAAGACGCTTGTGTAGTACAGTGTCAAAAACTTTCTGGAAATCCAGAAATACGGAATCGATCTAAAATCCCTTGTCAACAGCACTCAACACTTCATGCGAATAAAGAGCTAGTTGTGTTTCACAAGAACGATGTTTTCTAAAACTATGTTGACTGTGTATCAGTAGACCCCATGTTGAGTGTGCGTCAATAGACTGTTTTCTTCGAGGTAATTCATAAGGTTCGAACACAATATATGTTCCAGAATCCTGCTGCATATCGACGTTTATGATATGGGCCTGTAATTAAGTGGGTCACTCTTAGTACCTTTCTTGAATATTCGTGTGACCTGTGCAACTTTCCATTCCTTGGGTATGGATCTTTCGTCGAGCGAACGGTTATATATGATTGTCGAGTATGGAGGTAATGCTTCAGCATACTCTGAAAGGAAGCTAATTGGTATACCGGTTGGACCAGATGACTTGCTTTTATTAAGGGATTTAAGTTGTTTCACTACTCCGAGGACATTAATTTCTACGTTACTCACCTTCGCAGTAGTGCTCCCTCTAGAACCTCGAGTCTCGGGTTCGATTCCTGGCCGGGTCGGAAGTTTTCTTCGCTACGGCTCTGGGTGTTTGTATTGCCGACATAATTTCATCTCATTTTCATCGACGCGCAAGTCTTCGAAGTAGCGCCAAACTAAAACTCTCGCACTAGGTGGTCGAGCTACCAGACGAGGATACAGAAGTGATCCGATATTTTATCAAACAATGAAGAGCGTTGGTTAAGCTGCCAGAATCACATTGAATTCGAAAATGTAACTGAATTTAGTTGCAAAATGGCTCTGAGCACTATGGGACTTAACTGCTGTGGTCATCAGTCCCCTAGAACTTAGAACTACTTAAACCTAACTAACCTAAGGACATCACAACCATGCCCGAGGCAGGATTCGAACCGGCGACCGCAGCGGTCGTGCGGTTCCAGACTGTAGCGCCTAGAACCGCTCGGCCACTACGGCCGGCAGTTTAGTTGCAAAAGGTTCTATCGGGCAGATGGATCTTAACAAATAATAGGAATTTTACAGAGTTTTGTGCAGACAGCGACCAGAAGGACGATTCAATAGGTTTTCGGCTTTAACAGTGGAATCAAAGGTACTGCTTTTCGGCATCATTTCTCCAATTTCTTGTGAGGTTTACGTTCGTGAGGGTTGTCATAGACGAGGGGAAGGGCAGCGCTTGTCAGGTGAAGGACTGGAGGGCGAGGTAATAGGGAGCGTTGTTGCAGACTGTCCTCCGGCCGGCTGCGCGTGCAGCCTAAAGGGGACCTGCCCTTTAGGGCGAGCCTGCCCTGCCACGCCCAGCGGCCGCACTGCAGCTGCGCATAGCGTCCAATCTATGTCTTCCCTACAATGTTTACCTTATACAGCTCCTAGTACCATGATAGTTATTCCCTGACGTCTTAACACATTCCAAACCATCATGTCCCTTCTTCTTCTCAGTGTTTCCCATACGTTCCATTCTTCGCCGTTTCTGCAAATACCTTCCACCTTTCTTACCTTATAAGTCCACCTAATTTTCAACATCCTTCGATTGCGCCACATATCAAACGCTTCGATTCTCTGCTTCTCCATTTTCCCTACAGTCCATGAGTCACTACCATATAACGCTGCGCTCCAATCGCACGTTTCTTCCTCCGTTTCTTACTAACAACGTCACTGGCCAGGAAACTTTCCTGTGTTAACCGGCTTTTTATGTTCTCCTTGCTTCGTTCGTCACGGGTTATTTTACTTTCAGGGTAGGTGAATTCCTCAACTTCATCTACTTCGTGATCCCCAATTCTCATGTTAAGTTTCTCGCTGTTTTCATTTCTGTTGCTTTTAAATACTTTCGTCTGTCTTCGGTTGGCTCTTGAGTCCGTATTCTGCACTCGTTAGACATTTCATTACAATCAGCACATACTTTTATTCTTCCTCACTTTCACTGAGAATAGCAATGTCATTAGCGAATCATGTAACTGATATCTTTTCAACCCTCAGTTTTAATCCCACTCTTGGAGCTTACTTTTGTGTGTGCGTATGTGTTTGACGTGAAGGTTGAATAGCTCGGGGCAAAAGACTACATCCCAGCACTTCTTTTTTTATCTTCCATTCTTTTTGTCCGGTCTTGGTTCTGCAGTGTATTGTACATTATCCGCCTTTCCCTGTAGCTTGAGCCTATTTTTTCGGAATTCCGATACTCTCGCACCAGTTTCCTTTGTCGAACGCTTTTTCTAGGCCTTACAAAGGATCATGCCCCCAACCATAACGGATATTCAGTTCAAATGGCTCTGAGCACTATGCGACTTAACTTCTGAGGTCATCAGTCGCCTAGAACTTAGAACTAATTAAACCTAACTAACCTAAGGACATCACACACATCCATGCCCAGGGCAGGATTCGAACCTGCGACCGTAGCGGTCGCTCGGCTCCAGACTGTAGCGCCTAGAACCGCACGGCCACTTCGGCCGGCGGATGTTCAGTGACAAGTACACAGGTACTAAATAGGAACGTTTACATTTTAAATACGCTTGTGCTAACTAGGACAACATTTTATTCTGAAGTCTGTGGTGCATCGCAATCACTCATTCGTCTCTTGAGTAACGGAACGTTATTATTCCTGTTACATATACTTTAACCAGTGTAAGTTTTCGCTAGTAATTACGGTTTGCCCTGTACACTTATATCTGGAGATGACAACAATATTTTCAACCACGACTTCAACTATATTTTTCGGCAATGGCTCACATCTTAATACGTCACCCAACCATTTGTACTCGCCCAATTCGTGTAATGTTGAACAATATCCTTTAACAGCATTATTCAACGACTTACCTCATTTCTACCCTCGCCGTTGTCCACATTTCATATCAGTACAGAGCTGTATTCCAGCCAGAGGTTTCGTGAAAATTTTTGTGCACTCTAGACTTAAATTTCTGGATGATAGCCGCTGTTCATTTTTATAGAAACCACTTTTGCTTTGTGCGATTTTTGCTCTTACATCTTTCTTGCATTTCCTTCTGCATATATTCAGTTTTTGTTTACATAGCTATTTTCCACGGCAGTTGTTAAGTATCAGTTATTACGGGTTTTTCTGTTTTAAGCGTACAGTTATAGTGTATTTTTCACGACATACTTTTCGTTTCTGTTTTTAAAGCACCTTCTGTGGTCATTCTGGAGATAAGGTATACATAATACTTCTTTACATTTTGGCACTTATAGAGGACGGTCCGAAAAGTTTGTAAGGGCGGCCCAAGGGAAGTAGTGCTGAAAAATAATTGCTCCAGAAACATTACATACGTTACATCGTTTCCAAATTATATAGCAATGAAATTAAACAGTCAGGACGTTGAGCGCGCAAATTCAAGCAGCTTTCCAGTACAGTGTCGCTAAATAGGTTCCTCGTTTGGTTCCCTCAAACAGAAAAAATTTAGCCTTCGCTCATCTAGTTTAAATTTATCACTTACGACAAAAAGCGCATTTTAACTGGTAATGAGCTTTTGAACAAGTGGTAACTCGCGGACCCACAAATATCTGTGCATTGCCGCATTTTAGCGCGTGCAACTGCTTGAATTTGCGCGCGCAACGACCTGATACGCTAATTTCACGCCTAATAATTTGGGAACGGCGCAACGGATCAATTTTTTTTATATACTATTATTTTTCAGCACCAGCTCGTCTGCAACACCTTTACAAGCTTTTAACATTGTTTCCGACCTCCCTGTAGATCAGAAACAGTATTTATTTATTAAATTGGCGCACATTTTACTGACGGTGAGTCAAATTAGACGTTTCATAATTATTTTTTTTTATTTTGTACATAAATTGAAGTGAAGCTAATGGATATTTATATTCCTTCAAACGTTTCCCTATATATGAACATTCTCATGTCACCGATTTCTCGTGTTAATGACTCCGAGTGCTGGTTCAGAACATTATTTCATAGTCAATGTATTGTGTTACATGACAAGCTGTTTTAATTATATTTCCTGTCAGACTTACTACTATTTGCTACCGTTCATCAAACTATCCGCTTAAAAGGCTTTGTGATTGCTGGAACCATTGGCTGTAGTGTGCGAAAAAGGCGCAGTTTCCAGTTAGGCTCTATCGATCGATCATCGCAATGGAGTCGAAAGAGCGGCGCTGCTTCAAACTTCGACTGTCCTCTCGATACTGCATCGCAGCCAGAATCTCTATGCCGATTCCGGTGGCAGCGCGTAATTGCGTAACCCTTCGACTGACGCGGCAAATGGTATAATTACTGTTTCCACGTCCCTACAATGTACGCGTTAAATCAAATATTAATTAAGCTTTCGAGAGCTGGGCGCATCGGAAAGCGAGTTTTGCGACGCGGCGAGTGACATATTCACCGCCTAATCCTCGTGTCAGCGACAGAGCAGTTCAAGGTGACTGGAAGAGGGAGGAGCAGGGGGTGGGGGGTGGGGGGAGGAGGCAATCAAAGAAATGAAAATAACTACTGTAAGGCGACCACATCGCTGTGACAGCGTTCATAACAACGAGTGTTTCACTTTCCCCTGCGAAAGTCAGTCGTTCAAGAGTTCTTTCGTTCACGCATTCATCCGTCCACTGATCGTGAGCCGTAGATCCAGACAACAAGGAGAAATATCAGGGGTGCGAAACAAGTCAAGGTATCCAACGACAAAAAAAGAGTCTCCCTTAAGCTAAGTTTGCATAGACCATCGTCCACACTAATTGTAGCTGCAAGTACTACTACACTGTTGTTGTGGTCTTCAGCCCGAAGACTAGTTAAGATGCAGTTCTCCATGTGACTCTATTCCGTGCGAGCTCTTCATCTCCGAGTAACTACTGCAACCTTCATACTTCTGATTCTGCTTACTGTATTCATCGCTAGGTCTCCCTCTATGACTTTTACACCCACCATTTTCTGCTATACTAAGGCGTCCCCTTGAGGTCTCAGAATGAGTCCTACCAACCAATCGGTTGCCACAAATTTCTCCTCTCCCCAGTTCTATTCACTACCTCCACATTAGTTACCTTCAAAATGGATCAAATGGCTATGAACACATCTGAGGTCATCAGTCCCCTAGAACTTAGAACTACTTAAACCTAACTAACCTATGGACATCACACACATCCATGCCCGAGGCAGGATTCGAACCTGCGACCGTAGCGGTCGCGCGATTCCAGACTGAAGCGCCTAGAACCGCTCGGACACATCGGCCGGCATTTTTTACGTGATCGACCCGTCTAAACTTCAGTTTTTGTTTACATAGCCATCTTCCGCGGCAGCTGTTAAGTATCAATTATTATCGGTTTTTCTGTTTTAAGCTTACAGTTAAAACGTATTTACATTTCGCTTTTATTTATTTATAAAGCACCTTCTGTAGTCTTTCTGGAAATATGGTATACATAATACTTCTCTACATTTTGGCATTTGTAGAGGATGGTCAGAAAAGTTTGTAAGGGCGTCGCAAGGGAAGTGGTGCTGAAAAATAATTGTTCGAAAAACATTGGATACGTTACATCGTTTCCGAGTTACATAGCATCGAAATTAGCTGATTTAATATACAAGTATATTTTAATAGGCTGGAAACTACCATTAAGTAAATGTTTATGTAATACTAGGTATTTTAACTTACGTTTTTAATGTGAAAAATAATATTTACAATAATTTAAAGGCCCTTTTGAATCAGGTTATAATGAACAATCATGTGAAATTTAAGATGTTTCTTGCGAATTAAACGTTCGAAGAAATTCACTACATTTTACATTCACATAAAAGTATGCAGCTATATGTCTGCTGCAAATTATTTGGCTGTAATTCTCTGATGATAACTGAAATTTCATTGCAACACAAACAACATTGTCTGTTTTATGTAAAAATATGCGATTTTCCGGGTCAGAATGCAGAAGACAAACTGTTTTCTGCGCTGTAAGTACCCTGTTTTTCAATTTTAATAAGTGGTTGGTATGACACCTCTATAAACACTTTATACAACAACAAATTGTTACAGTGCAAGCGGTGACATACCGTGAGGGCACCTCGCACATTGCTAAAAGAATTCGCCGATGCTTGCCACTAAAAATAGTTGAGTGACAGTTGCCTTCGACCTGATGACATTCATGACCTGATCGTTCAAACAGGTATCGACTGAAATTGAAAAACACCTTGTGACTGAAGCAGAATATTATGTTTTATTTTGATTAGCAATCACAGTCCTTACGACAGAGTGCATAGTGCACGAAATTATTATCTGTATTACTAAACGATTTAAAAATATCACTGTCTTACACAATTCGAGTTGCAGGTTGCCTATCCACTAACGTCCATGAGAGACAAAAATTTAATTTCCAGTATTTCATAGAATTATTGGCTGACTTAAAAAATTAAAAATGCTGTCACAATTTGCTGATTAAGAGATATAATCTTACCTTAAAAATTTACCACAATACGTCAGTTACTGAAGTGACAAACTGTGTAAATGTCTTAATAATGCGTAAATAACAGCGTGCAAATTTTCCGGACTATATTCGTCTAGTGTTGTATTTGATCACGAGAGCACTTCGCGACTTCCAACAAATACACACACGCACACAAAATAACGAAAGGAAAAATAGTCCATCGCTTGTTACATTTTCGTTGCTGATGCAGAAAAGTTTCAGCATCAGGCATGACGTTTCAATTTATTCCTTCTTTACTGCTAAGTCTATTCGCAACACATTTTGCTGAAATTATACACATATTCCACCGCACCTGGTACTATGACTCCTACACCTACTTTCTGGCTACCCGTATTTAGACACACACCACCTGCATCTCTGCGGTGAGAAAGTGCACTTGCACGCGAGTACAAAAAAAATTACAGAATAATCCTTACCTCCCTGTTCACTCAGACATTCCAAGCATGAGCAAAGCAAGAGGCTTCGCTCTCGTCACCCATCCCTGGAAGCCGCAAGGGTGTTTGTTGACGACGTCTTTGATGTTAATGACTGCAGAACACCCACATGGCAGGTTAATGCTGCGACGGAACAACTTAAGATGCCTGCATATCAGCCACTCCGCCTGGTTCTAAATGCAACGCACAGTCTGTTCGGCTCTTAGCCGAACAAGAATTAACAGTAGAAGGTGAAGTGGCAGAAAATATCTTCTGTAAGTTGTGGCTGTAGTGCTGAAACGCAGACTGTTCATCACGTAGTTGACGACCGTTGTGGCCGAGCTGTTCTAGACGCTTCAGTACGGAACCGCGCTGCTGTTACGGTCGCAGGTTCGAATCCTGCCTCGGGCATGGATGTGTGTGATGCCCTTAGGTTAGTTAGGTTTAAGTAGTTCTAAGTCTAGGAGACTGATGACCTCAGATGCTAAGTCTCATAGTGCTTAGAGCAATTTGAACCATCACGTAGCTCAAGAATGTCCTTTGAGAACTTTCCCTGGCGATCCAATAGAGTATCCTGGTGATAACGGAGGTATCAGTAGACTACATTCGTGGCCTGGATATTACTTTGCAATTTGAAATATTTGTAATATTATTTTTGTGATGTAGCCGTACGCTAAAACGTTAAACAAATTACATCATTGTACAACACACAGTTCAGGAGATAGGATGCCATAAACATTGAGCAGCCGGCCGGGGTGGCCGAGCGGGTAAAGGCGCTACAGTCTGGAACCGCACGACCGCTACGGTCGCAGGTTCGAATCCTGCCTCGGGCATGGATGTGTGTGATGTCCTTAGGTTAGTTAGGTTTAAGTAGTTCTAAGTTCTAGGGGACTTATGACCACAGCAGTTGAGTCCCATAGTGCTCAGAGCCATTTGAATTTTGAAGATTGAGCTTTGTGAAACGGGTGTTTTATACTCTGGAGTTAAGAGTTTAAAGAATCGGGAATGGAGTTGCAGGTTGTTGCTACTTAAGGATTTGTTAAGGCAAATTTTCGGCTTTTATTGTGTACAACAATAAATGAGTAAAAAATACGACAGAAACTAGAATTTTGGTTTTTCTTCTTTCGTCTACATCTATACAGGCACTCCGCAAGCCACGTTACGGTGCGTGGCAGAGGGTAACCTTTACCAATACTTGTCATTTCCTTTCCTGTTGCTCTTTTAAATAGATCGAGGGAAAAACGACTGTATACATCCGTATGAGCCACAATTTATCGTATCTTATCTTTGTGGCCCTTACGCGCAATGTATGTTGGTCGGCGAGTGTAGAATCGTTTGGCAGTCACATGCCAGTTCTCTGCATTTTTTTTCGATAGTGTTTCCCGAAAAGAACGTCGGCTTCCCTTCAGGGACTCCCATCTGAGTTCCTGAAGCACCTCCGTAACACGTTTTGTTCGAATATGGCGGTAACAAATCTAGCAGCCCGCTTCTGATTTGTTTCCGTTCCTTCCGATCTGGTACGGATCCCAAACACTCGAGCAGTACTCAAGAATACGTCGCACCAGTGTCCTATATGCAGTTTCCTTTACAGGTGAACCACTCTTTCCTAAACTTCTACCAATAAACCGAAGTCGACTAGTTGCCTACCCTTTCACAGTTCTCACATCCTCGTTCCATTTCATATCGCTTTGCAGCGTTACGCCCCGATATTTAAACGACGTGACTGTGTCAAGAAGGACATTAATGTTCGGATACGGTATCCGAACATTGTAGTTTGATCTCCTACTGATCCGTTTTTAAGACTGTTTATTTTTAAGTAACATTTCTCTGTATGTATGTATGTATGTATAAACGCCTGAAGATGAAGAGAATATGTTCGAAACGCGTTGTATTATGTTAGATTAAACACAAAATAAAAAAGTGACTGCAAGCAGAGATTAGAAATAAATAATTATGTTTACATGGTATTCAGGTCATTTACGGAATCTAAATCTAAAATTCGTACCCTATCGCGTGCGACAGCACGGTATAGAGCGCCAGTAGGCCGAGGAGGTTAATACAAAGCGACGGGTCGTGCTAAATCAGGGGCAGCGCCCCGTCGCTCCCAGGCCCAGAGAGAAGCCATTCGTGGTGTGCGAAGCCACGCAACGACACTCGTAGCGTCTTAACGGGACAGGCGTCACCTCCGGTTGCTCGCACTGGCCTCCACAGCGCAAGCGGCAACACCAGCGACTGCAGGAAGGAGGCTTAATGCGCAATAAAAGAGTCAAGAAAGGCTATCTCAGCATTCAAGGTGGGACGCGTGTTCATAAACGTATGCCGGACGTTCACTAGGTAGTGCATACGCACCAACACGGGCACAGAAAGATATGATGCTACAGGGGCTGAACAAAAATATGCGAACGCCGCGAGAAATGGTTGGACGAACATAAATGCAGATGCTATACGAGCCGGGATGTGGCGCTGTTGTAGCTGACCACGAACGGCACGTGTGCAGTGGCACGTTTCAGATATCGCGCTCACAACAGTGGCCAAGCTGTTGGTGCTCTTATAGTGGGTTCCCGCGCGACCGCTACGGTCGCAGGTTCGAATACTGCCTCGGGCATGGATGTGTGTGATGTCCTTAGGTTAGTTAGGTTTAAGTAGTTCTCAGGTCTAGGGGACTGATGACCTCAGATGTTAAGTCCCATAGCGCACAGAGCTATTCTCAAAAAAAAAAAGAGCACTATGGGACTTAACTTCTGAGGTCATCAGTCCCCTAGAACTTGTTGTTGTTGTTGTTGTTGTTGTTGTGGTCTTCAATCCTGAGACTAGTTTGATGCAGCTCTCCATGCTACTCTATCCTGCGCAAGCTACTCCATCTCCCAGTACCTACTGCAACCTACATCCTTCTGAATCTGCTTAGTGTATTCATCTCTTGGTCTCCCTCCACGATTTTTACCCTCCACGCTGCCCTCCAATGCTAAATTTGTGATTCCTTGATGCCTCAGAACGTGTCCTACCAACCGATCCCTTCTTCTAGTCAAGTTGTGCCACAAACCTCTCTTCTCCCCAATCCTATTCAATACCTCTTCATTAGTTATGTGATCTACCCATCTAATCTTCAGCATTCTTCTGTAGCACCACATTTCGAAAGCTTCTATTCTCTTCTTGTCCAAACTATTTATCGTCCACGTTTCACTTCCATACATGGCTACACTCCATACAAATACTTTCAGAAACGACTTCCTGACACTTAAATCTATACTCGATGTTAACAAATTTCTCTTCTTCAGAAACGCTTTCCTTGCCATTGCCAGTCTACATTTTATATCCTCTCTACTTCGACCATCATCAGTTATTTTGCTCCCCAAATAGCAAAACTCATTTACTACTTTAAATGTCTCATTTCCTAATCTAATTCCCTCAGCATCACCAGACTTAATTCGACTACATTCCATTATCCTCGTTTTGCTTTTGTTGATGTTCATCTTATATCCTCCCTTCAAGACACTATCCATTCAGTTCAACTGCTCTTACAAGTCCTTTGCTCTCTCTGACAGAATTACAATGTCATCGGCGAACCTCAAAGTTTTTATTTCTTCTCCGTGGATTTTAATTCCTACTCCGAATCTGTATGTTTCCTGCTTGCTCAATATACAGATTGAATAACAACGGGGAGAGGCTACAACCCTCTATCACTCCCTTCCCAAACATCCATGCCCGAGGCTGGACTCAAACCTTCGACCGTAGCGGTCGCGCGGTTCCAGACTGTAGCGCCTAGAACCTCTGGGCCACCCCGGCCGGCGCTGTTCTCACACAGTTCAATAACATCCATAAATCCTTCGATAATTTATCTGCAGAGTAAGCGGCGATTTTGTTTTTGTAAACCACACTACTGCTTACGCGCGCTGCTGTGGAGTCGCCATTTTTACTTAGTGCGATCACGCTGCTCTCTGCCGACGCGGGAATATAAATTGTTTGAGGTGCTCTAGCATATTGTGCAATTTTGTTATCTTATTTACTGTAATGTGAGGGGTTATTTACAGTAATGTGAGCTGTTTGAATGCGACACACTGTGCAACTTTGAGCAAAAGTTGGTCTTAATAAGCAGAATTAAAAAGTTGCGCAGTTTGGGAAATGTATAATGTGTAGACGTCACGTCATACAACATTCTAGGAGTAACTCTGTGTAGAAATATGACGTAAAATTACCGCGTAGAGTGAGGTGCTGATAAAAACATTGTACAACTATGATACCTACATTGGGACGTTCTTGAAAGTGAAGTCTGTCTAGAAAACAGACTGCAAACAATACGCTTGCCGCGCGGGATTAGCCGAGCGGTCTCAGGCGGTGCAGTCATGGACTGTGCGGCTGGTCCCGGCGGAGGTTCGAGTCCTCCCTCGGGCATGGGTGTGTGTGTGTGTGTGTGTGTGTGTGTGTGTGTGTGTGTGTGTGTGTGTTTGTCCTTAGGATAATTTAGGTTAAGTAGTGTGTAAGCTTAAGGACTGATGACCTTAGCAATTAAGTCCCATAAGATTTCACACACATTTGAACATTTGAAAACAATTCGCTTGAATACTGTGGAAGTATATGGAATATATTTAAGATCGTATCAACATAAGGTATCGAGGGTTTACAAAAACAAGGCGTAGCGATAGCTCACAGACTTTCTAGCTCACGAGAGAGTACAACAGAAATGTTCAAAATAGTTAACTGGCAGACTCCCTATGAAAGAAGTCATGCATCTCCCAAGAATTTCCTTACAAACTTTACTCAATTTTCCATAGGTGCTTGCCAGAACGTGACAGCAATATAAAACAGGAAACCCTTCCTGATGTTCTGAACAATTATATTTATACGTGTATGTTATTCTATCCATGTTGGATATTTTTGAATCTTATACATAAAAAATGCAAGCATTTCGGGGTATTTTTATCTATGAAACAACTACTAAAGTGGCATTCAATCCTCAAATATTCTTGCACAGTGTGGAGCAGGGGACATGCTGTTAATCAAAACATCTATCTAACGAAAATGTTATCCACCTGAAGATGGCCATGGTATCTCTGTTAGGGCACTAAAATAAAGCATTTAAAAAGTATTTGTGGCTCCTTGTGTCATTCACCAATTATATTTATACGGTCACGAACCGGCTTTGGGCTCCTTCGGCCATCGCCGTGCAACAACTGAACGTCTCAAACACAGATAAAATCACATGCAACTTGCACAGATGTTATTTATACAGAAGATACCATGGAAGTATACCTCCATGGAAGATACAATAGACAGAAGAATGATGACATGTAGAAAAGCAAAAATTTTATCCCGCTCGAAATACTGGTAACCGACAAATAAAAAAAGAAAAAATTAACCAAATTCAATTTCATTTTTTCGTTTTAAATTAAATTTTAGTTACAAATACTAGATTAAAATTATATATGCAACTTTATAATCGGTTGTCAAATGTATGTTCACATAAAACATTTATGTACATTTAGTTAATGTAACTATTTCTGCGTGTCGTAAGAAAATGTAATACTTTCCTATTTAAACACTCTACGCATTATAATTTTTGTATCCTTTCTATCTTCTGGATAAACAATATCTGTGCAAAGCGCAGTTCACTTTATCTGTGTTAGAGACATTCAGTTGTCACAAGGCGATGGTCCAAGAAGCCGAAAGTCGGTTCGTGACCAATAGAATTTCGCAGGATAATAGGAAGTGTTTCCTGTTTGATATTGCTTATGAAATTTCAATAACTGTGTTTCTCCAATTTCCGACTGCTCTAACCCGTAGAGATTGTGTAGTTAAAATCACAAGAATAATAATAATTGTCACAGAGCGTACAAGAAGTCATTCATCCATGCTTTATCTGTGAATTAAATGGGAAAAACCCTAATATACAGCACAAAAAAGCACGCTCAACCACGCACTTCGCACTGGCCCGTAGGGTGTAGACGCACATGTAGACACTGTCGAGAGAGCGTGACAAACAGAATGCGAAAAAACAGTTCTGAGAATAAGAAAACGGCCTTTCTGTTTCAGCTGAATAGCTGATTCAAATAGACGGTTCCAAGGCTGTTGCCTCTAATCGTGCGGAACACGAAAGGTTTGTTTTCGTCGTTTCTCTCTATCGATTGCAGATTCCGTCAATTTCTGAAATGTCTCCCTGAAACGACTCATACGCTTCGTCGCCTTTTACGATGCTGCCCATTGCAGAGCGGTGTACGTGAAAATTCTCTTAGCGACAGTTCTCTTTGGTAGCTGTTCCCCGTCCCATTCCTTGGTCTCAACATCACAGAAACGTAGGCAAAAGGCAAAGCCCCATACCTCTGGATAACTTTATCCATATTGTCATGGACAGGCGTATAGGACGAGTCTGCGAGTAAACTATGAGGATAGGATTCCCGTACAAACTCCCAACCTTTGCTCAGTCTGATCTCGCCACTTTCGTGAATGATGATGAAATGATGAGGACAACACAAACACCCAGTCATCTCGAGGCAGGTGAAAATCCCTGACCCCGGGCCGGTCGGGGTGGCCGAGCGGTTCTAAGCGCTACAGTCTGGAACCGCGATGCTGCTACGGTCGCAGGTTCGAATCCTACCTCGGGCATGGATGTCTGTGATGTCCTTAGGTTAGTTAGGTTTAAGTAGTTCTAAGTTCTAGGGGATTGATGACCTCAGAAGTTAAGTCCTATAGTGCTCAGAGCCATTTGAACCATTTGAACCCTGACCCCGCCGGGAATGAGGATAGGAATGCTACAAGAATGAAAGATATTTCTGTTTAAATAGAGAGAAATATCGTCTTTCGTATCAAATGACAACGTACAATACTATTTTCCTCGTGCTTTTTGTTCGGGCATTAATATCCACGCTGCTCTGTGTATGCAAGCGGGAACCGCAACTCCATTTATCCTCACTTTTCATGTGTGAGGTTTACTTGCAAACCAGCAGACTTGCTCGCCCCGTTAAGTTGTTATAACATTTCATGTAGTTCGCCTCGGCATTCTGTAATCAGTAAAATCTGATATGTAAATCTCACCTGGCTTTTGTTAACTGAAAAAATTGTTCTCTTCCCCATCCAATCTAGGGACTTGAATTCGCGCTAGAGATTTGGTATGAATCTGTGTAAGACTGGAATTCCTTGTTTGACTACTCTTTTAATACTAGATTTTTCGGGCTACTTTTCTTCCAGTGCAAACTGGATTACGCTATTGTTATACGGTATCAGAGTGATTTAGCTTCTGTACATATAACCCATAGGTAATCTGTCAAATGGCTCTGAGCACTATGCGACTTAACTTCTGAGGTCATCAGTCGCCTAGAACTTAGAACTAATTAAACCTAACTAACCTAAGGACATCACACACATCCATGCCCGAGGCAGGATTCGAACCTGCGACCGTAGCGGTCGCTCGGCTCCAGACTGTAGCGCCTAGAACCGCAAGGCCAGTCCGGCCGGCGGTAATCTGTCGAAGTCACTCAGTTATGCATGTTGATTCATTCTAGGAGAAACTCAAGTGTACTGTTATAGTCATTTTACTAAGATATGAAGTTCCTCTTTTCGTTCTTCCGTGTTTGCGATTTAAAAACTGGGTTGTTTTGGAAATCAACCTTATGCAAACACAAACTAGTTTATTTTTATATTTCCCCACACATCTTTCGACACCAATGTGTCATCTTCTGTGGATTAAAGTTTTTATTTCTGTAAAGTACAATGTCAAAAAATGGCTCTGAGCACTATGGGACTCAACTGCTGAGGTCATTAGTCCCCTAGAACTTAGAACTAGTTAAACCTAACTAACCTAAGGACATCACAAACATCCATGCCCGAGGCAGGATTCGAACCTGCGACTGCAGCGCCTTTAACCGCACGGCCACTTCGGCCGGCAAAGTACAATGTCACATTTGTAATAATATAACTACTGTAGGCCTAAGAAATACAATATTTGCAATTTGCTTCGTTTTGTTTGGACACTCACCTTAAAATGACATCGCTAATTGAACTGTTATTTCTCTTCTGTAGGTCCTTACAAAAGTTTCTACAACCTTTCGTTGTCCTACGACACTCGTTTTTCATGGGGTCCCTCTCAAGCAGCGAAAGTGTAATTATATCCACACTGTGTGATAGGTCGTGTTTACAGTGTTCTTGGAATCTGATACATTATGTAATTATCAGCAAGCCGCTGCGGTCGAGCGTTCTTAGGCGCTTCAGTCCGGAAACGCGCTGCTGCTACGGTCGCAAGTTCGAATCCTGCCTCGGGCATGGATGTGTGTGATGTCCTTAGGTTGGTTAGGTTTAAGTAGTTCTAAGTCTAGGAGACTGATGACAGACGTTTAGTCCCATACTGCTTAGGGCCATTTGAACCATATAATTAATAATACCGGTACGTTTCAGTATTGGGGTTCTGATATTATTATTATTATTGAAGTTGTTGTTTATATGAATGTGTGGTGTCTGTTTTTTCGGACACGCTGGAAGATGTTGTTGATGTTGTTGTTGTTGTCGTCGCTGTTGTTGATGATGAAGATATTAAACAATATGTTATGAATAACGTTACTTGAGGAAAATATATGTATATTTATTGGCTAAAAGGGTAAAAAATTATTTAAAAAGAAAGAAGAAGAAATATAACATTAGGAACCACTGTAAACCTGGATCAACATAAGAAGGTTGGGAGACGACCTTCGCCTTATGAAGTTATATTCGTATTACTACTGAAAAAGCTGAACATCAATTGTCAGACGGCCTATATACTTACCACAACATTTTTCGGGACTATATTATCCAATTATCGAGTGCTATAACAAAAGACAATATGAATCGGATGCCGCAGTACTGATTACACATACTGAAAACCGTATAAATCTCTTTATTGCCTTGTGGTACAACATAACCAAGAAGCCAGCAGCACACCTACACTGTCAAACGTAACTCTCTTCCTTGAACATTTCGTAGTGCCGCATATTACCCGCACAAAGCTCAGCTGTAAAATGAAGGAAGTTGCACCTACCAAAGAAACTACTATCTAGTTACGTACACCACATGCCCCCAACGATGCTACAGTCTACGGTTAAATTTTTGAACATTATCTGTCAAGTCCTTGCAAGTGCTTAACTCCAACAGTGCACCGACGTAGCAATGTCTGCATCCCGTAGAACGGTCAACAGGAAACATTAAAACTTAATGACCCTAAGGAGAATAAGTTGTTGTCCGTTTCTCAAGGAGGACGACGCTAAACTCGGCACAAAAAGGTCCCGAGGACACTTACGTCTTGTCGTTTGCCGCGTTGACGCGCTGCTCTCTTAAACGGCACAAAATCTCGTCTCCCCTAAATTTGATCACAACCAACCTTTTCCTTTAGTCTGCAATAGTTTCATGCTGTCTATGATGCTACCCAACGAACTCTCCTCATTCCTCAGGCACTTAGCCACCGCCGATGACCCGTTCTCTTTATTATTACGCTCTTTAAATCTTATTTTAAAGTTTCCTCCCGTTTGGACCACATAACTCATTTCTTATTGCTGACACTTTATTTCACGAACTCCCGCTTTCCCCATGCCGTTTCCTTGTGTACCAGTGTTACAGTTTACCCTATGATCCTGGTTTTCGTCCGTCCTGAATACAATTTTCATCCCGTTCTTACTGAATAACCTCGTCAATTTATGTGAGATAATTCCCTTACATGGCATGACATGACTGTATTTCTGCGGATTTCTCTTGTTTTGTTCGTCTCTTCCAAAGAAGAGCGGCGCGTTTCGTCACAGGGTTATTTGGTAACCGTGATAGCGTTACGGAGATGTTTAATAAACTCAAGTGGCAGACTCTGCAAGAGAGGCGCTCTGCATCGCGGTGTAGCTTGCTCGCCAGGTTTCGAGAGGCTGCGTTTCTGGATGAGGTATCGAATATATTGCTTCCCCCTACTTATACCTCCCGAGGAGATCACGAATGTAAAATTAGTGAGATTAGAGCGCGCACGGAGGCTTTCAGACAGTCGTTCTTCCCGCGAACCATACGCGACTGGAACAGGAAAGGGAGGTAATGACAGTGGAACGTAAAGTGCCCTCCGCCACACACCGTTGGGTGGCTTGCGGAGTATCGATGTAGATGTAGATGTAATTGCTGCATTAAACCTATCAATTAACCCCGCGTCAAAACCATTTTCTATCACTGTTTACCTGAGCGTTTTCAGTTCTTTAAGCTTGTTCATAGGATTTGGCTGCTATTATGTCTGCATTCTTTCATATGGCCTCGATCGGGGGCAGAGCATGTTACTGTTCATTTCTTTCTGCTTGTTCATAGGATTTGGGTGCTATTATGTCTGCATTCTTTCATATGGTCTCGATTGGGGGCAGACCATGATACTGGTGCACCTATTCTACTCAACAAAATCATGAGTTCTAGATAACACTCTCGGAAAGGCATCGGTTTGCTGCGCCCCCACGTATTACACTTTATGTACTACTTGGTACTGCATGAACGGCAATCATAATACTCCGGACACGAGGCCAGTAGCCGCCACTTAATGAAAGACCATTAGCTTCAAGTCGTTAGGCAGCAGAAGGGCAGGACACTCGCTTCGCAGTCATGCGGTCAAATGGCAAGGCGGTCGCAATTAGAACAGCGGTAGGCCTCCCGGATATAAATTTCTCAACGCCCCTCCAGGACTCCTCGCTCAGTCACAAGTGTCGAATTGCTCAATACTTGACGCGGCTATTTACAGCTGCTGCGTTGCGGGCAGTGAAGGTTGAAGACTCCTTGCGCACGCCATTCAGAAGCACTGCGAATCAAAATCCGCTTTATTTAGACGCAGACATTTACGTTTTCCAGGTCGATAGAAACGCTTTGTTGGAGGAGTATTTGTTAAATTCGGGATTCAATTCTGAGAGGAGTTATCAGAGCTTCAATTGCGATGTATGATCTCGTCATAGTCAGTGAGAAGAGCGCAAGCATTAAGGCGACTTTCTGAAAGAAGTTTACGATTAACACTCAGTCGACAGTGTGGTTTTTAGAGACGCATCTGATGTTTGTATTGGAGGGAAGTGGTAGACGGTTTTCTTCACAAAGTTATCGTCCCTGAATTTGCCTTAAAACATTATGGAAACCACGGGAAAGGTTAACTATGGATGGATAGGCGGCGGAATCTGGAGCAGCACCACCCTGGTGGTAGCGTGGTTTGTGAAAGAAGTACCCAACCGCTCGAGCAGGGATATTTTCTTTGTCGGTAGTCGGAAAAATATCGGTCATCAACATGTTATGCTCTTTGAATTCCGCCTTCATTTGTAACAGCCACTGTCTTGTGGTGACAAACTGTTCCTATTTACACTCAGTTCTTAGTTGTGGGATTCTTTTTTGGGGATCTTAAGCACAAAACTCCACATAATTTTCGTTCTGCAGAAAAGGGCCGCAAGAGTAATATTTAGAAGCAGCCGCAGACTCATTGTAAGGAAACATTTAAAAATCTGAATATTCTCACTGCACCAGCTGAGTACATCCAGCAATTTCCTGTGCATGTCGGGGAAAACATAACTTAGTAATTTTTTTCTAAGTATACTACCAGACAAAAAAATGTAAAGCACCCAGAAGGCATTTTCATATATAACGTCATACTAAAAAAATGGTTCAAATGGCTCTGAGCACTATGGGACTTAACTGCTAAGGTCATCAGTCCCCTAGAACTTAGAACTACTTAAACCTAACTAACCTAATGACATCACACACATCCATGCCCAAGGCAGGATTCTAACCTGCGACGGTAGCGGTCGCGCGGTTCCAGACTGTAGCGCCTAGAACCGCTCGGCCACTCCGGCCAGCACGGATGGTAGGAAGTGGACGCATTTTGAGGGTCGCTCTAGGAACTGCTGTCGTCACTAATACATATGAATATTGTAACCAGTATTGGAAGTGTATCAGAATTTGGAAATAAACCATATGATGGAAAATGACACCATGGCCAAAACTTTTTATTTAAAGACAGGAGTCAAACCTCTTACCACAACCTATTTTTATAAACTTGCTCACGAAACAGCAACAGCAGCCTGGAAGACACCGGCCAGAACTTCAACAACGTCGAAAAGTTAAGTACAAATTAATTCTGCTAGGCCTTCTTCACTTTGTCCCAATTTAAATAATTTAGGACAGAAGATGATTACTGAAATCTGGTCACACCGAAAAAGGTATTAGGACTTCAAATGGTTCAAATGGCTCTGAGCACTATGGGACTTAACATCTATGGTCATCAGTCCCTTAGAACTTAAACCTAACTAACCTAAGGACATCACGCAACACCCAGCCGTCACGAGGCAGAGAAAATCCCTGACCCCGCCGGGAATCGAACCCGGGAACCCGGCCGTGGGAAGCGAGAGGTATTAGGACTGGTGGATGAACTGACGTTAGAAAGGGAAGGCATATTCGTTGTCAAGGTCTGACGACTACAATGGAGGATCGCCGTATTGTGCAACCCCTTCAGATCTGTGCCTGGCATCCAGCAACAGGTAATAGACTCCCTGCAATATTGTGTATCACGTTGCACCATAGATCGGAGACCAGCAGCATACGGACTAACGTATTACGGTTCCATGCGTAGGCTGCCGGTAACGCCACAACACGAACATCTGCGTTTGGAGTGATGCTATGACCGGACTACTGGTAAATGGCGTCACACCGCATTCAGTGATAAATGACGACTCTGCACTACCTCGTGTGACCGTCGGTTGCGAGTTGGGATGCGACATGGGGAGAGGTCCATACTTCCAGGGCTCCGGAGAGGAACATTAGTGTTACTCTTGACATCAAGGTATGAGCAGACATCTGGTAAGACTTCAGGTCACCGTATAGCCGCTGAAAGGACTCTGACGGCACAGCCGTATGTCACGGGCATTCTCCGTCTTCACGTGTTACCGTTGATGTAACAATACCGAGGTACCATTTTTCAGCACGGCAATGCTCCTCTACACATGGTAAACGTCTATATGAACTGTCTGGGCGATTTGGAGGCTCTTCCGTGGCCAGCAAGATCCTCAATTCGGCGCCTCCCTCCACCAATAGAATATGTATTCGATGTTCCGTGGGTTACCTAAACCATTTCAGGCAAATGCCCAAGCAGCTTTCAGTAAAGTCATGGGTGACCACATGTCCTCCCCTCATAAAAAACCTTGTGCAGAGTGTTAAGAATATAAGTTCAAATGGTTCAAATGGCTCTGAGCATTATGGGACTTAACATCTGAGGTCATCAGTCCCATAGACTTAGAACTACTTAAATAACCTAAGCGCATCACATACATCCATGCCCGAGGATTAGAACCTGCGACCGTAGCAGCCGCATGGTTCCGGAATGAAGCGCCTAGAACCGCTCGGTCACAGTGGCCGGCAGAATATAAGTGCAGATACTTCAATTGAGGACTAAGGTCATTGTACCGAACAACATTACATCAGGGTTAAGTTCCTTTGCAGACTAATAATTGTAACTATTACAAGTAGTATATTTTTTAGTTGGTTAGTATCTCCAAGTACGCATGGCCCAAATAAGCCTTTAATGTTTATTTTTCCTTGTGCAGCAGGTCAGGTATTAGTGTGTGGATGGATCGACGCAAAACGGGTGGCCTTCACTGACAGGTGTGGTCCACTTCAAGCAGCAGCTACAACCGTGCGTAAAACATCAGGTAGTCAACACTGTGATGTATTTTCCGAAACAGTGTTCGATGCAGAGAAAAAACAATCAACGTGCTGAAGTGGATACACATTAAGACACCAGTAACCACAATATCTGTACCCATACCCCTAACACGATGGATATTCTTTATTTTCTATGTGTATCTACTCGTATAATTCGATCTTTCTATTTTAGTCGAGGAATGTTACATAATAGCGGGCGTACCCGTTGTTGAATACATAAATAAATGGCTTTACGTACGGGGGAAGATCGTTAAGTAACGCACAACAATTTCATTACCAAGAAGTTTAATAGGTAACAAAAAATCACAAATGAACTTAAATCTTTTACCTACATTTCTACATAGGTAAGCCATTTCTCCCATCGTGGTACCAGTTTCAAAGTGCCCTGGTCGTAGAAGTCCTTTTGGTTGGAGTACTGGCGACTCCGGACTGCTGATTTCACTTTCACATCAAAGCATGGCCGGCCAGGAATTTCTACTTGGGACCAGACAGATTAAAGTCCGTCCGTACAAGGTCCGGACTGTACGGCTGATGCTAGAGCAACTCCCACTCAGATTTGGTGGTTTTCAACGAATAGCAGCAGCAACATGGGGGCGAGCATTGTCATGAAAAAGTTTGACACGGTCCGCATTAACGTGTGTTGTGGCGTTTATCAACACGTCGCTCTTAACGGAACAAAATCGACAGACGTAAAGGTGATATCCGGAAGACCACAGGGAACTGTGATAGGACCGTTGCTGTTTACAACAAAAACAGTTTTGCATCAGCTCGATTCCGGGAGATCCGGAACCTGTACAGAAAATTGGAATAGAGATCAAAATAAATCTCATTTCCGCCCTTTTTATTGCTCATGAAAACCATACATTGTAGGCTGCACCACCATACAGCGAGACCTTCAGAGGTGGTGGTCGAAATTGCTGTACACGCCGGTACCTCTAATACCCAGTAGCACGTCCTCTTGCATTGATGCATGCCTGTATTCGTCGTGGCGTGCTATCCACAAGTTCATCAAGGCACTGTTGGTCTAGATTGTCCCACTCCTCAACGGCGATTCGGCGTAGATCCCTCAGAGTGGTTGATGGGTCACGTCGTCCATAAACAGCCCTTTTAAATCTATCCCAGGCATGATCGATAGGGCTCATGCAGTCGAGCGATGTCATTGTCCGGAAGGAGGTCATTCATAAGATGTGTACGATGGGGGCGCGAATTCTCGTCCATGAAGACGAATGCTGCCGATATCGTAGCACAATCTGTCGGAGGATGACATTCACGTATCGTACAGCCGTTACGGCGCCTTCCATGACCACCAGCGGCGTACGTCGACCCCACATAACGTCACCCCAAAACAGCGGGGAACCTCCACCTTGCTGCACTCGCTGGACAGTGTGTCTAAAGCGTTAAGCCTGACCGGGTTGCCTCCAAACACGTCTCCGACGATTGTCTGGTGGAAGGCATATGCGACATTCATCGGTGAAGAGAACGTGATGCCAATCCTAAGCAGTCCATTCGGCATGTTGTTGGGCCCATCTGTACCGCGCTGCATGACGTCGTGGTTGCAAAGATGGACCTCGCCATGGACTTCTAGGGTGAAGCTGCGCATCATGCAGCCTACTGCGCACAGTTTGAGTCGTAACACGACGTCCTGTGGCTGCACGAAAAGCATTATTGAACATGATGGCGTTGCTGTCAGGGTTCCTCCGAGCCATAATCCGTAGGTAGCGGTCAGCCACTGCAGTAGTAGCCCTTGGGCGGCCTGAGCGAGGCATGTCATCGACAGTTCCTATCTCTCTGTATCTCCTCCACGTCCGAATAACATCGCTTTGGTTCACTCCGAGACGCCTGGACTCTTCCCATGTTGAGAACCCTTTCCTGGCACAAAGTTACAATGCGGACGCGATCGAACCGCGGAATTGACCTTCTAAGCATGGTTGAACTACAGACAACACGAGCCGTGTACCTCCTTCCTGGTGGAATGGCTGGAATGATCGACTGTCGGACCCCTCCGTTTAATAGGCGCTGCTCATGCATGGTTGTTTACGTCTTTGAGCGGGTTTAGTGAAATCTCTGAACAGTCAAAGGGACTGTGTCTGTGATGCAATATCCACGGTCAACGTCTGTCTTCAAGAGTAGTGGGAACAGGGGTGATGCAAAACGTTTTTTTGATGTGTGTGTCTAAATGATCTAGTAGAACGCGTCGGATGCTCTTTAAAATATTCACGGATGGTGCAGTTGTCCATACCCAAGCAGCAACGCCAGAAGACAATAAGAATACGCATAGTGACCAGCAGAGAAGTGATGAATTGTGCAGGCTCTCGCAGTTGATCCTGAACGTAAATAGATGTAACATACTGCGCATACGTAGGAAAAGAAATATACTGCTGTTCAGCCACACTATTGATGACAAACAGCTGGAGACAACGTCTGCTGTATAGTATCTGAGCGTAACTATCCAGAGCGACCTTAAGTGGAATGACCACATAAAACAGATAGTGGGAAAATTAGATACCAGACCCAGATTCATCGAAAGAATCATAAGGAAATGTAACTCAACCACGAAAGAAGCGGCTTATAAGACGCTTGTTCGCCCGAATCTTATGTATTGTTGATCTATCTGGGATCCCTATAAGGTAGGACTGATAGAGGAGACAGAGAAGACCCACCAAAGAGCGGCGCTTTTTGTGACGGGATCGTTTAGCTCGCGAGAAAGCGTTACGGTGATGCTAAACAAACTCCGCTGGCAGACGTAACAAGAGAGGCGTTGTGCATCGCGGAGAGATTTACTTTTGAAATTTTGGGACAGCACTTTTCGGGAGTAGTCTGACAACATATTGTTTCCTCCCACATACACCTCCCGTATTGACCACGAGGATAAAATGCTAGAAATTAGAGCCAATACAGAGGCTTACCAACTATCATTCTTGCCACGCACCATTCGCGAGTGGAAGAGAGGAGGGGTGAGATAGTGGTACCGAAAGTACCCTCCACCACACACCAATAGGTGGCTTACGAAGTATGACGTAGATACCACGAAGGAAATGACGCAACTTAAAGAAAGTTTTAATGTAGGCTGCAGCATTCACAGTGGTTCTCTGTTCCGTAGACTCCACCAGTAACACACCATGCGTATCACAGAACACTGTCACAAGCACTTCCTATCAGACTGAGTCACTCTGAATTTTTTTCGCACTGAGGAACCATAGAGACCTCCTCGGTTTTGGGCGCATAGTGAGCCATATCTTGTGCGGCGTGACGCTTAAATCGATCCAATCTTGCCATCAAACTGTGACTGTCTGTTTCTTAGGCACCCAGCGAACACTAACTTCGCTAAATTTCAGCGATCATCGAAAATATCGTACACCTCGCCATAGGAAATGTTGAACTACTGTGATAAGGTTCGCGGTTGCACACGCTGGTCGTTCAAAATGCTGCCTCAGTGGCTCCGACATTCTCCAGGGTTGCAACTGTTAGTGGCCGCCCGGAGCGTGACGAATGGTTCAAATGATTCAAATGGCTCTGAGCACTATGGGACTTAACATCTGAGGTCATCAGTCCCCTAGAACTTAGAACTAGTTAAACCTAACTAACCTAAGGACATCACACACATCCACGCCCGAGGCAGGATTCGAACCTGCGACCGTAGCAGCAGCCCGGTTCCGGACTGAAGCGCCTAGAACCGCTCGGCCTGCGCGGCCAGCTCGTGACGAATCACTGAGGTTCATACGGCCCTCTTGGAAGAATGCACAACATTTGGAGATATTGCTACTGTGTACCCGTACACACCTCGCATGTGCCTGTCAATTTCATTTAGTTTATGCCCTTTGGCCTACAAATATCGCATCCCCCTCAGATTTAGTTATAAGTTGGCACAGTGAATAGGCCTTGAAAAACTGAACACAGATCAATCGAGAAAGCAGGAAGAAGTTGTGTGGAACTCTGAAAAATTAAGCAAAATATACAAACTGAGTAATCCATGCGAATGATAGGCAACATCTGGGATAGGCACTGCTCATGAGCGCCGTGTTCCCGTGGTAAGCGTGAGCAGCTGCGGAGCGAGAGGTTCTTGGTTCAAGTCTTCTTTCGAGCGAAAATTTTAATTTTTTTTTTTTCATACAATTATCAAAGTTCAGGCACTCACACATAATCAACTTCGCTCTCCAAAATTCTAGGACATGTTCAGATTTGCTTGGACATATGCAGGATTTGACGGTCTACACACGGAAAAATTTGAAAACGTTAAAAAGATATGTTTTGACAGAGCACAAGGAAAAGTGAGCGACTGTGAAACTGTTGTATTCATTTGTTGCAGTTTATGTGACAAACTCTTATGTTTTCATCACTTTTTTGGGAGTAATTATCACATCTACAAGAAAACCTAAATCGGGCAACGTAGAAGAATGTTTTTACCCATTCGTCAAGTGTACAAGTTACGTGGGTGTCGTATAGAATATATCAGACGTATTTTCCTGTGGAGGAATCGGTTGACCTATGACCTTGCGATCAAATGTTTTCGGTTCTCATTGAAGAGTCAAGTCCTTTCGTCTACTAATCGCACGGTTTTGCGGTGCGGTCGAAAAACACAGACACTAAACTTATTACAGTGAACAGAGACGTCAATGAACGAATGGACAGATCATAACTTTGCGAAAATAAAGAAAAATTTTTCGCTCGAGGGAGACTTGAACCAAGGATCTCTCGTTCCGCAGTTGCTCACGCTAACCACGGGACCACAGCGCTCCTGCAACCAGTTTATGCTTGATGTTCGCTATCTTCGCATGGACTACTCAGTTTGTATATTTTTCTTATTTTTTTATAGTTCCACACAACTTCTTCCTGTTTTCTCGATTGATCTGTGTTCAGTTTTTCAAGGTCTATCCACTGTGCCAACTTATAACGAAATCGCACGATGGGGAGGTTCCCTTGTTAGCTGCTCTTTACCTGTTGACGACATAAACACGCGCGCCATGTTTGTTTCGTAGTTCTGACTTCTCTAGCTAGAGCTGCACATGAAAAAAAAAAAAAAAAAAACTGCTCTGTAGCACAAACGTCAGACTGTATCCTCCTGAAACTTCGACTTTCCAGTTGCAATACTAGGGGAGCAAAAAATTATTGTGCGTTACTTCTCTGATCTTACGTCGGATGTTATAAGGTGGTTCGAGACATATGTCTCTGGCTAATGTCTCGTCTAGTTCAGCGGGAGACATCCTATAGGCAAAAAATGCGTAGATATTTGGGTTTCGGAAACTGTTGAACTGTTTGTAGTAACCGCCTTACTTCGAGTTGTTACGTCGTCTGCCGCCTGACGCGTGTGCACGCCCCTGCCAGGCAGCGCAAGGGCGACAGTGTGTTGGCAGACGCCGTACGTCTTGGCCGCCGGCACGTTGTGGCGTGTAGCCGGCACGTGCAGCCGCGGGACGGGACGGGACGGGACCCCGGCGTCGCCCACCGCCGCCCACCGCCCGCGGCCGGCTGGGTGCTATTGATTGGGCGTGACACCGGCGCGGCGCTGCGCGACTCGGGAATGGCAAACACGCCACCGCCGCCCACCGGCGGGCGGACACGTGTGCGGCTACCGACTGCCGGCTGGCAGCTACTGCGTGCTTACTGCTCACGACCCGGGGCGGCGCGCCGGGTCTCAGGGGCAAGGGGGACGGGGCTAGAGGCAGATGCCGTGGCCGAGCATACTGGGATCAAAAAGTCAGTATAAATTAAATTTCAAAACTTAATAAACCACGGAATAATGTAGATAGAGAGGTAAAAACTGACACACATGATTGGAATGTCATGGGGTTTTACTAGAACAAAAAAAAACTAAAAAAACAAAAACAAAGTCCACAAGATGTCAGGCAGAGGCGCGTGAAAGATCTCTTGCGCGCGTCGTTTGGTGATGATCGTGTGCTCAGCCGCCACTTCTGTCATTCTTGGCCTCCAGGTCCCCAGACCTCAGTCCGTGCGATTATTGGCTTTGGGATTACCTGAAGTCGCAAATGTATCGTGATCGACCGATATCTCTAGGGATGCTGAAAGACAACATCCGACGCCAATGCCTCACCATAAATCCGGACATGCTTTACAGTGCTGTTCACAACATTATTCCTCGACTACAGCTATTGTTGAGGAATGATGGTGGACATATTGAGCATTTCCTGTAAAGAACATCATCTTTGCTCTGTCTTACTTTGTTATGCTAATTATTGCTATTCTGATCAGATGTAGCGCCATCTGTCGGGCATTTTTTTTAACTTTTGTATTTTTTTTTGGTTCTAATAAAAGCCCATGTCATTCCAAGCATGTGTGTCAATTTGTACCTCTCTATCTACATTATTCTGTGATTTATTCAGTTTTCAAATTTATACTGACTTTTTGATCACCCGAACAATTTGCTCCACAGTGCTAAAGTAGTTACAGACACGTCAGGTTGTGACGTTCAAACAACTTTTGGGAATGTAGCAGGTTAACGTGCTCGACAACCATGTTTCAACATGTGAACAACCCGTCATTTTCAAGGCACTACTCTGGAAAAAGGCCTTTGAACGAGTGAAACTGAGTAAGATTGAAGCCGGTGCAATGGAAGAACTGGAGACTGAGAAGCTACAGCAAGGCAGAAAGGAACCATGCAACTAAGAAATAGCTGTTCTCTCTCGCCAACTCTATTCGAAAAACATACATTAGAAGCGAAACGCGCAGAAGGAAAGACGGTGTGAGGGAGGGAAACAAAATACTTCACGGGTTGACAGAGTATGTGACGTTGCTTCAGTGATTACAAAATCGAGTCAAATTAACGAGGACGCAGCGGCATCGGCCAGCTTACGATAAGTGCTGCCGTTTGTTGTTTTTGTACTGTGTACTGTTATGATAGCTTCTAATTATGGATAAGTTCGTAACAAGAAAGAAGAGGAAAACACATTTTGATTCGTCCACTAGCGTTATGTTGAGTTAAAAATATGTACGCGCTACTGTAATAGCCCCATCACCTATCTCCAGCAGTTTAATGTTTGCACTGGAGTCGTTGTTTGGAGACTGGTAGAAGTTTGTGATTGCAATAATTCAGTATTTCACAAGACAGCGAAGCGCTAAACATCATCACCCTCAACATTAAATTAAAATAAGTGCATAAAAATGTGCTTGGATTTGATTGAGTCGCCCGACAATCGCGCTGATCTACAAAAATGCATCTCCTCCTTCTCCCTCTCTGTCCGCCTGCTCCTCCAGTCTCTGCCCTCCACCCCTTTCCTCTCTGTGTCCATCTCCCTACCTCGTCTCTCTCTGTCCACCTGCTCCTCTTCCCTTCCTCTGGCATCTCCTCCTCTCCAATCCCTCTGTCCATTCCTCTCCATCCTTGTCCATCTCCTCCTCTTTCTGTGATAATTACAATAATTAATTTATGTTGAAATATTTCGTTTGATGCAATTCTTGTAATATAAATAAATAGAATTAATTTACCTATCTCGTCCTTCCCCCTCGCTGTCTGTCCATCTCCTCAACCTCCCTTCTCTCTCCATATTATCACACTCAATAGTAGACCGGAGGTTCAGCCACGACAGTATCTCTTTCCACACTGTAACTACTATGTGGACCAAATTTGATTGGAATCGATCCAGGGGTTTAAAATGTGGCTTTTACCCATCGATTTTATCACATATGCACACATTTGTTATGTAATTCACGCTCATTTGTGCACATATTTCACCCGTATGTCTACCGAATTTCGTCCAGAAGTTTCATTTTCACGCAGCTCAATGTTTATGCTGTCCCATTTCCTCAATTTTGCACTGTACGGATATAATTTTGCAGGTACGTCCAGTAGTGTATATAGAGAGAAGGGAGGACAGGGGTATGGACAGACAGCAAGGAGGAAGAAGGAGATAGGCACAGATAGGAGGGGGAAAGGGACAGACAATAAGGGGGAAGGAGGAGATAGACGAAGATAGTAGGAGCAGATGGACAGATAGCAAAAGGTGAGGAGGATATAGGCACAGACAAGAGCAGGAGCTGGACAGAGATATGGGAGGGGGTAATGGACAGAGAGAGGGCAGGGGCAAATGGATAAAGGGCTGAAGGAGATAGAGAAAGGAAAGAGCAGGAGATGGACAGTGACAGAGGGAAGAAGGGGCAGGCACACGGATAGAGCAGGAGGAGATACAGAGCCAGAGGAGGAGGAGAAGATGGGCAAAGCAAGGGAAGAGGAGGAGGACAGAGAGGGAAGAGACGAGGAGCTGGCGAAAAGGAAAGGGTGAAGATGGACAGGATGAGGAGGCGGAGGAGATCGGCAGAGAGAGGGGGTGGAGAAGACTGACGAAGAGAGGTAGAGGAGGAGATGGAATTAGACGGAAGAGGAGGAGATGGACATACAAGTTTGGAATAAATGAATAACAGGGCAAGTAGCAACATCCTGACAATTGTCGTCGCGGCGGCATTAATGTGTTATTTGAGCTGCTCCAGTGTTCGTAGCAGTGGCGGTGCGTAAACACGACCCTTAATGTACTCCACAGGAAAAAGTCACAAGGAGTTGCGTTAGGCGAACAGAGCCACATCATTCTCACCACTGCACACAATCCAACGATGCGGAAGTCCATCGTATAGGTAGCGTCGTACGTCGATGCTCCAGTGATAGGATGCCCTGTCTTGTTGGAAGAGGAAAGGCTCAAAATCATCAGTTGTGGAAACATATCAAGGCAACACGTACCCGTCATAGAATTCTCATGGAAGAAAAGCGGCGTTTATAGCTTCGTGTGCGACATTGCACAGAAAATACTAAACTTCGTCGAATCTCGTTCATACCCCACACCTGCATGAGGATTTTCAGTGCCTGACACTTTCATACTGTGGCGATTAACCTTTCCGGATAAACGGAAGATTGCACCATCGCTGAATATCAACTTGGAGGTGAAATGTTGGTTATCCTCAAATGCGTCCTTCATTGTGATACAAAACTGATGGCGCGGTTCATAATAGTCCGCTTGCAACTGTTGCACGACACGCAGACGGTACGGTCTGAAAAGCAATCGAAATGCAGATTGCTGCTGTAGTCCGAGTTCGTGGCTTGCGCTAGCGCTTTTTTAACTGAGTAAGAAACTTCCTCTCGCCCTCTCTACGACTACATCCAGTATACATGATCTACTTTCCTGCTTTGTCGACATTTTGACAAGACACTGCAAAATGAAATGAGCTTTTGGCATCGTTGGCCGGGAGGCCCCATCCGGGGAAGTTCGGCCGCCAAGTGCAAGTCTTATTTCAGTCGACGACACACTGGGAGACTTGCGCGTCGTTGACGAGGATGAAATGGTGATGGGGACAACACTACACCCAATCCTCGAGCGGAGAAAATCTCCGACCCGGCCGGGAATCGAAACCGGGACCGCTTGCAGGGGAAACGAGCACGTTGCCACGCGGCTAAGCAGGTGTGCAAAACATTGCACTTGAACCGCTAAGTAGTAGTACAATGCAAACTCCGTGAGTTTACGGTTCTATTCATGCATCACTCTTATTTGTACTTGCAATACTTCGAAAAATATATAACTATTAAAATGAATGAATCTTGTATAATGGCCCTGCATATTCCAAAATCCTACAACAGTTCAATGTTAATTACTTCTGCTTACTTTCTCGTGTATTTTGTGAGTTGTGCAACATCTACGAATGAGTTCAGAATCAATCACAGAGCAGGTCCAGTAAACCGAAAGCTCATATTGTATCCACGAAACGACAGCGTTGGGCTGTGTCAAATGTCTTCCGCGAAACATGGAATTTTGGATCAGTGGGTTTGAAGTGTGACACGGAAGCACTCAGCCAGTGGACACCGGAGTGCAAAATTCATGACAGAGAAAGCGCAAACGCCCGAATGCGCGCTATCGTCTCTCGGAAGATTCGCAACGGGACGTCAATTAGGACTGGAGTGACCACCAAATGTGATTACACGCGGTCGGCGCTAAGAGCCCGGGCTGCGAGCTGAGCTGGAATTAGCGACCAGAGCAGAGGCACCCGCGTTTCCGGGAAGGTGCACCACCACCTACACAGTCTCTCAGTGGAGCCCGCCTCCAGGAAGCAAGCATTCAGCCGCTTCCAGGATCTGCCACAAAACGCGCAGGTGTGCGACAGCTAAGTGCTAAGAATATCTCGCGACGCATAAACCCAGCCTTGTCCATACGAGCATTAATTCTACACAATAGCGCCCTTGATGGCGGAATACATCATCGTAGTCACACAAAAGGCCTGAGAGCGCACATGTGCACACAGTTCTTCGGATGGCTGCGGCGTGGCAGGGGAAAGTCACTGAGGTACTGAGATGAACTAACTGGGAACCAATGGCGCTTGGCGTGGAGTAGTGAAACAGAAGAACGCAGTCTCCATGACCGCCGACGCGTGAGTGCGGGTGTGGAGCGCGGAGATAGCTCCTCGTGGGGGGGATATTAGACGGCCGCGCGCCCTCAGGAACTTAGTCCGTTAGCGCACCTGACGATGGCGACACGTTTGATCGCCGAAACACTGTGCACGCTGGACGCTATGAACTGGCAGTATACCCGTGGACTCTTCGATCAACAAATACGCCGGGAGAAACTGGAGAATGACATCATGTACCTTTACGGGAAGGATTCTCATCAAACAAAACGGTTTGGCGACGGGGGCGGACAGAAAATTTACGTCAACGCCATCACAGACGCCGACGCTAGCATCTCCGCGACCGCCGACTCGCGGCCACGGGCGCGAAACGCGGACGGAATGGCTTTCGGGGGCATGGAATATTTGTCAGCCGCGCGCCCTCAGGAACTCAGTTCGTCAGTACCTGACGATGGCGACATGTTTGATAGCCGAAATATTGTGCCCGTTGGACAGTACGAACCGGCTGTACACCAGTGGACAGCACGATCACGCAGATACTGGTAGTAGCCCACCGGGGTGAAGATCGGTTTGGGTTCTGAAGAAAGACAGGAATGGATGAGGCAATACTGAGCCTAAAACTTATCTGGAAAGACAGACTGAAGAACTAGGTTGCCAGGGGCTATAGGTTCTGTGGAGATATATTTGTTTCACAATTTCTATTGCTAAGGTGGTTGATGATAT
The DNA here is from genome assembly GCF_021461385.2 of Schistocerca piceifrons. Taxonomy (NCBI): domain Eukaryota; kingdom Metazoa; phylum Arthropoda; class Insecta; order Orthoptera; family Acrididae; genus Schistocerca; species Schistocerca piceifrons. Next base: position 1,152,304,748 of record NC_060138.1, read on the forward strand.
TGTAAGACGTCGTGGTCTCCTAGCCTTCATTGCTTACATATTGCGCCCTCACAATCATATTCCGCACTTCAAGACATTTCATTCAAACCCAAACTCGATAAGATAAAGTCAATGTTGTATGAATTCATGTAAACAATATGAAAATAACCAGTAAATCGCAAGTGCGCACCGAGATTGAAGTACTCGAGGCTGGCGTACACACACACACACACACACACACATTCAAGACACGACAGTCACAAAAGCTTTTAGTTCGAGAGAGGCAAACCGCACGCCAAGAGGACGGTTCCTTCAGAGGAAGAGTCAACCTATTTACCTCGGCCGGCGACCGCCCGTACTGCAGACAGCGTTTGCCCGAGTGAAAGGGAGAACGACCCTGTGTTCGGCCAAAAGCAAATTCCGCTACATTGTGTAGGAGCATCCAGCCTACGGATTCTTTACAAACATAGCACGCAGTTTCAGAGGTTTTCACAGGGAGACAGCAAAGGCCAAACGCCGATGCTACAGATTTCCGGATTGGTCGCCTCAAAAGAAACGTCATTGGTTCAAATGGCTCTGAGCATTATGGGACTCAACTGCTGTGGTCATCAGTCCCCTAGAACTTAGAACTACTTAAACTTAACTAACCTAAGGACATCACACACATCCATGCCCGAGGCAGGATTCGAACCTGCGACCGTAGCAGTCGCACGGTACCAGACTGCGCGCCTAGAACTGCGAGACCAACGCGGCCGGCAGAAACGTCATTCTCCCGTTTTAGAAGAGCAATGCTGATTCGGAGACGATATTCCTGACGCCTTGAGCTGAAGGAGTAATGGAAGCGACCGAGAGATATACCCCTTCACGTCTGGCGTGGAAAGGGGCCGTTCTGTTGTCGCTCTTGGAGCGAGAACACGCAATGAGAGTGTGCGCGCTGGTACGTGTACTCAAAGAGCGAGGAACAAGTCTCTGCTCAGCACTTCACTGGGAGAGCACCTCTGTCGAAAGCGAATCGGAGTGTGACTCTATATTGAGTCCTTGCGATTAAGCGGTGTTCACTACGTTGGCCGCCACACTCATTGTGCGGTGTGAACGGACAGAGTTATAGTTAAACGCCTGCAAGCGAAATTTTGAGTGGCATCGCGGTGGACTGGTTATCTGACCAGTGTACCACGCCAGACTAGAGGCGAATAGGAGTCTTTGACTTCATCAAGGTGTACGAAGAGTTTGATTGGCGAAGGTCAATCCATGTAGAACGAGAGTTATCTTATTTGTCAGCAGCGAGCGGCACAGACAGCAGTCATCGCAGCTTACGGTATTGTGCGCTACAGCTCTTGCGAGCCCCGTATTTCCTCCACAACAGTACACTTCACTGCATTTCACACGCGACAGCCTCGACCGTACCTAGCAACATTCTAACGGATAATTATTCAAGCTGAGTAGGTGCGCCTCTCATCCCTTCTGCCAAGTCAACAACAATCTTAAACTTTGTATAGAAATTTCATTAGCGAATCGTATCCTCGAGAGGTAACTTCACATTCCGAAAAGAATCCGGAAATAACTTGTTCAGTTCATAACTTAAAGTTCCATTGTGATTTCTCAGAACTTTTGCAAAAAAAATAATTTTCGTTAGTTTCATGTTTTTCTTACACTAACTAGCACTACTCCAGTACCCAAGTATCCCACTAGTTACGTAAGAAATTTTGTGAATTTTTGTGTCATTTCCTTACAGCGGACGACTCCAGGAGATATTTATTGCCGAACGTTTTTCAGGCATTTCTCTTTATAACGTTAGGAGCGTCTGTCTGACTTCTGTAGTAGTGTGGGGGTGGAAATTGCATCTTGCAGGAGCCACAGGGTAAAGGGTACGTCTCAGATTAATCCGTTACGCAGAATGACAGAATAGCACCCACACACTCACAATATTACCTGTTCTACTTTTGCTGCAGTTCTCCGAACATGTCTTGGAAAGTGTTGCTTCAGGCTTTCTCGACCGTCCAATTGTGGAAATGGTTCTCGGTGGAGAGTTCGGGTGTCGTTGCGCAATTGCCCCAAAATTTCATCGGCGTAACTGGCCTTCATCTTCAGGTGTGAAGAACACACTGCTAAGTTACGACTGAAGTGTCTTATTTATGCCAATCCAAGTAGGAAACGCGCAAGCTTGAAGGAATCATAATTGGTGACCAATAACGAAAAATTCCTAACAGTAACGGTAAGCACAGCTGCGTCACCTGCCGGATGGTGAACCAAGGGCTTCGGCGTAAAAGGCCGGCGTTATTACTGTGCGCTGATGTCGGCCACGCCACAGTCTTCTGTCGGAAAACGCGTGGCGAAACACGCGTCCGAGCTGGCGTGTGACAAAACCCCCGAACGGTCGTCGGAATATTTAAGTCGCCACCGAAGCGCCGTTCGTTGTATGACCAACAGTTTCCCTCTATATACAATGTGACTTTAATATTTCCAGCGCTGGATCCCCCGCTAGGCTAAGCTGGAGTCCGTTGGCACGATTCGCCGCGCTGAGAATTTCCAATGCTTCTTGAATCGCATTATCCCAGTAGAGACATGTCGATGAAAAAGTTTTGGTATTTTTGCAATCGATATTGTGCCCCAAACTGAGACGATGCTCGACCACTGCAGGTTTCTCTGGCTTGTCCAGACATTTCAAAGTCTAACAGCCATCGTAAACAATGCTCAGATATTGTAAATGAAGACTGTACTATAACGATTGCCCTCTGAATTGTTCGTGAGTCTGACAGTCTCGACTGCTCTCCACATTACTTTGGAAATTTTGCTTTATTATGCTTACTTGCGACTTCGATTAACTTGTTCTCGTAACATTGTCATAAATTCACTGCGCTACGACGGAGACGAAGAAATACTTGCTGGAGGAAGTTCTGATGAGTCTGAGTCAGACGTCTCTCATAAATAACTTGTACGTTACGCTAGAATGCACTCCGCGTCGTCTAACTGCTGACTACAGATTACCCAGAACTCCATTAACAGAAGCGGCAGAGAGCTTAGGAGCAGTCCAGGCGCTGGAAACAAATTAGCAGCATCCACAAACTGTTATTAAGATAGCAATTTATTTAACACTTGAGTGGTCCTTATTAGTTTCCTTTTATATCTTATTAAAAAAAGGCACTTTATGAGTCTGCTGGCGTGAGCTTCAGATCATATGCTAAATACTATTTAAGAGTTCTCGGCACTGAAATGAAATTTTAAAATATAGATTGATTCTTTCAATGAAGAGGACAGGAACCAGCCACTTCTGATAATGCTGTTTATTTAAGTGAACAGCAGCGTAACAGGCCTCGAACAGACAGGTTCATCTTCAGATGGCTGTTCGCATCAAAATGGACAAAAAAGTAAGTAGCATTATCAATAGGGCTCGTTGCTGTCTTTTTCAATGAAAGAATCAACGTACATTTTGTACACGGGCAGGTCGTAAAATGTAAATTTTCGACAAAACAGCATTTAATCTTAAAATACTTATACTATACACTAACGGTAGTTATACAATTAACTGCCACCTCGAAAAGATGAAAGTTTATCTACATCTACATCCATACTCCGCAAGCCATCTGACGGTGTGTGGCGGAGGGTTCCTTGAGTACCTCTATCAGTTCTCCCTCCTGTTCAAGTCTCGTATTGTTCGTGGAAAGAAAGATTGTCGGTATGCCTCTGTGTGGGCTCTAATCTCTCTGATTTTATCCTCATGGTCTCTTCGCGAGATATACATAGGAGGGAGCAATATACTGTTTGACTCCTCGGTGAAGGTATGTTCTCGAAACTTCAACAAAAGCCCATCTGAGCGTCTCTCTTGCAGAGTCTTCCACTGGAGTTTATCTATCATCTCCGTAACGCTTTCGCGGTTACTAAATGATCCTGTAACGAAGCGCGCTGCTATCCGTTGGGTCTTCTCTATCTCTTCTATCAACCCTATCTGGTACGGATCCCACACCGGTGAGCAGTATTCAAGCAGTGGGCGAACAAGTGTACTGTAACCAACTTCCTTTGTTTTCGGACTGCATTTCCTTAGGATTCTTCCAATGAATATCAGTCTGGCATCTGCTTTACCGACGATTAATTTCATATGGTCACTCCACTTTAAATCACTCCTAATGCCTACTCCCAGATACTTTATAGAATTAACTGCTTACAGTTGCTGACCTGCTGTATTGTAGCTAAATGATAAAGGATTTTTCTTTCTATGTATTCGCAGGCTATAACACTTGTCTACATTGAGATTCAATTGCCACTCCCTCCACCATACGTCAATTCGTTGCAGATCCTCCCGCATTTCAGTACGTAATGTTCAGACGAAAAAGTATCTTCAGGCCGTTCCCCAAAGGTGTGTTGTATATTCATACTTTTCACATATATAATTAACACAACAGACAACGACAGAAGTTGGAAGTTTCACGAGGTTTGGGCGGATGATGCGGGTGAAAATGTTGTACACAGAAAAGACGCAACGCTAGAAAATTGTTTCGGAATGAGGAAGACCTGCAGAGGATCAACGTTTGATACAGGGAGTAGCAATTGGCCCTCAACATAAACAAATGCAACGCACTGCGTACACACAGAGAGAATGAATGACCCATTACTGTACGAGTACAGGAGTGCTGAACAATCACTTGCATCTAAGAGTATGCGTACGGAGCGATTTGAAGTGGAACGACCACGTCAAACTAATTGCAGGAAAGGCAGATGCCAAACTGAGATTCATTGGAAGAGTCCTCAGGAAATGTAGTCCATGGACGTTACGGAACCATCGTTCGATCAGTACTTGAATATTGCTCGCCAGAATGGGGTCAGTACCAGAGAGGGTTGAGAGACGAAATGAAGAAGATCCAAGACAGAGCAGCGAGTTTCGTGTAGTAACCGCGAGAGGAGATGCTCAGACAAATCCAGTGGCAGATGTTACAAGAGAGGGGTTCTGGGGTGTAGTTTACTGTTAAAATTCTGAGGCGTGCTTTCCTAAAAGAGTCAACAGATACATTGTTTCTTCCTACACATATCTCGCTGTAAGACGAGGAAGGTTAGGTTAGAGAGATTTGGTTCAAATGGCTCTGAGCACTATGGTACTTAACTTCTGAGGTCATCAGTCCCCTAGAACTTAGAGCTACTTTAACTAACCTAAGGACATCACACACATCCATGCCCGAGGCAAGATTCGAACCTGCGACCGTAGCAGTCGCGCGGTTCCCGACTGTAGCGCCTAGAACCGCACGGCCACCCAGGCCGGCTTAGAGAGATTTGAGCCCACACGGAGGCTTACGGGCAATCGTTCTTCCCGGGAACCACTTGTCACCGGAACAGAAAAGGGAGAGGTCATAGTGATACAGAAAGTCCCCTCTGCCGCACATTACAAAGTGGCTTGCGCTGTATACATCCAGATATAAATTAAGAAGTCCAGGCCGTCGTGCTCCTAGACCGAAGTATCACGATAGAGGGAACAGCGGACAAAGTTAAAATCAGAAGCTGATCGGTTTTCAGTATCTTGCACAACAATTTGAACTGTCAAAGTTCGCCGCCGGCTGCGTTACGTATCTCCTTACACCCACCCATAGGGGTCGGTTGTCATACGTTTTAGCCGGCCGCTGTGGCCGAGCGGTTCTAGGCGTTTCAGTCCGGAACCGCGCTGCTGCTACGGTCGCAAATTCGAATCCTGCCTCGGGCATGAATGTATGTGTAAGTAGTTCTAAGTCTAGGGGACAGATGACCTCAGATGTTAAGTCTCATAGTGCTTAGAGCCAATCTGAACCATTTTTCATACGTTTTCTTTAGCTGCCTAATCGTCACGTACAACTGTTGGGTTTATCACTATGGCCGCGAGACAAAGGAAAATGGAAATGAGTGTATGGCATTGTTGGCTGGGAGGCCCCATGCGAGGGAGTTCGGCCGCTGTATTGCAAGTCCTTTTGATTTGACGCCACTTCGGTGACTTGCGGGTCAGTGATGATGAAAATGATGAAGGACACACAACACTCAGTCCCCTGCCGGGAATCGATCCCCGGGCCCCCTGCGTGATAGGGGAAAACGCTATAGTTACGCTACGGAGGCGGACGAGACAAAGGAGCAAATCAATCAGTGAAAACATGTGGACTCACCACCGTCGAAAAAGGCGAAGTGATGCTTCTTTCCGCGACTGACATGGCGAGGTCCTAACAGATTATGCTCGTAAGGGGGTAAACCATAACAGGAACGTACTGGTGAAATTCTCTAACGAGGCTTTAGACGAACGTCGCGATGAAGCGTTGCGGGACGGGCTTTCCATTTCTCCACGACAGCGGCCCGCTCATTCTCCACACGTCCCGCTTCCTTAGGCTGTCACGTTTTGCCTCACCACCGTATTCTCCTACCGTGGCACCACTTACTCGTCCGTCTTTCCTCGTGTGAAGAAACAATTGCACGGCTGGTATTTCCAGAGCTACGACGTCGCCATTTTCGAGGTGAAATGGCCGAACTTCGAAAACCAAGGTTTCCGTCTGCGGTCACTGGGAGAAACGCATCCCACTGAAAGATGAATATGTACAGTTACACCAACATCCACGGTCGTAGCTTGGTTTCTTCAAGGTGATAAATAATGCTTTATGACTCCTCTCGAATTGTCACAACTTTATATTTGAAAGTATCAATTATCATATAATTGAAGAAATAAATTAATCATCTTGAGTCTCTCACCAGTCTCAAAGAATTGTCTTTCTTATCTTAAAATATGAAAGTGTAGGTGGAAGATAGTTTCAACCAACGAGACCAAAGTTTTGAGTTACCATGTAATGTTTTTAGTTAAATCTGTAAACTGTAAATTACAAGGGACTTATTTCTAGCCGCGCGGGATTAGCCGAGCGGTCTATGGCGCTGCAGTCATGGATTGTGCGGCTGGTCCCGGCGGAGGTTCGAGTCCTCCCTCGAGCATGGATGTGTATGTTTGTCCTTAGGATAATTTAGGTTAAATAGTGTGTAAGCTTAGTAACTTGGCAGTTAAGTCCCAGAAGATTTTACACACATTTGATTTGAGTTACTTCTAACTTTTCCCACGAATTGTTGCACTAGCGACGGCCGGTGTGGCCGTGCGGTTCTAGGCGCTTCAGTCTGGAACCGCGTGACGACTGCGGTCGCAGGTTTGAATCCTGCCTCGAGCATGGATGTGTGTGATGTCCTTAGGTTAGTTAGGTTTAAGTAGTTCTAAGTTCTAGGGGACTGATGACCACAGATGTTAAGTCCCATAGTGCTCAGAGCCATTTGCATAATTTTTTGTTGCACTAGCTATGAAATCTGACATTGCGTAAAAAACTGATTAATAGGCCCTGCAAAACTGTATACTTTTTACATTCTCCCTACTATCATATATTAGCATTGTCTTTATCAAAATCTGGAAAAGTTTTGAAAGCAAACATGGGACTTCTGAAGTTTGCATCGGAGACCAGAAACGCTAAACATAAGGAAGAAAAAAGCTATTACAATAATATTCAGAAAGTAACAATGCCAAGTTTTCTGTAGTGACTGAATTACCATGTGGTTTCAAACTTGCGAGTACGTTTTCTTTTGCGTCAGATAACAGAATATTATATAATCGAAACTTCTCATATAAATAAACTACAATTCAATAGGTGTAAAACACTCAGGAAGAAATTGTATGAGTTATTGTGAAGTGTACTCACAAAACCGGAAAGCAGCAGAGGATATTCATTTTTTTCATTGCTTAGCTGAACGCTTTCAAAATAGTAATGATTTATAGGAGGTATATAGCAAGCAGCTATTTTTCTATTTTTGTTAGAGTGTGGTTCATCATATTATCCCGCTAACTCTAAGGTAGTAGGATTTGCCTCTCTACCTCATTTTTGTGATGTAATATTGAAAAAGTCTGTATTTACTTGGTGTTTCACCTATTTTGACATTGTTACCTTCTCTTTCAATGGGTCTTGATTCTGCTCTTTCCTAAAAATAAGTATATAAAAACGTTTGCAGAGAAATGAAACAGGATAAAAATAGTGCTAACATACAATATTTAACGTTAGGCCACACCAATATTACCCTTAAGAAATTTTATTGTACGTTTCTCCGTGTTACAAGGTAAAACGAACCAGTGACTGTAACAACCTTACAGGCGTTCATTGAACCTATTACATTGAATTTATTTACTGACATTAAGGAATTTTCCAAGATCTTAACAAATGCTGTGTCTAATTCTTACGAGATCAAACTGCTGGCACTGTAGCGCTACACCACGCTTACGATATTTTGAATATCTGACGAATTAAGTGCGTAGTCAAGATATGGCTCAATGTCATCAAAGAATAGATAAAAATACGTCTCGTTGGTATTCCTCCTGTATTAATAATTATATCTGTGGTGAAAAAACTGCAACAATGCAAATTTTTTGGATAAATGATTTATTTCGTTGTAACTGATTGTACGTAATTTACCGAACAGCTTAAATGAACCCCATATATCGCGACTTCTCTTCCAGAAAAATCGAACTCTACAACGATTTCACAAATTTCACCACTGTTACAATCAAGCGGGTGATCGAAATATGCTGGTATACGTCACTTTGATCACAGCTTTATCTTATTACCTGAATTTTTCTTGTACTTATTTGTATACTATTCTTTCATTCTGCATTGTATAACTAATAAATATTGCATACCTTGTACTCTCGACTCGAAAAATTTCAATGGTAATCAAAGGAGCAGATTAAACTGTCCATTGACAAAGTTAAGTCATACGTAAAATAAAGTACCTATACAATATTTATCACATTTTTGCCACGTGTGTGACCGTGTTGTCATGTTATGTACATCAGCGTTAGGGCTAGTGTTACAAATAGTCTTCTGCGAAGTGTTGTAACTTGCAACAGCGGTCGAAACGTTGGTCATGTACTTAGATAAGTTTTACTGAAGGTGACAATGGCAACGGGAACCTACGCTCGCACATATTCAAGTAATATAGTGGTTGCGTCGTAACTGATTTCAAGCCTATGAAACTGCAGCTGCGCAAAATATAGGAGTAGCTGTTTCTCAAATGGTGTACTCTTAAGTGGGTTAATGCTGTAACGTCTCACCTTCATCCAAGGTTGAGTGTATCAATGGAAACCGCAACAGGAAGCACGGTGGCTTTGTCCTCGTAGAATCAATCAGAGTCTTGAGTCATTTGGTCTCGGACTTTCTCGAACGTATTTCCCCACACGACTAACTTCGTTTCATAGTTTCATTCTGCTTTGTTCCTTTTCAACTTTAAAATTCTTATAAAAGAACTAGCACGAATAGAAGCCCTCTACCGTATCACCAATGAAGAGTGCTGTATACTTCTACATAACAGAATAAACAGAGAAATTACGTCACGGTGTACATCAGAATCCGTAGTACATGTACTCAGACAGCAAAAGGTCTGAAGATGGGTTCAAAAAACGGAAGCATCGATTTACTTTTGTTTTAGATTGTAGTTTTGTGCTACACATAGCACATAGGCTCTCTTACGACTGATTTTACAGAACTGTCGTCATCCTGGTGTAGATATAATTGCTGATTTGTAATAATACTATTCGTGGAGATGATCTACAGTGGTTGTGAGAACAGCTCAGCAGTTTGTTTACGTTATTGCTTTCACAGGACAATAGATCGATTTTCAAGGAAGTATGCAAAATCCTGCTTATTTATCTTGAACGGTCTTAGTGGTTTCAGTAAGCCCTTGGTCTCATTGCTGGCCTCTAGCGTAAATATTATGTCACCTATTAAAATGCGAGGTGAAGGTAGGTCGAAATTGAGTTTAATATGTCACCCATATCAGTAAGAAGGAACAGCGAAACTGTGACACGTCCTAACCGTAACAGACACCTGGGTAGCATAACCACGTCACAAAAACAGCTCACTTCTGATAAGCCAATGTGAGTCATTAAAATTTCATTTTAAACCACAATCAATAGAAAACATCCCCTAGAGTCGTATCTCGACATCTAATCATAAGTCGGATTTCATTTAACCTTCTTGTAAGAGGTAACGTAGACAAGAGGATGGTCAGTATTTTTTTAAGATCATCAGTCTTCCAACTAGTTTCACGCTGTCATACATTTTTTCCAGCATTTTGCTAAATTTTCATTCGTGCATCTGCTTATGTTCTACACAGATATGCTCTTTGAAGCTAGCAGGGATAAAATACAGGAAGAAAAAAGCTATTTATACTTGTACAGAAACCAGAGGGCAGCTGTAACAGTCGAGCGGAGTGAAACAGGGTTCTAGCCTATCTCCAATGTTACTCAATTTGTACATTGAGAAAGCAGAAAAATAAAACCTCAGGAAGATTTGGTGTAGGAATTAACGTGAGGGGAGAAAGCATTGAGGTCTGCCGATGACATTGTAATTCTGTCAGTGGTTGCGAATTACTTACAGGATCAGTTGAACGGAATGGACAGTGTCTTGAAAGGAGGATATAAGATGAACATCAACAAAAGTAAAACAAGGATAAAGAATTGTAGCTGAATTAATTTCAGATGGTGTTGAGGGAATTATATTAGGAAAAGAGACACTTAAGGTAGTAGATGAGTTTTTTTTTATTTGGGCAGCAAGGTAACTGATGATGGCAGAAGTAGAGATCACATAAAAAGTAACTGGCAATGGAAAGAAAAGCTTTCCTGAGTAAGAGAAATTTGTTAATATCGAACATAGATTCAACTGTCGGGAATTCCACTCTGAAGTGATCCATATGGAGTGTAGTTACGTATGGAGCTGAAACACGGACGATAAACAGTTTAGACATGAAGAGAACAGAAGTTTGTGAAATGTTGTGTTAAGAATGTCAAGATTAGATGGGTAGACCAAATAACTAATGAGGAGGCAATGAATAGAATTGTGAACGAAAGAAATTTGTGGCACAACCTAACTATGAGAAGGGATTTGTCGACAGGACACATTCTAAGATATCAAGTGATGGCTTATTTAACGCTGGATGAAAGCGTTGGGGGGGGGGGGGGGCGGCAAAAATCGTAGGGCAACCAAGAGATGAGTACAGTAAGCAGATTCAGAAGAATGTACGTCGCAGTAGTTATTCGGAGATGAAGAGACGTGCACAGGATAGAGTAACGTGGCGAGCTGCATCAAACCAGTCTTCAGAATAAAGACCGCACGACCGACGCCACCACCACCCCCAACACCAACACCACTAACAACAACAACAACAAATATACTCCGTAAGACTGTTATATTACCATCAGTTTGGCTCTAGGAAAGGTAAAGGCACCAGAGAGGCAGTATGACGTTTCACTTGATGACTAAAACATGACTTAATAAAAATTAAGACAGCTTCATAGGAGTTGTCGACCTATAAAAAAAGTTCTACAATGTAAAATGGTGCAAGATTTATTAAAATAGCTGTAAACTATGGTGAAAAACGTAATATGTACCAGAACTCTAGGGAACAATAATAACTTAAGCTCAAGAACGAAATGTTCGGATTAAAATAAAAGAAATGTTCATGAATGTGGTTAAAATTCAGGGTGAAACTGAGCCATATGTTCGCAAGAGGCATGCGCTGCGGAAGCGTAAGAAGCGATGTTGGACATTCTCCGATGATTGTGTCTTGCGAACATCAGCCGTTGTAGATGGACGTCTTGTTGCCGACGAGAGCAAAGCGCCTGCCGAGGATGCACGACACTCCACGGGCCTAGAGGCTACGGCACCCGACTTCTCACTCACAGCGACGTCTCCACCCCATGACCTGACGCCCGCAATCGAACCCAGCGAGAGTCACCTCCAACTCCGCGATACGTCATCATGGACGATACCTCTCCACAACCACTGCCCGTCCATACCTCATGGTTGGACGATACCGAAGACGCCGGCCAAAGATGAATAACATGTGGGCGCCCCTCCCCCCCCCCCTCCCCCCCATGCTACACGGAAACAACGACCGCATTAGTTGGCTGCAGCCATTACGCCACAACCTCAGTGGCTGATGGCGCCCCTTCATAGAGGAGACGGAATTGGAGATATCGAATTGCGACCATCAGTGTCAATATAATATGCACCCGTCATCTAAAAGGCGATCGTCCCGGATTCGCCCACTATACGAACCAGTCATCTAGCCACTGCTGAGGTGCTCTCTCAACCATTGCAAATGTTCTCCTCGAATAGTATTCTCACATATCAGCAATCCTATTTACCAATTGAAGACAAAGTCTGAAAATGAGACCGCGATCATATTTTTGGCACTTTATTTTACAGGTCCGTCTTGATCACACAAACTTTTACACTTCACTATTACCGGTTTCGGCTACTGCCATCTTCAGATCATAAAATATTCTGATGTAGTATCAGCGTCAAACTAAACATGTAGGTACATAGTAAGTGCTGTGCACAGTAGTTTGAAGCTGATACTACATCCGAATATTTTATTATAGTAAGCGCTCACCATCTACCTACATGTTTAGTTTGACGTTGATACTACATCAGAATATTTTATGATCTGAAGATGGCAGTAGCTGAAACGGGTGATAGTGAAGTGTAAAAGTTTGTTTGATGAAATGGACATGTAAAATAAAAATAAAGTGCCTATCCACGCCGCGAGACGACAGGTTCCTAAAAGGAGTCGTAAAAGGGCCTTATATGATATGTGCAGCGGTTCTAGGCGCTTCAGTCCGGAACCGCGCTGCTGCTACGGTCGCAGGTTCGAATCCTGCCTCGGGCATGGATGTGTGTGATGCCCTTAGGTTAGTTAGGTTTAAGTAGTTCTAAGTTCTAGGGACTGATGACCACAGATGTTAAGTCCCATAGTGCTCAGAGCCATTTGAATCATTTGATATGTGAAGCACAAAAGTACTATCGAAAACAAAACTGAATCAATGCTTCCGTCCTTCGAACTCATCTTCAGATCTGTTGCAGTCTGACTACACGCACTGTGGATTTTGTTGGATACCGTCAGTATAATGTCCCTGTTTTTTTCTGTTCTGTAGAAATGGATATATGTCTCTTGTCCCCTGTCACCCGCATTGCGAGATGCTGAGCTGCGGCCAACTACCTTTAGGACCATACGGCGTACATAAGCGCTGTAGCCCTCCACCGCAGACGTGGCGGAGCCAACGTTCCTGGAAGCTTAACACCGCTCATCTTACTTTCCCTGACTGTAAACTGGCCATCGAAGGCGCCTGCTTCCACAGCATATTTATTTATTTATTATTTCGCCACATAAGAGCATATCCCACAAGGTTAGAGTACTGGATTGGTTGTGCCAAACTGCTCATCAGGCGCAACTTGATTGCCTACAGTCCCGACGCCGCCGCATGGAACCGGCGGTCAACTCGGATTCTATTACAACGTCTTACGTGACTATACTTCGACGCCGCCGTCACCAGAGAGACAGCCTGGTATCCCGGAGCGCGATTTCGAAAGCCCGACACCAGGCGTGGACCTAGATGACAGCCGGCCGGTCGCTAGGTGCGGGCTTCGCCCCACGCGCCAACCTATCGGCGCCCGCAGCCGCAGCCGCAGCGGCCCGGATGTAATGCTCCGGTTTTAATCGTCAGTGTACCTTCTGTACTATTCAGTGTTTCTTTTTCAAGTGTTTAGTGTTCTTGAATTGTTTGTCAGGTGGTTTTAACTGTGTTGTCTGTCAACACTTTATCACTGTTTTTTTAAACCATTAAGACATCGTTATGTTACTTATATTTTCCCATTTTTAACTTCGATTTTTAAAATAATTCTAACTCATAGTACATAATCTCCTCCTTTTGCTTTTGTTTTACCATGTACGTTAGAGACAGGTTCAACTGGCTGAAGAGTGAGTTGTTTGTCTTCGAGGGCCCACCAGAGTGAATGGTTGCAGGATGTCATTCCTGGGACTTCAGCCCGCATTACCTTGTAGATGGTTTCAAAATGTCGGTTCCACTGCTGGGGATCTCTCCTTGTAAGTTTCGGGGTCGCGCCAATGCGTGTAGTGGGAAAGAATTGGTACCGTTTGATTTATTTAAACCAAGGTCCATATTTCAGGCGTAGAAATATGTCTTGAAAAATGCCTAACGTCCTTAAAACGAACATCACCAAGAACGCAAACTGCAGCTGGCAATTACTGGTTTGTACAAGCCCTTCCAAATAAATTTAATGAACAAAGCGAAAATTCAAATTAATCTTCGTGAACGTTATCTCAGTAAATAAAAAACATGAAGATGATTATGTGAACATGTAACTGTTCGCTTCACTTGTGGATTGTCTCTTTGTGAATGTAAGCTGCTACGTACCAAAAAATTTCATTCGTAGCAAATAAATATTTGCATACACTAACATCACATATTGAGCAAGCAGTAAAGGAAACAAAAGAAAAATTCGGAGTAGGTATTAAAATCCATGGAGAAGAAATAAAAATGTTGAGGTTCGCCGATGACATTGTAATTCTGTCAGAGACAGCAAAGGACTTGGAAGAGCAGTTGAACGGAATGGATCGTGTCTTGAAGGGAGGATATAAGATGATCATCAACAAAAGCAAAACGAGGATAATGGAATGTAGTCGAATTAAGTCGGGTGATGTTGAGGGTATTAGATTAGGAAATGAGACACTTAAAGTAGTAAAGGAGTTTTGCTATTTGGGGAGCAAAACAACTGATGATGGTCGAAGTAGAGAGGATATAAAATGTAGACTGGCAATGGCAAGGAAAGCGTTTCTGAAGAAGAGAAATTTGTTAACATCGAGTATAGATTTAAGTGTCAGGAAGTCATTTCTGAAAGTATTTGTATGGAGTGTAGCAATGTATGGAAGTGAAACATGGACGGTAAATAGTTTGTACAAGAAGAGAATAGAAGCTTTCGAAATGTGGTGCTACAGAAGAATGCTGAAGATTAAATGGGTAGATCACATAACTAATGAGGAAGTATTGAATAGGATTGGGGAGAAGAGAGGTTTGTGGCACAACTTGACCAGAAGAAGGGATCGGTTGGTAGGACATGTTCTCTCGCAGAACTGTCGGCGTCACGTGTGTCAGGGAACATACGAGAGCCCCGCGGCTTCAGCACGGAGGCTGAAGTTTGGGTGCAGGCGGGCGTGGACGCTGCCAGTGGCAGCGATAAGTTATTCTCGACGTGGCCCTGCGCTTGTGCCCGTAAAATTTATTTTCGTGTGCGACTCGGTCCCGCAAACACGCAGCGGGCGAACATTCCCCCAGCACGCGTCACGCGCCGACACGGCGACATAGCCGCTCTAACGGCAATTGACTGCGCCAGTGCTACTGCGCCAACAGGCGGATATGCTGCGGCCATTCTGCACCTCTGTGGTTGGTCACCTCTCCACTGCAACCTTCTCTCCGGCAAGTCAATGGGACGCAGAAGGTACTGACCCTCTGACCTTGTACACGGCGAGCACACTGAAACTAGCACGGAAAATATTTCATGCACCTTATGGTATCCAGCCCAACTTGTGCAGTGGTGTGCAAAATTGAAACAATTAACTGCTATTTCCCCGTCCTGTGTCTAACTCACGATATAATCGTATAAACTGTCAACAGATGTCGTGACGATCGTGTACTGCACGGAAGATGGCATTCCGATCAATGGACAACCACGCCAGCAATGACGTCAGGGCACCTATCAAGCAAGGAAGTCCCACATCCACAGACGCTGTGTACACAACCACAGACGGTGCAGTTTGGCACAGACAGACTTTCTGCTGTGGAGGAACATAGGAAGAATGGAAGCAGGAGAGTCGCAAATTGATGTGGCCCGATGGCTTTATGCGGATCGTTCTGTCGTTTCTCGGATGAGGCGACAGTTTATAGAGACCGAAACAATTTGGAGACCAGGACAGGGCCGACCGCGTGTGACATCAGAAAGAGTGGGTCATTATTTGGCTATAAGGGTACGACGGTACCGCCTCAGTACTGCGCTGAAACTGGCATCTGACCTCGCACCATGCCCTGGACGTGTTCTACAAGAGGCAAGCTGTGTACAGGAGGCCTTTATTGATGGAGACCCTCGGTCTGTTTATCTCTGGGATGTCTTCACAGAAGGGAACGTCTAGAGTGAAGACGTCAACATACCGCATGGACGGTCGAATGGTGGGCCTATGTTGTTCTCACAGATGAGGCCCCATTGCCGGCCAGTGTGGCCTAGTGGTTCTAGGCGCTACAGTCTGGAACCGCGCGACCGCTACGGTCGCAGGTTCGAATCCTGCCTCGGGCATGGATGTGTGTGACGTCCTTAGGTTAGTTAGGTTTAAGTAGTTCTAAGTTCTAGGGGACTGATGACCTCAGCAGTTTAGTCCCATAGTGCTCAGAGCCACTTGAACCATTTGAGTCCCCATTTGGTCTAGAGAGTGATCCTCGAAGGATTCGCATCTGCAGGGCACGTGGAACACGATTTCTGGCCCCAAACATTGTGGAAAGAGACCCATACCGAGGACGAAATGGTTCAAATGGCTCTGAGCACTATGGCACTTAACTTCTGAGGTCATCAGTCCCCTAGAACTTAGAACTACTTAAACCTAACTAACCTAAGGACATCACAGACATCCATGCCCGAGGCAGGATTCGAACCTGCGACCGTAGCGGTCGAGCGGTTCCAGACTGTAGCGCCTAGAACCGCTCGGCCATCCTGACCGGCATACCGAGGAGGACCCCTAATGGTGTGGGCAGGGATTATGTTGACCACTCGAACGCCTCTTTATAGATTCTACGTGTGAATCAGCAAGATATGACTGTTGTCAGATACAGCGAGGAGATCTTGGGATCTCATGCACGGTTGTTGCGAGGAGCTGTGGACCCAGACTTCGTACTGATGGAGATAATGCTCAACCTCATAGAGCACGGAGAGCGGATAGCTGCACTTGTGTGCATGCCGCTTCCGGGCTTCGAACAGGTGTGCCAGCCCAGGATGGAATCCGCCCGGTGGATTAACGACGTTGACTGGTGTGCTGGCCGGCCTCTATGTGGTTTTTAGGCGGTATTCCACATCCGATTAAGGAATACTGGGCTGCTATCAAACTCCGGCCTCGGTTACACGATTTGCAAACATTTAAAACGTTCGTTCTCCTTCACATGGATAATACTATCAGACAGGAGTGCATCTATCACTCCTTGAATTAACCGTGACAACACCCCGTAGAAGTGGTCAAAAGCATGAAAAGAACAATTGAGGCCAGCGGTAAGTGACAGAAAAAAATCCTAGGACTGACTGTGAAACAGAGACTTTTGGATTTGTTGATTGATGCCCGCTAGGCCATCGCGCCACATCATTTAATGACTATGCCTTGTCGCTGCAAGCATTCTCCCACCTACTTCTTCTTCATTTGTTGATAATTTTTCCACTGTTAATTCCAATACCTTTTCGACGGTTTTCTTTCTTCTCAATCCCTTGGCAGGCATAGGGCTGGGTTCTTTGGAGGTGGATTCACTGTTTCATACACCCCCCTCCTCCAAATACAATCTGCTGCCACGCCCGCTTCTAACGTACCACAGTTTTTTTTTTCAATTCAATGTAGTATCTTTGACCACGCCATCTATATGAATGCTTTTCACTCATTTTCCAGGTTTGATTGATTTCACTTTCATACTTGTATAGCCTTTTTCGGTACATGAACCATGACCAGTGTTGCAAGCTTTTTCTTATAGAAGATTAATGCCTCTTATTTGAAGGAGAGATGAATTAATGGTATATTTAAACAAATTCTGTACTTTCTAAATTTATGCATTTATTTTCATAAAAACGCTTGTTTCGTATTTCTGGCATTAAATTTGGATTTTAACTTCGTTCTAAAAGGTTAATGACCGCTTCTACTTTGAAAATATATGTTTAAATAAATGAACAATTACTTTTTTAATTTAAATTTATTGAAGTTCTGTCTCTCTCGTCCCGCTGGTTTGCGCCCTTCATCGATAATTCTATTCCAGTTAAGTGCTGAGTTGACGTCAAACAGACAGCATATAAGACACAATTTTTTTGTTTGGTGACCTGATAACTTGCTTTTTAAGCGTATACTGGCCACTTGTTGGAAGTACGTTTCTCTGAAAAGTGTTGGCCATCATTATCTAATTTTCTTTTAATTCCTGTAATATTATTTCAGGATATGAATCGTACCTGGAGATGCTGTATACTGCATTCGGTTTATGTTGATGATCCCTATTTATCCATTCATATGACTCTCTCGTTCCCATACCAATGAGTGTTTCGTCATTTTGGTCCAGACAGAGTTCAAAATTCAGTAAACGCCTATACATAAACACGGAGGAACAATTGAACTAAATGCCACTTATTGGCACTCGGTGAAAAGAAAACATCGGAACAAGAGCAACACAGACGATGCGGAAGAACAGAATGCAGTCAACAATAACTATTTAACAATGCCAAAACCACAATGGACTACGCTGACAGTTTGCGTGCTGTTGCTCCCACAGACTGCTCTTACCCAAAACAAATGAATGAATATAGTGCTACCGATACGTAAAAATACAGTGCGATGAATCAGTTTTTTTTTTCGTTCAATTGCAAAAAAAAAACCGAAAGGAAAATAGGGTTAAACGTTCATTCGACATCGACATCATTAGAGACAAAGCACAAGCTCGAATTGTGTCAAGGATTGGGAAGAAAATCGGCCGTGCCTTCTTCGAGAAGCTATTCCTGAAAACCTAGATCAAGATGGCCGGACACGGGTTTAGACCGTCGTCTTCCCGAATTCGAGTCCAATGTGCCAACCACTGCTCGGTGCTCATTCGATTGCACCCACACACTAATTTCAAACGATAAAATGAATGAATTACCCAACCGGTGCATGAAGCTACAATCAAAGGTGTCGGTTATTTTACAACACCCGACTGAATCATTTGAAGGACTTCGCGGAAGAACAGCATTAGTGCAAAAATCAAGATTTTGGGAAACGAGACGAAATTATCCACCATCATAATACAGCGATATAGATTGAATTTAGTACTGGATAGGGATACATTAACAGCAAGAAACGTAATATACATTTGCGAATACATAGTGTTATATTTCAAACGTGAGAACAAAAAGTATGATGGACATACTTCACTTAGGCTTCAAAAATACAGACATGATAAACATTTTTTTCCTACGGAAAGAAACAAATAAAAATGAACAACATCTAAAGTGCTTATTATATGTAAACCTCTGTGACAATTAGACCACACACACTTAATTCAGGAGTCTTTAACACCATTTCGGTGAACTGAACCTGCAATACACACAGTTTACATTCGGAGAACAGCTCATTCAACACACCCACTGCTACTGTCATCGCAGTCGATGTCAGCTTCTTCATCG
The DNA here is from genome assembly GCF_021461385.2 of Schistocerca piceifrons. Lineage (NCBI taxonomy): Eukaryota > Metazoa > Arthropoda > Insecta > Orthoptera > Acrididae > Schistocerca > Schistocerca piceifrons. The sequence continues at coordinate 1,152,323,986 of NC_060138.1, forward strand.
TTGCCCCGATGTCAGGTTCTTCATCGTTGTCTTCAGGTGCTGTGCGAAGTTCGTTATAAAATGCTCTGTTGTCGTGCTTGCTCAAACATTGCATTTAGTTTTGGAGGTCGGAAATATCGGCCGGTGGTATTGGTAACCTTGCCCTGTATGCTGGCTTTACGAGGGTCAGCCGGCCGCGGTGGTCTAGCGGTTCTGGCGCTGCAGTCCGGAACCGCGGGATTGCTACGGTCGCAGGTTCGAATCCTGCCTCGGGCATGGGTGTGTGTGATGTCCTTAGGTTAGTTAGGTTTAAGTAGTTCTAAGTTCTAGGGGACTTATGACCTAAGATGTTGAGTCCCATAGTGCTCAGAGCCATTAGAACCATTTTTTTACGAGGGTCACTCCAAAAGAAATGAACACTATTTTTGTAAAAATACAGTTTTCATTCTGCATGTGTGAAAGTTTTACAGTGTGTAGATACATCCTTCCCGCTTGTTTTCAAACTTAGGGCAACCTGTTCTCGTCAGTGGCGCGTCACAGCATGCCTTCAAGATGGCTGCTACACTTGACGTTCGTCAAAAGCAACGTGCTGTCATAGAATTCCTGTGCTGTGAAAAAGAGAATTGAGAAACGTCCACAAGAGGTTGAAAAAGGTGTATGGAGATGCTGCTGTCGATCGCAGTACAGTTTGTCGGTGGGCAAGCAGGTTACGTGATGAAAGCGGGCACGTCAATATTGAGGATTGTCCTCGCAGCGGCAGGCCTCGTACTGCACACACTCCAGACAATGTGCAGAGAGTTAACGAATTGGTGACTGCTGACAGACGCATCACAGTGAACGAATTGTCACGCTACGTTGGGATAGGGGAAGGAAGTGTTTGCAGAATACTGAAAGTGTTGGCGTTAAAAAAGGTTTGTGCCAGGTGGGTTCCCAGGATGTTGACAGTGGCTCACAAAGATAAAAGAAAAACGATATGCAGCGAACGTTTGGAACAGTACGAGAATGGTGGAGATGAATTTCGTGGAAGAATTGTGACAGGTGATGAAACATGGCTCCATCATTTTTCACCAGAGACGAAGATGAAAATTCACCCAAGAAAAAAAAAAAAAAAAGATATCGAAACCACACCTTATGCTGGAAAAGTTATGGTTACGATGTGTTTCGATTCCGAATGACTCTTGCTTGTGGACATCATGCTAAGTGGAACCACCATAAATTCTGATGCATATGTGACGACACTGAAGAAACATCAAGCTCGACTGAGTCGTGTTCGACCACATCGGCAAAAGCAGGATGTTTTGCTGTCGCACGACAATTCACGGCCACACGTCAGTCAAAAAACCATGGAAGATATAACAAAACTCTGGTGGACAACACTGAAACACCCGCCTTACAGTCCTGACCTGGCTCCATGCGACTATCATCTCTTTGGGAAACTGAAAGACTCTCTTCGTGGAACAAGGTTTGAAGATGATGACTCCCTTGTGCACGCCGCCAAACAGTGGCTCCAACAGGTCGGTCCAGAATTTTATCGTGTGGGTATACAGGCCCTGGTTCCAAGATGGCGTAAGGCAGTTGAGAGGGATGGAAATTATGTGGAGAAATGAAAATATTGTTCCTGAAGGACGTATCTACACACTGTAAAACTTTCAGACATGTAGAATAAAAGATTGATTTTAAAAAGAATAGAGTGCATTTCTTTTGGAGTGACCCTCGTACTTCAGTTTCCTGAGAAAATGGAACGCTAGTCCTCCACAGACGTGAATACGTTGGACGTATGCCGTTTTTCCACAACCGCCTATAATACAACCCTCATTTTCTGTGGGACTAATACCGTTTTAGACGATACAATATTATCACCAGATGCATTCGTACACACACTGCAAGATAGCAGCGCTTATTCAATTTACGTGATTTTGTACTAATGCTGTTTTTCCGAGAAACCCTTGAATTGTTTTCACTCGGTAGTCCTCATCACTACAGAGGTGGAGGCCTGGTAGCAGAGCGACACCCTCTGCAGCGACCTGTGTGCCCTGTTAAGGGTTTAGAGGGGGGGGGGGGCGGGGGCGACTAATATATTTGGCCCGGTGAGCGCAGCTGCCGACATCAGCTGCGCCCTTGACCTTGACCTCGCGCGGCGCTCTGCAGACTGCGGCGTCGCCCTTCCGCCTCTGGTTTCCGGCAGAGGCGGCGTCAGCAGTGCGGCCTTTGTCCGCGTCTCTGCTGCAGCTCGCTATCTGTCTGGCGTTTGCGACACTCTGCACCAGCACGTTGCAGTGCGCCCCACTGTCCGAGTCGTCTTTGCCATGTATTCTCAGCACCCCATTCTGCAAACCACGACACAGTGTTCGCCTTCTGTCGTGTTTGTTTCCGTAATACAGGCGCCTTGCTTCTCTCCCTATAGAAGTCTCTCAAGGAGACCATATTGCAGTGTGCGCTACAGTGCAACTTCCCACAAGAGGAGGTGCGTCGGTCCTGGAATCCCGGACAGAATCCGCCAGTCGTATTAACGGCGAGTGTGGATGTACCGGCCAGTCTGCATTAGCGCTGTTGAAAAAATATCAGTATATCGCCATGTCGATACTTTCTCAAAGAATGACGATATAAGTCGATTACAATTTATTCAGCTGTATATCGATACACAGCCATCGAAATGTCAATATCGAGAGCCGATATTTTTATTGGACAGGGTAATTATAATTAAAGTTAAACTTTCAAAACGCTGTAGAAATAACACCACTGGTCAGAATAACGTCAAATTGCAACGGAATGTTATCGGAGAAGGGTGAAACGTATGGCAGAAGAAAAAAAGTGTGAAAATTGATCAATAGATCTACATCTAGATGGACACTCTGCAAATCACATTTAAGTGCCTGGCAGAGGATTCATCGAACCACCTTCAATATTCTCTATTATTCCAATCTCGTATAGCGTGCGGAAAGAATGAACACCCATATCCTTCCGTACGAGCTCTGATTTCCCTTATTTTATCGAGTTGATCGTTCCGCCCTATGTAGGTCGGTGTCAACAAAATATTTTCGCATTCGGAGGAGAAAGTTGGTGATTGGAATTTCGTGAGAAGATTCCATCGCAACGAAAAACGCCTTTCTTTTAATGATTTCCAGCCGAAATCCTGTATCATTTCTGTGACACTCTCTCCCATATTTCGCGATAATACAAAACGTGCTGCCTTTCTTTGAACTTTTTCGATGTACTCCGTCAGTCCTACCTGGTAAGGATCCGACACTGCGCAGCAATATTCTAAAAGAGGACGGACAAGCGTAGTGTAGGCAGTCTCCTTAGTAGGTCTGTTACATTTTCTAATTGTCCTGCCGATAAAACGCAGCCTTTGGTTAACCTTCCCCACAACATTTTCTATGTGTTCTTTCCAATTTAAGTTGTTCGTAATTGTAACACCTAGGTATTTAGTTGAATTTACGGCTTTTAGATTAGACTGATTTATCGTGTAACCTAAGTTTAACGAGTTCCTTTTAGCACTCACGTGGATGACCTCACACTTTTCGTTATTTAGGGTCAACTGCCACTTTTCGCACCATTTAAATATTTTTTCTAAAACGTTTTGCAGTTTGTTTTGATCTTCTGATGACTTTATTAGTCGATAAACGACAGCGTCATCTGCAAACAACCGGACACGGCTGCTCAGATTGTCTCCCAAATCGTTTATATAGGTTAGGAACAGCAAAGGGCCTGTAACACTACCTTGGGGACCGTCTGAAATCACTTCTGTTTTACTCGATGACTTTCCGTCAATTACTACGAACTGTGACCTCTCTGACGGAAATCGCAAATCCAGTCACATAACTGAGACGATATTCCATAAGCACGCAATTTTACTACGAGCCGCTTATGTGGTACAGTGTCAAAAGTCTTCCGGAAATCCAGGAATACGGAATCGATCTGAAATCCCTTGTCAGTAATACTCAGCACTTCAGGTGGATAAAGAGCTAGTTGTATTTCACAGGAACGATGTTTTCTAGACCCATGTCGACTGTGTGCCAATAGACCGTTACGATGGTTTTGTATGTGTCAGGATACGTAAACGAAAACACCTATCATGCGCACGACCCATTGAAGTTGGTATAAACACGCCGGGTACACGGCTTTTCCTCCTTTCGCGTCTGCGACGTTCGCCATGACTGTCTCAATGCAGGATAGCGCTCTGCTTCTAAAGCTGCATCACAAGAATAATGACTGTGCACATGTCGCTTTGCAGAAGTTCCAGACACCGAAGGGTTAAATAAAAAAAAGGCGTTGGTCCGGTGACTGCCGTGGGTCTGGAGAAAATGATTCGGAAATTCGAAAAGACGGGTTCTTTTGGAGTGCAACGTGGTAGAGGGCGGAAACGAATTGATTCGACGTCAGTGGAAGCAGTGGTCCCACAAATGCAAGACGAGACGAGCGGTGGTGTGCAAACGTGTAATGCAAAATGGTTCAAATGGCTCTGAGCACTATGGGAGTTTACTTCTGAGATCATCAGTCCCCTAGAACTTAGAACTACTTAAACCTAACTAACCTAAGGACATCACACACATCCATGCCCGAGGCAGGATTCGAGCCTGTGACAGTAGCAGCAGCAGCGCGGCTCCGGACTGAAGCGCCTACAACCACTCGGCCACAGCGGCCGGCGTGAAGCGCACAGAGAATTTCCCGAACATTGGACATACCCGTGAGCTCAGTTCATAAAATCCTACGAAATATCCTTCTTTGCTATCCATTCAAAATTACTCATGTGCACGAGTTGCTTCCTGTTGAGTTGCCAGCATGACAGACCTTTGCTTTAGAATTTCTTGCTCACGTGGAAATGGACGATGGTTGGCCATGTAAGATTTTGTGGTCAGACGTTCCATGTGACAGGATATTTCAATACACAGAATTGTCGAATATGGGTAACCGAAAAACCACACGCAAATCAACCAGTACCACTTCGTCCTGAAAAGGCCACTGTGTGTTGCGGGTTTACGGTATCATTTATCATAGGGCCATATTTTTTCGAAGAAACATGTGCTTCCGGTCCAGTTACCTGTACCGTCACTGGTAAGCGCTATGAGTGTCTTTTGCGCAACCACGTCATTCCAGGTCTCCAACAGCTTGGGTGTGTGGATCGGATCATTTTTATGCAAGATGGCGCAACTCCGCACATTGCAAACCCAGTTAAGCAGCTGCTGAAGTGCCATTTCGGAAATTCTAGAATTACAAGCCGCCAATTCCCTACAGCCTGGCGGACTCGATCACCTGATCTTAATCCGTATGACTTCAGGCTGTGGCGTTGTGTTCAGTGTTCCGATTGCAAACTTAGCTGCATTGAAGGCAGACATTGCCCACCACAATCTGAACGTAACCCCGGAAACACTTGATCAGTTATGGGACATGCTTTTTCCCGATTTCAACTTGTTGCAGAAAACGGTGGCAGCACATTGAAAATGTTTTGCGACAGTCACAAGGAAATTAATAATCCGGTTTGATTTTGATAGATGCTTTTTATGAGGTTTTTCGCCTGAGGACAATTAAAAAACCGATTTAAGTAATGCTTTTTATGCGGTGTTTGGCCTCATGACAATCAAAAACCGATTTTTCCCATCCGATGTGGTATGGCTTGGCCGTAGTGGATGGGCTGACGTAACTAACAGTATCACACCTGTGCTCCCATGCAAACTGAGTAGCAGAGTAGACCTTAGGCATTGCTGTGCGATTCATTTGCCATTTGTAGTCGACCACTATTAAATTATGATGCTTACAGTGGCATTTATTGCTATGTTTTGTAACTATTTATTTTTCGTCTGCCATACGTTTTCCCGCTTCTTCGATTATATTCGGTTGCAATTTGACCTCATTCTGACCAGTGGTGTTGTTTCTACCGCAGTTTGAAAGTTTAACTTTAATTATAATTACCTGGTATATTACTTTTTTCGCAAGTTTCGATAAATATTTGAAGTTGTTCTTTTGAAATTGTGATAGAACATAATTTTACTTTCACTGTGTGAAGGAGTCTAAATATTTTTTGAGCGTTCATGACTTCCAGTCTTTCTCTTTGACTGTGTGAAGCAAGTATAGATAGCACTTGCGGTTGGCGGTATGAATGGATAACAAAATACACGATGTGAAGAAATAGCGCACCAGTTGCGTTAAAAAACAATTTTTAACGCAACTATTGCGCTTTTTCCTCACATCGGCGTTCTTCAAAAACAGTTGCACTTAGCAGCCCCATCAGTCAAAGAAATCAGTAACAGCTTGCACTGTACCTGCTTGAGTATTGTCCTACAAAATAATGGTCAGGTCCTGCAGAAAGTGTCATCACTTCTGTCTCTATGCTGTTCACTTTTGGAACACAACCTACGACCAGCTTATAGACAGAAGTGATTACACTTTCTGCAGGAGCTGACCATCATTTAGCAGGACAATACTCAAGTAGGTACAGTGCAAGCTGATACTGATTTGTTTGACTGATAGGGCCGCTAAGTGATATACCACCTACTGCACTCTCCTGGTCTAAGCCCTCGTGAGTTCAACTCGATTTCTAAACCGAAGGAAACACTTCACGGCATTCGCTTCAGAACTGCTACAAATTCATCGGGCAATAGGCCACGCCGGTCGAATTATCAACACAACTGGCACTGCTACGACATCCACATCGCTGGTAACGTGTTATACACAATGCTGATGACTACTTTCAAGGTCAGTAAAACTTTGAAACACATACCTGTTTTGTACCAGCTGTAAATAAATAGTTGCCACTACTAAAGTTCCAATCCTCGTATACTGTTATTTATTTTCTGTGTTATTCAGTTCACTGTTAGGTTTATACATGCACACATATACAACAGTTAGTAAACATCGCAACGTGCGTTTTTCAAAGTATTAATTGAAACATACGTGTTCTTAACACTTTCACCTCTAGGCATTACCGTACACGCCACATTGCAGCTGTTTGTGCACTCTTGGGAGAACGTGTTGTCTTGCTTGTCTGAATGCTTCTTCACGTTCCCTAGTGAGGGGAGCTCTATCGCACTGCTTCACTCACGACACATCATGGACAACTGCGCATTCCACGGCCTAGTTTAATGACAGAAAGACATACCGAGCAAAGACTTTCAAAGCAACGAGGTTGACTGGGCAAGAATAAAACATCAAAGAGGTTGGTGAGTAGACACATACAGTCGTATCTGCGCGCCACTATCCCAAAAAAAAGTACATTAAATACGTCCTATATAGGATACCATTCGGAACAGGGCATAATTTATATTCATACGAAGTTTTTGCCTCAAATTAGCGTTCCTGCCGTATCCCGGAATACTGACCTTTCCTTCCGGATACCTTGCACATGCGGAGCAGTCATCAACGGCGAATCATTCTCGCCCCGGTACGGGTTGCAAATCGTGAAATCCGACATAATGAATTATGACAGAGGGTGGATTTCGTAACAGAACACATCTTATGATGAGAGATGCCGCAAGCGTAGATTTTCAGAAGTACTTATCGCAATAGTCTCAGTTGCAACTCGTCACGAATGATAACTACTTTCGATCATTTAATGATCATCTCCAGATCGGATTAATTACGGTTTGTGGAAATTAATACAAATTTTGTCAAAGAACTCATTCAAAAGCTGTAAGTGAAAATAATAGTACGATAGCAGACTTGAAACAGCATTCACTAGTATCCAACGCTTTCCGCAAAATTTTGCGAGCTGGGAGTAGAACGAAACCTTCCCAAATGAAAATATTTGAGACGTGACTTCCATTTCTTCTTACTAACAAGGACAACCTCCAGGCAACCTTAGTCGAAAATGAAGGAGTGGACCGCTTCTAATTTTTTGATGATATAAGAAAGTTTTAGTCAGAAGAATGAATGCCCAGTGATTATGCGTGTAGCTATTTGTATATCTGGAAGCACCCCACATTTAGTGAATTGTACATGTCTTCTGATGGCGAAAGAGTTCCTGTTTATTCCACGATCGTCGAAGCCATTCATCCTGGAAAGCCTAAGGTGCAGGTGACACAGACAACATATTTGTCACAACAGCGCCAGTCACAAGCGAAATATGAGTCTTGTATGATCTACACACCACTACATAAAAATCGAGATCATTCTGGTTTTGGTCATTGAGAGATATTCGATTCGCCTTGGCCACATGAGCATCAGACCTGAACGATGCATTGGTTACAGTACTTACTACAAGCGACGTTTCTACGGCTGCGGCAGAACTCATTAGACTGATCCACCAGCCTTCCACCCGCCTGTTCTGATTGGTAATAATCCAGGTAAGCTCCCAACGCATACGAGTTCGACAGTGTCCCTATCTTGACAGCTCAAAGTTCAGTTAATACTGTGCAAAAACTATTGATTTTATCTGTAATGGTTTCGTTTTTTATTTCAAAACATTTGCTGCTGCTAGTCTCGCTTTTTATTTAGTTTTTCATTTACCAAATGAGAGACCAGTCCCGGAAAATACGCCAAACTTCAAGTGTGCTTTGTGTTAAATTATGAATAATTAATTTTGATAGTAGCTGGGTATGAGCGTATGCAGCTTTCTGGAACCTTCACTCCAATGCAAACAGGCGAAAAATTCTTGCTACTGGCATACCACGTCTTACAGATACTAGGAAATGTGATATTAATTTTACTCCTGAAACGCTGTACAAGTGCACACGGCAAAAAAAAAGGAACACAAACCAGACACAATTACGTGATTTACACTTCGACACTACACGACACTAAAAAATGCATTAGTAGACTACTCCACGTTTCCCAGTATCTCTAGGACTAGAAAACGTCGGTGATAATAAATTTGCCACGGTTAGCTTTTCAGAAAGGTGTAGTGAACTCACACACAGCAAGTGTCATACAGCGTGTCTACAACTAAATGCCCTACTTTTTCAGGCGGTTTAAGAATAGTAAATCTTTCTTTGTTTCAGGTCTGACTCGTATGTTGGACGCAAAGAGACCTAGTGTTGCTGCCTCATTTTTGTCTACTTCTGATACGTTTTCGTTGTTTCATTGTCGCTCGTTCGAGCGAAAATGGAGTCAGTTGATGAAAGGCAGAAACTGCGCTTTAGTACGCAGTGTTTAAATTCGCTGTTATGCTGCAAAGGTAGTTTCGTTCTGCTTATAAGAATGTAGCACCGGATGCCAAGACGACAGAAGCATGGCATAGGCAATTCCTTAACGCTGGCAGCACTGTGAAGCGGCAAGCAAGGGTCGGCGTGTGTCTGAAGGACGACTTGAGAAAGTCCGTCCAACGTTCCAATCAAGTCCACGTAGATCAATTCATCAGGCTTCACGGAAACTTAAGATGACCGGTGCAGCTGTTCATAAAGTCCTCAAAAACCGGCTGCGTCTGTATTCATAAAATGTACAGATTTTGCAGGCCAGGGAGCCGATGGCAAGCAATGGTAATATGCGCTTGCATGTGAAATTCCAAGTCTTTGGAACTGTAAATCAGCGAAACGTTCACAGAATCCACACAGTGTCCGGGAAAAGGTGCGAGATAGGTCGAAAGCGAACGTTTGGTGTGGCCTGAGGTGCGACAGTATAATTGGATCGTTCTTCTTTGCTGACAAGGGAACCTCCCCATCCCACACCCCTCAGATTTAGTTATAAGTTGGCACAGTCGATAGGCCTTGATAAACTGAACACAGATCAATTGAGAAAACAGGAAGAAGTTGTGTGGAACTGTGAAAAAGTAAGCAAAATATACAAACTGAGTAGTCCATGGGCCACATAAGCAACATCATGGACGAAGTGTGCTTAGAAGCGCCGTGGTCCCGTGGTAGCGTGAGCAGCTGCTGAACGAGAGATCCTTGGTTCAAGTCTTCCCTCGACTGAAAATACTACTTTCTTTATTTTTGCATAGTTATTATCTGTCCGTTCGTTCATTGACATCTCTGTTCACTGTAATAAGTTTAGTGTCTGTGTTTTGCGACCGCACTGCAAAACCGTGCGATTAGTAGACGAAAGGACGTGCCTCTCCAATGGGAACCGAAAACTTTTGATCGTAAGGTCATAGGTCAACCGATTCCTCCACAGGAAAACACGTCTGATATATTCTATACGACACTGGTGACGACATGTGCCTCACATGACAGGAATATGTTGTCGACCCACCTAACTTGTACACTTGGCGAATGGGTAAAAAGATTCTTCTACCTTGCCCGATTTAGGTTTTCTTGTGGATGTGATAATCACTCCCAAAAAAGTGATGAAAACATAAGAGTTTGTAACATAAACTGAAAATAAAAAATTAAAATTTACACTTGATGGAAGATTTGAACCTAGGACCTTTCGGTCTGCAGCTGCTCACGTTACCACGAGACCACGGCGCTCCTGCGTTCCTATCGTCCTTATTGTTGCTTATCTTCCCTTGAACTACTCAGTTTGTATATTTTGCTTATTTTTTCACAGTTCTACTCAACTTCTTCCTGTTTTCTCAATTGATCTGTGTTCAGTTTTTCGAGGCCTATCCACTGTGCCAACTTATAACTAAATCTGAGGGGGGTGCGATGGGGAGGTTCCCTTGTGAGAAGACTGTCACAGGGTTGACGAACATAGACACATCAAATATGTTTACTTTTCCCTGTTGAAGACCTGTATCTAAACCTCTGGTTTCAGCAAGATGGTGCTCCAGCTCACTGGTCGTTGGATGTTCGGAGAGCTCAGAATCGAGCGTTTCCAGAAAGCTGGACTGGACGAAATGGACCCGTGCATTGGACTCCACGTTCTTCTGACGTCACACTATCAGGCTACATGGAGGAGAAGCTGTTGGTTACTTTAGTGCAGGACCTGGAAGACCTCCACACTTGGAATGTGAAAGTCATCGGTACCATACCTCCCGGCACGCCAAGAGACCTGAATGGAGACTGAATAAGGATCAGACATTCTTCGCATTTATGTAGGGGTTCACATGGAAGTGTTCTGATATGACGATTGATATTTTTTAAAAAGATTAACTAATTATTTTTGAGAAGGCTATAAATTTATTTTATTTACTTTTGAGATGGCAGCACTTTACAACGGTGTTACGCATCAAGATAGTAAGAGACCAGCAGAGAGAAAATTTTTTAAAGATAATAAGAGAACAGTAAAGGGAAGATTTTTCTAAGTCCCTGCAGCCCAGTATTGCTCAACACGAGCCAAGAAGGTGTAAATTCTTCGACACAGTTAGTTGGTCATCATGAGAACAACGTCGGCACACTTGTGTGATAAAACTTACTTAAAAGGATATCCCCATCTGAGATTCATAGTAGTCAGATATCAACCACTTCCGTTGTAAATAATTTTACTGATTCAGAATCACAACCGGTTTTGGACAAATGTAAGCCCATCTTCAAGTGTACAAAAACTGTGGGACGGGTACCAACACTATGCACACTAGACTGCAGGCAGGTGACAGCCGCACCTAAAGATAGGCTTGTCCGAAAGCAGTCGTGATATTCAGCCAATAAAACGATTTACAGCTGAAGCGGTTGGTTATCTGACTCTACTCCTTTGTGAGATTGACAGCGAGCTCAGCAGAACACGGTAAGTCAATTGCACACCACCCTGCCCCCATTACTCTTGTAACATTATGTTAGAAGTACTATGTACAGTTCAACAATATCTATCAGGGGTGTGACGAAGCAGTTGTGATACTGTAACAAATTTATCAAGCCAATAGAACAAAACTGAACACCACTGATAACTCATGATGGGTGAGACATTACAACTGACACTGTACAGCAAAGCCACTCCTCAACGCCATAAATAACCCCTCAGTTCTCTGATTATTATATTGTACACCTTGTATAAGACTGTTCTAGTATTGGTCATATTCTTGCTGTTAGATGTAATGCTCACTGATCTGTAGCCATGGATAACTGTGAACCGCCATGCAGTACTGAATGAGATTTTCACTCTGCAGCGGAGTATGCGCTGATATGAAACTTCCTGGCAGATTAAAACTGTATGCCCGACCGAGACTCGAACTCGGGACCTTTACCTTTCGCGGGCAAGTGCTCTACCAACTGAGCTACCGAAGCACGACTCTCGCCCGGTACTCACAGCTTTATTTCTGCCAGTACCTCGTCTCCTACCTTCCAAACTTCACAGAAGCTCTCCTGCGAACCTTGCAGAACTAGCACTCCTGAAAGAAAGGATATTGCGGAGACATTGCTTAGCCACAGCCTGAGGGGTGTTTCCGGAATGAGATTTTCACTCTGCAGCGGAGTGTGCGCTGATATGAAACTTCCTGGCAGATTAGAGCACTTGCCCGCGAAAGGCAAAGGTCCCGAGTTCGAGTCTCGGTCGGGCACACAGTTTTAATCTGCCAGGAAGTTTCATGCAGTACTGAAGCTGCCACAGATGGGTAGTCCACTTCAGGGCTCTGGAACTTCAGTATTGTTCGGGTCAGACAGCCTACCGAACCGTTGTGCCAGGTTCATCATTCACCACAACATCACAGCATCCGACATCACTGTTCATCTTATGGGATAACAAGCGCAGTGACCTCAGTGAGTCAGGACGGCATGTGAACCAAACACGCACGCGCCACAATCACGGCCACATCTTTAGCAGACCAGTCAATGGGAAGCGACTTCTGAACCAATGGGCGTGCAACCCGCCACACCAGCCCTCACTCAAGGCCGACGCAGCAATCTCCAGCGGCCCTGAGTCTGTCTCTGGATTCACTAGATTCCACTCCAGCTTATGAAGCCGCCAGCCGCCATGGAGACATGGCGACAAGATGCACTCTGATGAGAAAAGAAGTAATCTTTAGTCTCCTTTTAGTGCATCTGTCGACACCACTCAGGTTTCTCGGCCTCCATCCTGATGAAACAACAGGGGTTTCCAGACCACAAGTGGACGACTCCTACAATGGGAATTATTCCACAATATGCTTCTTATGCAGGATAAATCAAACAAAGATAGTGGTTGAAAGGAAAAAATGTTTTTAGTCATGGATGTATGTTCCATCCATGCAACATATGTCCATGAATTCTGAAGCAACTAAGGAACGACGGAAAACAAAAAATGATTAAATGTTTGTATGTTGAAAACGAAACCATTGCTTTTACAGTAGTCGTCTTTCACAATTGTTTTATAATAGATAAAATAAAATTCTCTTATATGTTGTCAAATTCATAGCAAACGTAACGAAAGTGTGAAGCAACAGTATCTTTGTTCAGGTTTCTGCAATTATGGAGGAGTTGACCAACAGAATTCCTGGGTCATGTAAACTAAAAGAGGTAGGAAGTAAAGAGGGAGGTGTGGCACACTATTCAACACCGTTTGCAGTACCACACTGTATGATTAGAGGCCATGTTTTGTTCGTTCTACGGATCTTCTGGAAGTAGATTCATCCATGCCGGCCGGTGTGGCCGAGCGGTTCTAGGCGCTTCAATCTGGAACCGCGCGGCCGCTACGGTCGCAGGGAATTTCGGAAAAAATGGCTTTTCCGACAACTCTGGGTGCACTTTTGTAATGTACATTAAAAACGAAAGAACCTAATTTTAAGTTTTTTTTTATATCTGTTTCACCCCCTTAACGGTCGTATGGGCACGTACAAAAAGTATTGTTCTCTTATTTTTCTCTTCACTACAACGTATTCAAAGCCGATCAAGATCGAAGTATGCCCTTTCGGTAAGTTTACTTGTGAGTTTTCGTACTTGAACCACATAAAACACAGTTTATTTCACTTACTTCAAATACAAATTTAGCCACACGCAAACTTTTTCCCGAACGTTTTCATCTTAACTCTATTCTCCAAAACCTGTGGGTTACACATATCTCCAAGTAATTTTGGAATTTTTCTATATGGGATGCGTCTTATGCATAGTGAAGAGTCTCTTAAATCACACGAAGACTGATCCAAAACTGAATTTTCCAGACCACGTGTTCTTATTCCGAATGTCACGCAACAGCTTGTCTGGGACTGGAGTATATGTATGTATGTATGTATGTATGTGTTAACAGTAATTGCTGAAAGACTGTGTAAACCAATTGTTCGCCGGCGATAATCAGGTGTAATTTCTCTTCTAGCTGTGACTGCTACATGTTAACAATTGAACGCAGATGTCTGACACATTATATGCCTCTATCTTATATCACGCCCCTACTTTTGTCTTCCGAAAACATCGCGGATCATGTATTAGTTTGCGACAGCCTGGTCGCAGTGTTGGTTCTCTATGTTATTCTCTCTCTCTGTGTTAGTTGCTTATCGGTGTGCGATCGATAGTGCGCCGTTAGCGCTCCGTTTGTTCTTTAGGTGCACGATCGGTGCCTTAAAAAGAGATTGACTCGCTCGTCGGAGCAAGAAGCGGGAAGTGTAGTTAAAAAGTTTTTTTGAGTGTTAAAAGGCAATTATTTCTTTGCATGCACACGTTTGTACCGCATAATAGTGCAGTCGATATCTTGGCTGCGTAATTTAAGACCTGTCGTGCGTTTTACAGACATATTCGGATATTGAAAACTTAAATACACAGTACTGATGTTCCATAACGACTACGTTCCTCCAAGTGCCGACGGAATATTGCATAAAAATTATATTCCTATTCTTTTGGCGTATCGCTTTCACTGAAACAGGAAGATCGTGATAATGGCCACGAGAAATCGGTCAGCAGACTTGTGTGGTTTGACTGTGAAAGCGGCGTAGACTTATTTATCAGAATAGTGTGTGAACAATGTTCCTCTGCTAAAGAACAGGTTTCACAATAGATTTAATGTTACCGGGACTGCTTTACCTAATTTATTATAACAGCAGCCGTTCTCTCCATTTCAAATTTTATGCTGTGTTGATACATTTAAGTGTATCTAAGCACACTGGACTCGCATTCTGGAGGACGACGGTTCGATCCCGTCTCCGGCCATCCTGATTTAGGTTTCCCGTGATTTCCCTAAATCGTTTCGGGCAAATGCCGGGATGGTTCCTTTGAAAGGGCACGGCCGATTTCCTTCCCAATCCTTCCCTAACCCGAGCTTGCGCTCCGTCTCTAATGACCTCGTTGTCGACGGGACGTTAGACACTAACCACCACCACCACCTGAGTGTATCTACAAATGCCAGTGGCACGGAGGAGGCAGCACAGCCTGTGCTGAAGGTCCAGGTAGTAACAGGCCACGGTCGTAAAATAAACTTTTCTGTCGCCTAGCGCAGTGCAGCACAAAACGATTATTACTGTACCAGCCGGACGGCTTACAAAATGGTTCAAATGGCTCTGAGCACTATGGGACTCAACTGCTGAGGTCATTAGTCCCCTAGAACTTAGAACTAGTTAAACCTAACTAACCTAAGGACATCACAAACATCCATGCCCGAGGCAGGATTCGAACCTGCGACCGTAGCGGTCTTGCGGTTCCAGACTGCAGCGCCTTTAACCGCACGGCCACTTCGGCAGGCGACGGCTTACAAACAGCAATAGTTCATAGAGGTGTTAAGACGACAGAAGGCAACAGGCCCTCTGATCTCTATAGGATATTATCCTCGAACTCGGAATCACCGTTCACTACGTATTGGGACAGGTAATAGTACAACGGACGTGGCTACCTCATCATTCAGAATACTATGGTGCAAAAGAATGCATTACATTTGGTAGTACTCGCACACAAGAACTGCCTCTGATACAGAAACCGCTGGTAAGGAAAGAGAAACAGCCGCAAGTGTGCGAGAAAGAACGGAAGTAAGAACGGAGTAAGACGCGTTAGGAGTGGCGCGAGTATTCTCCGAGACGACGCCGGTGCTCGGGACTGCGCCGCGGTCCGTGTAATTCCATTTACAGGTAGCAGCTGGTAGGCTCCACTGCGTGTTGTGTGCACGCCGTGCCATAATAGTGGCGGCAGATGCCTCCAACAGAGGCTCTGTGGCAGACGCAGGTTGCTACTGTCGTAAAGAACCGTAGCAGGGCTCCAGACACGCAACTCCAGCCTCGATTATTACCGTACTGAGACGTGGCCGGCTCGCGTTGATGCCGTTTCTCCTTTGGCATTTTCTCACAATCGGGTGATATAAGCCTCTACATCCTTACATTTGTACTCTAGCCATCCCTGCTTAGCCATTTTGCACTACCTGTCGATCTCATTTTTAAGACGTTTATATGCCTTTTTGCCTGTTCATTTACTGCACTTTTATATTTTCTCCTTTCATCAATTAAAAGTAATCAATTAATTAAACGTAAACGTATACTAATAGAAATAAGACATCAGGTCACTTGAAGCTTGTTCTTGCAATAATTCATTTATGTATCTGTTTATATTATTTTGTGCTCTATGTTATCGTCAGTGCGATTAAAATATTTGCTCTTATATCGACTTTAATATATGTAAACAAGAATAAATTACATCTCTGAGCAAGTAGGACAATACCATATCTTTTTGTCAAGATTTTTGTAACAAGCAACAGTTGTATAGCACATGCTGGATGCTGACAAAGTTTCGCTGTCAGAATGTAAATGAATACTGATTGTGTAAAAGGTGTGAAGTGATGTACCAACTGGCTGTCAAAATGGAAGCAGACAGATGGACACTGACGGAAAAAAAGCCGCC
This sequence comes from Schistocerca piceifrons, assembly GCF_021461385.2. NCBI lineage: Eukaryota > Metazoa > Arthropoda > Insecta > Orthoptera > Acrididae > Schistocerca > Schistocerca piceifrons. Next base: position 1,152,340,494 of record NC_060138.1, read on the forward strand.
CATACTGTCGCAGTAAGTATAAAACTAAATTTTGCATCCATATCGACAGATAAACAATAGTCATGGCTCCACATTAAAGCGTGTTTCAGCTACTTGTTACAGAGCCAGAAAACAGCATTATGCTGGAAATAGTGATGTAACATCCAGAAAACCTTATGAATATGAACCTGAAAAGGTTCGAAAACTGGTTCATGGAATAATTAATAAGTATTCAAAATTGACTGTTTGCAGTTTTACGTATTTACATTCTACAAATTTGGTTTTATCTTCCTTCAAATTTCATCTAAGTTAAGTTGTGGGGTCAGCATTGCTTCCTGTGCTCCTATATTTCGCTGGAACCCGAAAAGATCTCCCAGAGAGTCTAGTATTCTGCAGCCATGACTTATTGAACAGGTAGTTTGGTAGTGCACTTGTGAAAACACGTCTCCTTTAGTACTGGGATTTTCCCTGTGTCTGAGAGAATTTCGCCTGTCTCACGCGTTTTGCATATCAGATGAAACAGTGCCATCCTACTTGGTTCTCCCAAAGATCACAGAAATTCCGCCGAAGTTAAGTTATACAATGTTGAGGTCATTAGCTTCACGTATAGGCATTGCCACTCATAGCGGTAGCGACGCCGTTGCCTGGGAACACACGATTGTATACAAACATCGACCACCACGGACCTGTCGCTATGACGAGCGCCCACAGCGCTCGAAATGACGCAGCAGCCCGCAGCTGATGTCAGCGTAACAGAGACGTGCAGTCGCCGCCACGCATCCCAATGTGTCTCGGCTGGCGGCGCGCGTCCAACTAGCAGCTACACACTGTGCGCATGCGCAGCTGGAGGACAAATGTTCCTATCCGCCGCGGGCACCTCGCGCCAGTGACTGACGTCACCAAGTAGAAAAGAGCCAGCAAGCGGCGTGATTCCAGTTCTCATTTACCAAAATATGGGACTTCGCTGCAGCCTACGAGATACTGCGCGTCTTCCTCGACTTACACTACTGGCCATTAAAATTGCTACACCACGAAGATGACATGCTACAGACGCGAAATTTACCCGACACGAAGAAGATGCTGTGATATGCAAATGATTAGCTTTTCAGAGGATTCACACAAGTTTGGCGACGGTGGCGACACCTACAACGTGCTGAAATGTGGAAAGTTTCCAAAAGATTTCCCATACTCAAACATAAGTTGACCGGCGTTGCCTGGTGAAACGTTGTTGCGATGCCTCGTGTAAAGAGGAGAAATGCGTACCATCACGTCGGATTGTAGCCTATCGCGATCGCGGTTTATCGTATCGCGACATTTCTGCTCGCGTTGGTCGAGATCCAATTACTGTTAGCAGAATATGGAATCGGTGGGTTCAGGAGGATAATACGGAACGCCGTGCTGGATCCCAACGGCCTCTTATCACTAGCAGTCGAGATGACAGGCATCTTATCCGCACGGCTGTAACGGATCGTGCAGCCACGTCTCGATCCCTGAGTCAACAGATGGGGACGTTTGCAAGACAACCACCATCTGCACGAACAGTTCGAGGACGTTTACAGCAGCATGGACTATCAGCTTCGAAGACCACGGCTGCGGTTACCCTTGACGCTTCATCACAGACAGGACCGACTGCGATGGTTTACTCAACGACGAGCCCGGGGGCACGAATAGCAAAACGTCATTTTTTCGGATGAATCCAGGTTCTGTTTAGAGCATCATGATGGTCGCATCCGTGTTTGGTGACATCGCACTGAACGCACATTGGAAGCGTGTACTCGTCATCGCCATACTGGCGTATCACCCGGCGTGATGGTATGGGGTGCCATTGGTTACACGTCTCGGTCACCTCTTGTTCGCATTGGCAGCACTTTGAACAGTGGACGCTACATTTCAGATGTGTTACGACCCGCGGCTCTACCTCTGCCCTGGCCAACACATTCTCCAGATCTCTCACCAACTGAAAACGTCTGGTCAATGGTGGTCGAGCAACTGGCTCGTCACAATACGCCAGTCACTACTATTGATGAATTGTGGTATCGTGTTGAAGCTGCATGGGCAGCTGTACCTGTACACGCCATCCAATCTCTGTTTGACTCAATACCCAGGCTATCAAGGCCGTTATTACGGCCAGAGGTGGTTGTTCTTGGTACTGATTTCTCAGGATCTATGCACCCAAATTGCGTGAAAATGTAATCACATGTCAATTCTAGTATAATATATCTGTACAATGAATACCAGTTTATCATCTGCAATTCTTCTTCGTGTAGCAATTTTAATGGCCAGTAGTGTAAAATACGTCGCGGAGAATATTTCGTACAAATATTCGGTCCGAATCCATTCATGTATTCAGCGAGAAAAAAATGTCTGCTAGCGCCTCAATCTCTCTTACAGTATTCTGTTTGAACACCTCGCATGAAATATGTAACAGCATGTGAAATGACGTAACGGGTACAGAAGGCTAGATCATGTGGTAATGCTTCTTTTTCGTAAGAAGAGAAACGCACAGCGCTTTGAGAATAACGGTACGGTTTCAGTGATTCACATGCCAGCAAGATTCTTCCAAACGTCATCCTTGAACGTATGAAAATCCACTTACGAGAAACAAGCTGAGTTGGCGCATGATAGTGGAATACTATAGCAGAATCTCAATATGAGACAGAGAATTCAATCCATAGATTACACTTTTCAGAAATCTCTACACTGAAAGCAAGGTAATAACCAGACAAGATAAGACTATTTCATGTCATTCTAAAGCATTTAAAGGAATTATACAGGAACGCACAGCTCTTCGTGTCTGTGAAGATCGCGGCTATGAGACTTCAACCGACAATTTCTTGGATCTGGTTAAAAGCATAGTCACAGTCGCTAAAGTTGTTCTTTAATCTCCTGGGACGTAATAGCCAACTCTGAGCCGTGGTGTGACCTGTTCATCACAGTGATAGATATTTTCAACGACAGACTGCAGGTGAAATCTCCACTTTCTCACGTAATTGGCGTCAATTTAAGAAATAAAAAGCGAGAAATTTTTGATTACAAACGCACTTACTTTGTCTAATGTCTTAAATGACATGAACTCCTCCTGTGGCAACAGAGCTCTACCTCTAGTCACCAAACAACCAAGCAGCAGCAGCAACAACCACCAAACCTTGACTCACCTGCAACACAGAAACAAACAACGTGGTCAGACTATGCTCTACTCTGAGAACACACAAAGCTGTGCTCACTAGTATGAGACAATTCGTTCTCATATGACGAGCGGCACACTCTGTCAACCAAAATGTTAAAGACATCCACAATAACAAACATTTTATATTTCAAACGTGTATAAGCTATTTTCTATTCTTTCAAATCATTTTCGAATAAAACTTGTCATACCAAAGTAAAATAAGGCGAAATGAAGCAAAAAGAAATACTATATAACATTTTTTCATGAACCAAACCAGAACGATAACCAGTTTTAGTTGTTGAAGTCAGGAGTTTCGAAGGATTATCTAGTGACGGTACCTGCAGTCCCTACAGATACGAAGCAAAATACGATACAAATTCCAATTATACAGCTCAAGAACCAAGAAATCAACTTGCACCATGCTTCAAAATCCACGTTTAACTGCATAAGCAGGATCTGGATCGATAAAAGGCAAAAGTCTGTCACACCCAATCCTAGTAGGACCGCAACTACTTGATGTTTAAACAAACGTCTGGGCCAGGTAAATATTTTCTTTAAAATACTGATAAGTGGCAACGCGATAATCACCGTTTCAACACAGAGCTGATGCGGAAGCCACATTCATCCCGCCCTAGTCTGGCTGATAATTTTTCATGCCGTTCGTCCGACATACAAAATCATCGGCGGCTGTTCGCTTTTGTAACATGCATTTTCTACTTCAGTTCCCCCTAAATTTTGAAGTTATGTTATCATCCTACAGTCTAAATCTGTGTTACTTTGTCTTGTTATTGGGTATAACTGTTTGTAAATGAATGTTTTCCTTGTAGTCTATTGTTTAACGACACTTTCTGTTCATGTTGACTTCCTTTATTCAGTGCCTCGTACCCAAAACATGTGTGTTCCTCCAATGGAAGAGTACTGAACAGGGTCTTGTTTGTAGGAGTACCCATCAGCGTCTGTCCAGCAATGTCGGCTCGTTATTACTGTGGACACTGGTTGCGAATGCTTCGATTGCTCTGGCGGTGAGCGATGGGAATTCGAGGTAGTGCCGAATGATTAACTAGCCGCGTAGCGAACAGGTTACAAGAAAAATTAAAAATGCTGTCGCTGTGAAACGTGTGAAATCGACGTGACGCATTGGCTAATTGCTCCTTCGAGGCTTAATTCAATAGCATTGTATCAGTGCGCCATGACAGTAACACGAGGGAAATGTGGATGGAATTTGACAATCGGGCGGTAAAGTTTTTCATTATGGCCATGTGTCAAATAAAATACTATGAATTGCAGTTATATTGAGAAGCAGCTAGGACTGTGTAATTCTAAATTGGATGCAAACTATATTTACCAGACTTGAAGTAGTAATTATTGCCCGGGGATCCAATTACTCAGTTGAGTATTTATGAATGTTAGTGAATGAAGCGTGTGGTGAACATTAGACTTCACTGTAAAGCACTGGCGCGGCAGTAAAATTTACATGAAGTACGGTAAATCAGGAGCACATAGACAAAAGGTGCAGTATTTGAAGCACAGGACTCGCATTCGAGAAGTGCAGGATTAGGACACCATCCAGCCATACGCATTTCATTATTTCATTGTTGTCCTTTGTTGATACTTCAATATATTTCTGCTTGAAACAAAAAAAAAATATTTTCTAGCCTTGTAACCATCAATGAAGTGTCACAGAGTATAATGTCTCATATCTAAGATACGTTATATCTGCCAGGTATCATCGGTTATATGTTGCATATTGGCGACAGCATGCGATTGAGAAACTGAACATTTACAACAGTTTATTGAGTAAAAGATTAATACCCAACATTTTGAGGATACATTGCTAGGCATCACATGATTAAAAATGAAAAATACATGGAGGTATACATTTTACATACATCGTTTTAGGTGATTTCATCTCTTGCAAACGTCCACAAAGGTAATCAAACGCCTAATGACGCGTATTTTACACAAACAGTATTTCCGAATTCCCTTGAACATGCAACTAGTTTATTACATCAAAATGTCATTTAATTATTCCTTGATTAACTTCTGATGGTCGGGGTTCACAGTCAAGCAGAATTTTTTGAAAGACATCATGTTCGACGACGACTGAGGAAAATTATTTATTTCACTTAGTTATTGCGATTTCGGTCTTTGGGGCCTTATCAAGTGACACTGCAAAAAAAGTCTGCTACAGCACCCGTCACACTTTTAAAATCTTATTATCAATTTCGGGAGATTTTAAAAGTCTGGCATGCTGAAGCAAAATTATTTGCAGTACCACTTGTTAATAGCTCAAAGGCCGAAATTGCATCAGTGAAATGAAATAAATAAATTTCTACAGTCATTGGTGAAAATGATGTTATTCCTTGTTCGCTGTAATTTTACCGTGATTTATATGTCAATCGCCTGTAGTGTGCAAGTGGGGTAGTCATAAAGGTTTAATTATCATCTCGAAAAAATAGAGTTGTGTAACTTTTTGTTTAACACCAGGTATATTTTTTCAGTCGTGGTACACTTTGAAATCCCAAAGCCACAGTACCGTAGCACGCCGACAGTCACGTCAAAACGAAATAGCACAGCCCACTGGAATGTCGTTCGGTCGTTTGTTTGCTGTGGTTGAAGGGGGACAGCGCTGCATCAGACCATGCCGACTTGGTGGACGTGTAAGACAGGATTATGACACAGAGGCTCTCAGTAGTATTAACCAAGTCTGAATGATGAAGAACAAAGTGGCAGACCATCTCTCTGTGAAACAGCAGGAATCGCGAGAGACATGGAGCCCTGGTACTCAAAGAACGACCCATTACGATCGAGGCAACAGCGGAAAAAGTGAAAATAAGTCACTGATCCGTTTTCAAGATCTTGAATCTAACGTAGGGCGCCGCCCGCTGTGCTCCACGACTGCTCACTCCTATCCAAAACGCCGCCGATTCGAGGCAGCAGCGGAAATTTTCCATCTCTGTCAGGCCAATCCAGATGGCTTCTTTAAGATGGACGAAGTGTTCCAATCCTGCCTCGGGCACGGATGTGTGTGATGTCCTTAGGTTAGTTAGGTTTAAGTAGTTCTATGTTCTAGAGGACTGATGACCTCAGATTTTAAATCCTACAGTGCTCAGAGCCATTTGAACCATTTTTGACGAAGTGTTGGGTGACCCCGAGATGGAGGAGCAACGCAAGCAGTTGAAACCTGCGGATTCACCAACCCCGCGAAAGGTAAAGACCCATCACTGAACAAGATGGTGCAGAAAGTTTTTTCAGGACTGCTACGGTGTTGTGTTAACAGATTATCCTCGTAAGGGGGAATTCTCACAGGTGCATAGAACAGAAATCTTCAAACGGGATTGCGGGAGCTGAGAAAGCCTCGTATGAAGGGGATGTCTCCGCTTCGCGACAGCACCCCTGTTCATTCGGCACGGGACACAGACAAGCTTGTTTGGGCCATCATATTTTTCCTCGCCCCTTGCCAATCCCCCTCCCCCCCTCACCCATCCTCTACCCGCATTCTCTTGACATGACATCCATCGATTTCTTCCTCGTTCCTCGGAAGAAGAAACCATTGTGTGGTGACAACATGATTTTCGAGGTGTGAAACGTTTCCTGAACAGCCAAAATGCAGGATTTTAAAACCATGGTCTCCCACAAGTCATCCGTCGTTGGGAGAAATTAACAATAAGACTAACACGTGATTGACCCTTTTTAATGAACATCACAGAATATGCTCGCAATGGCCGCCGTTGAGGTCAATGAAGCGCTGCGCTCGAGTTATCAAAGCATAAGCACCTATGCCTGAAGGATAGCAGCTATATCGTTTCTAATGTTCTGCTGTAGCTCCTCCAGTGTGCTATTTCAGTACATCTGACCCTTCAGCTTGCCCCACAGGTAAAAATTACAGGATAGGAAACCAGGCCATCAAGGTGGCCGGGAGATTGCACTGCCTCGGCTAACTGCCCTCTCCTAACACTCTCACGCACTCGCGAAGAACTCGTCAATGGAGTGTATGCTGTTACTCCGTCTTGGTAAAAATAGTCTTTCGTCTTCTGTGAGTTGATCCAAATACGGATTGAACAGTTTTCTAGACTATGGAACTTAACATCAGAGGTCATCAGTCCCCTAGAATTAGAACTACTTAAACCTAACTAACCTAAGGACATTACACACATCCATGCCCGAGGCAGGATTCGAACCTGCGACCGTAAGAGCAGCGAGGTTCCAGACTGAATCGCCTTGGACCCCTCGTCCACAGTGGCCGGCAGTTTTCTAGACAGACATCGGTTAATTTGAACAGACTGGTGAAAGAATCGTGTTTCGTTGCAGACCTCAGGCACTGCGCACCAAATACCAGTCTTGAAATAATGCAATGCCTCTTCAAAGTAGGCCTACTAATGGGGACTTTCTGTCACACAATGGCGCATGTTCTTTGACGTATCCTGGCAGACTGAACCAGGCCGAAAGAAAAGAATATCTGAGAGCCCTGATTCCACTTCAGTCAGAAACCAATGGCAGAAATCAAAACGCGGATGTTCGTCTTTACACTTTAACTCATGCGCAACTGTAAATTTGTAGAGACACAGATGCAGGTTCTTTTTAATAATTTTTGACAGGACGATTTCTTAACTAACTTGCACAGATGACTGACCTTCACTCGAGCAAGGTTTCCTGGTGTTCGAACTCTTTTCGGATATTTGCTGTTCCAATTCGCTGTAGATCCCGTTCTGCAAAATTTTGCTACAAAGTTCTGCAGTGCAGATTTTGCTGGAGATTTCGTCAAAATACTTCAAGCCTTGAAGTCTTGCGCATATAGTTCTGCACACATTTTCCACATAGCAAAGTGCTCGGGACGCAGTTGTGGGAGATGTGCATGTGCAGACTGTTCCCTGCACTTTCGAAGTTCGGGAGTGGGACTTCTTTGTCACCAGTCTTCAGAATGGTTTGGTGTAGCTCGCACGAATTCCTCTTGCGTGCCAAGCTCTGCATCTCGGAGTAACACTTGAAGCCTACTTCCTCAGTTATTTGTTTGGCTGGCCGGAGTGACCGAGCGGTTCTAGGCGCTACAGTCTGGAGCCGCGCGATCGCTGCGGTCGCAGGTTCGAATCCTGCCTCGGGCATGGATGTGTGTGATGTCCTTAGGTTAGTTAGTAGATTTAAGTAGTTCTAAGTTCTAGGGAACTGATGGCCTCAGAAGTAAGTCCCACAGTGCTCAGAGCCATTTGAACCATTTTGAGTTATTTGTTGGATGTACTGCAATCTCTCTGTTTTCCTACAACTTTTACCCTCTACCCATTTTCTTAACACGTGCCCTATCGTCCTCTTCGTTCTTCTTGACAGTGTTTGGCTTATGTTCCTTTCTTTGCCGGTTCTGCTGATAACATCTTCATTCCTTATCAGTTCACCTAATTTTCGACATCCCCCTACAGTACCACATCTCAAACATTTCGGTTTTCATTTCTTCAGGTTTTCCCAGAGTCCATAATTCACTACCATACAGTACTGTGCTCCAAACGCACGTTCTCAGAAATGTCTTCCGCATGGTTGATGTTTGATACTAGTAGACGTCTCTTAACCAGAAATGCCCTTTTTCCCTATGTGAGTCTGCCTTTTATGTCCTTTCCTTGTCCATGATATCTGATTCCCTAACTTATTCCGCTTCGTGATCACCAATCAAATCTCGTTTCTGCTACGCCTCATTACTTCGCTCTTTCTTCGGTTCTCATTGAAGCATTCATCCCATTCTTACGTTCTGCAGTTCTTCTACACATTCACTGAAGATAGTAATGCCATTATCAAATCTTGTCATCGTGTAGTTCAATAATTTCCACCTTGTACAAGATCCAACAGGGAATAATACAAATGGAAGGACAAGAACGAAGTGCTGGAATTAGAAGGAGTTACCAAAAGGATATAGTCTTCCGACCCGACATGTATACACTGAAGAAGCAATGATGGAAATAAAAGGTTCAAAAGTGCTATCAAGATTCAGAGTTCAAATGGCTCTGAGCACTATGGGACTTAACTGCTGTGGGTCATCAGTCCCCTAGAACTTAGAACTACTTAAACCTAACTAACCTAAGGACGACACACACATCCATGCCCGAGGCAGGATTCGAACTTGCGGCCGTAGCGGTCGCGCGGTTCCAGATTGTAGCGCCTAGAGCCGCTCGACCACCTCGGCCGGCAAGATTCAGAGTGAAAGGATATCAGTGTATAGACTGTACCGTGGGTTCGGAAGACCATTTCCCTTTGGTAACTCCTTTTAATTCGAGCACTTCCATCTTGTCCTTCCATTTGCATTATTCCCTGTTGGTTCTTGTACAAGGTGGCAATTATTGAACTACATGAAATAAAATCGTCATAACTTCTGAACGGTTTGCGTTAGGACGTTCAAACTGCACGGATGGGCACGGGGCAGGATGAGAATTAGTATGGAAATGGAAATTTGTGGTAAAGTTTTATGGGACCAAACTGCTCAGGTCATCGGTCTTTAATCTTAGGCACTACTTAATCTAGCTTAAACTAACTTACGCTAAGGACAACGCACACACCCATGGCCGAGGGAGGACTCGAACCTCCGAAGGGAGGAGCCGCGCAGTCAGTGACAAAGACGCCTCAGAATCTTTGCCGGTGCTAAAACGTTAAAAACGCTTCTCTTGGATTATGTGCTAAGTTTAAATTGTTCATCTTTTCCACTATGTCGCACATATTTTCCGCGTTTTACTTACGAAATTCATAACCTATCATTAAACCTTTTCGTGACAGGAATATGCAATTCAGCTCATTCAAGAGAAGAACTAAAGCGTGTATTAAGACAAATTACAGCTGATGATGGGTCCACGTGGTCCGAAATGCATCGTGTAGTTAGTAAAACACCAGACGCTCTGACTGAAGGCATTTTTAATCCATGCCTCCAGTGTATTGAATACAGTCACATTTGAAGCTGCGAAATATGGATAAAATTAGGAAAGAAGGATTATGGGATGCAGTAGTCATTTGGAGATGAAGAAGCTTACGTAGAAAAGGGTAGCGTGCCGAGCTGCTTCAAAGCAGTCTCCGGACTGAAGACCACAACAGCAACAACAGGCTGCGATGGTTAACGTATAGACAACAGAGCAGAGTCGTCCGGTGTTCGGACTTTTTCCACGCCGGACATTTGCCACGTCGGACATTTGCCACGATTTTACCTGCTCCGAAGGGTTGGATCCCTTGTCTCCCCCTCCTCCTCCTCATCGCTTACTGAGCCTTTCCGCTGGTGTACTTAACATAGAACCAGAATCTCTTTGGATTTTCCGCCACATGTCTAGAGAGATTTTCGTTGTGGAAACTATTAAATGCATCTCACATTGAAATCCGCACCAAATTTCGAGCCTCAGTAAAACTTTGCTAATCTTGGAGATTCTGGAGATTCTGCGTTCGTCTAAATTGTACGTGCCTTTTTCGGTGCTCCTGTAGCAGCTTTCTGTCGTGTTTCGAGTACCATGGGGGATCAGTTCCGTCTCCTATTGATTTATTTGGTATGAATCTCTCAGGTGCTTTGAACTTAGGCCACATATGGTCTTCACTTACATGGTTTGGAAGGATTTAGAACAAATACGGAAGTTGTTTTCTATCTACAATAGGGTGTGAAAATGTATTTTTGTTAACATATCGAAGGTAAATTGAAGTCACTGCCAACTATAATTTTATGAGTAGGGTACCTATTTGTGATGAGACTCATGTTTTCTTTGAACTGTTCAGCAACTGTTTCATCTGAGACCGGGGGTCGGTAGAAGGAGCCAGTTATTAATTTATTCCGGTTGTCGAATTAACCGCTGCCCATACTAAGTCACAGGAACTATCTGCTTCAATGTCGCTTGTGAGATGAAACACACATTACATTTTTTTCCCTTAAGTTGTGCTTCTTGTTTCTGTTGTAGTGCAGATCATTACAATTACGGCTTTTCCCTCCAAAACCTATGATGCTTTCTCTGTGATCCTGTAAATTCCAGAGCTAAACAATGTAGAACAACAAGGTACGTTACAAGCATAGCAGTCTGTATTACTTCATTTCTTTATTTCTAACATTTTAAAATTGTGCGTAGACTTTAGATGTCATGTCAATCATAGATGTCCTTATGTCTATTTAGTGAACGTATTTTCAGTCATGTTTTGAACATTGTCCCGCTACACTTTATTAACTAATGTTTCGCAGTAAGAGATATCGCATTTTAGAGAGTAAATTAATATGGAGTATGTCGTTCTTCTTTTCAAACATTCATATACCCATTTGTTCTGTCCTTGTTGTGTTTTGGGCATGCAGTTGTAGTCATCAAAGTAGGCACAAATGCAGTGATCAAAATGATTAGCGTACATTCGCATTCTCTTTACATCGTTCCTTTCTTGTTGCTCCCATGGCGATGGACTGTTTCTGTCGCCATCAGTGAGCGTGAATGGAAGTTACCGTACAGACAGAGGGATCTATATTTATACTTGGCAGAACTAATTACATACTGACATAACCGTCGGTATTGCTTGCGTTTCCCAAAAGTTATAAATATTCCGATTTCGGAAAAAAAGCTCTGTATTTGGCCAAGATGGAGAAGAAGAAGGTCCCTTACGTATTGGTTGTATCGAGTAAGATGTGGAGACGGCGGTTTGAAAGCGGACAGAAGTAGTACGAGGAAGGGCGTCCCTTACCTGAGGGATCGCTACTCAAGCTACCTGGCGAATGGGCAAGTGTGGCAAATGTCCGGCGTGGCAAATGTCCGGCATTCGAGTCGTCCTACTTCCCCCGAATCAGCTGAGGGCGCTTGGCTGCGTTTGTGCGTGACTAGATGCGCAGTGGAGGGAGAGCGTGGCCTCGCCTCTGTCTCTCTCGCTTCCCGCCATTTAAAATTCTATTAATGCGTGAAAGGGCGTTGGGGGCGGCGGTGGCGGCGGGGGCGGCGGGGAGCGGACGGCGGCGAGCCGCAGACTACCTGCCCGGCCCTTTCAGACCCGTCTGCGCTCTGCACAGGTCTGGGCGACTCCTGGCCGCCAGGGGACGAGACGATCAGATGCAGAAAGCGAGGGACGGGTCAGCGTCCTTAGCGTGTCGCCACTTCCGCGACATTTGTCGCAGTATAGAGCAGCTAGCGCCGAGATTAAGACCCTACTCCTACACTCGGAGAGTCGCATTCAAAAGACATTGTCCACAGCTAATCTCGTACGTGTGTTATTGAAAGCTTGTGCTGCAAAGAAAAGACCGGCTAAAACGTTCAGCTTTGGATGCTTTTAGCACGAGTATAATTGCCAACGTAGGGGATTACTGGGACGGCAAAATGAAATTAGCCCGGGAAAAAATCTGCAATACTGATGCGGAATCGACCCTTGTGATGAATAGCATTAGATTACAATCAGTTTAGCTTTCGGAAGAGTAAAGGCACCAGAGAGGCAGCTCTGACGTTGCGACTGATGAAGGAAGTACAACTATAGAAAAATCAGTACACGTTCATCGGATTTGTCGGCCTAAAAAGAAGCGTCCGACATCGTTAAATGGTGCAAGATTTTCAAAAATGTTCAATGCTAAGGTCATCAGTCCCTAAGCTCACACACTACTTAACCTAAATTACCCTAAGGACAAACGCACACACCCCTGCCCGAGGGAGGACTCGAACCTCCGCCGAGACCAGCAAGATTTTCCAAGGTCTGAGAAGAAAGAGTAAGCTATAGGGGAAGACCAGTAATATACATTATGTACAGGGTGACAATTACTGAACTATATGAAAAAAATGTAAATTAGTTACAAACTGCGGCCTGTATATACTTCATACAACATGGAAACGTCCCTACAGATATTCGGATTTACGTTATGACATGTTCGATATGTCTGCCATCATTGGCGATGATGTGTCGCAGACGAATAGCGAAAATTCGATGCTGTTGCTGATCTCTTGAATGGCTGTTTTCAGCTCAGCAATGTTTTTGAGGTTATTGCTGTACATCTTGTCTTTAATATAGCCCCACAAACAGGAGTCGCATGTGTTCAAACACGGAGAATATGGCGACCAATCGAGGCCATGCCAGTGGCCTCTGGGTACCCCAGAGCCAGAATGCGGTCCCCAAAGTGCTCCTCCAGGACATCAAACACTCTCCTGCTTCGATAGGGTCGAGCTCTGTCTTGCATGAATCACATCTTGTCCAAATCAGGGTCAGTTTGGATAGTAGGAATGAAATCATCTTCAAAACTTCACGTACCGTTCGGTAGTCACCGTGCCATTAAGGAACATAAAAAAAAATGTTCAAACATATGTGAATTCCTGATTTCGTCGGTCCCTAGACTTACACACTACTTAAACTAACGCTAAGGACAACACCCACACCCATGCCTGAGGGAGGACTGGTTCAAAATGGTTCAAATAGCTCTGAGCACTATGCGACTTAACATCTGAGGTCATCAGTCCCCTAGAACCTAGAACTACTTAAAACTAACTAACCTAAGGACATCACACACATGCATGCCCGGGGCAGGATTCGAACCTGCGACCGTAGCGGTCGCGCGATGCCAGACCGAAGCGCCTAGAACCGCACGGCCACAACGGTCGGCCGCTAAGGAATATCGCACCGATTATTTCGTTACTGGACATTGCACACCACACAGTCACCCGTTGAGGGTGAAGAGACTTCTCGATCGCGAAATGCGGATCTCAGTCCCCCAAATGCACCAATTTTGCTTATTGACGAACCTATCTAAATGAAAGTGGGCTTTGACTCTAAACCAAACCATAATGCGCAGCCGCGCGGGGTAGCCGTATGAAAATGATGGAGAAAAGTATTTTTGCTGGTGCTCAAACGTTAAAATGCCAGGAGTCGCCCAGAAGCTTTTCTTGGATTATGTGGTAAGTTTACACTGTTCTTCTTTTCCATCATTTCGCACTTATTTTCCGCGTTTGACTTACGAAATTCATAACCTAACATTAAACTTCTCGTGACGGGAATACGCATTTCACACCATTCAAGAGAAGAATTGAAGCATGTATTAAGACAAATTATACCTGAAGATGGACCCACACGGTCCGAAATGCATCGTGGAGTTAATATAACACGAGAAGTTATGACTGAAGGCGTTTTCTAATTCATACCTCCAGTGTATAATCCTTCATACATGGTGCAGGATGAAAAGTTAATCATCCATTTAAATCTGATAACTATAATCAACGCTTATCTCCCTCTACAGTATATTTATCCCCCCTACCACCACCACCACCACCACCACCACCACCACCACTTCCCTCGATCACCAAATTGATGGTTCTTAAATGCCTAAAGATGTGTCCTACCAGCCGATCCTTTCTTTTAGTCAATATGTGCCATGAATTTTTTTCCCCATCTCGATTCAGTACCTCAGTATTTGTTAGAGGATCCATCTAATCCTCAGCATTCTCTTTTAGTGTAGCACCACATTTCAAAAGCTTCTGTTCTCATCTTGTCTGAACTGCTTATCGCTCCTGGTTCACTTCCGTACATGGCTACATGTCCCTTTCCGTGATGGGGTAGCTTGGAAGCCTCAACGATACGGATAGCTGTACTATAGGTGGAAAAGCAAAGGAAATTCATCGGAAATATTTTGTGTGTAGCTGACATTGGATGTTTGTAATAACCTTTGTGAAGATATCTAGTCATTTGGTTCTTCTATGGGTTTTATTTTTCAGTATCATTCTGTGGGATACCTGCTACATTTGATCATATGAGAACATAATTCCAGGTAATTAATTTAAAAAGGGTGACATCCATAATCATACATAATAATACAGAAGGATGTACCTATTATATGCTAATGGCGTGATGTGTACCATAATACTGGATGATCAAAAACTCAGTATAAATTTGAAAACTTAATAAACCACGGAATAATGTAGATAGAGAGGTAAAAATTGACACACATGCTTGGAATGACATGGGGTTTTATTAGAAACAAAAAGAAAAACAAAGTTCACAAAATGTCCGACAGACGCGTGAAAGATCTTTTGCGCGCGTCGTTTGGTGATGATCATGTGATCAACCGCCACTTTCGTCATACTTGGCCTACCAGGTCCCCAGACCTCAGTCCGTGCAATTATTGGCTTTGGGGTTACCGTAAGTCGCAAGTGTATCGTGATCGACCGTCATCTCTAGGGATGCAGAAGACAACATCCGAGGCCAATGCCTCACCATAACCCCGGATGAGCTTTACAGTGCTGTTCACAACATTATTCCTCGATTACAGCTATTGTTCAGGAATTATGGTGGACGTATTGAGCATTTCCTGTAGAGAACATCATCTTTGCTTTGCCTTACTTTGTTATCCTAATTATTGCTATTCTTATCAGATGAAGCGCCATCTGTCGGACATTTTTTGAACTTTTGTATTTTTTTGGTTCTAATAAAACCCCATGTCATTCCAAGCATGTGTGTCAATTTGTACCCCTCTATCTACAGTATTCCGTGATTTATACTGACTTTTTGATCACCCGGTATATCATAGTAATCCATCTAGAAGATGTAGTTTGTGGCTCGTCTTCTTTCTTTTCCCTAGCCGGCATTGGGTCGCTTTTTCAGAATGTGGCAGATTTTAAGAATATAATTTGAGACAACTATCATTAATTTAGAATGTGTTAAGTTTCGTTTATCTCACGTAAAATTTAGTTCTTAGCCAAATTCACTAACTCAGCTACACAAAAAATGGCACATTTCTTATCTCCCCCCCCCCTCCATCCCACACTTTTTTCGACATCTATATACGCCCATGGATACGAGGCTGTTTTAAAGATGCCTGTCGTCAGATTAATGACCCTGTGGTGACCGCTGTGTTATAAGGGACGTAGTTTCAGTCTTAACTAATTTGTCCGCCTTTATGGTTTTCCGTAAATGAGGGGACCGCACATTTATGGGTTAACTCAAGTTAATAAGTTGTTTCCAGAAAAGGATGAAATTAATTTCGAAAGCAGGTGAAAGATACTAATAAAGAGTCTGGCCAACAGACGAATTTCTGCGTTCAGATCTCGTTCCACAAGACAATTTAAATCTCCCTGGAAGTTTCGTAACAAGGCGCTGATATAGTGAACACAGAAAGAAGAATTTTCTGAGAGCGAAAGCTCTAAAATTATCTTAGGCACGTTTCCGTCACTACTGGATCGATTTTTTTAAAAGCATATGCGGGGCGGTTTATTAGTTCTAAATATCGCCGGTGGATGTTTACTTGCTGCCAGTCTGCCGAGACACAAGCTTTGACATGTGTATTTCCACAGACCAGATCTGTTTTTCAGGACGTGGGCTGCAAGTAGTGTAGTGAGTCTTATCAGATTTCTGACTGAAAGCGTCGTATAACACGGATGACGAAATACTTCCGCAACGATGGCTGTAGCTTCTGCTGCATGGCTCTGAGCACTATGGGACTTAACTTCTATGGTCATCAGTCCCCTAGAACTTAGAACTACTTAAACCTAACTAACCTAAGGACATCACACAACACCCAGCCATCACGAGGCAGAGAAAATCCCTGACCCCGCCGGGAATCGAACCCGGGAACCCGGTCGTGGGAAGCGAGAACGCTACCGCACGACCACGAGATCTGCTGCATGCAAAGAAGACGAATACATTGGTTTCATCCTGCTTCTGAATGAAAACCGGAGGCGAAGTAGGTACCAATTACATCGATCTACATGTCATAGACTTTAAATAACTGAATAACAAAATGCGGGCGTATAATCGTTCGTTATTCGAACAGAGAGGAATAGCAAGTTCTCATCTCTGCCCTTGTATTACTTCTCTTGGTACTTGGTGCGTGTTGCGAAGTTTGAGAACGATGTGGCGCGTAGCTTTGAGCCTTGTGGAAGCCCTACTATTTGAATCTACTTACGATGGACATCTAGTAAGCAATGCGCTGCTTTTTTACCCCAGTCTCTGTTCCGACGGATTCAGATTCTTAGAGATTTCAACAACACAATTTATGCAACTGGGAATTGAAACCAGAACCTCCGCTCCCAACAGTAAGGACGCTAACAACCGTATTGCGGAAACAGTCGTATTGTTCTACTAGACCTCATTTGGTCGCTATTGTTTATGGAGCAGCTGCTCATGTCACAGTTTTGTAGCTTATTTTGGTGCAAGTTACGGTATTTCTGTGCGAAACTTTTCCTTACCTAACAAGATTAGTGCCTCCAAGCCCCTCTTGCATCTAATCAGGCTTTCTCAGAGAGCTTACGGTTTATTTTTTGTTTATTTTTACTTATTTATCAGGTTAGGTAGAATCGAGTGAGCCAAAGTTAGTTGGTCATGGGACGACTCATTACATAATTTACAAAATGCTCATTTAGAAAATTTAGAAAGAGAAGAACTAAAGAATTAATAGAACACGAGAAACAATTGTGGGTGAGTATTCGATTAATTAAGATATTAGAGAGAAAAGTTGTCAACTGTTATGAGGAACTCTTGTACAGGGTAGAAGGTGTGTTCCAGAAGGAAACATTTTAAGTTAGATTTGAGACCTAGGGTTTTCAGTTGTCCTCGAAACATACTGAAAATGAAATTTACTGAATAGTGCATTTCTTTCTGTAGAGTGCTTAAGGAAAGGCTTTAAAGCTTATACACTTAGCTCTCTCATCTGTAACTATATATTGTCACTCCAATTTACACAAACTTTGTTTTAAGTAAGTGATTAACAGCAGAGTGCGCTGAGAATGTTTATAACTGATAATGGTATTTCACGCATAGTACATTTTACGGTGTCCACCACAAGAGATAAATTACTAATAGTAACCAGAGATTAACGCCGTGAAATAATAATTGATGTAAATGAGTGTAGACTATTTCTTCTTCTGTTCTCAGTTGAGTGGTGTGCACTTAGGGAGTCAGTCGGGTGATGTGTTGGTTGTGGTTCGGTGTCAACACATTCTGAAATTCAGAGATGAATTTTCGTCTCTGGAAAATACCTGGAGATGTCAACTTAGATTCTTGTCTGGGCGGAAACCTTGTGATAGTTTTAGGTAGCGGCATTCCGAGTTCACGACTGGCTTACAGAGTTCCGCGCGAGATAGACGGAAATTGGTAGGCGTGTTTCTACGTCTATTTAAATTTCACGACAGTAGCTTAAGAGTGGCGTTAGTTACGCCACTATGAGGATGCAAATAGGGTTTTCTTTAAACACACGCTACAACGGTCGTCCGCGTATTTATCTTGGTGAGTTGATGTTAGTCAATAGCTTTAAGACGATGAAGATACCATATCAACAGCTCACTGAGTTTGAATGGGGCTAAGAGAAGCTGGATGTTCAGACAGTGACATTGCAGGAATATTTGCCAGGAAAGTAACCACCGTACACGATTGCTAGTTGCGGTGGTCATGGGCTGTGAACGGTCACGAGGCACTACCGAGAGGGAAGACCTTCGTTTCTGGTGTATGGCTGTGGTGCATCTGCAGCAACAATTTCAGCGCCAGTTGGCATTACAGTTACTCAAGGAACTGTTACAAATCGGCTACTTCAAGGCCAGATCCAAGCCACACGGCCTCTTAGTGCCTTGCAATCACTGCAGAACCTGTACCCGACTGAGGAGATGGTCCAGCTGATACATGACCAACTGTACTTGCTCCAACGGCGGGGTAAAGAGGTATCCTTCTGCTGGGTGCCTGGTCATGTCGGAATATGGGGCAATGAACAGGCCGATCGGGCTGCCAAGGAGGCCTGCAGAGAGCAGGATGTGGTCCAGTGTCCTATTCCCTTTCAGTCAGTCATCGCTGCACTCCACAGGAAGTGCATGGCGTTGTGGGAGGACGAATGGCTGGCGGTGACGGCCAATAAACTGCGGATGGTAAAGTCAACCACTCGGCCGTGGCGTTCCTCCTGCCGGTTGTTCAAGCGGGAAGAGGTGGCCCTCACACGTCTTCGGATCGGGCACTGTCCTCTCACACATAGGTTTTTATTACGGCGGCAGGACCCTCCGTTTTGTGATGCTTGTGGTGTGCACATCTCTGTCCAGCACATTTTAACAGACTGCATTTTATACCGTGATGCAAGGGCAGAAGCACAAGTTGATGGGGATCTGCCTTCTGTTTTAGCTAATGATGAGACGTGTGTGTCTAGGGTTTTTAAGTTTTGTGATGTGTCTGGACTCTGGCCTAAACTTTTAGGCTGGAGGTTTTAGTGTATTGCAGAGTGGCTTACTCCTCCCCTTTTTTCCTTGCGGTCAGCCAGCCACTTCCATCATTTTCTTCCTGTGTTGTCCATGTTTTACTGCTGACACCCTGCTTCATCCCACGCTTCGGCGTGGGTGAGCACATATTTTTCAACGATTGTTACCCGTGTTTTATGTTCCGTTTTATATTCCTGTTCTGGGATTTTTCTTGACACCCGTCTCACTATGTTACTGAACGGGCGCTGAAGACCTTGCTGTCGTGCGCCCAAAAACCCCTCTACTACTACTACTACTACTACTGTAACGTGAATTCCACTGACCCCAAACCTCCACCATCTGCGACTTCAGCGGTGTTTAGAAAGAGCTCATTGGAGGGCGGGTTGGAGGTCTGGAGTCGACCGAAGCGTCCGATCCCACCCGTCGGCTTTGACCCGTGACGTAAGGCTGTTGTGGTGTGTGACGTCACGACGGCGCGGAATTTAGTTTGTGAGAGTGGCGTGTTTGTAGGTGTCGTTTTGATATGATAGGTGGTTCTCTCTGGTGGTGTGTTAGGTGATGTTTCTGGTATAGTTTGCGTGTGTGGAGTGTTTACAGGTGGCGTATTGTTGCGGTCGGTGGTTATGGGGTTCATTTGCGTGATAGCATTGCACGTGTGTGGTATCGGGACTGTGCTTTCGGAATATTTTTCAGTGAGTTAACGATTTCAGTTTTGTTATTTCGACGTTAATGTAGTTTTTTCTGTTCGTCGTGTGTGAATTTTGGTAAATTGCTTTTTTTATGTCTTTTGTAGATATGGATATGACTGACAAGGTCAATAGTTCTCGGTTGTCGGCGATGATGGGGGACAGTATGTTGTCTCTAATAAAATTTCTTAGAATTCGGATTTTTGGATGAAGTCGTGAAGTGTTCAGTATGTCGTGAAGAAATGGAGCTTACTAAAGTTCGGGCGTCTCGGACCAGGGACGGCTGTTTTGGAGGTGTCATAAGGATAACAGGTCAAGGGAACTGTTAGATTCCAATATTGTTGTTTTTTTGTTTTTTGAGGTAGTGATGATTGTGGACGTGGTTGTAGTTTTGGGTTTTATGATTTGGTATCGGTAGTTTCTGTTGACTTATATAGGTCAAGGGAAGTGTTCGATTCCAATGTGTGGTTGTGGCTGTGGGTATTCCAGAGGATATTGTTTAGTGGAATTTGGGGAGTTTTGTGTTGTCGGTTTTTTTCGTCGTTTTATATGGTTTGGTATGGTGATGTGTGTCTAAATTTGTTTATATTTACTTTGTCCCCACCCAAAAACCCCCAATTTCCCACGCTTGGCCCGTTAGTTTAGGTTTTTTGTGGAACGTGTTTGTGTTGGTTTTTCAATGTATTTTCGTGTTTGTGGTCATATTTACGTAATGACGTCATAGGCACCATGTTGTAGTGTAAGGTCGTTTCCGCCATATTTGTGACGTCATCGGTCAAAGCAGACGGGTGGAATCGTACGCTTATGTATTTCCGAGGCCTGTTGTCTTTTCTAATGAAAGCTGGTTCTGCCTCGGTGCCAGTGATGGCCGTGTGTTGGTTAAGAGGCCAATTGAGGGCCTGTAAGTAATCGGCCTACATACTAGACACACTGCACCTACTCTTGGATCTATTGTCAGCAGAAATCTCTTGGTTATCCCACACCCCCTGACTGCAAATCTGGACGTCATTCTGATGATTCGATCTGTCGTGCTGTCATCCACGAACATCATTCGAAGGGTTGTTTTCCAACAGGATAACGCTCTCCGCTGTTGTAGCCGAAGAATCTCTACATACTGTCGACATGTTGCCTCGGCCTGCTCGATCACCAGATCTGTCTCCAACCGAGCGCCTATGGGACTTCACCTGACGACGACTCCATTATCGTACACAACCAGCATTAACCGTTCCTGTACTGACCGACTAAATGCAACTGGCGTGGAACTCCATCCCACGAACTGACATCCGACACCAGTACGACACCACGCATGCTCGTCTACTAGCTTGCATTCAACAGTCGGGCGGTTATTACCCAGCATATCACATTTAGAACGACTTTTCTCACGCTTACGTTAACCTGCGATCTTGCACCCATTTTTTCTGCCTTAATTCCTTATTGAACGTAATGAGAATTACATTCAAAATACAATGTTTTATCTACCCACCTTAATTTTCCACGTAATATCCATTCCTTTCTCCAGCGCCAAACAAGGGCGCGTATTCCCTGTCGTTACCAATCCTTGTCCTGGTGGCGGAGCCAGTGCTTCACTGTGTGAATCACCTCCTCGTCGTTCTCAGAATGTCTTCCACGTATGGCATCCTTCAATGGCGAATGGCAACATCAGCTCGCTGTAACATGTCAGGTATGACGGCCGTGGATGGTCTCCCCGACCGCTGCAAATAGTGGAGTTCCGCCGAACCCTCTGTGCCCAGCGACTAATTGTACTTCATACTTATATGGATGTCCGAAAGAACAGACACCATTGATGACCTGCAGCCGTCTAGAAGGAAATTAGAATTATATATTAATACCTTCGGCTGCTGTCGGGCGTTGGTATATATCAATGGGGACAGGTGAAAATGTGTGCCCCGACCGGGACTCGAACCCGTGATCTCCTGCTTACATGGCAGAGGCTCTATCCATCTGAGCCACCGAGGATAGTGCAACTGCAGGGACTATCTCGCTCACGCCTCCCGCGCGACCCACATTCTCACCTTTTATGTCCACACATTACATTCGTAGTGTCCCTACCCAGCACACTCATTACTGGTGGAAGACATTCTTACCACGTCCCTTACGAGTTCGGGTAACATGTGCGGATATATAATTCTAATTTCGTAACTCTACTTCTGTAGACAGCAGATGATCCATAGCCTTTGTACAAGCGTTTGTGAATATTCGCCACAGTTTCTTTCTCTGCAGTGAGAAATTCCATTTTGAAACTATCCTGCAGCTACGCTGTCTGTCGGAAGTGACGGAAACTTGGCGCTTTCACTCAGGAGACTTCAAATAACAATACATACGTAGCACTGTTCACAGCTGAGAAAATAAATGCAGGGCATTACTTTCTGGGCAACCCTCATACTGAAATATCTTACCTCGACAAATGTATTCCAGACATTTCGTTACTCTACATTGATTACTACTTGGTGTTGCGATTTTTTTTTTTTTTTCGTCGGTGGAGGTAGACTGGTACGGTAAGAAATGATGAGGCTGCCTGCAGAATCGTCGATGGGAGGAACAGGTGAATAACATTGAAAACAATTAGGCACATGATAATAGAGCACGTGTTAAGATATCAAGGGGTAATTTCAATGGTACTTGAGGGAGCTTCAGAGGGTAAAAATTTAAGGGAAGGCAGAGATTGGAGTAGATCCAACAAATGATTGTGCATGCTGGATGCAAATACTACTCTGAGAGGAAGTGTTTTTCTATGTTCTCCAAATTTTCTCTCTTCTCTGGAGATCGGTTTCATTCGTACCTTGGGAATAGTAATTTCGCACTACAGCTGCCGCTTAATCCGCAAGTGGCAGCACACTTACAAGGTGCTGCGTACAATGGCTATCACAGCCACCCTACCTCCGGGTCACCCGCTCCATCGTTACCGACGTCGAGGGTAGCCGCCCCCTCGCATTTGCTGACAAATACGACCCGCACGCAAATTCGCCGTTACAAGCGGGCGGCTCGGAATCAATTTCTACCCCTGTCCTGGTCTCTTCTCATCCCGCATGCACCCCTCGCCGCCGTCTCCCGTGGAACGCTCATTATGACCGGCCGAGTAACAGTTTTGCTAACAGCGTCCGATCTGAATAATGACATTATCCCAACTTGTAACTTCCCCCTCGTGCGGTCGGCGGCGCGTCGTCTCAGAAGAGGCAGCACCACGACAAGGCCGATGCATCTTGCAGAGGAAGAGGAGGAGCCCAAAGCGATCCTTAACAAAAAAGTCACTGGCAGCAGGAGAAGGCAACTCTGGCGCTTTTACTGCAAAGAGAGAAGCACGAATATTGTCCAGATCGTTGCTTAATTCTTCCAACAAGCTTCAGATGGTTCAAATGGCTCTGAGCACTATGGCTTAACATCTGAGGTCATCAGTACCCTATAATTTAGAACTACTTAAACCTAACTAACCTAAGGACGTCACACACATCCATGCCCGAGGCAGGATTCTAACCTGCGACCGTAGCAGTATCGAGGTTTCAGACTGAAGCGCCTATAACCGCTCGGCCACACCGGCCAGCCAACAAGCTTCAGAAGGATGTTCGAAGCAACAAGAATTATTCTTATGTTATTTCCTCTGCAGCTTGTACTCCCATAGTAAAATGTTATTGTTGACTCATTTCTAACGATATGAAGCAAAATTTGTGACTTAAATGACGATATTTTTGGTAGGAAGGACGCAGCAAGTTAATTTGGGTGGAAAGAGTCATCGATAGCTTTGAGAGTGCCCCAAGGAAGTGTGCTGCGTACCTTGCTATTAATGTTGTACTCGTATACTAATGACCTTTCAGGCAATAGGGCAATGGTAATAATAACTACAGACTTTTCGTATATGTAGTTATCTATAACGAAATACTGTGTGAAAGAATCTGCACGAATCCAGAATGAGATTTTCACTCTGCAGCGGAGTGAGCGCTGATACGAAACTTCCTGGCAGATTAAAACTGTGTGCCGGACCGAGACTCGAACTCGGGAGGTTTGCTTTTCGCGGGCAATTGCTCTACCAACTGAGCTACCCAAGCACGACTCACGCCCCGTCCTCACAGCTTTACTTCTGCCAGTACCTCGTCTCCTACTTCCACACTTTACAGAAGCTCTCCTGAGAACCATGCAGGACTAGCACTCCTGAAAGAAAGGATATTGCGGAGACATGGCTTAGCTACAGCCTAGGGGATGTTTCCAGAATGAGATTTTCACTCTGCAGCGGAAGGCAAAGATCCCGAGTTCGAGTGTCGGTCCGGCACACAGTTTTAATCTGCCAGGAAGTTTCACGTCAGCGCACACTCCGCTGCAGAGTGAAAATCTCATTCTGGAAACATCCCCCAGACTGTGGCTAAGCCATGTCTCCGCAATATCCTTTCTTTCAGGAGTGCTAGTTCTGCAAGGTTCACAGGAGAGCTTATGTAAAGTGTGGAAGTAGGAGACGAGGTACTGGCAGAAGTAAAGCTGTGAGGACGGGGCATGAGTCGTGCTTGGGTAGCTCAGTTGGTAGAGCAATTGCCCGCGAAAGGCAAAGGTACCGAGTTCGAGTCTCGGTCCGGCACATAGTTTTAATCTGCCAGAAAGTTTCAATCTGCACGCATATTCGTGCAGGCCTTGACCAGATTTCAAAATGGTGTAGCAATTCGCAACTTGCTGTCAATGTAACCGTAAGATGGTGCACTTCACAAGACGGAGCAACAATATATCCCACGGCTATAATATCAGTGAATCACAGCTGTAATCGTCCATCTCATACTAACACCTACTATTTGAATGGCTATCAAATCGATCACATAGCCTCAGCAACAGTTAAAGCACGTGATAGACTGCTTCTTGTTGGTGGAATGTTTGGGAAATACAATCAGTTTACAAAGGAGATTGCTTACGAATAATTAGTGCAACCGGTTCTAGAATATTTCTCAAATGTGTGGGATCCGTACCAAAAACGACTAACAGGGGATATTGAATGGATACAAGGAAGAGCATCACGAATGGTCACGGGTTTGTTCGACCCTTGGCAGAGTGTTATGAAGATGCTGAAAGAACAGAAATGGCAGGCGCTTGAAGATAAACGCAAACTATCCCGTGGAAACTTACTTACAATGTTTCTAAGTGTGTTTTTAAGGGATGAATGTAGGAATATGCCGCAACCTCCTATGTATCGCTCCCAAAGACAACGCGAAGACAAGATAAGATTAACTGCAGCTCGCTCAGAGGCATTGAAGCTATCATTCTTCCTGCGCTCCATACGTGAATGGAACGGGTAAAAGCCTTAATTACTACAATGGATCGTACCCTCTGTCAAGTACTCTTTGATAGTATTTGTTACCACAGAAAAAGTGTTCGACGACGTAAAAGTAGTGCAAGAATGAGATCCTCAGAAAGAATGGCATAGACAAAGAAGAATCAAATACAAAGTCTAGAAGAATCGGAAAGGAATAACAAGAATGGATGATGACGAGAAAAGTAATCTGACTAAGAACGGCGTAAAGCAGGGGTCTCCTACCGCTCAACCTGTTCGTCGAATAACCAATGACAAAAATAAAAGAAAGTTTCGAAAGTTAAATTAAATTTCGGAGTTATAGGATATCGGCGAAAAGAGTCTGTGACGATACTGCTGTTTTATGTGAAAGCGAGGAAGAATTTATTTGTTGGATGAAGATTACTGACCAAACTACACAGAAACAGATGTACTGAGGAAGAGTAGAAATGAGATTAACCACAAAATTAAAGTCAGAATTGGGGCTACACATTAGTCGCAACGCTGTTCTACCTCGGAAGCAAAATAACGAACGATGGATGAAGCAAGGAGGAGATAAGCATTACGTTAACACAGACAACGACAGCGTTCCTTGAAAAAAAAAAAAAAAAAAAAAAAAAAAAAAAAAAAAAAAAAAAAAATAGAACTTCAAGAAGTATGAAACATAGGCAGAACACTGAGAAAGGATTTTCTGAGAATGTCTGTTTGGAGAACAGAATTTTAGGGAAGTGAATCACGGGGCGTGGAAAAACGGGGAGAAAAAGAAGAATGTTTTAGAGAAGGATGCTGAAAATTAATTAGACTGATAAGAAATGTTGAAGTTTTCTGCACAATCGGCTAAGAAGAGCTGACAGTAAGGAAGACCAGGAGAATAGGACATGTCTTAAGACATCAGCGAATAACTTCTGTGGTACTAGAGAGTGGGCAGAAAACGGTAGCGGGAGAAAGAGACTGGAATATATCCAACAAATTTTAAGGGCGGAAGTGCTGCTTAGAGATGAAGAGGATGGCACAGGTGGGGAACTAGTGGCGGGCAGCAACAAACGTGTCAGAAAAGTGACAAGCCAAAACAAAAACGCTGTCATACAGCAGTCAACATACGCAATGTAAACGCGCAGATTTGCAGCCACTAATCCGCTTTTGCTACTTGTTGTGTGTAAACACACACACACACACACACACTCACACACACACACACACACACACACACAAAACATGTGCGCACTTTCTATACCATTTTTATCAACGTCGGTATCTACACTAGCATTACATTAAAAAGAGACCATCACAAATTATAAATGCAGTAGTCTTTAGGTGTATCAGTAAGGTTATATACGACGGCAGAAACAGATGTAGTAGTTGAGTTTCGGGGCTGTATCTCTCAGACATCCAAATATGTTACGCTTGTCATCTTCTTCCTTACGGCATTCACACCAGGCCAGTCTGATGTTTCCTGTAGCAGACGTGGCTAAACAAGACGCGTGTCTTAGTCTTCTTGAATCTTGCGTAACGATTTGTGTGTACCTGTGAGAACACATGTTCCTTAGCTAGCATTAATTTATTACCATCGTCATATCTTCTATCCCAATAAGCAGTTCTGAGTGCAACTGGTCCGTATTACGCAGCTCATTATGAAAATTCGGCGTTGCTTTGTATTTCTCGTCGGAAATGTTTCGAAATGTGAAAATCCATGTTGTTACATCAGTGACATAGTCTTCGTTCACGTCTCGAGTGAGGACTGCTTTAGGAAGTCCCTAGATATCCGAAAGGGTTAGGTGGGTGGGAGGGGGAAGAGAGGAGCTAAGGGGTAACAAAGTGGATTTAGTAAACGTTACATCGCTTGATTGTCAGCTTGTTCATGGGAAACTACAGGCTACCGTTTTCTTGTCGTGGCGGCAGGTTTCGCGCAGTTTTGCGGTCTTGGAGATGTGAATCTTTACAGAACATTGTTGAAATTGAGTATATGATCTTTTCCCTGTCGTTTCCTTGCACATCCTTGAATGAGCTACAAAAAGGGCAGTTACAACAGCCGGCACAGTATCGACCCGGTTCCCGCTATAACAGGCCCTTCGCTTTCGCACATCTTTCATCTCAACAGTAAACTGAGCAAGGTGGTGCAGTACACTGGACCAACAATCGAGAGGGCGACGGTTCAAACCCGCCGCCGGCCATCCTGATTTAAATGTACCGTGATTTCCCCAAATCGCTTCGGGCAAATGCCGGAAAGGTTTCTTTAAAAGGGCACGGCCGACTTCCTTCCCCATCCTTCCCTAATCACATGGGACCAACGACGATTTTTTGGTCACCTCCCCCAAATCAACCAACCAGCCAACCAACCTCAACAGTAAGTTTGCATTTAGCCCGTCAAGGCTTGCTGAGACTTCATTCAGTTTTACTCGGCACACCTACTGTAGTAGAGAATGACGAACATGTTCATCCTATATGTGCTGTAGGTGTCTTCACCTGCACTTCACATCTGCCGGCCCAAATAGAGAAGAAATACAAATGTTTGCTCTGATGAGAGGAAGAAATAGTGAAATATTATGGCCTAAATTGTGCCTTGGCCGGCCTGTGTGGCCGTGCGGTTCTAGGCTCATCAGTCTGGGACCGCGCGACCGCTACGGTCGCTGGTTCGAATCCTGCCTCAGGCATGGATGTGTGTGATGTCCTTGGGTTAGTTAGGTTTAAGTAGTTCTAAGTGCTAGGGGACTGATGACCACAGATGTTAAGTCCCATAGTGCTCAGAGCCATTTGAACCATTTTTTTGAAATTGTGTCTTGATCTCCTCAAACCATACAGTTCTTGCACTGCGTGGGGTGCAACCGTGCGCGACATCCAACCAGAGAGTTAGACCAGATACCAAGTCTACACAATAACGTGCCTAATCAGGGAGACAATGGTCATCATGGTTTAATCCTAGGTTGTTAAGACTTGGTTCCCTCGACCAGTTTCATGATTGTTTTCTAAGGTTCCGTGCATCCATATTAATAATAATAGTATTTGGTTTGTTGTTGTTGTTGTGGTCTTCAGTCCAGAGACTGGTTGATGCAGCTCTCCACGCTACTCTATCCTGTGCAAGCTTCTTCACCTCCGAGTAACTACTGCAACCTACATCCTTGTGAATCTCCTGAATATATTCATCTCCTGGTCTCCGTTTACGATTTTTACCCTCCACGCTGCCCTCCAGTACTAAATTGGTGATCCCTTGACGCCTCAGAACATGTCCTACCAACCGATCCCTTGTTCTAGTCAGGTTGTGCCACATACTTCTCTTCTCCCGAATTCTGTTCAGTACCTCCTCATTAGTTACGTGATCTACACATCTAATCTTCAGGATTCCGCTGTAGCACCAGATTTCAAAAGCTTCTATTCTCTTCTTGTCTAAACTGTTTATAGTCCATGTTTCACTTCCATACACGAATACACTCCAATTCAAGTAATTTCAGAAGGGACACTTAAATCTATACTCGATGTTAACAAATTTCTCTTCTTCAGAAACGCATTTCTTGCCAATGCCAGTCTACATTTTATATCCTCCCTATGTCGACCATCATCAGTTATCTTGCTCCCCAAACAGCAAAACTCAGCTACCACTGTAAGTGCCTCATTTCCTAATCTAACTTCCTTAGCTTCACCTGATTTAATTCGACTACATTGCATTATCCTTGTTTTGCTTTTGTTGATGTTCATCTTATATCCTCCTTTCAAGACACTGTCTATTCCGTTCAACTGCTCCTCCAAATCCTCTGCTGTCTCTGACAAATCCGGCTGGAGTGGCCGAGCGGTTCTAGGCGCTACAGTCTGGAACCGCGTGACCACTACGGTCGCAGGTTCGAATCCTGCCTCGGGCATGGATGTGTGTGACGTCCTTAGTTTAGTTGAGTTTAAGTAGTTCTAAGTTCTGGGGGACTGATGACCTCAGATGTTAAGTCCCATAGTGCTCAGAGCCATTTGAACCATTTGTCTCTGACAGAATTACGTCATCGGCAAACCTCAACGTTTTATTTCTTCTCCCTGGATTTTAATACCTACTCCAAATTTTTCTATACTGTCCTTTACTGCTTGCTCAAAACACAGATTGAATAACATCGGGGATAGGCTACAACCCTGTCTCACTCCCTTCCCAACCACTTTCGTGCCACTCGCATTGGGGAGGACGACGTCGCAATCCCGCGTCCGGGCATTCTGATTTAGGTTTTCCTTGATTTCCCTAAATCGCTCCAGGCAAATGCCGGGATGGTTCCTTTCAAAGAGCACGGACGACTTCCTTCCTCTTCCTTCCCTAATCCGATGAGACCGATGACCTCGCTGTCTGGTCTCCTCCCCCAAAAACAACCCAACCAACCAACCTTTCGTGCCCTTCTACTATTGTAACTGCCATCTGGTTTCTGTGCAAACTGTAAATAGCCTATCGCTCCCTGTATTTTACCCCTGCCAGCTT
Organism: Schistocerca piceifrons; assembly: GCF_021461385.2. Taxonomy (NCBI): domain Eukaryota; kingdom Metazoa; phylum Arthropoda; class Insecta; order Orthoptera; family Acrididae; genus Schistocerca; species Schistocerca piceifrons. The sequence goes on from NC_060138.1 coordinate 1,152,370,159, forward strand.
TAGAATTTTAAAGAGAGTTTTCCAGTTTTGGGCATACTGGTGAAATATGCTTAAAGGTATAGCAGTAATCCACCTTCAAAGAAATATTGGCTGGATAACCTTCAAACATTTAAGATACAATAATTTTTGAGTACTTCCTGTCAAATATATTTGGGGTACAACACGTTCTCGGACACAACCAATCATTTGTATCAAAAATGGGCCTTTTGGAATCTTGCTTCGTCTTTTACGAATTGCTGTGAACGCCCATGGGAAGCCCCAATAGTGCCGGCCGCAGTGGCCGAGCGGTTCTAAGCGCTTCAGTCTGGAACCGCGTGACCACTACAGTCGCAAGTTCGAATCCTGCCTCGGACATGGATGTGTGTGATGTCCTTAAGCTAGTTAGGTTTAAGTAGTTCTAAGTTCTGGGGGACTGATGACCTCAGATGTTAAGTCCCATAGAGCTCAGAGCTATTTGAACCATTTTAAGCCCCAATATTTAGCAGAACCCACAGTGATTGACGACCTATTAACACGAAATGACAGAGACTTTTCCACCTGCTAGTTAGCTGCCTGAGACCGGGAACAGCGCTAGGCCCGCGGGCCTCGCGAATTCACGACCAGCGGCTGTAGGTAGAGAGCGACTGGTGACCAGCGGCCCATGTTCATTGGGGAGCGCAGTCGCGGGCAGGCGCGTCACTTCCGCTCATTGTGACGGCCTTACAAGAGACGAGGCGAGTTCGAGTGCGCTGTAAACACGCCGGCTCGGGTGCCAGACGCCGCCGGCTGCTGTTTCGCCACAGGGAAAGCGAACAGTCCACCACACCAGCGCCGCGCGGTGTCAGCAGGCGACACCCGGCTTCTTAAAAGTCCGGCACCGAGGTTCGCGCAAACACCAAAACGTTGCATGTGACTGATAAACTTGACTTCCAGAAAACGATTCAATACAGCTCCACATCGTCGCCTACAAAACAATAGACAACCTAACGGAATTCCGCAGAAATTTGTGGCTGGATTCAGCGTTTTCTAGCAAACATAGCTCGACACAGAGGTTTTTTTTGTGAGTTTTTTTTACTAATTTGATGGACCCAATCACGAATTTCCATACTGTACCAACCTCTTCACGTCAGAGTTGCACTACAGGGTGGTCCATTGATAGTGACCGGGCCAAAAATCTCACGAAATAAGCGTCAAACGAAAAAACTACAAGGATCGAAACTCGTCTAACTGGAAGGGGCAAACCAGATAGCGCTATGGCTGGCCCGCTAGTTGGAGGTCAAACGGATATTAACTGCGTTTTTTAAATAGGAACTCCCATTTTTATTACACATTCGTGTAGTACGTAAAGAAATATGAATGTTTTAGTTGACCACTTTTTTCGCTTTGTGACAGATGGCGCTCTAATAGTCACAAACGTATAAGTATGTGGTATCACGTTAACATTCCCCCAGTGCGGACGGTATTTGCTTCGTGATACATTACCCGTGTTAAAATGAACTGTTTACCAATTGCGAAAAACGTCAATATCCTGTTGATGTATGGCTATTGTGATCAAATGCCCAACGGGCGTGTGCTATGTATGCTGCTCGGTATCATGGACGACATCATCCAAGTGTCCGGACCGTTCGCCGGATAGTTGCGTTATTTAAGGGAACGGGAAGCGTTCAGCCACATGTGAAACGTCAACCACGACCTGCAACAAATGATGGTGCTCAAGTAAGTGTTTTAACTGCTGTCGCGGCTAATCCGCACGTCAGTAGCAGACAAATTGCGCGAGAATCGGGAATCTCAAAAACGTCGGTGTTGAGAATGCTACATCAACATCGATTGCACCCGTACCGTATTTCTATGCACCAGGAATTGCATGGCGACGACTTTGAACGTCGTGTACAGTTCTGCCGCTGGACACAAGAGAAATTACGGGACGATGACAGATTTTTTGCACGCGTTCTATTCAGCGACTAAGCGTCATTCACCCACAGCGGTAACATAAACCTCCATAATATGCACTATTGAGCAACGGAAAATCCATTGTCTTCGACAACATCAGCGACCTTGGCGGATTAATGTATTGTGCGGCATTATGGGAGAAAGGATAATTGGCCCCCATTTTATCGATGGCAATCTAAATGGTGCGCCGGCCGCGGTGGTCTCGCGGTTCTAGGCGCGCAGTCCGGAACCGTGAGACTGCTACGGTCGCAGGTTCGAATCCTGCCTCGGGCATGGATGTGTGTGATGTCCTTAGGTTAGTTAGGTTTAAGTAGTTCTAAGTTCTAGGGGACTAATGACCACAGCAGTTGAGTCCCATAGTGCTCAGAGCCATTTGAATCTAAATGGTGCAATGTATGCTGATTTCCTACGTAATGTTCTACCGATGTTACTACAAGATGTTTCACTGCATGACAGTATGGCGATGTACTTCCAACATGATGGATGTCCGGCACATAGCTCGCGTGCGGTTGAAGCGGTACTGAACAGCAAATTTCATGACAGGCGGATTGGTCGTCGAAGCACCATACCAGGACCCGCACGTTCCCCGGATCTGACGTCCCCGGATTTCTTTCTGTGGGGAAAGTTGAAGGATATTTGCTATCGTGATCCACCGACAACGCCTGACAACATGCGTCAGCGCATTGTCAATGCATGTGCGAACATTACGGAAGGCAAGCTGCTCGCTGTTGAGAGGAATGTCGTTACAGGTATTGCCAAATGCATTGAGGTTGACGGACATCATTTTGAGCATTTATTGCATTAATGTGGTATTTACAGGTAATCACGCTGTAACAGCATGCGTTCTCAGAAATGATAGGTTCACAAAGGTACATGTATCACATTGGAACCACCGAAATAAAATGTTCAAATGTACCTACGTTCTGTATTTTAATTTAAAAAATCCATCTGTTACCAGCTGTTCGTCTAAAATTGTGAGCCATATGTTTGTAACTATTACAGCGCCATCTATCACAAAGCTTAAAAAGTGGTCCAACGAAAACATTTATATGTCTTTACGTACTACACGTATATGTAATAAAAAATGGGGGTTCCTATTTAAAAGAAAAACGCAGTTGATATCCGTTTGACCTATGGCAGCGCCATCTAGCGGGCCAACCATAGCGCCATATGGTTTCCCTCTTCAAGCTAGACAAGTTTAGTTCTTTGTAGTTTTTTCGTTTGACGCTTATTTCGTGAGATATTTGGCCCGGTCACGATCAATGGACCACCCTGTATAGACGAGACGGCTTACAGCGCTGTTGAAGCTTTCGACTGCAAACCGCTAACGGCAGAACAAGGAAACAAAGTCGCGTGAGGTTCTTGGTTGAGGTAGGCCCGTGAAGCTGCCACGTTCAGCCCACTGCAAATGTCACGTAGCGACCTACGTCGACTCATCTACGTCCCCAATTACTTTTTCAATATATTCCAATCTCTGTCTTCCCTACAATTCTTACCATCTACGCTTCCCTGAAGTACCAAGGAAGTTATTCCCTGGTGTCTTAAAACATATCCTGTACTCTTGTCCCTTCTTATTGTCAGTGTTTCCATATGTTCATTTCCTCTTTAGTTCTGCGGAGAACCTCATTTCTTATCTGTTCACTCAATTTCTAGCGTCCGTCTACACCAAAACATCTCAAACGCTTAAATTTGCCCCTCCCTCCTCCTCCTGCCCCCTCCCCTCCAGTCCATGATTCCCTTCCACACACTCCTGCCCTCGATGTCAAAATCGCCTGATGAGAATGTAACTTAAGGGGGGCAGGACGTCACACGGGCCGACTTGGGGCAGGCAAGGCACCACTGATCATTTTACTTTCCACTGTCTATACTTTTGCAAATAAATTCATAAAACCTTGTCAGCATGACCAGGAAGGATTCAGAATTCACACTCTTAGCAGTGGAAGTTCTAAACCATAACGAAGTAATTTTTTTTACGTGTGAAATTTCATCATTTTTTTCAGTTACTAATGGCAGCATTTGTTGCTGTAGGTACACTTTTATTCACAAGTAAGAGAGATTCTTCAATGAATTTTGCACAGCATACAAACCATACTTAAAGGTGTATGAAACTCTAGAATTTTCCAAATCTATTTTAAACTGTGGTAAAAATTGAGGTAATTAACTATAAAATTTGTGTTTTTTCTAAACATGAAGTTTACAATATAACAGTTCATTCGTTTCTTCATAAATTAAATAAATTCTAGAGTTTCATACATCTGTGAGTATGGTATGTATGCTGTGCAAAATTCATCGAAGAATCTCTCTAATCTATGAAGAAAATTGTACCTATAGCAACAAATGATGAAATTTAGCACGTAAAAAAATTTATTTTGTTATGTTTTCGAACTTCCACTGCAATGGGTGTGCATCCTGAATCCTTCCTGGTGATGCTGACAAAGTTTGGTGAATTTATTTGTAAAAGTATAGACACTGGAAATTAAAATGTCTTGTGATGCCTCTCCTGCTCCAGGTCGGCCCGTTTGACGTCCTTAAGGACTGCCCCCGAGTGTCTTTATTGTTGACAACATAAACCGACGGAAATGTAGACAACACCTTCAACGACTATGTTCAATGACGTATTGAGACGCTGAAGTGTTAGTGGAGTCACTATCACGGTCATTGGCAATCAGATGGCGCTCAGGACGCCTCACTGTACCCCGTCTGTTCTGAATGAAATGATAATTAAATCAAGGCCCTAAGCTGCCGACAGGCGTTGATATACATCAACGGGGACAGTTGAAAATGTGTGCCCCGACCGGGACTCGAACCCGGGATCTCCTGCTTACATGGCAGACGCTCTATCCATCTGAGCCACCGAGGGCACAGAGGATAGTGCGACTGCAGGGATTTATTCCGTGCACGCTCCCCGTGAGACCCACATTCCCAGCTTAATGCCCACACACTACATTCGTAGTGCCCCTGCCCATTACACTCATTACTCGGGGCAGACAATCTTACGGAGTCCCGTAAGAGTTCGGGCAATGTGTGTGCATCCGTACAGACAAAGGTCAATGGTCGGTTAGCCTTAACTATGTGAAGATGGTATCTGTTCTTTCGGGCATGTCTTAACGTTTGCTAGTTTGTCTTCCATGTATACCTGTACCTTTCATTAGATTATGCTGAAACTTGACTGTTGTGCAAACGCCCGCAAAGGTGTCTGCGGGGTGCCTACGATCTATACGTATAGAGCTGGAAATGGAGTGACACAGCTTAACTCAGCTACCTCTAGAGCAATTTCAGTCAAATTCTGTATACACGTGACTCATTACTTGCATGATTATTTGCACAGAAACATTGTGGGAGCAATGTAACCCAACCACCCCAAAGTGGGTGGTGGTGGTGGTGGGGAGGGGGGGGGGAGGTATGGGAAGATGTGTAAAAATATTTGGATAACGACCTGTATTAGTATCAAACTGATAGTTTTCAGGGTGGCTAGACTTACTGGTGACTGTCATGGTTCAAAAAATGGCTCTGAGCACTATGTGACTTAACATCTGAGGTCATCAGTCCCCTAGAACTACTTAAACCTAACTAACCTAAAGACATCACACACAGCTATGCTCGAGGCAGGATTCGAACCTGCGACCGTAGCAGCAGCGCGGTTCCGGACTAAAGCGCCCAGAACCGCTCGGTCACAACGGCCGGCTGACTGTCATGATGACGTTCCACTGCTAGTGTTGGGATTGGGAAGGCGGCTGCAAAGATTATTACATATCACCATAGCTTTGCAGCGCCTGAAGGAATTTCTACCAAAGTCGCAATACATATCACTTACCATGTGGAGAAATGTACAGTGACTGCGAGTTTGAAGTGGAAAAGCGTAACATACAAGCACAACTTATGAACGTCTTGAGCAATTTCAACCGAATTGCCGGCCGGAGTGGCCGTGCGGTTCTAGGCGCTGCAGTCTGGAACCGAACGACCGCTACGGTCGCAGGTTCGAATCCTGCCTCGGGCATGGATGTGTGTGATGTCCTTAGGTTAGTTAGGTTTAATTAGTTCTAAGTTCTAGGCGACTGATGACCTCAGAAGTTAAGTCGCATAGTGCTCAGAGCCATTTGACCCATTTGAATCAACCGAATTGGGGTACACATAATTCATTATTTGTATAAAAATACTGTAGGAGTAAGATAGTCCTTCTACCACTAAGGAAGGGAGAGTCGAAGAGAAGGAGTCACATGTATAAATGTCCGAAAACGATCTATCGGTATTTCTTTTCTGCAATTAGTTGACTTCGAATGCTTTTAAAAGTATGTCTCTTATTTGCGTTGTTCAGTGCGTCAAGTACATCATGAGAATTTTCAATGTAGCGAGCCAATAACTTTGTCAATGCATTTAGGGGCCAAAGATCATACCACCGTGGCTCAGTACTACTGATACATTTAACGTACTTTCTGGAAACGCATGGTGTATCACATCGGACAATTAGACAGTCGCCACCCACAGCGCTTGTTTTCGAAACGACAATCAGTTACTGACAGAATCACAATTTTCCTCAAAATTCAGTTGAAACTGCAGCGCAAAAATTGCTAGAGACACGGATAAAATATGTGTGTGTATCGTATGTGACATATGCAAACGCTGGTGAAGGTTAGAGCAGAAAGCTAGTAGGTGATAAAATTAACATCAGACAGAAACTGAAATCTTATCTGCTTGACAACCCGTTCTTTATTTACAAGGACATGTGAATTTGTGATAATGTAATGTAATGTGTGTCTGTGTGTGTGTGTGTGTGTGTGTGTGTGTGTGTGTGTGTGTGTGTCTGAACATATTTATAAATCGGTGTACGAAAATAGCTCACAACAATCACATAATTTGTCACTGACAAAGTGTGTTACACTTGCAGAACTGCCCTGTTCCAAGTCATAGCGTGAACTCGCCAAGAAGTGATGTATGGAACGTGAAAGTGACTCTAGTAACTTTGTGTATGAATCGCTTTCAGAGATGTGCGACTTCCTGTTGTCTAGCAAAGTCGCAGCGTCAGAAGACTGTAGTGAAATATTGGAAGACCTGCGGAGCTTCAACGCTCCACGCATAGAGAGGCAGTTGATCCTGAAAATAAATGATGGTGACGTATTGGCATAAGGTGGCAGAAAGACCTAGCAACGATAAATCACTGGAAACAGTAACAGCCGTAACTCATGTCACTGTAACCGTCGGTAACAGTAAAGTGTAACAAGCACAGTAACCTTGTTAGTAGATGCCAGAATCACAAGGGCAGGCCCATACGTTGATGTAGGTTAAGATCCCAGGTGCAGATATTCACCCTGGTGGGCTTTCGTTTGCGAGTAATTGACAAGAAAAAAAACCTTAGATTTTATGTGACACTCAATAACGCTAAAAAATTTACATTAGCTAATCTGGTTCCGTGGTGTAATCGATAGGATTACAGCTTTGCATGCATCAGGTTTCGGATTCAAATCTCGTCGGGTGTAAAAAGTCTCCTCTTGTTTTTAAACTTTTATCGAAATGACACTGTTCATCATTTATATCCAATTAATTTATTTAAACGTATTTTTTTTAAATCTCAGTCCTTTGTCACATCATTTTAATCAACGTATGAACTTTTTTGTTTGTTTCATTTTTTCCTTCATATAATTCTTCTTCCAAAAAGAATTTTTGTGAATATTAATTTAATTATATTTACCTATTACTTGTAATATTCAGTATTTGAAAATTTCAATCTCTCAGTTGAAAAACAAAAGACGAAATAATATATTTATACTTGTACAATGGTGTGAAAAATGAATTTTTGTCAACAGATGTGCATTTCTTTTTTCCTTTTTTTCGCGGTAATCGTCATACAAACATTTAAGACATGACTTAAATACCTACTGCAGTATGGACAAAATAATGCAGTTGAAAATTTAAATGTAAGATAGGTTTATAAGTAAAACGAAATTCAAACAAAATGAGAAATACGCGTGGATATAATGAACACAATAATGCTGACGATAAAACTGGGTCACGAAACAAAAAAAATTAATACATAAAATTAATTAAAAACACATGAACAACGATTTCGAGTGCAGAAAGAATGATAGAAAGAAAAATGAGAGAAAACGAAGAAGTTGATGTAATGAATAGAATGATATGACAAAACAATGAACTTAAAAACATTACATTTAGATCAATTAATTGAATATAAATGATGTAAAAGTCATCCATTAAGTTTCGGGCATGCAGCCGCGCGAATAAAGATGGCCGGACGATACGCGGCCAAAATATCAGTAGAGGAAATTTTATTCGCGCGGCTGCATGACGCCGCGAGAAGTTGAAGATGTCAAAGTCATTTCGATGAAGATTTAAAAATATAAAAAGACGTTTTGCACCCGACGAGATTCGGACCCATAACTTCCTGCAGGCGGAGCTGTTGCGTTACCCATTACACCACGCAACCAGACTGACTGATGTAACTTTCTTAACGCTATTGAGTGTCACACAAAATATCGAATTTTTTCGTTAATTACTCGCAAACGAGAGCCCACCAGGATGAATGGTTGCAGCGTGTCATACATGGGATCTTACCCTACGTCACCGTATAAATAATTTCAAATAGTCGATCGCACCGCTGGCGATCTCTCCTTGTGAGATTCATTGGAACACTCCAAAGGAAACGTAGTTCACTCACTAAGAAATGGCGTTCAAAATACTCACTCGACCGATTCAGGAGAACAGCGCGTCAGTCTGGGACTATTACCAGGTAAAAGTGATAGAGAAGGTAGAGCGGATCTGAAGAAGAGCAATTCATATCGTTATAGGTTCATACGGTAAGGGCAAAAGGACTGTGGTAATGCTCACCGAAGCACAGTGGCCGACGTTACAACAGAGGGGTTGTGCGCTACGGAGAGAAATGGTTCAAATGGCTCTGAGCACTACGGGACTTAACTTCTGAGGTCATCAGTCCCCTAGAACTCAGAACTACTTAAACCTAACTAACCTAAGGACTACACACACATCCATGCCCGAGGCAGGATTCGAACCTGCGACCGTAACGGTCGCGAGGTTCCAGACTGTAGCGCCTAAACCCACTCGTCCACACCGGTCGGCGCTACGGAGAGGTTTACTGTTAAAATTCCGGCAGCGTACGATTCAAGGAGGGTCATGCAACGCATTACTTTATCCCATATGTATCTCGATAAACGGTAAATTCGGTAAAATCAGAATTCCGAACACTAGTGCGGGCTACAGTCTGGCGCTCGTCCCACGCTCCATTACCTTATGGAACACGACAGGCGGAGAGGGGGCGGGGGGGCGGGGGGGGCGGAGATAGTGGATGTAGCGGACGACTGATAACGGTACCCAAAGTGCCCTTCGCCACACACCAAGGTCGCTTGCTGTGGATATTTGTACATTTAAATGTACTGATTGCTCTGATCTATAATTTTGGCCGTAATTAGTTGACGGAAATGTTTTCGAACTTCACGATCACCTAGGGGCACCTTATTCCTTGAAACGTGCTTAAGCGCTTTATAGTCGATTGGACGAAAATTTTGTTCCTTGTAACATAGTATGAAAAATTTTAGTCTCTGTCCCTTTTAAATACTGCGAATATTGCTTGAAAAAGTGGTGTAGAGTCCTCTGCTCTCAAAAAACTTAGGCGACGATTTTTAAAACTTGGAAAATTGTTAGGTTATACAAAGCATGCCTCTAAGAGAGCTATTTACATTGAAGCTATGTTAAAGGTACGCTTTTATAATTGGTAAGTAAGTAATTTAGTTAATTACAAGGAGTGGCAGTACAGTCCAGAATCTATGTGCGAATCAGGCAAAACAGCCATGAACACTGAGGCAAGCATCCCACCGACCCAACAAGTTGAAGATACCCTTTTGATAAAGCACCGTGGTCTAGTGCGAGAAGAAGTCTGTAACTGCATCTTACACATCCTCGACCGAAAGGAATTTTCGGCACTCATGACCTTCTTTAAGGGCCTGATGCGTGATAATCCCATTTGGAAGTATCAGGACTAAAGGGTGGGTGCTCAAGTGTCTCCCACTTAAATTGGCCAAACGTGTACCAGCCTCCCAGACCGACCGGCGTCTTGTATTGAATCTCGACCAGCACGTTCCGCAACGGTGGTTTCCGACAAATTTGCTGCCCCATACACAGCCTTCATTTTCCGATGGATGTCAACTGGTATGTGTGTTTCGGCAGCTAAGAAAAGAATAACAGCACGCTGATCCTGTTTGGACGCATTTGGTAAAAACATTGCCACAGTTCACGTTTCCCAATTTACCGCACACACGTCTGAAACACACGAATACCACACCAATCCCTTGTTTACAAGTCTGTGCTTACAGACCAACAACAGAGTCGCGTTACGTTGCATATACAGGGTGGCCCATTTATCCTGACAACCCAAAATAACTGTTTGCCCAGATGTAAATTGCAAAACGTTTCAAGCAAATATTCTTTAGCCGTCAGGGGGGACATCAATCAGCATGGTTGCCTTTGTTGTAGCTTTGTTTTTTACAAATATAAGAACAGCGGTATGACTTTTTTAAATGGCACTCTGTGTTTTTCATTCGGTAATTCATTCCCTCTCCTAAACACCTATTCAATAATGTATAACAGTGTGCCATTCACTGAAACACGACGCTATTAACTACATAACACAACACAGACGTTGACGCACCCAGCGCTTAGTGCAGATACTAGGGGTAATGGAACACATCCACGTGCTGGTGTTGACAGGGACAAATGTAAACATAAGTGGAATGTACACCCGTCATTCTGTCAATCATCGTCAGTTCAAGAGTTGTGTGAGTAAAATGTGCAGCAACGAAGAGAAGATAGTAATGCTACTCATCTATGGGGAATGTACACTACTGGCCATTAAATTTGCTACACCAAGAAGAAATGCAGATGATAAACGGGTATACATCGGACAGATATATTATACTAGAACTGACATGTGATTACATTTTCACGCAATTTGGGTTCATACATCCTGAGAATTCAGTACCCAGAACAACCACCTCTGGCCGTAACAACGGCCTTGATACGCCTGGGCATTGAGTCAAACAGAGCTTGGATGGCGTGTACAGGTACAGCTGCCCATGCAGCTTCAACACGATACCACAGTTCATCAAGAGTAGTGACTGGCGTATTGAGACAAGCCAGTTGCTCGGCCACCATTGACCATACGTTTACAATTGGTGAGAGATCTGGAGAATGTGCTGGCCAGGGCAGCAGTCGAACATTTCCTGTATCCAGAAAGGCCGGTTCAGGACCTGCAACATGCGGTCGTGCATTATCCGGCTGAAATGTAGGGTTTCGCAGGGATCGAATGAAGGGTAGAGCCACGGGTCGTAACACATCTGAAATATAACAAAAAATGGTTCAAATGGCTCTGAGCACTATGCGACTTAACTTCTGAGGTCATCAGTCGCCTAGAACTTAGAACTAATTAAACCTAGCTAACCTAAGGACATCACACACATCCATGCCCGAGGCAGGATTCGAACCTGCGACCGTAGCGGTCGCTCGGATCCAGACTGTAGCGCCTAGAACCGCACGTCCACTCCGGCCGGCTGAAATGTAACGTCCACTCACTGTTCAAAGTGCCGTCAATGCGAACAAGAGGTGACCGTGACCTGTAACCAATGACACCCCATACCATCACGCTGGGTGATACGCCAGTATGGCGATGACGAATACACACTTCCAATGTGCGTTCACTGCGATGTCGCCAAACACGGATGCCACTATCATGATGCTGTAAACAGAACCTGGATTCATCCTAAAAAATGACATTTTGCCATTCGTGCACCCAGGTTCGTCGTTGAGTACACCATCGCAGGCGCTCCTGACTGGGGTGCAGCGTCGAGGGTAACCGCAGCCATGGTCTCCGAGCTGATAGTCCATGCTGCTGCAAACGTCGTTTAACTGTTCATGCAAATGGTTGTTGTCTTGCAAACGTCCCCGTCTGTTGACTCAGGGATCGAGACGTGGCTGCACGATCCGTTACAGTGATGTGGATAATATACCTGTCGTCTCCACTGTTAGTGATACGAGGCTGTTGGGAACCAGCACGGCGTTCCGTATTACCCTCCTCACCCACCGATTCCATATTATGCTAACAGTCATTGGATCTCGACCAACGCGAGCAGCAATGTCGCGATACGATAAACCGCAATCTCGATAGGCTAAAATCCGATTTTTATCAAAGTCGGAAACGTGATGGTACGCATTTCTCCTTCTTACACGTGGCATCACAACAACGTTTCACCAGGCAACGCCGGTCAACTGCTATTTGTGTATGAGAAATCGGTTGGAAACTTTCCTCATATCAGCACGTTGTAGGTGTCGCCATCGGCACCAACCTTGTGTGAATGCTAATAATTTGCATATCACAGCATGTTCTTCCTGTTGGTTAAATTTCGCGTCTGTAGCACGTCATCTTTGTGGTGTAGCAATTTTAATGGCCAGTAGTGTATATCGCTCGGCGTTTTTACCGTGTGCTTGTTTCTGCCGGAGCTAATTCTCAGCTCGTATTTCAAACGATTAATGATGCAGCAATTTGTGAAATGCCTTTGACGATGTAGTAGCATACGTGCACCGAGAACCAATGTACACACAAAAGTTTCCTGGCTTTCCTCGTCGACTTCAAGGTTGGAATATCTAGTAAATAAAAGTGTAGCGTCCATGCGGTAAATCGATAGGCCACATTATTATACAACAGTATTTTGACTACATATTTTAGCTACCGCAGAAGGGCGATAACTCGCAGTCGACGTGAGTCGAAGTTAATGTCTTAATCCTGAATTACATCAGCATCTTTACTTTCCCTCGCACTGTTCTGCGCCGAAGAAAGAGTCATGATTATCCGCACTGTGCAGGTGTTTGTACGTCGTTTACAATTGCTAGTACGTTGTATCTGTCATTAATTTGTCATCTTTAAAGAATAACGTGTGAGTTTGAAGAGGGCAGATTAATGCCAACTTCAGTTGTCTTCCTCACTACTTAGAATAAGTTATTTTTGCTAAAATCTCTTTATGTACTGCGTTCATCATGTTCCTACATTTGGCGTTCATAGAGGTATAAGCGTTGTGTTTAACGGGAAAAGTTCTCCATGCACAGTTCTACAACAGCCGCAACATGATGGATGCATGACTTTGCCGAAATACGTCCGGAAACAGAAGAAAAAATCCGCACACTGCTTTAAAGCGGTTTCGAACAAGTTATGCTTCTACTCGCACCTGGTTCTTAACTGAACGTAAACACAGGTGAGATGTTGCAGGCTGTTCATTACCTGTGCGTCACGCATCGCACATGTGGTGATGTATGCTTATTGAGGGGTCTGTGCTGCGCAGTATTTCAAACGCGTGAACCGGAGTCAAACGCTGGCAGTCACGTCTCCGTCTGCCTGTGCTCGTGTGAGCACCTCCACCCTACTGCAGTAATCACTGTTATTGTCCCACGAGGCGTCCTTGTTCGTGCGCCCTTTCGTATTCCATTCACGTCTCGGGTGATTACTGTCTACACTCGTCGGTACGTGTTTTACAAATCAGTTCGCACGAGTACCGGATTTATGTGCTGCCTCATCGAAAGCCTACCGAGCACAGACTATTGATTCAGAGTAAACCAAAGAAAGACGGAAGTAATGAGGTACAGCAGAAATGAGATCAGTGATACACCTAACGTCAAAATTGGGGACAACGTAGCACATACAGGAAAGGTATTGCATGTAAAATTAAGTTCTTTCTGGCATTTTACTATGTGTGGCGGAGCGTGTCTTAGGTATCACCAGCATTTTCACCCTTCTCAATGACTGGCTCATGAGAAGAACAACTGTCGACAAACTTCCGTGCGACCTCTAATTTCTCTGATTCGTCGTGGTCATTTCACGAGACACATGTGGGAGGGAGTAATACGACGCCCAGCTGTTCTTCGAACGTACCTGATCTCGGACTTCCAACATTAAGTATTTCCTCGATGTCCGACATCTCCTTTGTAGCGACTGCCACTGGAATTTGTGGATCATCTCCGTAATGTTCTCTCGCCAACTAAACGATCCAGTGACGAAATCTACCGCCCTTCGTTGGATTCTCTCTCTCTCTCTCTCTCTCTCTCTCTCTCTCTCTCTCTCTCTCTCTCTCTCTCCTAGTCATAGTGATAAGCAGTATAGAAGAATCGATCTAACAAGTGTTTTGAAAGCCACTTGTTCCGTGGGTGAATTACATTTCCTTCCAATGAATCTCTTTTCCTAAAATTTGTTTTATGTGGTCATTCCATTGCAGACGGCTTCGACTGGTACATTCTAGGTATTTCACTGCTGCTATTCTTTTCCGCCAATAGCGCAATTCAGTGGTTTCCAACCTTTCTGAGACCTTACACTTGAGTGCAGAGTGTAATCAGGTATTAGCTAGTACCGCCCCCCCTCCCCCAACATCATTAACATTAGCAACTAACTAAAGTTAAGATTCAAAGAGGATTTGCTCAAAACACTTTTATTTGTAAAATGATGAAAGATAAGTGATATTAAGTTTATGTGGGATTTTGTAAGTAATCCACCCAGTAATGAATCAATTGGTACTTCTAATTTCTAACTTCTTTAAAAAAAATTTTACAGAATGATGAAGCAATTCTCAGTGCATCGCGAGTCCCCCTGTTCGTCAGAAAAGATATCTAACTATCCACACTTATGGTAGACACTTGTTACAGAATGTTCTTTCTCTGCACCACTACCCTGCCTAACGGCACTTGCTTCACCCACACCATACACCTCCATTTAAAATCATCAGAATTAATAAGTACTCACTAAATATACTGTTAATTCGTTTCCGGGCTTCTTATCCATCAAATGGTAGAAATTGGAAGACTTCAAGCTGCCTGTGGTTCCTCTATGACCACTGCTACTGCTACTACTACTATTACTACTACTACCACAACCATTAATAATAATAATAGATGACGATCAATTTCGCTTTGGGAAAGGTAAAGGCACCAGAGAGGCAATTGTAGTAAGGAGGAAAAAGTGCCGGCCAGTGTGGCCACGCGGTTAAAGGCGCTACGGTCGCAGGTTCGAATCCTGCCTCGGGCATGGATGTGTGTGATGTCCTTAGGTTAGTTAGGTTTAAGTAGTTCTAACTTCTAGGGGACTGATGACCTCAGATGTTAAGTCCCATAGTGCTCAGAGCCATTTTTGAGGAAAAAGTCTCTGCGATCCAGGCTGTCATCATGGCAGTCCAACGTGTGACAAAACGCTACACTGCGGAGAGACTGGGCACGTCTCAGGAACGCGATGGACACATCATAAAAGTTGTACCTGACATTCCCAGGTCCTCATGTCGACGGATCCCAAGAATGTAGACAGCAAAAGACAAACGCCAGAGACATGTCATGTCTACCAAAAACTTGACCCTTTTGAGGCAAATCTTGTGACATCACTCAAATGTTTTGTGGCAATGGATGAAGTGTGGGTTCACCGCTTTCAACCCGAATCTAAAGTTCAAGTCAGTCACGTCAGCTGTCAAGGTGATCTCTGCCTTTTGGTAGTTGAGAGCTATTATCCTGGATGAACACGCCAAAAAAGGGGAACAGTGACTGGGGCATGTGAAGCGTATTATGCTGCTCAACTAATGCGTTTGCGGGAAAACACCGAAGTCAAATGCGTCGGGATACTGACAAAAGGAGTGGTCTTTCATCAGGACAAGGCGCCCGCGCACACATCCGTCATTGCATTGTCTGCCATCGAGTATTAGGTCTCTGGACTGATTCGGCACCGACTTTGTTCACCCGATTTGGTGCCCTCTGACTTGCATCTCTTCTCTAAACTCGAGAAACACCTAGCTGGAACCCATTTTCGATCAGATGATGGTTGGTTGATTTGGGGAAGGGGACCAAACAGCGAGGCCATCGGTCACATCAGATTAGGGAAGGGTGGGGAAGGAAGTCTGAAGTGCCCTTTCAAAGGAACCGTCCCAGCATTTGCCTGAAGCGATTTAGGGAAATCACAGGCCGGACTCGGGTTTCAACTGTCATCCTCCCGAGTGCGAGTCCGATGGGCTAGCCACTGCACCATCTCGCTCGGTGATCAGATGATGACGTCATGGCTGCGGTGGAGGGCTTTTTTGCCAAGTAGGAAGACATTTTCTACAAAGAGGGTGGAATGGGCCTGCAGTATCGTTGGTGAAAGTGTGCTGCTGTAAAAGGGGACTACGTCGAAAAATAGCAGTAAACATATGGAAGCTCTAAAACTTCCTGGCAGATTAAAACTGTGTGACTCGAACTCGGGACCCTTGCCTTTCGCGGGCAGGTGCTCTACCACCAGAGCTACCCAAGCACGACTCACGCCCCGTCCTCACAGCTCCACTTCTGCCAGTATCCTGTCTCCTACCATCCAAACTTTACAGAAGCTCTCCTGCGAACCTTGCCCGCGAAAGGCAAAGGTCCCGAGTTCGAGTCTCGGTCCGGCACACAGTTTTTACCTACCAGGAAGTTTCATATCAGCGCACACTCCACTGCAGAGTGAAAATCTCATTCTGGATATGGAAGCTCTATTAGGTGGGTCGAGAACTTTTCGGTCATCCCTCATCCTACAGATACTTGAGTACGTTGGGTGTCCGAGTCCCTACACAACAGACTTTCTTCTCTATTTGTCCGAACTGACGCCACAGAAAGCAGGATTTATCACACTACGATGCGGCCAGGAACGATGCGACACTGCTGCAACCACGAGTGTTATCGTCAGGTGAGCAGACCGTGTTGCTGGGCTGGCGGGCTGGCCTCTGGCGCCACCTGGCGCGCTGCTGCCCCTAATTGGCTATCGCCGTAATCGCGGCATGGGCGGCGGTGCCTGTAACTAGCAATAGGCCACCGTTATCGGACGGCGATTGGCCCTCCCATCTGCCGCCGCCCCCGCCACCCTCGCCGCCCACGCTCAAAATGAACCGCCGTTCACGCCACCTGGGGAATGAGGCGGCCTGGACGGCCGGCATTGTCAGCACTCGTCGACGGCTGGGTTGACGGCGCCGCAACCCCCGCACAGCCCCGCGGATCGCCCTGGCTGCACGTGCCTGACACGTGCTGTTCGCTGCCATCTCTGTAAAGCCCGTCACTGGACTCTCACATGTAGTATATCGAGAGGATGTAACTATGGAAAAATGTACTAAAATGCAGGAGGATCTGCAACGAATTGACGCATGGTGCAGGGAATGGCAATTGAATCTCATTGTAGACAAGTGTAATGTGGACAGCACAGGCAAGGCCTTGCGTTATCTTGTTGAAAGATAGGAGACTAGAAATCTACTCTGTAGGAATCAGCATGGGTTTCGAAAAAGACGAAGCCGGCTTCGGTGGCCGTGCGGTTCTAGGCGCTTCAGTGCGGAACCCCGCGACTGCTACGGTCGCAAGTTCGAATCCTGCCTTGGGCATGGATGTGTGTGGTGTCCTTAGGTTAGTTAGGTTTAAGTAGTTCTAAGTTCTAGGGGACTGATGACCTCAATTATTAAGTCCCATAGTACTCAGAGCCATTTGAACCATTTTTGAAAAAGACGATCGTGTGAAACCCATCTCGCGCTATTCGTTCACGAGACTCGGAGGGCCACAGACGCGAGTTCCCAGGTAGGTGCCGCGTTTCTTGACTTCCGCAAGGCGTTCGATACAGTTCCCCACAGTCGTTTAATCAACAAAGTAAGAGCATATGGACTATCAGACCAATTGTGTGATTGGATTGAAGAGTTCCTAGATAACAGAACGCAGCATGTCTTTCTCAATGGAGAGTAGTCTTCCGAAGTAAGAGTGATTTTAGGTGTGCCGCAGGGGAGTGTCGTAGGACCGTTGCTATTCACAATATACATAAATGATCTTGTGGATAACATCGGAAGTTCACTGAAACTTTTTGCGGATGATGCTATGGTATATCGAGAGGTTGTAACAATGGAAAATTGTACTGAAATGCAGGAGGACCTGCAACGCATTGACGCGTGGTGCTGGGAATGGCAATTGAATCTCAATGTAGACAAGTGTAATGTGATGCGAATACATACAAAGAAAGATCCTTTATCATTTAGCTACAATATAGCAGGTCAGCAAGTGGAAGCGGTTAATTCCATAAATTATCTGGGAGTAGGCATTAGGATTGTTTTAAAATGGAGTGACCAAATAAACTTAATCAACAGTAAAGTAGGTGCCAGACTGAGATTCATTGGAAGAATCCTAAGGAAATGCATTCCGGAAACAAAGGAAGTATGTTACAGTACACTTGTTCGCCCACTGCTTGAATACTGCTCACCGGTGTGAGATCCATACCAGATAGGGTTGATAGAAGAGACAGAAAAGATCCAACGAAGAGCAACGCGCTTCGTTACAGGATCATCTAGTAATCGCGAAACCGTTACGGAGATAATAGATAAACTCCAGTGGAAGACTCTGCAAGAGAGACGCTCAGTAGCTCGCTACTGGCTTTTGTTGAAGTTTCGAGAACATACCTTTACCGAGAAGTCAAGCAGTATATTGTTCCCTCCTACGTATATCTCGCGAAGAGACCATGAGGATAAAATCAGAGAGGTTAGAGCCCACACAGAGGCATACTGACAATCTTTCTTTCCACGAACAATACGAGACTGGAATAGAAGGCAGAACCGATAGAGGTACTCAAGGTACCCTCCGCCACACACCGTCAGGTGGCTTGCCGACTATGGATGTAGATGTAGATGTGATCTCTGGGTTTTCTCGGAGCAAATGTTTACAGAGTAGTTTTATTTCATGCAAAATCTTTCGATGACCGACCCTGCCGTCTTTTTCAGATGCTGTCAGTTTGAATGTTACATGTAGGCCCTACTCTCTGCTTCGGCTCCAACCAGACTGTGAGCTATACTGACGGAAAAAGATCGCAGCACCGAGGAGGAGTTGTGCGGCATAAAAGAATCTCGGCAGGCGTGATTCTACATCTGAAAGATAAGTTTTCTTTAATTTTCGTCTGTGGTCACAAACATTTTGTTTAGCAGATTACCGGTTTCGGTCTGAAATGACCATCATCAGATCTGTTTCGAACACTAGTGCTGCTGACAACATGATATGACGTTATTTATATATATTTGACGATCCTGGTGCTGATTCTGCATTTAACATTTGACGATGCCACTATGGCTGCAGTACATTAAGACTTTGTTTTTAAAAATTAGATCTGATGATGGTCATTATAGACCGAAACCGGTATTCTGTTAACAAAAAGTTTGTGACCATAGACGTAAAGCAAAGGTAACTTATTGTTGTCCCGGGTTTGATTCCCGGCGGGGTCAGGGATTTTCTCTACCTCGTGATGACTGGGTGTTGTGTGTTCATCATCATTTCATCATCACACAGTTTTAAACTGCCAGGAAGTTTCATATCAGCGCACACTACGCTGCAGAGTGAAAATCTCATTCTGGAAACATCCCAGAGCTGTGGCTAAGCCATGTCCCCGCAATATCCTTTCTTTCAGGAGTGCTAGTTCTGCAAGGTTCGCAGGAGAGCTTCTGTAAAGTTTGAAAGGTAGGAGGCGAGGTACTGGCAGAAGTAAAGCTGTGAGGACGGGGCGTGAGTCGTGCTTGGGTAGCTCAGTTGGTAGAGCACTTGCCCGCAAAAGGCAAAGGTCCCCAGTTCGAGTCTCGGTCGGGCACACAGTTTTAAACTGCCAGGAAGTTTCATATCAGCGCACACTCCGCTGCAGAGTGAAAATCTCATTCTGGAAACACCCCCCAGGCTGTGGCTAAGCCATGTCCCCGCAATATCCTTTCTTTCAGGAGTGCTAGTTCTGCAAGTTTCGCAGGAGAACTTCTGTAAAGTTTGGAAGGTAGGAGGCGAGGTACTGGCAGAAGTAAAGCTGTGAGGACGGGGCGTGAGTCGTGCTTGGGTAGCTCAGTTGGTAGAGCACTTTCCCGCGAAAGGCAAAGGTCCAGAGTTTGAGTCTCGGTCGGGCACACAGTTTTAAACTGCCAGGAAGTTTCATATCAGCGCACACTCCGCTGCAGAGTGAAAATCTCATTCTGGAAACACCCCCCAGGCTGTGGCTAAGCCATGTCCCCGCAATATCCTTTCTTTCAGGAGTGCTAGTTCTGCAAGTTTCGCAGGAGAACTTCTGTAAAGTTTGGAAGGTAGGAGGCGAGGTACTGGCAGAAGTAAAGCTGTGAGGACGGGGCGTGAGTCGTGCTTGGGTAGCTCAGTTGGTAGAGCACTTTCCCGCAAAAGGCAAAGGTCCCGAGTTTGAGTCTTGGTCGGGCACACAGTTTTAAACTGCCAGGAAGTTTCATATCAGCGCACACTCCGCTGCAGAGTGAAAATCTCATTCTGGAAAGACCCCCCAGGCTGTGGCTAAGCCATGTCCCCGCAATATCCTTTCTTTCAGGAGTGCTAGTTCTGCAAGTTTCGCAGGAGAACTTCTGTAAAGTTTGGAAGGTAGGAGGCGAGGTACTGGCAGAAGTAAAGCTGTGAGGACGGGGCGTGAGTCGTGCTTGGGTAGCTCAGTTGGTAGAGCACTTTCCCGCAAAAGGCAAAGGTCCCGAGTTTGAGTCTCGGTCGGGCACACAGTTTTAAACTGCCAGGAAGTTTCATATCAGCGCACACTCCGCTGCAGAGTGAAAATCTCATTCTGGAAACACCCCCCAGGCTGTGGCTAAGCCATGTCCCCGCAATATCCTTTCTTTCAGGAGTGCTAGTTCTGCAAGTTTCGCAGGAGAACTTCTGTAAAGTTTGGAAGGTAGGAGGCGTGGTACTGGCAGAAGTAAAGCTGTGAGGACGGGGCGTGAGTCGTGCTTGGGTAGCTCAGTTGGTAGAGCACTTGCCCGCAAAAGGCGACCTCGAGCTTCTTCCGTGTGGTGTGAGTGTGGAGAGTTCGGTTGGGGACGCAGGAGCAGCGAGGTCCGATCAGAGCGACGACACGCCGGGACCGCTGGTGGCATGTATGGACTGCCGGATCGAAGGGCAGTGGTCACGAGGGTGCACGACCTCGTCGGAACCGTTTCCTACATATTTAAGTTGAGTGCATTGAAATTCGAGTAGAGAAACCTCCATCATTGTGAAATCTCGCGATTTTCCAGTGTCTTGGTCTCGAGTTGCTGCTCGTAGTGTCGCTGAGGCGAAAACCAGCGGGTGGAGTACCTGGGAAAGCGGATCTGATTAACCTTCCTGAGCTTCTATTTACCATTTTCAGCTTCTTACATTATTAAGTTCGACCAGCGGTATTTTTCTGTCTTGTGGCGGCTAAAGCCCCAGTTATCTGCTCTGGTGGTTAGTGTATATACAAAAAAAAAAAGTTCAAATGTGTGTGAAATCTTATGGGACTTAAATGCTAAGGTCATCAGTCCCTAAGCTTACACACTACTTAACCTAAATTATCCTAAGAACACACACACACACACACACACACACACACACACACACACACACATGCCCGAGGGAGGACTCGAACCTCCGGCGGGACCAGCCGCACAGTCCATGACTGTAGCGCCTTAGAACGCTCGGCTAATGTCGCGCGGCGGTTAGTGTATGTAACGGCAGTGTACATTTCTTCGCCTTGCCGCCGCTGTCCGGTGAGGCGTGTAAGTTTGACAGCTTCTTTATTGTAGGTTGAGTCGCGTTTTTCTTCCTTAGTGGTAGTCATTCCTTCTTGTTCCGGGCGCTCTAAGCACAGGGCGGAGCCCAGACCGCCGATTCCGGCTTTCGCGTAATTTTACATCATGCATTTGTTTTGTTGGATGTCAGGTAGCCTCACCAAGATTATCATTAGTCGCTCGTTAGACTGCCACTAGTCCGAGTTACCATCTTGTGATTTGAATGCAACACTTGGCTGCCTTTCTCTTCGCTCGCGAAAATGTTTTGGTGTGACCTACTCAGAGGTCGATTCCTGGAGCACCGTCTGTCACTGGCACTTGTGTTTTATTTTATTATTGTATTATTAAGTTACCATCATTTGTCTCACATGGTTGGTGATCTGTTGTTTTTTTTCTAAATTAACTTTTGCTATGCCATTCGCCGTTTGACAGTATATTTGTTAATTTTTTATAATTCCCATTTTGGCGTCAAAGGCCTTCAGCCGTAATTGCGGTTACTTACCTTAAAATTCTGATTGCGACCACATTGGCTTGTCTTCAAAATTATTAGCTGTCTGTATTTTACGTATTTGTTAAATTTTATATAATTGCCATTTTTCGTGTTAAAGGCCCTCAGCAGTGATTGTGGTTAGGTGCATTAAAAGCCTGATTGCGACGTCATTGGCTGGTTTTCGGGAATTATTTATTAAAATAAATGAGTGAAATTGCAAAGCAAAACAACAGTAATTGATTCGGGTCCCGTCCACAATCGTAACCCAATCCTGCCTTCCTTAATTACCAGGTCTCAGGCGGATACCCAGGTTATTAAAGTATCAGCATTTTCAGTGGCTTATCTCATGCTTACACTAATCTGTGAACTTGCAACGTTAATCACTTAAATATGTTACCTAGATAAAAGTATTTTACAAGTATTATTACTCTGCATTAATTACTTTTTGGTGTTGCGATTTTTTTATGTCAGTGTATTTATACCCGAGTTCCATTCCCGACACTGACTGCCCTCTTTAAGGCTCTTTCGTTTTTCACGTCCCGCTGTGATATTCTGTGAAATGCAATAAGATATTGAGCGCCGGATCCTAAGCCTTATTTAAACTGAAAACTGCGTCTGTGTTCATTAGGGATGCCGACATCTTTATTTTTTTGCTGTCCCAAACACTTGGCGATTGCAGCAATATACTGGTCTCATCCTGACCCTAAAGACAATCTAGGTCTCCGCAACCTGCTTTTGTACCGCATTCCATAAAAACGTAGCACGTTTCATGAGGCGGCAGATTATTGGAATAGTCGAAGGGAGATGCAAGAAACATTAACGACCCACCCGACTGAAACAACCAAGCGAATCAGCTGCGGCCAAGCACTGCCTAAACTATAATTATGAAGTGAAATACGATGAGCTGTCGTGGTATAAACCCTATGTTTCTGGGACGGCCTAACGAAGAAGTCTATCGAAATACAGATAAAGAAGAGAAGACTCTAAGTCAGCCTTAAGCAGTTCACAGTCTGGCTGGAGTCCAGGTAGAGACTAAACAACAGAAAACTCCTAGATAGCTGGAGAAGGCGACTAAATATTGCGCATAAGATGGAAGTAACAACTCGGCAGAACGCTCGGTAGCACACCATTAACGATATCAAACTTTTTGGAGTGACGCGGAAGCTGCCAGGACAGACAAATTAAGGACTGTATGATATAATTTCATAATCTATTATCGATGCAAGGTCCATAGCGACATCTAAAAAAACTCTTTAAACTTTATATATGCATATATAAGACCTATTTATGACAACAGCGCGATGTCGCTGATTCCATTGATACTACACAATTCTCCCGTAATTGTATTATACGATTCCTGTACAATATCCATATTTCGAATGTTGAAATTACATCCCTATTTAGGTACCATGAATTGAAGATTTATACAACTAAAGACCATACCAAGATAATAGGTTTCATGGGGGATCAACTCATTTGACTAATTCCAAAATTTATCAGTACAAATGAATGAAGCTGTTGTATAATACCCAAATTCAGTTAAAAGACTGTCTGAGAAGTAATATTTATCCAGCAGATGCCGGAAGACAAAAGACATACTTTTACACATACAATGTAATCCAAATGCATGGGTGGGAATTAACTTCACTAAAACGTGAGTCAGAATACTAAATCCTCCATAGCTTCGGAAATATTACAGACTCAGAAAATCTAAGAGCAGTTTTATAATCACCAATTCTTTTGAGATGAGACAGTTCATGCGTAAATACTCAGGTCTTACTTTACCAAAAAATTCACTTATTTTACTTTGTTAAGATGACAGACAGGTTTGAGAATAGTCATGTTTGACTGCTATCACATAATACACAACTAAACAAGTTGAATATGGAACAGAAAAACTCTTAGGTTAGTACTAACGTAAATGAAAACTGAGTTAGCCTTCAGGCAGCTTACTCTGATAATTAAACACATTTTCATACTTCGTTCTGTGACATCACATCTATTAAACTGGCACGGAGAGCAATGTCTTTAAATACATTTTCGATGGATCCGAAGCGTCGCTAGAGAATGAGTTGTTGATTCTGTAAGTCGCACAGACCTGAAATACTAATAATTTTTGTGAATGCCACCTAAACGCAGGTTGACAACAGTGATAGACATGAAACTTCCTGACAGATTAAAACTGTGTGCCGGACCGAGACTCGAACTCGGGACCTTTCGCGGGCAAGTGCTCTACCAACTGAGCTACCCAAGCACGACTCACCCCATGTCGTCACAGCCTTACTTCTGCCAGTATCTCGTCTCCTACCTTCCAAACTTCACAGAAGCTCTCCTGCGAACCTTGCAGAACTAGCACTCCTGGAAGAAAGAATATTGCGGAGACATGGCTTAGCCACAGCCTAGGGGATGTTTCCAGAATGAGATTTTCACTCTGCAGTTTGGAAGGTAGGAGACGAGATAGTGGCAGAAGTAAGGCTGTGAAGACGGGGCGTAAGTCGTAGCTCAGATGGGTAGCTCAGATGGTAGAGCACTTGCCCGCGAAAGGCAAAGGTCCGGCACACAGTTTTAATCTACCAGAAAATTTCATATCAGCGCACACTCAGCTGCAGAGAGGAAATCTCATTCTTAGTGGTAGACATGTGCGATGGCAGTTCATGAGCAGCTTCTTTGGTTTGTTCAAAAAATAAATACTGAGCTATGAAGACATGTTTTGATTTATCGATATTTACATAGCACAATAGCTAGAAAACGTGAGAGCGCAAGTGCAGTTCGGAACCAAACACCAGGAATCTACTGCAGCCATCAAATTCGTCACATTACCCTTCTGGATTTGTAGAGTATTTGTGTTGTATTGAGTGTAGTGACTCAGACTTCTTTCTCTATGCAACGCAAATGGGAATCGTTTCTACAGAGGAACCTCATCTAACAGCTTCAGCAATCGTTCGTTACACTCCTACATTTACAGCAGGTTTTAAAACAATACAATACCGACTATCAGTTTTATAAGCCATGTTTGCAAGATACTGACACTAATTATGTACAGAAGAATGGAAAAATTGGTAGAAGGCGAATCTCGGGGTAGATCATTTTGGACTTCGGAGAAATAAAAGAGCACGTGAGGCAGTACTGACGTTACGACTTGCCCTAGAAGGTAGGCTGAAGAAAGCCAAACCTACGTTAAAAGCATTGGTAGGTTCTGAGAAAGCTTTTGACTATGCTGTATACACTCCTGGAAATGGAAAAAAGAACACATTGACACCGGTGTGTCAGACCCACCATACTTGCTCCGGACACTGCGAGAGGGCTGTACAAGCAATGATCACACGCACGGCACAGCGGACACACCAGGAACCGCGGTGTTGGCCGTCGAATGGCGCTAGCTGCGCAGCATTTGTGCACCGCCGCCGTCAGCGTCAGCCAGTTTGCCGTGGCATACGGAGCTCCATCGCAGTCTTTAACACTGGTAGCATGCCGCGACAGCGTGGACGTGAACCGTATGTGCAGTTGACGGACTTTGAGCGAGGGCGTGTACTGGGCATGCTGGAGGCCGGGTGGACGTACCGCCGAATTGCTCAACACGTGGGGCGTGAGGTCTCCACAGTACATCGATGTTGTCGCCAGTGGTCGGCGGAAGGTGCACGTGCCCGTCGACCTGGGACCGGACCGCAGCGACGCACGGATGCACGCCAAGACCGTAGGATCCTACGCAGTGCCGTAGGGGACCGCACCGCCACTTCCCAGCAAATTAGGGACACTGTTGCTCCTGGGGTATCGGCGAGGACCATTCGCAACCGTCTCCATCAAGCTGGGCTACGGTCCCGCACACCGTTAGGCCGTCTTCCGCTCACGCCCCAACATCGTGCAGCCCGCCTCCAGTGGTGTCGCGACAGGCGTGAATGGAGGGACGAATGGAGACGTGTCGTCTTCAGCGATGAGAGTCGCTTCTGCCTTGGTGCCAATGATGGTCGTATGCGTGTTTGGCGCCGTGCAGGTGAGCGCCACAATCAGGACTGCATACGACCGAGGCACACAGGGCCAACACCCGGCATCATGGTGTGGGGAGCGATCTCCTACACTGGCCGTACACCACTGGTGATCGTCGAGGGGACACTGAATAGTGCACGGTACATCCAAACCGTCATCGAACCCATCGTTCTACCATTCCTAGACTGGCAAGGGAACTTGCTGTTCCAACAGGACAATGCACGTCCGCATGTATCCCGTGCCACCCAACGTGCTCTACCGTGCTCTACCCTGGCCAGCAAGATCTCCGGATCTGTCCCCCATTGAGCATGTTTGGGACTGGATGAAGCGTCGTCTCACGCGGTCTGCACGTCCAGCACGAACGCTGGTCCAACTGAGGCGCCAGGTGGAAATGGCATGGCAAGCCGTTCCACAGGACTACATCCAGCATCTCTACGATCGTCTCCATGGGAGAATAGCAGCCTGCATTGCTGCGAAAGGTGGATATACACTGTACTAGTGCCGACATTGTGCATGCTCTGTTGCCTGTGTCTATGTGCCTGTGGTTCTGTCAGTGTGATCATGTGATGTATCTGACCCCAGGAATTGTCAATAAAGTTTCCCCCTCCTGGGACAATGAATTCACGGTGTTCTTATTTCAATTTCCAGGAGTGTAGAATAAACTATTTGAAAATCTAAAGGTTGCAGGGATAAAATGCGTGGAGCAAAAGATTATCTGCAACTTGTGTAGGCACCATACTGGAGTTTTAAGTGCCGAAGGATATGAAAGGCAGGTAGTAATTACTGGAGTGAGACGAGGATTTAACCTGCCACTGTCTATATTTAGCAAGCAGTAGCCGGCCGAAGTGGCCGTGCGGTTAAAGGCGCTGCAGTCTGGAACCGCAAGACCGCTACGGTCGCAGGTTCGAATCCTGCCTCGGGCATGGATGTTTGTGATGTCTTAGGTTAGTTAGGTTTAACTAGTTCTAAGTTCTAGGGGACTAATGACCTCAGCAGTTGAGTCCCATAGTGCTCAGAGCCATCTGAACCAATTTAGCAAGCAGTAAAGGAAACCAATGAGGCATTAAGGAAACGGAATGAAAGTTCAGACAGAAGAAATTAAGACTTCGAGGCTTGCCGATCACGTCATAATTCAGTCAGCGCAACAAGGGCAACGGAATCAGATCCCACAGAGCGAGGTGGCGCAGTGGTTAGCACACTGGAATCGCATTCGGGAGGACGACGGTTCAATCCAGCGTCCGGCCATCCAGATGTAGGCTTGTCGTGACTTTCCTAAGTCGCTCCAGGCAAATGCCGAGGTGGTTACTTTGAAAGGATACCGTCTATTTGCTTTCCCATCACTGACACAATCCGAGCTGGTGCTCCATTTGTAATGACCTCGATCTCGACGGCACGTTAAATCAATCTTACTTTTTTTTCCTTTTTGTTATCAGGTCTAATTTAATAAGGTGATGCTCAGGGAAGTGGATAATTGGATTATGAAATGAGACACTAAAAATAGAAAAATAAGTTTCGTTATTCGGGAAGCGAAATAACTGATGATAGCTGAGGTAATAAGACCTAACATTCAGAGTAGCTACAGTAAGGTAATTTTTTCTCAAAAGAACAAATTTAGTAAACTGAATATAAATTTAAGTGTCACGAAATATTTCCTGAAAGTGTTAGCCTTGTGTAGGTGTGAAACGTAGACGATAATTGCTATGGCTCGACGAAACTACAGTCTTTCCGCAGCAAATATGTCATCTTTGATTGCTCAGGGAGGTGGCACATAGGAACTAGATCACATGAAATATTAGTTCACTTTATTATATTAATGAATAAAAGATTTGTTATCTTTAACACACTTCTTTGCCACAGGATTGCTGCATAAGTTATAACAGTTGTTGACTAGCAAAGCATCAAATAATGTACTAATTAACACACTGTTCTCTTGAAGTACAATGATCCACATTAACGAAAGTACCTGTCCGTCAGAGATTTTTAATCACTGATTGGTCCTACTCGACGATGTTGATCGCTTCAGCTGAGGTCTCAAACTGGGTCTGAGCTCTTGCATGCTCGGTACTATAGAGACCTCACCGTGAGGGCGCTGCTATCCTGAGAGGGATGGCGTGTGTTCCGGAGTGCAGCCCGTTGACGTCTGTGTATCGACTCCCTTTGCCGCCTTTGGTGAGGCACAGCAATCTCCGGGCGATGCCACAATAAGCAATGCAGATTATAGGGGAATATAAACTTTTGAAATGTGATGTTAGAGAAGAATACTAAAGATTGGATGGGTGAATCGGATAACCAAACTAATTAGAAGGTTGCGAATAAATCATTTTTTTTTGGGGGGGGGGTGAGGGAGGGTTGGGAAGAAAAGTTATTGACAACTTGACAGGACACACCCTAAGGCATCAAGGAAGTATCAGTTTGCTAATGGAGGGCAGTGTGGGTGGTAAAAACTGTAGAGGGTGACCAAGGTATCGTTACAGTAAGCAAGTTCAATCAATGCAGCAATTACGCAGAGATGAAGAGGTTTGCACAGGATAGAGCAGCGTGGAGAGCTGTATTGAATCAAAAGAAAAAAAACAGCCATACATTTCAAGTGAGTGAAATTAGTTCAGTTGATAGAGAGACGGCATTGCTTCTTGTGCCATGGATCACATTTCGTCATATGTAAACTAACCCACCAGTACCATATGCTTGAACAGTGCCTTATAACCAATCAGGATGAACCGCTTCACCAAGCTTTCATTGAACACATACCATGAAGTTTCTTTGTTTAAGGGAGTGTGATTGTTACGATTTATTGAATTTCCGTTTGAACTAAGTTGCTACATGAGGACCAGTTTCTTGAAAAACCTGATCATGGTTCACGGCTGTATATTACAAGCTAGCGAAGCATTTTTAAGCCTTGTGATACCTCAATTCTTAGGCTCCTTCACTTGTTTTTGACGAGATACATTGCCGTAAACTGTAGCCCTTGTTGCAATTTGAGTACACCACACAGTGCAGTGTAGCAAAGTCGGCAGGTCTACGTCACGTCTCAAGTGACTGAAATGTCACAGGACGGATCAGCAGGAAGTGCGGTAACAACTTGGCAGATCTGCCAAATTACGGAATTGATGGGAAGCACTTCCCTGTTACGGCCAAGCGCATCCGTGACGCCTCCTTTGACCTTTCTCTGCCACAATACGTGCTCGTGATACCCTCAGAAACTCTAAGCGACAGCAAGTTTCCATAGGCAGTTCTTGTCTAAAGGAAGTGAAGAGGTTGTTTATTAGCGAATGTGTTATTGTGGTCTCTAGTGCGAATAGTGGTGTGAGTAGCTCTCACGCTATCCCCTGTAAGCCTTAGCATAACTACAGCATCCTACATCCATTTCAGCCTCCCTGCCGTATTCATCTCTCAGTACCCCTCTACCATTTTTACTCCCCCCCCCCCCCCCACACTCACACACACTCACTCACTCCGGTACCAAACTGATGATTCCATGAGGTGTCTCATCAACCAATCCCTTCTTTTCGTCAAGTTATGCCTTAAGTTTCAGTTTCTTCCCAATTCGTTACTTCCTCATTAGGTATGCGATCTACCCACTTAATCTTCAGCATTCTTCTCTAGCCCCACATTTCAAAACTTTCTATTCTTTTACAGTCTAAACTACTAATCGTCCACGTTTCACCTCCGTACAAGATTACACTCCAGACATAAATCTCAAGAAAAGACTTACTAACACGTAAATTTATATTCGATGTTAACAAAATTCTATACCGAGCGAGGTGGCGCAGTGGTTAGACACTGGACTCGCATACGGGAGGACGACGGTTCAATCCCGCGTCCGGCCATCCTCATTTAGGTTTTCCGTGATTTCCCTAAATCACTCCAGGCAAATGCCGGGATGGTTCCTCTGAAAGGGCACGGCCGACTTCCTTCTCCATCCTTCCCTAATCCGATGAGACCGATGACCACGCTGTCTGGTCTCCTTCCCCAAAACAACCTACCAACCAACCAAAATTCTCTTCTGCCTTTTGCATATTCATTTCGTTGATCATTGCTGATTCTTCCACCTATAGGGGCAGTTTCCCACCCCAAGATCAAGAGAATACCCTGAGCCTCTGTCCGCTCCCTCTTTGACAAGGCCGTTGGCAGAATGAGGGTGACTTATTATTCAGTCGCCAGTGATGATCGTAGGTTACCGTATGGTTTTCACGCAACAACATAGTCGACGTTCACCTGTGATGCCGACGGCAGGTGGATGGTAATTCACTGTGCTGTTATTACTCTTTTCTTAAGAATCACTTCAAGAGTTCACATGTCTTACCTTTCCAGAAATACAATCGATACAGATGCGGCAGTAGCTGGTGGTGGAAATTTGCGGTAAGTTCCTATTGGACCAAACTGCTGTGGTATCGGGGGCGCGAACAGTGACAAGGTGCCTAGACCGCGCGGATATTCCTGCGGCGGCTAGTCATGTACGCAGTGCGAAAATGCGTAATCACCTGAGGTAAGTATTATTAGTGTAACATTGGTTATTAATAATTTTATTGTTTCCTATTAGTTTAGAACTTGTATCATCAATAGGTCGACGAACATTACCTATATAAAAGACAGGGAGATTCGTTGATGTCTAGAGTACAGACAGAACACAAGATACTGACGGAAGTGCCACATATTCCTGGAGCAGGTATTACTGGTCGACACTAGACGTTTACATAATGATACGTCCGTAAACCTATACGGGCCAATCTGTGCTCCCATTCCTGTCTGTCTGTTACGTACAAGTAGACACTATAGCCTGTGTTGCATGTGGTTAGCACGAAACCTCTAACATAGTTCGGCCCTTGACCGCTGTCGATCGCACACTCTTTGATATACTTGTGGTTCCATTCGGATTGTGCCATTGCTTCGTCCATGTTTCACTTCCTTACATGGCTACACTCCATACAAATACTTTCAGAAACGTCTTCCTTACACTTAAATCTATGCTCGATGTCAACAAATTTCTCTTCACCAGAAACGCTTTCCTTGCCATTGCCAGTCTACATTTTATATCCTCTCTACTTCGATCATCATCACTTACTTTGTTTCCCAAATAGCAAAACTCCTTTACTACTTTAAGTGTCTCATTTCCTAATCTAATTCCCTCAGCATCACGCGATTTAATTCGACTACATTCCATTATCCTCGTTTTGTTTTTGTTGATGTTCATCTTAGATCCTCCTTTCAAGACACTGTCTATTCCGTTCAACTGCTCTTCCAGGTCCTTTGCTGTCTCTGACAGAATTACAATGTCATCGGCGAACCTCAAAGTTTTTATTTCTCTTCCATGGATTTTAATACCTTCTCCGAACTTTTCTTTTGTTTCCTTTACTGCTTGCTCAATATACAGATTGAATAGCATCAGGGAGAGGCTACAACCCTGTCTCACTCCCTTCTCAACGACTGCTTCCCATTCATGTCCGTCGACTCTTATAACTGTCATCTGGTTTCTGTACAAATTGTAAATAGCCTTTCGCTCCCTGTATTTTACCCTGCCACCTTCAGAATTTGAAAGAGAGTATTCCAGTCAACATTGTCAAAAGCTTTCTCTAAGTCTACAAATGCTAGAAACGTAGGTTTGCCTTTCCTCAATCTATCTTCTAAGATAAGTCGCAGGGTCAAAAAAATGGCTCTGAGCACTATGGGACTTTACTACTGAGTTCATCAGTCCCCTATAACTTAGAACTACTTAACCTAACCAACCTATCACACACATCCATGCCCGTGGCAGGATTCGAACCTGCGACCGTAGCGGTCGGAGGGTTCCAGACTGTAGCGCCTAGAACCGCTCGGCCATCCCGGCCGGCGGTCGTAGGGTCAGTATTTTACGTGTTCCAATATTTCTACGGAGTCAAAACTGATCTTCCCCTAGGTCGGCTTCTACCAGTTTTTCCATTCGTCAGTAAAGAATTCGCTTTAGTATTTTGCAGCCGTGACTTATTAAACTGATAGTTCGATAATTTTCACATCTGTCAACACCAGCTTTCTTTGGGATTGGAATTATTATATTCTTCTTGAAGTGTGAGGGTATTTCGCCTGTCTCATACATCTTGCTCACCAGATGGTAAGAGCTTTGTCAGGACTGGCTCTCCCGAGGATGTCGGTAGTTCTAATGGAATGTTGTCTACCCCCAGGGCCCTGTTTCGACTTAGGTCTTCTCGATATCGACTCTTAAAGGCTGCGTTCACACTGCCGGCCGGGCCGAGCCGAGCCTGGCCGGGCCGCCGCCCGCTTCGATATCAAACACATGGTTTTGAATTGCGGTGTTCACACTGGCGGCCGGGCCGCGCCGACACGGCGTGAGCCTCCCGGAGCCGAGCCGGCGACATTCCGAGTGTTTAATATTGCCGGCGCGAGCCGACCGCAGGCGCGAGCCTGTGGAGCAGCACTACAGCTTCTGCACTACACGCATCACACGTCTCCCTTCTGCTTTCATCACAAGTGTGACTGCACACGTCTTTTATTTTAAGATGTAACCTCACATTTCACAATCAGTGAGGAAAAATTACGTTTATTATAATGATACATGCGAAATTACTTTTATTTCATTTATTTAATCTACCGTATTTACATGCATTTACAACAATAGCTTGCCAGCGATCGCGGCATTGCCGCCACTGAATAGTTCGCATTTACTTGTAAACGGAGACGGATATGAGTGTCACTGAGGGACGGAAATGTGTCCCTACCAGATGATAATGCATTGTAAAGTCATGCTGTGGCAGTTCCTTATCAGTGGAAATAGAACCACTAAGTCAAAGGGCATTATCTCAAAACTCTTCGCCTATCAATCTGTCTATCTTACAAGGAAATGAAAAGAATTCTGTGAGGTCATCAGTGGCTCCACATGATGAACCATTATCACTGCCAAGCGCTGCATCATGAAGAAAAAAGAAGAATAAAGTTGGAAAATTCTGAAGGAGATTTTTTGCAATTCTTCGTTGAAGGCACAGCAAGACATTACCCAGAATGACGAAGCTAATTACTTCCTAATGATTCTCAGGAGTCCCATAAACACTCTTCCCCTCAGAGGTAAGCGTTTGTGAAATTTAAAATACAAAAGCATGACTACAATTAATTGGAGGTAGTGAATGCTGTACAAAGTTCTTCTGCAAACCAAAAAGTGTGTACTAACGAATCTTACCTTATCGTTATACACAATTTTTCTTCTGCTGTTATACTTCTGCGAAAATTTGTGTTCTGTTTAGAAATTTTGTCTTGAATGTTCTGCAGCACATACTGAAATGTATTATGATTCATTCCGTAATTTGAATAAAATTTTTCAGGATAGTTAAGTTCTTCGTATAAAGAAAAAAACTCTCCTAAATGTCTGTCGCTATTTATGGGATGAGTCCATAACCTCCTAGTTCTTCTGTACTTCAAAACTCGACGAGTTACTGCAGAGTCAAAACAATACCAATAAAAGAGTGAAGACATTGTTCTACACGACAGCACAGACTAGCTAAAGGCGAGCAACTGTTGACTGAAGCTGCGTTTTCTACTGACTTGCTTGTCAGCTGTCGAAGGGTGGGGGTCTTTTTAAATTTATTTATTTGGCCTCCCGCCAGCCATTTAGCCAAAGAGTGGGGATTACCTTGACAGTGCAGCGCAGCCCGCCAAGGAAGAAAAAAAACAATGAAGAACAATGAAGCGCACATCTGTGCCGATCTATAGTAGTTTCATTAACTCTCCATTATTTTTTCAGCCAAAGTAGACAACGAGACTACAGAATTGCGCTTCAGTTATCTTTTAGTTCGAAATACGAAATGTACATCATACTAATTGTAGGATGTTGATGACAAATAATTGTTTGTCTTTTGTGATGCAAAGTGTGGCCAAATATAAAAGCATAGCAATTGATTGTCCAGTAGCCGAGGGAAAAATTCTTATACATTTGGATTTATCTAGAGAATGAGACCATTAAAATAATAAGAGGGGCCGGCACTAGGTCTGCGCTGATTACCAGTAATTAGTTTTTTTCTGTGCTGCATTATGTGACTATACTAAACCAAGCTGTAACCGCGCGAACTCCGTGGCTTGCGGACGCGGCACTGACGCCACTGTATAGCTCGCATTACTTGAGACCAGAGACAGATACCAGTATCATTATCATTTCAAAAACTTTTTGGTACTTTTAGCTACATTTCATTCCCAACAATGTATGGTCTAAAACGGATCTAACAGTAAGCTACCCGCTACATAACTTTTTCACTACAAGATTTGTAAATAAAGTGCACAACGTTGACAAATAGCATCATTTCACAATGACTGTTAAGAAATATGGAAAGATAAATGATTCAATGCGAAGCTAAGATTCTTTAGCCGCATACTTTCTTCAAAATCGGTTGGGAAACGTTACGAAACCAAGAAATCACGCGAAACGAAAAGTAGACTTTTTCTTTTTTCACGACGTAAGTAACGCTTTTAAGGAAAAAATACGTTCATAAAACGATGTGGCGAAGTCTTATATACCGCTAAGAATTTTTAAAACACGAAAATCGGAGGAGTGGATTTTCCCCCATTTCGCCGTCCCGGCTCGGTGCGGCGCGCAATGTGAATGCACTACTCGTCGGCCTGAGCTGGCTAGGCACGAGCCGAGCCAGTACGCGTCAGCCCGGCCCGGCCCGGCCGGCAGTGTGAACGCAGCCTTGAAGACTCAATGTCACCGTCCTCCACTCGATCAGACTGGAACGTCCCTTTTGAAATACTGCGCGTATATTAATTCATTCGGATGCCGGCCCGGCGTGCAGCCAATGAAAGTAAACGTCGCCGTAAAGGCTTCGGTGCCGCACTAAAACCTTTCAGCGCGCCATTAATTGTTGGCACCGGCATTGCGGTGCCGCCACGGCGGGCGCGCGTCTGCAGCGCCGGCATTCGCAGCGCGCCGGACGCCGCAAAGCGGTCAGGCGGACGTTAATAAACGATCGGAGCGCGTGCTCGCCCAAAAAGCCCGACTCTGATTCGCGGCGTCCGCCGCCCGCATCACACAGCCGCTCCGGCGCTTCGATCAGCGCTGGGTCAAGGCCCGCACCGAACTCTTACTGTGACGTCACCGCTGGCGGATATGTGACACTCAGCACAGAATTCGCGGAAAGGGTTAGCACCACTCACGTCTAAAAAATTCGTGCAGGTCATCTGTTTGTGGTGTACCGCCCTAATTGATAAGAAGTGCACACTGGGCGGCGTAATCCATCATCGGCAATGCAGTGAGAGATTGCCATTTACGATGGATGTCCAGAAAGTTGCCGGCTTTCAAAATTATGATGAAATAATGATAGCGTGGTGGCCCTCAGCTACGTTCCCTCCGACTCAGAGTTGCAATATTAAAAGTTTTGGCTGGTTTCGTTGTCTACGGGCCGCGATACGTAGTTGCCGCATTACAGGCCAAATACTGCTGAGTCTACAGTATACGATAAGAATACACACATGAACCGAATGGTCGAAGGTTTCTATCACTCGCCAATTGCGAATTATGAAAGTACTATATAAAAAAATGGTTCTCAGCACTATGGGACTTCTGAGGTCATCAGTCCCCTACTACTTAAACCTAACTAACCTAAGGACATCACACACATCCATGCCCGAGGCAGGATTCGGACCTGCGACCGCAGCGGTCGCGCGGTTCCAGACTGTAGCGCCTAGAACCGATCGGCCACCCCGGCCGGCAAAGTAACATATAAATTTATAAATGAAAGACTGCCATTAAATAAAATCTGCAGGTACTATCTCAACGACTTTATATGATGAGTACGATAGTAGAAATACTTTTGACAATGCAGTATATTTATGCAAAACACTTACTGGTGTCGATGGACCAGCAATTAAACAAAGTATAAGTTGAATAATAGGGAAACAATAGATTCCTACTGCACGTAATTAGTTATGAACAACAACACAGCTCCCGAATATTCACTTCTAAACGCACACTACATCTTCACTGTAGAACCCACGGAAATCTCACAAGAGCACAAGTCGGCACTCCGAAGTATTTCTATCTGCCGCGACCACGCGCAAACCGCTTCACACCCTCCAAATCTCTGCTGCGACCGAGCCTGTCGCGCAGTCAAGTCCAGCACTTCCCGTGTCCTGTGCCGTACCGCCCCCACTTCCATACAGCCTCTCCACGTGTCCTTTTTGCAACGATCGCTGTGATTGACTAGAGCGCTCCAGCCTGTCTCCACGCCAACACACTGTCACAAACATAATGAAACATATTCGAAATACTGGATTTACATTTAAATACTTGAAATTAAATAAATATTCCTACGGCTGGGCCATAAACACTCTCTAACACACCTTATTAAATACATAAACAATTAAGTAAACATAAATGAAAAGAAAAGAAGCAAAAGGGAGACCAGGAGCCTAATGTCTCTGTGCTTTCTAACACACAGTAAATATTTATCCAATTTCTTCATGAATAGTATGTTGTTGTTGTTGTTGTTGTGGTCTTCAGTCCTGAGACTGGTTTGATGCAGCTCTCCATGCTACTCTATCCTGTGCAAGCTGCTTCATCTCCCAGTACCTACTGCAACCTACATCCTTCTGAATCTGTTTAGTGTATTCATTTTTCGGTCTCCCTCTACGATTTTTACCCTCCACGCTGCCCTCCAATACTAAATTGGTGATCCCTTGATGCCTCAGAACATGTCCTACCAACCGATCCCTTCTTCTGGTCAAGTTGTGCCACAAACTTCTCTTCTCCCCAATCCTATTCAATACCTCCTCATTAGTTACGTGATCTACCCACCTTATCTTCAGCATTCTTCTGTAGCACCACATTTCGAAAGCTTCTACTCTCTTCTTGTCCAAACTAGTTATAGTCCATGTTTCACTTCCATACATGGCTACACTCCGTACAAATACTTTCAGAAACGACTTCCTGGCACTTAAATCTATACTCGATGTTAACAAATTTCTCTTCTTCAGAAACGATTTCCTTGCCATTGCCAGTCTACATTTTATATCCTCTCTACATCGACCATCATCAGTTATTTTACTCCCTAAATAGCAAAACTCCTTTACTACTTTAAGTGTCTTATTTCCTAATCTAATTCCCTCAGCATCACCCGATTTAATTTGACTACATTCCATTATCCTCGTTTTGCTTTTGTTGATGTTCATCTTATATCCTCCTTTCAAGACACTGTCCATTCCGTTCAACTGCTCTTCCAAGTCCTTTGCTGTCTCTGACAGAATTACAATGTCATCGGCGAACCTCAAAGTTTTTACTTCTTCTCCATGAATTTTAATACCGACTCCGAATTTTTCTTTTGTTTCCTTTACTGCTTGCTCAATATACAGATTGAATAACATCGGAGAGAGGCTACAACCCTGTCTCACTCCTTTCCCAACCACTGCTTCCCTTTCATGCCCCTCGACTCTTATAACTGCCATCTGATTTCTGTACAAATTGTAAATAGCCTTTCGTTCCCTGTATTTTATACCTGCCACCTTCAGAATTTGAAAGAGAGTATTCCAGTTAACATTGTCAAAAGCTTTCTCTAAGTCTACAAATGCTAGAAACGTAGGTTTGCCTTTTCTTAATCTTTCTTCTAAGATAAGTCGTAAGGTTAGTATTGCCTCACGTGTTCCAACATTTCTACGGAATCCAAACTGATCTTCCCCGAGGTCCGCTTCTACCAGTTTTTCCATTCGTCTGTAAAGAATTCGCGTTAGTATTTTGCAGCTGTGACTTATTAAACTGATAGTTCGGTAATTTTCACATCTGTCAACACCTGCTTTCTTTGGGATTGGATGAATAGTATATGTCGGATATATTTACAAGCATGCTGCTACCGTTTTTTCGTATAACTGTGGAGTACTTATGGCCTGAGGCGATCAATAGAAATCGGCCACTTTGACCTCCAATAACTCATGTACTATTTAAGTTACGTGCCTGTAATTCATACCAATTTAGATTTACACTAATAGCTTCCGGAGACCTTTAGATCGGCGAAATCGGATGAACCGTTTAGATTTTGAAAATTTGTTGCTGGGTGTTACTTGTATAATTTGTCGTCAGATACTAAACTTGAAACTAAAAAATATATTGAAAATCTGATTACACCATCAGAATCGTCGTGCAAATAATGGTAATGTACATGTTTCTTTTTGTGGTATCATGATTCATCTATAATAATTTCTATACGAGCTGTGAAATGTCTGCCATTATGGTCTCAAAAAGTCCGACATCTTTGGCACTCTCGGCGTGTCTCCTTCATTGACACAGTGTCACCATGGAATTCCCAGCTACGCGATCGGGCCGGCCGTTGTGCGGCTTTACGCAGTTGCTAGGCTAACGTCCGGCACCACGTGGTCGGGCTGCTGAGCGGCCCGTGC
Organism: Schistocerca piceifrons; assembly: GCF_021461385.2. Taxonomy (NCBI): domain Eukaryota; kingdom Metazoa; phylum Arthropoda; class Insecta; order Orthoptera; family Acrididae; genus Schistocerca; species Schistocerca piceifrons. The sequence goes on from NC_060138.1 coordinate 1,152,408,499, forward strand.
GCCCACGTTAATTCCGAACTTAGAATATTTTCAGGGCGCCACAATTCGCCCTTTACCTCACAAAGTACTGCACCGCATTTTTTCTTCAACAGTTCTCTATAGAACATAATGAGAATTACACACACGAAAGAACGTTGTTATATCTAGACACTCTATTTTCCCAGTGGGGTAATCTCCATCCCGTTGTATATGGCCGCAGCTCGTGGTCTAGTGGCTAGCGTTGCTGCCTCTGGATCCCAAGGTCCCGGGTTCCATTCCCGGGCGGGTTGGGGATTTTCTCTGCCCGGGAACTGGGTGTTTGTGTTGTCCTCAACATTTCGCCATCATCATCATCATAGACATCATCGTCATTCGTGACAGTGACTAGACTGGACTGTGTAAAAAAAATTGGACTGTATAAAATTTGGGAATTAGTACGGGCGCTGATGACCGCGCAGTTGGGCGCCCCACAATCCAAACATCGTCGTCGTCATCATCATCATCATCATCCCGTTCCATGGCCTTCCTCCAGCACGAAACAAGGGCGTGGATGCCCTGTCGGTACCAACTCTTGTCCTGGTGGCGAAGCCAATGCTTCACAATGTGAATCACTTCCTCATCGTCCTCAAAATGTGTTGTAGAGTCGTAATGCGACAGTCCTCGGGAATAACAACAACAGCTCGCTGCAGCATGTCAGACGTGACAGCCCTGTATGGTCTCCCCGACCGCTGCAAATCGTGGAGCTCCGCTGAACTGCCTTCTGATAACCTCAGCCTGCACGATTCATGGTGCCAATTACCTTCAACATTACTTCAGACATTAGTCCATTCCATGCCACGTCGCGTTGCGTTGCCACCCTTTTGCTTGCTCGCGAGGGCCCTACACGAAATTAGGCAGGTGTACCAATTTCTTTGGCTGTTCACTGTATATGCAAATATTGCGAGAAAAGCAAGATTCAACACAAATGCAGGTTGCGCTGTAGCATTTGACAACAGACGCCGCCTGTGCAATGCCCTCAATACGTTCCAAAACTCAGTGTTCTGTGAAGTTGTCAGTACATTACGTCAGAGCCAAGTGAATTCGAACGTGGGCAAATCGTTCGTGCTCGTGTGGTCGGTGCGCCTGTAACTAAGAGAGCCGAAGTTTTTGGTTTGTCACGAGGCACGGTATCGAAGATTTATACCGCACACAGGGAAAGTGGAAAAACATCGTCCAAAAAGCCACATCGCGGACGATAGTGTTTGCTGAGTGACCGCGACTGCGACCTACGTAACGAATTCGTAAGTTACAGCCACTTGAAACAATGACTTCCTCTCTATATGGATAGACTGCTATAGACAAGTGTTACTGTGTTACTACACCCAGCACCCACTGTGTCAGATCGTCGCTGCGTTCATTACGTCGCACTCTTGCCGCATTGAAAATGTTTGCTCATAAGAGAACCGCTCGAGAAAAGACTGTCAACTTCACCCAGATTCCATCAAGACTTTCCATTGCTTAATTGACGTATCTATAAAAATTTAAGTATAATACATAAACATTTGTTCTTTCTCTAGTTGTCGTTGTGAAGGATCAGTGCACGACATACACGATTTATATTATGCCAGTTACACAAATAAGTTTTCCAGCAACAAACAGACAAGTAATACTAGGTCTGTGTTGCGCAGAAAGGGGATTACATAATGGCCTATTTATAGAACAAGTACAGAGACTACCAAGAAAGTCCTTATCAGTACGATTGCGCAACCGGAAGTGAGTTTTCCAGCAACAAACAGACAAGTAATACTAGGTCTGTGTTGCGCAGAAAGGGGATTACATAATGGCCTATTTATAGAACAAGTGCAGAGACTAACAAGAAAATCCTTATCAGTACGATTGCGCAACCGGAAGTGAGTTTTCCAGCAACAAACAGACAAGTAATACTAGGTCTGTGTTGCGCAGAAAGGGGGTTACATAATGACCTATTTATAGAACAAGTACAGAGACTACCAAGAAAGTCCTTTTAGGTTATTTATCTGTTAATAATTAGGGTAGATTGTTATTACCTCAATAGATTAAAAACCTCGAAGTCCTGCTCAGACACACAGCCGAAGGCAATCCTAGAAAATGGCCTCACGGTAAGTGAGGTCTCCTTCTCAGGGTAGATAGTTTAGTCATATAGGTAGTTTACTATGTGGTGGTGGCCGTCCTGTAATGGGGCTGGCGGGCGGGTTACTTCATTCTGTTTATCTCCACTGTATGTGACTTAGAAAAATTTTTCTCCGTCTATTATTTTACTTGTCTGTTTGTTGCTGGAAAACTCACTTCCAGTTGCGCAATCGTACTGATTTGAGAACTGCTTTCAATGATTATATAAAGTACAATCACCCACAATATGACAATCTTCCAAAGAAGCAGGACCACTAGCCTTCACCCATAGGTGAATACTACAATCGGAATTTATCTTACAACGTCTACGACAAGACAAAGACAAACTCCCGTGCGGTAAAAGGTAGGAACCCTCACTAGCAATAATAATCTCAGAAACAGGTATAGTACGGTAAGCTAGGATTTCCCTAGTTTCATTAAATAAGATGAGAAATTCAATCCTAGTAAAAGCGACATATTCAAATATACTCCCAGAGTACAGTACATTTTACTATTGCCACGATTTAAGAACTTTTGAATAGAAAATATAACACCAAATGTAATAAATAAAATAAAGTAATTTTCATCATTTATTTAACATACTATGTTTTTTGAACTTCTCGGTCAACTTCACCCCAGCGGTCAACTTCACCCAGTTTGAGAGTAATTTCCAAATTTCACAGACATCCTCCAGCATACCTTAAGGGAACTGATTTTCGCTTAGCAGCGAAGTGTTCGCTGATTTGAAACTTCCTGATGGATTAAAACTTTATGGCGGACAGGGACTCGGGCCTGGTACATTTACCTTTCGCAGGCAAGCACTCTGTCGGCAGAGAAATGCAGGTGCGCCTCATGACCCGCCCTCGCAGCTCTTTTTCCTCCAGTACCTTCTCTTCTATCTTCCACCCTTGCTTTTTTCCCCCCCTTCCTTTGTCCTCTCTTCTAGGACTGCTAGTCTCACAAGGTTAAAGGAGAACTTCTGTGAAGTTTGACAGGTAGGAAAGGAGATACTGACGGAAATAGAAGTTGTGAGGGTGGGTCGTGAGTCATCCTTGCATATCTCAGTCCGTGGAGCACTCGCCCGTGTAAGGCAAATGTACCAGGTTCGAGTCCCCGCCCGGATCACATGTTTCAATCTCCCACTAAGTTTCAAATCTTCAGGCTGGTTACGTTACTTTTTATTTTAATTGTAATTAAGGGAAAAAGTAAACTAGAAAGTCGTACGCATTATGTGTACGACTTTTGGTACAATTCTGGAAGTGGTGACATGCCACTCTGAGGCGATCGATACTGACCGCCGGCTACTGTTGGTACTGAACGTTTTCACGCAGTCTAAAACGTGGTTGGCCACGAATTCCGCGTCGCATACCTTAATCACTTCTCAGCGCTGAGATGCTGTCACGCTTTATCTCACACAGATAAGATTTGGTTGATCTATTTCTAATAGCTTTCTAGTCGAGGGGACGTTGAACCTAATCCAAAACGGACTTTCCACTACGATCCGCAACATACAATTCACGAAATAATCTTATTCGATTCTCTGGTTTTCCGTTTTTCAACGCTTGGGTTTGTTCCGCAGAACTCAAGCCCTACTTTGGTGATATTGTGTAGTCACAGCAGGTGAAAATGGTCCATTCACTCATAAAACGGCATTCACACAGGAGTAATAAATTAGCATAGCATACATGTAAGGGTTTATGTAAATCCTTGAGCAATCACGGAACGTTCACTTTAGGAACAGTATATGGAGAAGTAAGGGGTGATCAAAAAGTCAGTATAAATTTGAAAACTGAATAAATCACGGAATAATGTAGATAGATAGGTACAAATTGACACACATTCTTGGAATGACATGGGGTTTTATTAGAACCAAAAAATACAAAAGTTCAAAAAATGTCCGACAGATGGCGCTTCATCTGATCAGAATAGCAATAATTAGCATAACAAAGTAAGACAATGCAAAGGTGATGTTCTTTACAGGAAATGCTAAATATGTCCACCATCATTCCTCAACAATAGCTGTAGTCGAGGAATAATGTTGTGAACAGCACTGTAAAGCATGTCCGGAGTTATGGTGATGTATTGGCGTCGGATGTTGTCTTTCAGAATCCCTAGAGATGTCGGTCGATCACGATACACTTGCGACTTCAGGTAACCCCAAAGCCAATAATCGCACGGACCGAGGTCTGGGGACCTGGGAGGCCAAGCATGACGAAAGTGACGGCTTAGCACACGATCATCACCAAACGACGCGCGCAAGAGATCTTTCACAAGTCTGGCAACATGAGGTGTTTTTTTTATTTTATTTTATTATATTTTTTTAAAATAAAACTCCATGTCATCCCAAGCGCGTGTGTGAATTTTTACCCCTCTATCTACACTATTCCGTGGTTTATTAAGTTTTCAAATTTATATTGACTTTTTGATCACCCGGTATATTGAGAAGTAATGGGTTCACATTCTGTCATCCATTTCTGTGGTTTCCCTGGATCTCTAAGGTCAGTTGATGGGATGCTTTGAGAAGGAGACGTCAGTTTCCTTCTCCATACCTGGTCAAACAGAGCTTGTGCTCCACCCCAGTTAACTTGTGGGGCGTTAACCTTCTTCTTCCTCCCTCAATATATTGGCAGGAACTCCGGTTGAGTGCAAGGGCGCACGCCCCTCTCCTCTTCAACGATAACTTAAGGGCCACAAAGTCCTCTCTGTTGAAAAACGTTACCTTTGCAGAAAGACAACGGAAGTGGTTTATGTGCGTTAAGCTAGATCCATGTTTCCTACGCCCCATAAGACAAAACCTAACCCAAACGAATGAGTGATGGGTTGGCTGAAGAACTATAGTTCACAGCCATACCATTCACGTGTTTTTTCTATTTTACATTTCTAGATACTGGAAAGATTAAAACGATTGATGTATGACGTGATCCCACCCATGTCCAAAACTGAGAAAGATAATGAATCTTTGCGAACGACGCGTTATGAACCCTTTCAAGCCTTTTGCAGTCTCAACGTGTTCGAGATTTTAACGCCGTATTCGCTCTTCCATAGCGAAGAATGAGTGGTTCGGTATTTTTGAATTCCATTCATTTCACTAATTTATTTACTGATTTGCAAAATATAGTCAATAAATATTTTGTAGCCCATACACATGAAAAATACACTCTAAGACCAAAAAAAGACGCGTCATGAAGAAATTATCCGAATGAGACGGAAATCGGTAGATGTGACGTACATGTGTAGACAAACAAATGACTCCAATTTCAGAAAAATTAGACGATTTATTCGAGAGAAAGAACTTCACAAACTGAGCAACTCAATAACGCGATGGTCCATCTCTGTCTCTCATGCAAGCAGTTATTCGTATTGTGGCTGACTTTTGGAGTTGTTTGATGTCCTCCTGATGGATCTCGTACCAAATCCTGTCCAACTGGCGCGTTAGATCGTCAAAATCCCGTGGTAGTGGAGAGCCCTGCTCATAATACTCCAAAAGTTCTCAATTGGGGAGAGATCTGGCGACCTTGCTGGCCACGGTATGATTTGGCAACCACCAATACAAGCAGTAGAAACCCTTGCCGTATGCGGACGGACATTATCTATGTCTACATCTACATCCATATTCCGCAAGCTACCTGACGGTGTGCGGCGGAGGGAACTTTGAGTACCTCTATCGGTTCTCCCGTCTATTCCAGTCTCGTATTGTTCGTTCTTGTAAGAAGCTTCGTTGCATGAGCTGTTAAGCTGATTGTGCGATAATTCTCGCACTTGTCAGCTCTTGCCGTCTTCGGAATTGTATACAGAAGAATGGAAAAGAAAACTGAGAATGCGCTAAGTGACGATAAGTTTGGCTTTAGGAAAAGTAAAGGGACGAGAGAGGCAATTCTGGCGTTACGGCTAATAATGGAAGCAAGGCTAAATAAAAATCAAGACACTTTCGTAGGATTCGTCGACCTGAAAAAAGCGTTCGACAATATAAAATGGTGCAAGCTGTTCGAGATTCTGAAAAAAGTAGGGGTAAGCCATAGGGAGAGACGGGTCATATACAATATGTACAACAACCAAGAAGGAATAATAAGAATGGACGATCAAGAACGAAGTGCTCGTATTAAGAAGGGTGTAAGACAAGGCCGTAGCCTTTCGCCCCTACTCTTCAATCTGTACATCGAGGAAGCAATGATGGAAATAAAAGAAAGGTTCAGGAGTGGAATTAAAATACAAGGTGAAAGGATATCAATGATACGATTCGCTGATGACATTCCTATCCTGAGTGAAAGTGAAGAAGAATTAAATGATCTGCTGAACGGAATGAACAGTCTAATGAGTACACAGTATGGTTTGAGAGTAAATCGGAGAAATGAAGGTAATGAGAAGTAGTAGAAATGAGAACAGCAAGAAACTTAACATCAGGATTGATGGTCACGAAGTCAATGAAGTTAAGGAATTCTGCTACCTGGGCAGTAAAATAACCAATGACGGACGGAGCAAGGAGGACATCAAAAGCAGACTCGCTATGGCAAAAAAGGCATTTCTGGCCAAGAGAAGTCTACTAACATCAAATACCGGCCTTAATTTGAGGAAGAAATTTCTGAGGATGTACGTCTGGAGTACACCATTGTATGGTAGTGAAACATGGACTGTGGGAAAACCGGAATAGAAGAGAATCGAAGCATTTGAGATGTGGTGCTATAGACGAATGCTGAAAATTAGGTGGACTGATAAGGTAAGGAATGAGGAGGTTCTACGCAGAATCGGAGAGGAAAGAATAATGTGGAAAACACTGATAAGGAGAAGGGACAGGATTATAGGACATCTCCTAAGACATGAGGGAATGACTTCCATGGTACTAGAGGGAGCTGTAGAGGGCAAAAACTGTAGAGGAAGACAGAGATTGGAATACTTCAAGCAAATAATTGAGGACGTAGGTTGCAAGTGCTACTCTGAGATGAAGAGGTTAGCGCAGGAAAGGAATTCGTGGCGGGCCGCATGAAACTAGTCAGTAGACTGATGACCAAAAAAAAATTGTTCGTTGAAAGAAAGATTGTCGGTACGCCTCCGTGCGGGCTCTAATCTCTGTGATTTTATCCTCACGGTCTCTTCGTGAGATGTACGTAGGAGGGAACAATATACAGCTTGAATCCTCGGTGAAGGTAAGTTCTCGAAACTTCAACAAAAGCCCGTACCGAGCTACTGAGCGTCTCTCCTGCAGAGTCTTCCACTGGAGTTTATCTATCATCTCTGTAACGCTTTCGCAATTACTAAATGATCCTGTAACGAAGCGCGCCGCTCTCCGTTGGATCTTCTCCATCTCTTCTATCAACCCTACCTGGTACGGATCCAACACTGGTGAGCAACATTCAAGCAGTGGGCGAGCAAGTGTACTGTAACCAACTTCCTTTGTTTCCGGATTGCATTTCCTTAGGATTCTTCCAATGAATCTCAGTCTGGCATCGCCTTTACCGACGATCAACATTATATGATCATTCCATTTTAAATCACTCCTAATGCCTACTCCCAGACAATTTACGGAATTAACTGCTTCCAGTTGCTGACCTGCTATATTGTAGCTAAAAGATAAAGTATCTTTCTTTCTGTGTGTTCGCAGCGCATTACACTTGTCTACATTGAGATTCAATTGTCATTCCCTGCACCATGCGTCAATTCGTTGCAGATCCTCCTGCATTTCAGTACAATTTTCCATTGTTACAACCTCTCGATATACCTCAGCATCATCCGCAAAAAGCCTCAATGAACTTCCGATGTTATCCACAAGGTCATTTATGTATATTGTGAATAGCAACGGTCCTACGACACTCCCCTGCGGCACACTTGAAATCACTCTTACTTCGGAAGACTTCTCTCCATTGAGAATGACATGCTGCGTTCTGTTATCTAGGAACTCTTCAATCCAATCACACAATTGGTCTGATAGTCCCTATGCTCTTACTTTGTTCATTAAACCACTGTGGGGAACTGTGTCGAACGTCTTGCGAAAGTCAAGAAACACGGCATCTACCTGGGAACCCGTGTCTATGGCCCTCTGAGTCACGTGGGCGAATAACGCGAGCTGGGTTTCACACTATCGTCTTTTTCGAAACCCATGCTGATTCGTACAAAGTAGATTTTAGTCTCCAGAAAAGTCATTATACTCGAACATAATACGTGTTCCAAACTTCTACAACTGATCGACGTTAGAGATATAGGTCTAAAGTTCTGCACATCTGTTCGACGTCCCTTCTTGAAAACTGGAATGACCTGTGCCCTATTCCAATCCTTTGGAACGCTACGCTCTTCTAGAGACCTACGGTACACCGCTGCAAGAAGGGGGGAAGTTCCTTCGCGTACTCTGTGTAAAATCGAACTGGTGTCCCATCAGGTCCAGCGGCCTTACCTCTTTTCAGCGATTTTAATTGTTTCTCTATCCCTCTGTCGTCTATTTCGATATCTACCACTTTGTCATCTGTGCGACAATCTAGAGAAGGAACTACAGTGTAGTCTTCCTCTGTGAAACAGCTTTGGAAAAAGACATTTAGTATTTCGGCCTTTAGTCTGTCATCCTCCGTTTCAGTACCATTTTGGTCACAGAGTGTCTGGACATTTTGTTTTGATCCACCTACCACTTTGACATAAGACCAAAATTTCTTAGGGTTTTCTGCCAAGTCAGTACATAGAACTTTACTTTCGAATTCATTGAACGACTCTCGCATAGCCCTCCTCACACTACATTTCGCTTCGTGTAATTTTTGTTTGTCTGCAAGGCTTTGGCTATGTTTCTGTTTCCCTTTGCTTCCGCAGCAGTTTTCTAATTTGATTGTTGTACCAGGACGACCAGGACTGCATGCCATCAAGGGCAACAAAACGGGGCGTAGAATAACGTCGACTTCCGACTGTGCAGTAAGGGTGCAGCGGATGACACCCAAAGGGGCCCTGCTATGAAATGAAGTGGCACCCCAAACCACCACTTCTATTTGTCGAACCGTATGGCGGGCGGCAGTTAGTCTGGTATCGGAACGCTGTCCTGAACGTCTCCAGACAGGTCTTCTGACTGCAGTATCATTGAATGAAGTAGAATTGTTTTCATTGATGAATCCCGCTTCGAACTGGGGCCCGATGATCAGCGACGACGTGTGTGGAGACGCCCCAGACAGTGCTGGAATACCAACCTGACTGTCGGCCGCCATACGGACCGACAACCAGCAGTCATGCTCTGGGATGCCACTTTTTTTCATCGTAGGACCGCTCTGGTTGTCATCCGCGGAAGCCTTACAGCACAGTGTTACGTCGACGACATTCTACGCCCCGTTTTGTTGCCCTTCACGGCAAGCCATCCTGGGCTTACATTTCAGCGAGATAACGCCCGATCGCATACGGCGAGAGTTTCTACTGGTTATCTTCGGGCTTGAACAACCCTACGTTAGCCAGCAAAGTCGCCGGATATTTCCCCATTTGAGAACGTTCGGAGCATTATGGACAGGACCCTCTAACCAACTCGGGATTTTGACCATCTAAAGCGCTAATTGGACAGAAATTGCCATGGTACTGCTCAGGGGAGGTCAAACATCTCCATCCATGATGCCTCGCTGAATAACAGCTTTCGTAAGGTTCAGAGGTGGACCAATGTGTTATTGACATCCTCAATTTGTGACGCTCTTTCTCTTGAATAAGTCATTCAATTTTCATGAAATTCGACACTACTGGGCATTAAAATTGCTACACCACCAAGATGAAGTGCTACAGACGCGAAACTTAACCGACAGGTTGGCGCCGGTGGCGACACCTACAACGTGCTCTCATGAGGAAAGTTTCCAGCCGATTTCTCATACACAAACAGCAGTTGCCCGGAGTTGCCTGGTGAAACGTTGTTGTGATGCCTCGTGTAAGGAGGAGAAATGTGTACCATCACGTTTCTGACTTTGATAAAAGTCGGGTTGTAGCCTATCGCGATTGCGGTTTATCGTATCGCGACATTGCTGCTCCCGTTCTTCGAGATCCAATGACTGTTAACAGAATATGGAATCGGGGGGTTCAGGAAGGTAATACGGAACGCCGTGCTGGATCCCTACGGCCTTGTATCATTAGCAGTCGAGATGACAGGCATCTTATCCGCATGGCTGAAACGGATCGTGCAGCCACGTCTCGATCCCTGAGTCAACAGATGGCGATGTTTGCAAGACAACAACCATCTGCACGAACAGTTCGACGACGTTTGCAGCAGCATGGACTACCAGCTCGGAAACCGTGGCTGCGCTTATCTTTGACGCTGCATCACAGACAGGAGCGCCTGCGACGGTGTACTCAACGACGAACCTGGGTGCACGAACGGCAGAATGCCATTTTTTCGGATGAATCCAGGTTCTGTTTACAGCATTATGATGGTCGCATCCGTGTTTGGCGACATCGCGGTGAACGTAAATTGGAAGTTGCATTCGTCATCGCCATACTGCCGTATCACCCGGCGTGATGGTATGGGGTGCCCTTGGTTACACGTCTCGGTCACCTCTTGTTCGCATTGACGGCACTTTGAACAGTGGACATTACATTTCAGAAGTGTTTCGACCCGTGGCTCTACCCTTCATTCGATCCCTCCGAAACCCTACATTTCAGCAGGATAATGCACGACCGCATGTTGCAGGTCCTGTACGGTCCTTTCTGGATACAGAAAATGTTCGATTGCTGCCCTGGCCAGCACATTCTCCAGATCTCTCACCAACTGAAATCGTCTGGTCAATGGTGGCCGAGCAACTGGCTCGTCACAATACGCGTCAGTACTCTTGATGAACTGTGGTATCGTGTTGAAGCTGCATGGGCAGCTGTACCTGTATACGGCATTCAAGCTCTGTTTGACTCAATGCCCAGGCGTATCGAGGCCATTATTACGGCCAGAGGTGGTTGTTGTGGGTACTGATTTCTCAGGATGTATGCACCCAAATTGCGTGAAAATGTAATCACATGTCAGTTCTAGTATAATATATTTGTCCAATGAATACCCGTTTATCATCTGCATTTCTTCTTGGTGTAGCAATTTTAATGGCCAGTAGTGTAATTATTTGTTTGTCTGTACATGTAATTCACATGTACCGTTCCATTCGCATAATCTTTGGTTGTGCGACTTTTTGTTTGCTTACAGTGTGTCTGTTGACTTTCGTAGTAACGTACGCTCTTGAAACTTTAACAATGAACCACGTCGTGATGCAGAACCCATCTCCTGCAGCGTCTGCCACTAGAGATGGTTGGTCATTTCTGTGATGCTTTCGTACTTACTGAATGAAGCTGTAAAGTGCTGCTCTTCTTTGGATCGTCTCTGTTTACTTTATCAGTCCTATCTGGTACGGATCCCATACTGACGAGCAACAGTGAAGTATTGATCGAACGACTGTTTTGTAAGCTACTTTCTTTATTGGTGGGCTATATTTCCTAAGGATTCTATCAATGAATCTGCCTGGCATCTGCCGAAATCGCGATTAATGTTGTGTGGTCTCTTATAAATCATTCAATATTTCTCAAATTGTAATCATCTGTTCGCACATGTACGTCAGATTTACTGATTCTTGTCCCATTCGGATAATTCCCCAGTGGTGCGTCGTTGTTTATCTTAGATTGTATATTGCTTCCTCCTACGAATAACTGACAAAAAGACCTTCAAGACAAAATTAGATTCGGGACTGGAAAAGGTAAGTGGGGAAGTGTCAATGGTATACATAGTAACATCCGCCGCACACCGCAAGATGGCATGTTGATTATAGACGTAGATGTAATAACTGAATAACTGCTGCCGCTCATATCGAGAGGCCTCAATGTATTATTTATGGTATCTTGAGAAAGAAACCAAGGGCAAGAAGCCATATTGTAAACGTCATCCACCGATACTAAGGTGCGCTGAAATTTGAGGGGATAACGTGAGGTACTGGACCATTCCTTTGTCGCAAGACTTGAGTTTATACACTGAATTTCTGTAATTAAAGAAAATTCTCGCAGGTGGGAGGAGTCGAAAGCATCCACAGCTGTGGTAACAACTCTGTGTCAACACAAACTCATGACTGCTACCGAATGAGTGGCCTAGTATCAGGCGTTGGTTCCTGTAATTTGGAAGTACCGTTGCATCAATTTATGATGTTTCCGGTTATAGATTCCTATACTATATTTATTCCTTAAGATACCATCAATAATATCTCGGAGTTTTTAGGTAGGCCCTACTCTTCTGTTACTCTTCGTACGTATCAAGTATGGTACATTTTCTCCAGGCATACCGTAGCACTGGTGGAATAAACTCTCACTCTCTCTCTCTCTCTCTCTCTCTCTCTCTCTCTCTCTCTCTCTTCTCTCTCTCTCACACACACAGACACACACACACAGAGAGAGAGAGAGAGAGAGAGAGAGAGAGAGAGAGAGAGAGAGAGAGGGATACAAGTGCGCGGGCTCATGAACACGCGCTTATTTAAATATACGAGGGCAGTTCAATAAGTAATGCAACACATTTTTTTCTGAAACAGGGGTTGTTTTATTCAGCATTGAAATACACCAGGTTATTCCCCAATCTTTTAGCTACACAACACTATTTTTCAACGTAATCTCCATTCAATGCTACGGCCTTACGCCACCTTGAAATGAGGGCCTGTATGTCTGCACGGTACCATTCCACTGGTCGATGTCGGAGCCAACGTCGTACTGCATCAATAACTTCTTCATCATCCGCGTAGTGCCTCCCACGGATTGCGTCCTTCATTGGGCCAAACATATGGAAATCCGATGGTGCGAGATCGGGGCTGTAGGGTGCATGAGGAAGAACAGTCCACTGAAGTTTTGTGAGCTCCTCTCGGGTGCGAACACTTGTGTGAGGTCTTGCGTTGTCATGAAGAAGGAGAAGTTCGTTCAGATTTTTGTGCCTACGAACACGCTGAAGTCGTTTCTTCAATTTCTGAAGAGTAGCACAATACACTTCAGAGTTGATCGTTTGACCATGGGGAAGGACATCGAACAGAATAACCCCTTCAGCGTCCCAGAAGACTGTAACCATGACTTTACCGGATGATGGTATGGCTTTAAACTTTTTCTTGGTAGGGGAGTGGGTGTGGCGCCACTCCATTGATTGCCGTTTTGTTTCAGGTTCGAAGTGATGAACCCATGTTTCATAGCCTGTAACAATCTTTGACAAGAAATTGTCACCCTCAGCCACATGAGAGCAAGCAATTCCGCACAGATGGTTCTCCTTTGCTCTTTATTGTTCGGTTAGACAACGAGGAACCCAGCGGGAACAAACCTTTGAATATCCCAACTGGTGAACAATTGTGACAGCACTACCAACAGAGATGTCAAGTTGAGCACTGAGTTGTTTGATGGTGATCCGTCGATCATCTCGAACGAGTGTGTTCGCACGCTCCGCCATTGCAGGAGTCACAGCTGTGCACGGCCGGCCCGCACGCGGGAGATCAGACAGTCTTGCTTGACCTTGCGGCGATGATGACACACGCTTTGCCCAACGACTCACCGTGCTTTTGTCCACTGCCAGATCACCGTAGACATTCTGCAAGCGCCTATGAATATCTGAGATGCCCTGGTTTTCCGCCAAAAGAAACTCGATCACTGGCCGTTGTTTGCAACGCACTTCCGTTACAGACGCCATTTTAACAGCTCCGTACAGCGCTGCCACCTGTCGGAAGTCAATGAAACTATACGAGACGAAGCGGGAATGTTTGAAAATACTCCACAAGAAATTTCCGGTTTTTTCAACCAAAATTGGCCGAGAAAAAAAAATGTGTTGGATTACTTATTGAACTGCCCTCGTACATGCAATCATCCCACTGATGACCACGCTAAAGTTACCCGTTCAGTGAAACATCGGATCCTATTGCGTGAAGGACTAAAGGTGGGTGGTCGGATGTCTCCTACTTCAGTTGGCAAAACTTCTGCTTTAAGAATTTGCGATATGGGAACGTGCGTTATCATGAAGGGGCAGCACCCCTAGGCGCACAGTTCCACAACGGTGGCTGTCGATAGAGAAGCTGCCCCACCACATTCTTCATTCTCAGACGGATGTTTATCGGTGTTTGTCCTTCGGCAGCCGTGAACAGAATAACAGTACCTGTTTGGAAGTGTTTAGTAACAATGTCACCGAGCGAGGTGGCGCAGTGGCTAGCACGCTGGACTCGCATTGGGGAGGACGACGGTTCAATCCCGCGTCCGGCCATCCTGATTTAGGTTTTCCGTGATTTCCCTAAATCACTCCAGGCAAATGCCGGGATGGTTCCTTTGAAAAGGCACGGCCGACTTCCTTCTCCGTCCTTCCCTAACCCAATGACACCGATAACCTCGCTGTTTGGTCTCTTCCCCCAAACCAGCCAACCAACCAGTAACAATGTCGCCATATTTCCAGTTCCCTCATTTATCTCACGCACACTAATCTCTTTCCTACATGTCGGTGCTTATATACTCGCACCGGAATCGCGTTGCGTTGCATATACGCTGTAGCAACGCCCTCAAATGAGAACTTTTTAATCGCTCCTTATGACTTGGTACACGGAGACACCATAGGTGGGTATGTAAATGATTTGAGGTACAATTCTCTGTGACAGATAGAACGACCACCCGAGCGCACGAATGTTGTTTGTTCTTCTTGTTGTTATTAGGCGCAGTGGCGTGAATGGCGTCAGGTGTTGAGTAATCACCGTGAAGGACAAAGAGACGCCACGTAGCGAAACAGTGCCATCAACGCATGACAGAGTTTGGAAGGTGCCTCATTGTTGGTTCCATTTGGCTTGCTGGTCGAACACTGGCAGTATCCGGATTTGTGGTGCATTCGGATGCGACAGTGGCACGATGCTGGACTACATCTGAGCAAGAGGGCAGGCGTACTCGTGTTCAAGGTTCCGGCCGACCATGTTCGACCAACACAAGGGACGATCGACGTATTGTGCACCAAGCACATCATAATACCTTCACATCTGCGCCTGCCATCCGAGAACAAGTGATGGACACCCTGCAACTTTTTGTGTCGTCCCAAGAGAGATTATCAGCCACCAGACTAGCGAATTACTGTCTCATTCTGTCGATAACACCACAACACAGGCGGCTGCGTTCGGAGTGATGCCGTGGCCGGACTACTGAAAAATCGCTTCACATTGTGTTCATCGATGAATTGCCGTTCTGCACTACTCCGGATGGCCATTGATGTGATTCCTGGCGTCACTGTTTGGAGAACCATTGGGTGTGATTTCAGGCCAGGGCCGGTAATAGTTGAGGAAACTCCGCCGCCACGACGGTACGTCATGGACATCTTGTGTCCTTACGTGCTACCTCTCACGAGACTGTGTCATGGTGCCTTGTCAACATATATGGTCCATTCCTCTACGAACTGTCGACGTGGTGTTGACAAACACCCGTGGCCAGCCATTTCTCCAGATCTGTCCCCGATATAACTTGTGTGTGACTCTAGTTCAGACGGCAATTCCGTCCCAGTGCCAGTATCCATTCATTTTGAGACATATTACAAGCCGGCTGGGGTGGCCGACCGGTTCTAGGCGCTACAGTCTGGAACCGCGCGACCGCTACGGTCGCAGGTTCGAATCCTGCCTCGGGCATGGGTGTGTGTGATGCCCTTAGGTTAGTTAGGTTTAAGTAGTTCTAAGTTCTGGGGGGCTGATGACCTCTGAAGTTAAGTCCCATAGTGCTCAGAGCCATTTGAACATACTGCAAGTTCCTAATCAGGGTTGAATTATTTAGTTTCACCTGAGTGCTTCCGTAGTTAGGCTTTTGAATATCTGCGTATTACCAGACACAGTTCGTGCGTTTTTGTCAGGGTCTACAGTAGAGTTACGCGGCACGTGCCAATAGTCCGTTTATCTGCATAGTTTAGTTTTCCACCGTCTTTAGTAGGACAGGGACTGCGACTTATGTGTGTAGATGCGAGCCGAGTTGGTGACACTTCGCTCTCAGCTTCAGGCTGTGATGGCTTCGGTTACGCAGCTTGAGGCTGCAGTGGATGGGCACCACTGTTGTGGGCCGGCCGTGGGGATCCAACGGACGTCCAGCACGCCCGAGTCCTCCGATCGGTCCTCACCGGTGGACAACCCAGTTACTGCTCGCACTGAGGTTGACCTCTCACCTGTGGTCGAGTGTGGGGTAGCTCCGGGGCGAAGCAGGCGCGAAAGACTTCCCAGGCGGCCGCACGTAAGGCCTCCACGCTTTGTCTGACTAACAGGTTCCAGGTGCTGTCTGTGGCTGACTCTGTCGCTGAGCCACATGCTGTCGCCTTTCCTGTTTCAGAGGAAACCACTCAGCCTGCAAGATCCGGGCAATCACAGAGGGTGGGATTATTGGTAGCTGGGAGCTCCAACGTTAGGCGCGTTATGGGGCCCCTTAGGGATTTGGCTGACAAGAAGGGATAAAAACCAATGTGCACTCCGTGTGCATACCGGGTGGAGTCGTTCCAGATGTGGAAAAGGTCCTTCCGAATGCCATGAAGAGCACAGGGTGCAGCCAACTGCCCGGTGTTGCTCACGTCGGTACCAATGATGTGTGTCACTTTGGATCAGAAGAGATTCTCTCTGGTTTCGAGCGACTAACACGTTTCGTATTATCCCAAAATATGGGAGAGAGTATCACAGAAATGATACAGGATTTGGGCTGCACATCATTAAAAGAAAGGCGTTTTTCGTTGCTACGGAATCTTCTCAAGAAATTCGAATCACCAACTTTATCCTCCGAATGCGAAAATATTTTGTTGACACCGACCTACATAGATGTAGATGTAGATTTCGTTTCCTTCTTTCTTTCTGGGTGTTTCACTTTCTTTGTCAGGTAGTGTATTCTGACAGATCTCTTTCTAGTTTCCTCTAAGTTAGTACAGAACACTGCAGCTTGTGTTTCAGACATCTTGCAACCGCAACCAACGCACAGAAAAGTAACTATATTTGGATCCGATAGAAAAAAATAATTATAAACTACGACACTTTTCATCTTGTGGAATCTATCGTCCCCGCGTTTGTTTCCTAATAACCTGCAGCTGCAGAAACGGCAATGTAGTTTTGCTGACACAGTTTTTTCGTACTCGGAAATGCTATGACTTTGTGAGCACAACAGAGCGTATTGCTACTCACCAGACGAGACACCAGTAAGCAAGCAACAGCGGGCGCTGACTCACTCACCTGCAACAAAAAGAACGATCATGTTTAGTCGGTCCCGGCTTAAAAGGAGCGTCAGAGGTAGCGCGTAGCAGCAATGGGAGAGAGCCAGGCGAAGGACCGGTGTTAAAAGCGTTAGTGGTTCAGCAGTCACACTGCAGGAAAATCCTGGGATATAGCTATTATCAACGCTGTCCTTCCTCTGCTCCTAACACATTATTACATGCTCTACAACTTATTATCCTTATGTTATAATTATCTATTTACTGTATAGACTTATCATATTTAATAGGTAGTTTTCTGTTGTTTTCCTCATATCAAACATTATCCTAGAGTCTACTCTCTTTAATCCTAATAGTTCATTGCTACCATTGTCATTAAGTAGGGATTGATACTTGACAGTGAAAGAGAGGAGAAACCTTACCAATGTGACAAACTGATACTGTATAAGTGGCACCTGGGAGCAGGAAATGACCTTTCGTGTGTGTGTGTGTGTGTGTGTGTGTGTGTGTGTGTGTGTGTGTGTTTCAGCGAATCTACATGACGTGGGTACTGTCTTTGACTACCGTAAACAATTAATAGTTTTCTACCGGTAAATAACTATGAATGGTTATATTAGCAGGCGATGTATTGGTCTTCTACGTACCAAAAAGAGAACATTTTGTCCAATCGCATGTAGTTAAATGACTTTGCGTGTAAATTATCCAGACAAACGAGGAAATGTTTTCAGATTAGCAGCCTAAAAACAGCTTCGTCGTCAAGTCATTTTCCGAGTCACCATTTCGTCGACCTCTGGGAAAACAAGGCGGTCTCGCAGTGACAGTGTTTTCCAGACCTGCGACATTTCATTACGAAATCAAGTCTAGGAAATGCTTAAAACACAGGGACGAAGCTGCTTCACAAACGGGAAGCTGTAACACACATGAACGTACAAGTTATGTTTCTCCCTGTCGGCGCCGGCCGCGGTGGTCTCGCGGTTCTAGGCGCGCAGTCCGGAACCGTGCGACTGCTACGGTCGCAGGTTCGAATCCTACCTCGGGCATGGATGTGTGTGATGTCCTTAGGTTAGTTAGGTTTAAGTAGTTCTAAGTTCGGATGACCTCAGAAGTTAAGTCCCATAGTGCTCAGAGCCATTTGACCCATCTCCCTGTCGAGGGCAACAGCGCATCGACGTACAAACTTAATCATAAAGCGGGAAAAACAATATGATTAAAATCAAGACACTATGAATCACAGAATTACAGCCGTAACAGCTAATACAAATTTTTTTTTCTGCGACAAATTATGTTTTTTAAATCACCATTATTACAGTTCAGTAAAGGGCTATCTACAACTTATTATGTAGCTGAGCACATTGTTAGTATGACTTATTATGTAGCTGACCACACTGTTAGCATCACATTTGGTTTATGAGATAGACCGTCTTCAGCAATCAGCTATGACCGCAACGACTTGCCTAATAAAACAAAGACAAAAAAATAGAAACATAAAATAATTTTAGTGCTTTCAGAGCTGCATCGAAATACCAGAGATCTTTTGCTATCAGCAACTGACAAATCAGAAGCATCCAAATACTTAACAGACATTTTTTTCTTCCGTGCCCTGAAACTCGGATAATGTTAGGTCGACTGTGCCACGTCTAAGTACTCGTAAATTGGAGGTACGGCAGCAGGCCGGTCGGAATCCGATAGCGTGATGGCGCTTCACTTACACGTTCATCACAGGAACAGCTCTACACCGAACACGCTAAGCTGCGGTAGAGATAAGATGAGGTGCAATTTTACACTAGCAACGAGTATGTGAGTGGTTGCGTGCATATTCAACGTTTCGTTAATTTGAGATCGTTAGAAGCAAGACATGGCCTTGCAGTGTAAAAGATCTAAAAGAAGAAAATGGGGCTTCTTTCGTCGCCAGTCGAGCGGATCCAAATTAACCCGAAGCTAATTTTAAGCGAAATTGTGACACACACACACACACACACACACACACACACACACACACAATGAATGCAAACCCACTATCTGAAGTCGCGCCTCCGCAATAGGCGAGAGACTACATTCGACAGTGACGCGAGCAACACGACCTTGCTTTTCCGCGTTTGCGTTAAGTCATCCGTCATGTTTAGCGAAGAGCGCTTGCTGGACTTGGAGGTGGCGTGCGCCTGTGTGTGTGGTCGGTTGCAAGCGCAAATGACACACGCGGCCGCTTTGGATGCCGAGCTGAGAGTCCAGAATTTGTAAACTAGTGTATCGTAATTAGCAGAGAAAATGATATTATGAAAGTAAGCGATAATGGAAGCAAAAGCGCCCCATTAAGCGTTGGTCTGAAAACTACTCGTTTTCAAGATAACTGCGGATGTATGGTTTACGAGCCGCAACTTAGTTCACTATCAAACATTCACGTTGTTAGAATTTGAGACCAGTTATATAGAGATTTTGATAGGTAGGAGGGTGGGAAGTAGTAAGATTCCAGGAATAATTTTGACCAGGAGATTAACACAAAGTTTCATTAGCTTAGTCTTCGGCCCAAGATAACAAACACATAATTTCTTTAAAAAAAAACATTTATCCACATTTAATCATAACACAACCTTTACCTGATGAATGTTAAACAAAAAGACTTTTACAAAGTGAATTAACGACGTACAGAATGTTTACAAATTAGTAACACAAAAGTAACTTTTAACTGTGGAAAAGCCAAAAAAGTGGTCAAACTAAAACATTCATATTTCTTTATGTTGTTGTTGTTGTGGTCTTCAGTCCTGAGACTGGTTTGATGCAGCTCTCCATGCTACTCTATCCTGTGCAAGCTTCTTCATCTCCCAGTACCTACTGCAATCTACATCCTTCTGAATCTGCTTAGTGTATTCATCTCTTGGTCTCCCTCTACGATTTTTACCCTCCACGCTGCCCTCCAATACTAAATTGGTGATCCCTTGATGCCTCAGAACATGTCCTACCAACCGATCCCGTCTTCTGGTCAAGTTGTGCCACAAACTTCTCTTCTCCCCAATCCTGTTCAATACTTCCTCATTAGTTATGTGATCTACCCATCTAATCTTCAGCATTCTTCTGTAGCACCACATTTCGAATGCTTCTATTCTCTTCTTATCCAAACTATTTATCGTCCATGTTTCACTTCCATACATGGCTACACTCCATACAAATACTTTCAGAAACGACTTCCTGACACTTAAATCTATACTCGATGTTAACAAATTTCTCTTCTTCAGAAACGCCTTCCTTGCCATTGCCAGTCTTCATTTTATATCCTCTCTACTTCGACCATCATCAGTTATTTTGCTCCCCAAATAGCAAAACTCCTTTAGTACTTTAAGTGTCTCATTTCCTAATCTAATTTCCGCAGCATCACCCGATTTATTCACTATATGACCGTTAAAATACAATCATAGCAATTGTAAGCACAGGCTTACCGACAGACATTATTCATGTGCACTATTCGATAACGGTGCTACGAAAGAGGAGAAAGAGTAATGGATTTGAAATAAGCTCTGCCACACACCATAAGGTGGCTTGCGGAACATATAGATACACATGTAAACAGTTGGCCTAGAAAGCTTTTCATTCTAGCATGGCTACATCAGCTGCTGCGCATACGTTACTATAGAGAAATAAACATACCAGTCTTAGAGGTGTTTTAAGCGCCTACTACGATGATCGCGTTTGGAAAGTATTGATCAGATATGAACGAGTGGGTCACACATCATAAACAGTAATGACGTAGCATGAAATATAAATTATAGTACCAGTCACTGGCAGTAGAAGTAAGATGTAAAATTCTTTGAAGTCGAGAAAAGCAACGTCGTTCGATACCCAACGCGGCATTCATTACAGTACCTACACACCACGTAATGGACAGAACTAAACTGGTGACAATGAGGATAGCTCCCGAATCGTACTGGATGTTTCACGGGGTTCAGGATTTGTTTGCGTTAGCTCTACTCACGCCCCCCCCCCCCCCCTCACCGTCGCCCTTCTCACCGGACCCCTTTCTCCACCGTTTTTCCATCCGCAGCCCTCCACCCCACCCTCCATGTAAAAGAAATATTACAGGAAGTCAGAAAAAAGCCAGTAGGTAAAGGCCAAGTTTCCCAGAGACGCGATCATTTCCCAGAAAGTCGAATCCTCTGCCCAGCTGCCACGTCTTTCCACGGCTTTCCATGGCCGGTAGCACCGGGACACACGGGCAGTAAATTTTCTGCTCACAATTTCCTGCTTCCGACGCGTCATTCCGCCCAGACTGGGGGCGCATCGGCTGTCCTTCCGCTCTCGCATCCTGTTCAAACACAGTGCTGCCTCCCGGCGCTATGCAAAAGAGCCACAGGTCCCTCTGCAGGTCAACGCGGTGCACTTCCGGAGCTTGCAGCATTTGCTCTCGTTGTTAGTAGTGTTAATATCGGGCACAACTCAATTCAACATCAGTTTTTGCTCTACAGGGTGAAAAGTATTTTAACCGACAAACTCTGGGAGGTTGTAGGGGACATCAAAACAAATATTTTTCCCTAATGTCATTTTTTTCCTATGAGGACTACTTAAACCGGTAGCGGAAGATTTCTCTGGTTGCAAATTAATTAAACCAACAAACATTTTTCCATTTTTTATGACCAAGAGGCAACATATTAACACAACTCAATTTCAATTACAGTATATTTTCTAAAATACCTCCATTGACACGTAAACAAACTTTACACCGTCGGATCATGTTCTGTCTGACACGGGCAAAAACCCCAGGAGTATCCTGAATTGTTCCTGCTGCTGCTACTACCCGGGCAACCAGATCCTCTTCTGATGCAACATGAGTTGCGTAAACAAGGTTGCGCATCTCTCCCCTTACAAAAAAGTCCAGAAGGGACATGTCTGGGGATCGAGCAGGCCATGGTACAGGGCCACCTCTGCCAATCCACGTTTCTGGGAACCGTCGGTCCTGGAATCGACGCACACGACGACTGAAATGTGCCGGCGCCCCGTCATGTTGGAACCACATGCGTTGTCTTGTAAGGAGCGGGACGTCTTCCAGCAATTCTAGCAACGCTCTGGCGAGAAAATTGTAATAGTGCCTGCCATTTAATGGCCAAGGTAGCAGATACGGCCCAATTAAACAGTCTCTACAACACCGACCCACACATTAACGAAGAACCGCACTTGATGAGCGCTAGTAACTGCGGCATGTGGGTTATCCTCACTCCAAACATGAGAATTATGCTCGTTGAAGATTCCATCACTGCCGAACGTTGCTTCATCGTTAAACAACACAGGGGATGGAAATGTAGGTTGTATTTCATACTGTTACAGGTGCCACTGCGAAAACTGTGCTCTGGGTGGATAATCAACTGGTTCCACCTTGTGGACACGCTGTAAGTGAAATGGACGTAACAATTGCTCTCGTAGGACTGTACTTACATTCATCTGATTCGTCCCCATGTTACGTGCCATTGTACGAGTAATGATTGAAGGATCCCGCTCCACATGCTGCAAGACAGCTCCCTCAAATTGCAGCGTTCTTACCGTGCGGCGGCGTCCCTGTCCAGGTAATCTGCTAAATGACCCGGTCTCACGCAGACGTTGGTACACATCAGCAAAGGGCGTATGATACGGGATACGGCGATTAGGATATTGTTGTTGATAAACCCGCTGTGCAGCTCGTCCGTTGTGGTGCGCTACGTAGTACGCACCAATCATATCAGTGTACTCACTCCAGGTGTATCGCTCCATTAGTAATCAGAGACAATGCACTACTACACTGGTGGACAGCAGTTGCCTACAACTGAATAGCATGATACACCCTCTAACAACTGAAGATCGTAATACGGCCTCTAACAACTGAAGAGCGTAATGCGGCCTCCACCGATTAAAATAATCCTCATAGGAAGAAATTACATTAGGGAAAAATATTTGTTTTGATGTTCCCTACAACCTCCCAGAGTTTGTCAGTTTAAATACCTTTCATCCTGTATAACAGAGTACACTGTTGTGATGCGTCGATAGACTGGTTTTAACAGCCGATTGGCAAGTGTGTTGTTTTTTTTCTACGATCTTCTTTTCTGTCGAATCAGACACGCAGATGAAACTGCACCCACGTCAGCTGTATGAATGCTTTTCACTAACCCTCCGTGAGAAAATCAACTGACAAGTTTTCGACGTCAGTAATATGAATATTATCGCTTATTGTTTGCGTAAGACTGTTTTCACTTGCGTGCCTGTTCATTATTTTCGGTTACACACTAAAGCACCAAACAAACTGGTTTAGGCATGCCAATTCGAATACAGAGATGTAGACAGCTGCGGTCCGCAACGCCTATATAGGACAATCAGTGTCTGGCGCAGTTGTTAGATCGGCTACTGCTGCTACAGTGGCAGGTAATAAAGATTTAAGTGAGTTTGAACGTGGTGTTAGTCTGCGCACGGGCGGTGGGACACATCATCACCGATGTACCGATGAAGTGGGGATTTTCCCGTACGACCGTTTCACAAGCGTACCGTGAATATCAGGAATCCGGTAAAACCGGAGAAGATCCTGCAGGAACGGGAACAATGATGACTGAAGAGTATCGTTCAAGGTGACAGAAGTGCAACCCTGCCGGAAATTGCTAATGATTTCAATGTAGCCTTCAACATGTATAAGCGTGCAAACCACTCAACGGATCATCATCGATATGGGTTGTCGGAGCCGAAAGACCACTCGTGTACTCTTCATGACTGCACGACACAAAGCTTTACGCCGCTCCTGGGGCCGGCCGGCGTGGCCGAACGGTTATAGGCGCTACAGTTCGCGTGACCGCTACGGTCGCAGGTTCGAATCCTGCCTCGGGCATGGCTGTGTGTGATGTCCTTAGGTTAGTTAGGTTTAAGTAGTTCTAAGTTCTAGGGGACTGATGACCTCAGATGTTAAGTCCCAAAGTGCTCAGAGCCATTTGAACCAACCTCTCCTGGGTCCGACAACACAGACATTGGACTGGTGGTGAATGGAAACATGTTGCCTGGTCGGACGAGTCTCGTTTCAGATTGTATCGAGCGAATGGATGTGTACTGGTATGGAGACAACCTCGTGAAGCCATGAACACTGCATGTCACCAGGGGACTGTTCAAGCCTGTGGAGCTCTGTAATGGTGTGGGGCATGTGCAGTTGGAGTGATATGGGATCCTTGATACGTCTAGATACAACTCTGACAGGTGACACGTATGTAACCTTCGTGTCTCTTCACCTGCATCCATTCATGTCCTTTGTGCATTCCGACAATTCCAGAAGGACAACGCAACACCCCAAACGTCCAGATTTGCTACAGATTGGCTCCAGGAACACTCTTCTGAGTTTAAACACTTTCGCTGGCCACCAAACTCCTCAGCAGGGACATTATTAAGCATATCTGGCATGCCTTGCAACGCGCTGTTCAGAAGAGATCTCCACCCCTTTATGGACAGGCCTGCAGTATTGATGGTGTCAGTTCCCTCCAGCACTGCTTCAGACAATAGTCAAGCCCATTCCAGGTCGTCTTGTGGCACTTCTGCGTGCACGCGAGGGCCCTACACGGTATTAGGCAGGCGTACCAGTTTCTTTGGCTCTTCAGTGTGGATGACCCATGACTACGGTTTCGTAGTTCTTTTTAAAGACAATAACATCTTTATTTCAAGTGGAGGTAAATAAAATCAAGGGGAAACCCTGGCCAGTTAGCATAGGTGTTGGTTTTTGATTTTTCTATTATTTTGTACAGTACTTCGACATTTTCGGGGGAATGCGATGAATAGTTTAACTTCTAAACTACAAAATCATGTAGGACCCATTAATTAAACACATGTTTAGATCACACCAAAATCACTTCTCTTAAAAGCAATCATGCCAACTAACCCCTAATGCACGGCTAGTTGGCATACCCCTAAGAGTGAGTTGGCATAACCTGATGTGAATAGGGATACTTAGAACGAAACAATTTACGGGGAAAAACATTTTATTTTACCAAAATTGGAGCTAGCTTCCTTTTCAAAGAATAATCTTCGAAAAATAGATTTCTCATGAGGAAGTAAAACTTGAAAAAAAATCTGCTTAAATATATGAACAATAGTCTAACCTTAAATGTACGAACAAAAAATGAGTTCGCAAGAAAAATAAATTCAACTTGTTATTGTAGTACCTATAATTATTCAATGTTTTAATCAGTCATGAATGCAAGAGTTGGGCACTCGTTTATTTGGATAGGGGGCTCAATTTTCGCACAATTTTGTTTGGTAGTATTAAACCGAAAAATTCCCGTCTGGCCATCTCCAGCTATCGTCTTTTCTGACGCGAATCTCGTTACCAGCAGTTTCGCCAATCCTCCGAAGTTACTGGCGCGCGTGGTACTTCACCCAAGTCATTTACATGGAATTCAAAGAGATAAGGATACGCTAAAGATTGTAGAGGATTCGTTGTTGCTCTTTTTCAATGTTGGCATCTTTTTGAAGTGCTCCAGGATTCGTGGGAACTTTCTAATGAGAACCCTCTTTTCTTTTCGACCAGAGGCTGAAGGAGAAAGTTCGCCATGGAGAGGTTCCTGAGGCATTAAGGAAGGCCAAACCATCGTTACTTTAGGCCTCGCTAATATTTGACACGACATTATCAGGATCAGTAGAACAAAATTCAGATCGACATTTTCTGGGACGATTCTTCTTCTTCGATTCATCAACCTTCGTCGTGTCGCCCTTGCCCTTTCAGTAGCGATTCTGTCTATGATAAGACTCGCAGATATCAGTGAACATTCTTCTTTGGCCACTTTTAGATTGCTGTGGTGGCGTGACTTTGGGTAAAGGGCGAATTTCTTCTAGGGTGATGAGTAAGTGCTTTGTTTTTAAGGCACTGTAGTGGAGGGGTGAATTGGTATAAATGTGGGATGAGTTGTCATAGCTACTGCAAACTAACCCCATGAGTTGTCAGAATTAAAACTACACTACTGGCCATTAAAGCTGCTACACCACGAAGATGACGTGCTACAGACGCGAAATTTAACCGACAGGAAGAAGATGCTGTGATATGCAAATGATTTGCTTTTCAGAGCATTCACACAAGGTTGGCGCCGGTGGCGACACCTACAACGTGCTGACATGAGGAAAGTTTGCAACCGATTTCTCATACACAACAAGCAGTTGACCGGCGTTGCCTGGTGAAACGTTGTTGTGATGCCTCGGATAAGGAGGAGAAATGCGTACCATCACTTTTCCGACTTTGATAAAGATCGGATCGTAGCTTCTCGCGATTGCGGTTTATCGTATCGCGACACTGCTGCTCGCGTTGGTTCAAATGGCTCTGACCACTACGGGACTTAACTTCTGAGGTCATCAGTCCCCTAGAACGTAGAACTACTTAAACCTAACTAACCTAAGGACATCACACACATCCATGCCCGAGGCAGGATTCGAACCTGCGACCGTAGCGGTCGCGCGGTTCCAGACTGTAGCGCTGAGAACCGCTCGGCCACTCCGGCCGGCTGCTCGCGTTGGTCAACATCCGACGACTGTTAGCAGAATGTGGAATCGCTGGGTTCAGAAGGGTCAACAGATGGGGACGTTTGCAAGACAACAACCATCTGCACCAACAGTTAGACGACGTTTGCAGCAGCATGGTCTATCAGCTCGGAGACCATGTCTGCGGTTACCGTTGACGCTGCATCACAGACAGGAGCGCCTGCGATGTGTGTACTCAACGACGAACCTGGGTGCACGAATGGCAAAACGTCATTTTTTCGGATGAATCCAGGTTCTGTTTACAGCATCATGATGGTCGCATCCGTCTTTGGCGGCATCGTGGCGAACGCACATTGGAAGCGTGTATTCGTCATCGCCACACTAGCGTATCGCCCGGCGTGATGGTATCGGTGCCATTGGTTACACGTCTCGGTCACCTCTTTTTCGCATTGACGGCTCTTTGAACAGTGGACATTACATTTCAGATGTGTTACGACCGTGGCTCTACCCTTCATTCGATCCCTGCGAAACCCTACATTTCAGTAGGATAATGCAAGACCGCTTGTTGCAGGTCCTGTACGGGCCTTTCCGGGTATAGAAAATGTTCGACTGCTGCCCTGGCCAGCACATTCTCCAGATCTCTTACCAATTGAAAACGTCTAGTCAACGGTGGCCAAGCAACTGGCTCGTCACAATACGCCAGTCACTACTCATGATGATCTGTGGTATTGTGTAGAAGCTGCATGGGCAGCTGTACCTGTACACGCCATCCAAGCTCTGTTTGACTCAACGCCCAGGCGTATCGTGGCCGTTATTAAGGGCAGAGGTGGTTGTTTTGGGTACTGATTTCTCAGAATCTATGCACCCAAATTGCGTGAAAATGTAATCACATGTCAGTTCTAGTATAATATATTTGCCCAATGAATACCGGTTTATCATCTGCATTTCTTCTTGGTGTAGCAATTTTAATGGCCAGTAGTGTATATCACATAATCCCAGATATCAGACAGGTAGGGTGATACACCCTTGTAACCATAGTTAACCATTCTTTCGAAAACCCACTAATTTACATCCATGGAAAAAATGACTTAAATGGTCAGCATGTAGCCACGTGAGATACGAACGTAAAACGCCTTGTTCCACATCGTTACGGTTAATCGTACAAATAACCCGTAGAGCGTGAAGCTGAGTAACCAGCTGGAACGTTACAGCGTGCAGGGATCGCAGGAAGCGAGGTGTCTGTGTAGTAGGCGAGAGCAGGCGCGCCCGGCGTTTGGGCTGTCTGCAGCACGGCGTCCGCGGCGCGCGAGATAACACGGCGCTATCTCACCTCGGCGGGAGCGCCTGTTTACACAGCACGGGCCGCAGGCGCGCGCCGAACACAGCTTCCCGCCACGGCGGCCACGTGCTAACTAACGCCTGACCAGTTCTCAGCTTAGCGCCGGCACGCCGTTCCTGGAGGCGGCCACCTCCTCCGCTTTCATCGTATGCCTCCAGTCAATGGTGCAGTACACTAACGTAATCAGATCACAGCTACATGCGCTGCGTAGCATATTCATAAGTTCCCGGACCGCAAGGTCACTATAAAGTGTTTGAATACTTACATATAAATACTGTTACTTCTTGTGAAAACACACTTGACCTCTTAGCAACAAACAATCCTGAGTTAATAACAAGCATCAGAACCGATTCAGGGATTAGTGAACACAGGGTTGTCGTAGCAAGATTGAATATTGTAACCCCCAAATCCTCGAAAAATAAGCGAAAATTATACCTGTCTAAAAAAGCAGAAAAAAATTCACATGACGCCTTCCTGAGAGACAATTATGGTTCCAAATTATGGTTCAAATGGCTCTGAGCACTATGGGATTTAACTTCTGAGGTCATCAGTCCCCTAGAACTTAGAACTACTTAAACCTAACTAACCTAAGGACATCATACACTTCCCATGCCCGAGGCAGGATTCTAACCTGCGACCGCAGCGCTCGCGCGGTTCCAGACTGTAACACCTAGAACCGCTCGGCCACTCCGGCCAGCATTCCAAATTAATAATATATGTGTAGACCAGATGTGGCTTGAATTCTAAGAAATAGTATCGACAGCAACTGAGAGGTATATACCAAATAAATTAACAAACGACGGAGGTGATCCTCCTTGGTACACAAAACGGGTTAGAACACTGTTGCAGAAACAACGAAACAAACATGATAAATTTAAACAGACGCAAAATCCCCAAGACTGGCAATCTTTTACAGAAGCTCGAAATTTAGCGCGGACGTCAATGCGACATGCTTATAACAGTTTCCACAACGAAACTTTCTCTCGAAACCTGGCAGAAAATCCAAAGAGATTCTGGTCGTATATCTGAAGTATGTAAGCGGCAAGAAACAATCAGTGCCTTCTCTGCACGATACCAATGGATATAGTACCGAAAACAGTGCTGCCAAAGCAGACTTACTAAACGCAGCCTTCCGAAATGCCTTCACGAAAGAAGACGAAGTAAATATTCCAGAACTCGTATGGAGAACAGCTGTCAACATGAGAAACGTAGAAGTAAATATCCTCGGAGTAGTGAAGCAACATAAATCACTTAATAAAAGCAAGTCTTCTGGTCCAGATTGTATACCAATTAGGTTACTTCCGGAGTATGCTGATGCAGTATCCCCATACTTAACAATCATATACAACCGTTCGCTCGCCGAAAGATCCCTACCCAAAGACTGGAAAGTTGCACAGGTCACACCAATATTCAAGAAAGGTAGTAGGAGTAATCCACTAAATTACAGGCCCATATCGTTAACGTCGATATGCAGCAGGATTCTAAAACATATATTGTGGTCGAACATTATGAATTACCTCGAAGAAAACGGTCTATTGACACACAGTCAACATGGGTTTAGAAAACATCGTTCTTGTGAAACACAACTAGCTCTTTATTCACATGAAGTGCTGAGTGCTATCGACAAGGGATTTCAGGTCGATTCCGCATTTCTGGACTTCCGGAAGGCTTTTGACACTGTACCACAGAAAGCGGCTCGTAGTGAAATTACGTGATTATGGAATATCGTCTCAGTTATGTGACTGGATTTGTGACTTCTTGTCAGAGAGATCACAGTTCGTAGTAATTGATGGAAAGTCATCGAGTAAAACAGAAGTGATTTCTGGCGTTCCCCAAGGTAGTGTTACAGGCCCTTTGCTGTTCCTTATCTATATAAACGATTTGGGAGACAATCTGAGCAGCCGTCTTCGATTGTTAGCAGATGACGCTGTCGTTTGTCGACTAATAAAGTCATCAGAAGATCAAAACAAATTACAAAACGATTTAGAAGAAATATCGGAATGGTGTGAAAAGTGGCAGTTGACCCTAAATAACGAAAAGTGTGAGGTTATCCACATGAGTGCTAAAAGGAACTTGTTAAACTTCGGTTACACGATAAATTAGTCAATCTAAAAGCCGTAAATTCAACTAAATACCTAGATATTACAATTACGAACAACTTAAATTGGAAGGAATACATAGAAAATATTGTGGGGAAGGCTAACCAAAGACTGCGTTTTATTGGCAGGACACTTAGAAAATGTAACAGACCTACTAAGGAGACTGCTAACACTACACTTGTCTTTCCTCTTTTAGAATACTGCTGCGCGGTGTGGGATTCTTACCAGGTAGGACTGACGGAATGCATCGAAAAATTTTAAAGAAAGGCAGCACGTTTTGTATTATCGCGAAATATGGGAGAGAATCTCACAGAAATGAGACAGGATTTGGGATGGACATCATTCAAAGAAAGGCGTTTTTCGTTGCGACGGTATCTTCTCACGAAATTCCAATCACCAACTTTCTCCTCCGAATGCGAAAATATTTTATTGACACCGACTTATATAGGGAGGAACGATCACCAAGATAAAATAAGGGAAATCAGAGCTCGTACGGAAAGATATAAGTGTTCATTCCTTCCGCGCGCAATACGAGATTGGAATAATAGAGAATTGTGAAGGTGGTTCGATGAACCCTCTGCCAGGCACTTAAATGTGATTTGCAGAGTAACCATGTATATGTAGATGATATGTGCACCATCTTGCCTTACACAGAACTCTAAACGTCTCTATGTCCTCCTTGACATCTTGCGGAGCATTTCAGGAGACACGCTTCGAAAGGCTTCCTCTACACTTTAAAGCAATATTTCATTACTCTTGTACTGATGTTGAGTTACGTAGGATTTGATTCCTCCTCACAATGAGTTTTCGGCCGCAGTAAGGTCCGCGCTTTGCGGTGGTTATTTCAGTGTGTCTGGAGATGTCCCCGAAGCACGCCCAATGTAGCTTCCAAGAAGGCATTCATCACTGAATTAACGCACCTGAATAGCGACGTGTGCTTAAGCTGGAACTTCGTTCTGCTGTAACCACACATGATCCACTACTCCGTCTTTGAGATGCGATATTAAGCATATTTGCG
Source organism: Schistocerca piceifrons (assembly GCF_021461385.2). NCBI lineage: Eukaryota > Metazoa > Arthropoda > Insecta > Orthoptera > Acrididae > Schistocerca > Schistocerca piceifrons. The sequence continues at coordinate 1,152,439,620 of NC_060138.1, forward strand.
ACATGTAAGCGTTCTGGCCCAGGTGAGCCGGTCGGGACTGACCGACCGCCGCATCATCCTCTCATAATGGCGTCATTCGAATGTGGTATGGAGGGTCCTGGTCTTAGCACACCGTTTTCTAGGCCTTTGTCGGCTGTCTAGACGCTGGAGAAGCTACTTCTCACTCAAGTGGCTCCTCAAGACACATCACACCGCTGACACCCGAACCTACGGTACCAACATTGTACGTCGATAGAAAAAAATGTTCAAATGTGTGTGAAATCTTATGGGACTTAACTGCTAAGGCCATCAGTCCCTAAGCTTACACACTACTTAATCTAAATTATCCTAAGGACAAACATGACAGCGAAATGCTGGTAGAGGAACGCTACATAACGCTGCATGGCTCTCTGAGATACGTACTAGAGGAGGTTATTCGTTAATTCAGCTGAATCTCCGTCTCATTTTCAGTTTTAAACTGAATGTACTTAAAGTGTGTACCGTCAGTTTGCTCTTGCATAATTTCAGTATACTTGACTTCCGTCACCCTGAAGTAACGTACTTCATCACATGGGTTTCAAGATCAGGTTTCGTTTCGTAACTTCATTCGAATTGAAGAGGAGATTTTAATGAAGCTGCTCACCATCATTGAAAAATGTATTTACCAGCAAGATACAAACACGAAGCAGTTCATAAAACCCAAGAGACAGGGTGATTCAGCTGGGTTTTATGCAATCCGCAACGGCTTCAAAAACCATGCACAAGACCTTTACATAATCTCGCTCGCTACACACAAACTATTAGACCTACAGGAAAAATGAACAAGGCCCTTTTACAGGAAATTTAAAGTACTTAAATTTTTTACTGGGATGCGTTTTCGCTGGAGGCCACAGTTTTCGCAAAAACACGTTTGAACATCACTTTTGTACAGTTCTGTTGAATAATTGGAAAACCGTGACCTCCAGCGAAAACATATCCCGCTGCAAAACTTAACTGCATTAGATTTTCTACAAGAAGGCCCTTTTCGTTTTACCTGTAGCAGTAATAGCTTGCGCATACAGAGTCAGTCGAAATGAAAATGTCACACATTGGTTCTGAAGGTGTCACAGCTTCTATAAAACCCATAGGTACGGGCAGCGTGATCACGATGCATACTTCACACAGCGTTTCACAACAGCAAACACTTCCAGTTTCCGAATTATGTTAACTATCTGACAGAGTGGCACTCGATAAGATTTCTGGCCACTGGGACAACATTCCAGTCACTGGCGTAATGCAACAAGAAGTGCAGCAAATACGTTATTTATAATAAATAACATCAACTATTGCAGATAATACTTATATTAAATCAACAAGAAAGACCCAGAATCTTTCAGAAAACAAAAGATGTAAGCAGAAATTGAAAGGAGCTAGACGTATGCCTGCTACCTTTCTCCCTACAATTTATGATGATATGAACTACTCTGCGGCTTCGACATGGCCACACCACTACAGTTAAATGGTATACATTCTGTAAAAGCTGCATCTATAAATGTAATTATTTAATATTGAACTGTGATATATTGTTCCAAAACCGATACACTTTTGATAGATCATTATTGTGCAGTAGTCTTGAAATGGTACAATTTCAAAGCACACAAGATATATAATCAAAAGCATCAGATACGGTAAAGCTTTAACTAACATTTCCTGTCACATTCTTACAACAAATCGTACCAAAAACGATAAGCTCTCGAAAGATCTATGTGCTGATGCTCTGAAACAGCTTATACGAGGGAAATCCCGAAAGTAAGGTTCAAATGGCTCTGAACACTATGAGACTTAACATCGGAGGTCATCAGTCCCATAGAACTTAGAACTGTTTAAACCTAAATAACCTAAGGCACATCACACACATCCATGCCCGAGGCAGGATTCGAACCTGCGACCATAGCAGTCGCGTGGTTCCGGACTGAATCGCCTAGAACCGCTCGGCCACCGCGGCCGGCCCCAAAAGTAAGTTCTCCTGTTTTTTTTATAAGTACAGAACTCTGTGTGGCATTTGGTCACACTGTTATGAAGAGTACTTCACGCGCTGTGAGAAAACATGCGCACACCGCGCTGAGACGCTGTCTTGGCTTGGCAGACGTGAATGGAGCTCCCGTTGGATGTTACCGCGAAGTGCGGACTGCGCGCAGTTATTCGGTTTTTGAACGCAAAGGGCACTGCGCCGATTGAAATCCATCGCCAATTGATGGAAGTGTATGGTGTGTCGTGCTTGGATGTCAAAAATGTTCGTAAGTGGTGTAGAGAGTTTGCAGCTGGTCGGACCGAAATTCGCGACGAACAAAGGAGCGGGAGACAGTCAATTTCTAAGGAGACAGTGTTGAAGGCTGAGCAAAGCGTGAGTGAAGATCGGTGGATCACTCTGGATGATCTCTGCATGTTGGCTCCTGAGGTTTCCCGAAGCACCGCTCACTGAATTTTAACGGAAACATTGAACTACCGGAAGGTGTGCGCAAGATGGGTGCCACGCATGCTGACTGAGGACCACATGCGGCAACGAGTTGATGCTTCCCGCGTATTTCTTCACTACCTTGCAGCCGAACAGGACAACTTTCTGGGCTCAATTGTCACGGGTGACGAAACCCGGGCACACCACTTTACACCTGAGACCAAACAACAATCACGCCAGTGGCAGCATCTTTCTTCACAGCATGGCGGCGAGTTGGTATGACATGGGCGTACGAAAACTGGCACAGCGTCTATAAAAATGCATCGACAGAAATGGTGATTATGTCGAAAAATAGCTAAATGTTCAAGCTGTAAACTGATGTGAATCATTGCAGAAATGAACAGGTCTACGTACAGGGTGACCAAAATGTCAGTATAAATTTGAAAACTGAATAAATCACGGAATAATGTAGATAGAGAGGTACAAATTGACACACATGCTTGGAATGACATGGGGTTTTATTAGAACCAAAAAATACAAACATTCGTAAATGTCCGACAGATGGCGCTTCATATGATCAGAATAGCAATAATTAGCATAACAAAGTAAGACAAAGCAAAGATGATGTTCTTTACAGGAAATGCTCAATATGGCCACCATCATTCCTCAACAATAGCTGTAGTCGAGGAATAATGTTCTGAACAGCACTGTAAAGCATGTCCGGAGTTATGGTGAGGCATTGGCGTCGGATGTTGTCTTTCAGCATCCCTAGAGATGTCTGTCGATCACGATACACTTGCGACTTCAGTTAACCCCAAAGCCATTAACCGCACGGACTTGAGGTCTGGCGACCTGGGAGGCCAAGCATGACGAAAGTGGCGGCTGGGCAGACGATCATCACCAAACGACGCGCGCATGAGATCTTTCACGCGTCTAGCAATATGGGGTGGAGCGCCATCCTGCATAAACATCGTACGTTCCAGCAGGTGTAACATATCGGCGTACCTCTCACCCGTCCCGGTAGCAGTTTTGCTGTCCAGCACCATCTGTCGGACATTTTGTGAACTTTTTTTGTTCTAATAAAACCCCATGTCATCCCAAGCATGTGTGTCAATTTTTACCTGTCTATCTACATTATTCCGTGGTTTATTAAGTTTTCAAATTTATACTGACTTTTTGATCACCCGGTATATTGGGAAGTAATGGGTTCACATTCTGTCATCCATTTCTGTGGTTTCTCTCGATCTCTAACAGCTGAGCAGAACTGAACGTACTCAGACATTTCGCACTTTACCTATTCTGATCAACACTAAACTGACACACAATATTTTTAGCGCAACGCAATCTGACTTTCAATAATCCTTACAAAAGAATGGCCCTGACTAACAACAACCTATACCTTTCATTAATCACTTACCTCTCAAAAATCTTCGTTACTCGAACTACTGCAAAACAGCGAGCGCCACTAATGCTAGCTAAATAAAAGATTCAAACTACTGAAGGCATTAACCACTGATAGGCATAGTTAGCAAATGAAAGATTTTGATGGAGAACAAACAATGTATTTACCTTAATAGGGTTCAAAAGTCATAATATATATAGCAGTTCATGACATCCAGTCTTACAAATTTACTGTCTCTGATGGACAAACGTCCAAATCATCCGCTCTCAAAACTCCGCCATTTCCCTCCCTACATCCACCACTGCTGGCGGCTCATCTCTAACCGCGCAACACTACAATAGCAAATTCCAACAATGCAAACCAGCCACAGACTGCACGCAGCACAGTCGGTGATTTTCATACAGAGCGCTACGTGACGTTACCAACGTAAGAACCTAAACAGCCTGCTTACAATCTGATTGACCACTTTTCTCCTCATGAGGCAGAAAATACGACACAGCAGATACTTCATTTTCACGCTTCGCAATGTAATGGAGAGTGGAATTCCACACTATAGTCTGTCGGTAAAATGATGAGCGAGTCCCCACTCTGCCTATCCAGCTACGTCCCGAGGCGCTTCTACAGGCTGTTTTACAACATAATACCGGCCCTGCCACGGCGCACGCTTTAAATCTGTGGCGACGCCGTGTACAGATACGTCCCTGTTGCGTTTATTTTTATACAAATGAGTTAAGACCATAAGGAATATAAAAGACGATAGCTTCTTCCGGAACGCAACATTATAGAGTAAATAATATTAACATAAGAACGGAAGTCAAGACTCTACTACAAACATAGAACCGAATGCCTGTTTATGTGAATGTATGTTCGTCTATTGCTATTCGCAAAACGAACACCATATAATGCAAGCAATCTGTAGAATTTAAGGATTGTTCTTACTTTGTGTTTCTACTAAAAGGTAGAAGTTTTCTTTGAAGGGCTGCATTGAAACTTAACACTTCTTACAACACGAAGATTGTTTAAAAACTACCAGTAATTTATAATTTTGTTTGTTGTATTAGTTCGATTTGCACTACTTTTTGTCACTGTCTTCGCAAACATGTCTGGAAAGTATGTGTACAATGTTATGCATATTTGGTTCAAATGGCTCTGAGCACTATGAGACTTAACTACTGTGGTCATCAGTCCCCTAGAACTTAGAACTACTTAAACCTAACTAACCTAAGGACATCACACACATCCATGCCCGAGGCAGGATTCGAACCTGTGACCGTAGCAGTCGCGCGGTTCCGGAATGCGCGCCTAGTACCGCTAGACCACCGCGGCCGGCACGTATTTGGTATTTACTCTTTTGTCAGCTGTCAAAAAGGTTACATGTGTTTTGGTAGCATCAACGATTATTTGTTCTGTAAAAAAAAAACATCAAATTTTTTTATAAGAATGGAATAAAGTGTATAAAAATTTTAGAAATGTTAAATATTACTTTTGGTGAGTCTGTTATGAGTAAACCAAGGGCATACAAGTGGTATAAACATTTCAAAGTAGGCCTTAAAGGAGAGCGATTTTATAAGCGTGGATGAGATTAAAAATCCACAGTTAAGAGACCTATAAACTATCCCGAGGCAACAGTTCCTAAAGTGTTTCGGGAATGGAAAAAGCACTGGCATAAGTGTATAGTATGTAATGGGGAGTATTTTGAAGAGGACAACATTGATGTAGATTGACAAAGTCCTTACCAAAAAATAAAAATTAATGTGTGAACGCACCTCTATGTCAAAACTCTTACTTAGATGTCCAGAATAGGTGTACATGTTTCGAAGGAAATTTCAGCTGTGTTTAGAGCAGCTAATGCGCACATGTTTTAAGCAATGTGTCTTAGAAACAGGAGAGTAGTAACCGGGATAGAAATTTAGCAAAAGAATACATTTAAATGCTGCTGTTCCACAAGCATCAAAGGTTTTACGTGATTGTGAAACTGTCTATAACGATGGGTTTCTTCCAAAATTATTAGTTTTCTTTCGTGACGATTCCAGTAAACGACGCAGCTTGTTTTCGCTTTCCTTCCTTATGCGTCCTATTGTGGCGAGGCTGACCCTTGCATAAAATTGCAGCCGCTTGATTCGGACTGGTAGTATTAGCCAACAGTTCTTCTTGTGTCGCCTCTTTAACACACGTTGATAACATTAGAGACGATTGAACGCTCGTTACTCCTAAAATACCTCCTCTTCTTCGTATTCTGCACATTTTCTTGCAATGCTGGGCGATTATCCATCACTTCTGGATACCGAAGTATATCAGTGAGTATCCAAAGTTAACTAACACTCACAGCACACCGATCTACGCCGCTAGACCACACCGATCTACGCCGCTAGACAGGTAAGGGGCAGCTGATTTTGGGTGCACCTGTAGGCTGGTGGCAGGGTTCTTCCGGGAAAGGCCACTTCCCCCACCAAAAGCGCTGCTCGCTCTTGAGTTTACAGACAGACTATATGACCTCATCAGCTCCTCGGAATGAAGGAAGCTAGCGTGTGGGAATGGATATATGCGTTCATTAGAGTGGCCAGGAATGTTTCAACCGAGGAATAGCCCGAGCGTACTAACGAGTGACAGTCAACAAGCCGCGCCGATGACCTTTGCCGCCGCGCACGCCGGGGACCACGCAGCCACGCACCCACACGGCACTGGGCGGGAGGCGTGCGTCACGCAGCCTGGTCAAGGTTGAGGTCGCCGCCACCACGGCCGGCCGGACAGGTTTTTTCCCGCGCGTGTGTGTGAGCGTGGCAGCCGGTCTGTTACGTCACGGTGTGGCGCGCTACAGCTGATTCGCTGTATTTATAGACCGCGCCGAGCAGCGCCGAGCCGCGCTGGAAGCGAAATAAAGAGGAAAAAACGAGAAGGCTGCAGCAGCTGCAGCAGCAGCAGCGGTGGGGGCTGCGAGGTCCTGCCCGCTAGGTTGCGCCACTCGCGGCAACAGTCGGAACACTGAGTCATGGCAGCCGAGCACCTTACCGGGGGCCTAGGTCACAGCGACCCGCCAACACCTGCTGTTTTTGCTGCACACGAGCCGCACAGGCCGTTCCAGCAGGGAACTGGCAAACTACAAAAGGTGTTACGATGCACCTTTCTGATTAATACGTCTTGTTTTAACAGTTGCATAACTGTGGCAGTTAGGGGCACACAAGTCGCCGAAGTAGCATCCGATTGCAAGACAACAATCAGGCCACTGGGCAACACGAAATAATTATAACTAGCACTGAAAGACCTAAGTCGAAACAAGGCCCCAGGAGTAAACAACATTCCATTACAACTACTGACAGCCTTCGGAGAGCCAGTCCTGACAAAACTCTAACATCTGGTGAGCAAAATGTATGAGACAGGCGAAATACCCTCAGACTTCAAGAAGAAAATAATAATTCCAATTCCAAAGAAAGCAATTTTTCACAGATGTGAAAATTACCGAGCTATCATTTTAATAAGCCACGCTGCAAAATACTAAAACGAATTCTTTACCGACGAATGCAAAAACTGGTAGAAGCCGACCTGAAAGTATTTGTATGGTGTGTAGCCATGTATGGAAGTGAAACATGGACGATAAATATTTTAGACGAGAAGAGAACAGAAGCTTTCGAAATGTGGTGCTACAGAAAAATGCTGAAGATTAGATGGGTAGATCACATAACTAATGAGGAGGGGTTGAATAGGATTGGGGAGAAGAGAAGTTTGTGGCACAACTTGACTAGAAGAAGGGATCGGTTGGTAGGACATGTTCTGAGGCATCAAGGGATCACCAATTTAGTGTTGGAGGGCAGCGTAGAGGGTAAAAATCGTAGAGGGAGACCAAGAGATGAATACACCAAGCAGATTCAGAAGGATGTAGGTTGCAGTAGGTACTGGGAGATGAAGAAGCTTGCACAGGATAGAGTAGCATGGAGAGCTGCATCAAACCAGTCTCAGGACTGAAGACCACAACAACAACAACAACAACAACAATTGATGAGAATTTGAAATGGAAAGAAGACATTTTGTAACAGCTAAAACAACTAAATTCGGCCATATTGGCACTTCAGAACACTGCAAATCCTGGTGAAAGACAAATCAGTAAGTCTGCGTATTTTCATTTTGTAATATCGTATGAAATAATGTTATGGGGCAACTCATCTCTTATGAAAGAAAGTCTTCGTTGCTCAGAAAATTTCTTGGACGAATAATATCTGACGCTCGCCCCTGATAATCTTGCAGACATCTGTTTAAACAGTCAGGCATATTGGTTACTGCTCTGCTGCATACTTATTCCCTAATGAAGTTTGTAGTAAAATGGCGAACCACAAAATTAGAAATAGAAAATAACGCACATTTTTCTGCGTTAAGGTTGTATTTTGCATAAAAAGGGGTGCACAATGCTGGTAGCGAAACTTTTGGTCACTTTCGCAATGATACAAAATGTCTAGCACACAGCGAATTTGACGACCGCTGTGGCCAAGCGATTCTAGGCTCTTCCGCCTCTAACCGCGCGACCGCTACGGTCGCAGGTTCGAATCCTGCCTCGGGCATGGATGTGTCTGATGTCCTTAGGTCAGTTAGGTTTAAGTAGTTCTAAGTTCTAGGGGACTGATGTCCTCAGAAGCTAAGTCCCATAGTGCTCAGAGCCATTTGAACCATTTTTTTGTGAAGTCCCATAGTGAATAGAGCCATTTGAACCATTTTTAGACAGCGAATTTAAATTTAAAAGGAAATTGGAAAACGTTCTCTTTGACAATCTTTCTATCCTGTAGAAAAATTTCTATTTTTGAAATGTGTAAAAGGTGATAGGGATAAATTAATCACATATGTATTTAAAAATAGTCTTAGTGAGCGTGTAGCTATACATCTGTTCTTCAGACCAGGAGTAGTACACCGTTAAAAATATTAAACCCTGTAACCACTCTGCCTTGACATAACCAGTAGCGCGCTGCTCTATGTCGTACTTGAATGTCGGGGTGGCGTATGCGTGTTTCTTTTTGACACAGTCTGCATCGTGTTTTCAGCGAAACTGCAGCCCAGCTGTGTTCGTGCTGCCAACGTTCGCAGTCTCGTAGTGCCTGTCTTCGCTGTTGCCCGTTGTCGATTCGGCGGAGTCACGTTTCCCAGAGATCCGCGGCTGCGGGCCGGGAGCAGACTGTTTACTCTGGCACATTCCCGCCGGCAGGAGTGGAGCGCGCGCGGAAGTTGAAAGACAATGGGGAAACAGCAAACGGCCACCGTTGAGTTGCCAGTTCGCAGGCAAAGGAACTGCGGCGGTGGAACCACAAATAAACTCCTCGGACAGACATTTCCTCGACTTGACCGATGGCTCCAGGTCGCATTTCATTAAAACGCAGCGAGAAACAACATTTTCTTGTACAATGACACTCAGTTTTCCTTGCTCATTATGCGATTGAAACAGGGCAGGTAACCTCTGACGAGGTCCTTTGGTCGTGACCTGAACATTAACTTGCGAAATACACTAGACGATCAGAAGTATATGGAACTGACCACAAGACGTCACGAGAGGATGCAGGGAGTACTGTGTTTATAGCACTACCACTCCTACTGCCATACCATAACCTTAAAGTTGGAAGCAGATCGTGTAATCAAACTATCTTGTTCAATTATGGTATAAAGCAACAGTGCAGTGTTACCCTCTGGAAGGAATTTTGTTGTCTTGACCGTGATGCACCTAACGGAGGTGGCTTATCGGAAGTGAAAGTCAGAATTACGTAAATAATTAAACAGTAACAAACAATAATTTGTCTATCCACACTGACCACATGGTAAAGAAAACGGTCGACAGCCTAATTAGGCGTAAGAATAAGTAGCATTTTTGTTCAAGAAACTAAATATGAGTAACTTTAATGGAAGGAAAAAATGGTTCAAATGGCTCTGAGCATTATGGGACTCAACTGCTGAGGTCATTAGTCCCCTAGAACTTAGAACTAGTTAAACCTAACTAACCTAAGGACATCACACACATCCATGCCTGAGGCAGGATTCGAACCTGCGACCGTAGCGGTCTCGCGGTTCCAGACTGCAGCGCCAGAACCGCGCGGCCACTTCGGCCGGCCTTAATGGAAGGACACAGCCTATTTTTTATCACACGAGAGTGCAATGAACTCTGTCACTAGCAGATGCTGACGTTAAAGAACGTGCTAACAGTTATAGAAGAACAAAGCTATTTGCATAAGTACAACAGATTATGAGACACACACTATTGCATTCAGGGCTTCGTCAAACTGAATGATCTCAACAACACTACTACTAATATTCACCATAGAATCATAAATTGGACATAGGTTAAGTCTCTCTCAGCTAAATACTTTCCTACTTAGAATAAGATTTAAATGAAATGCACTGACAATCACTTTCTCACTGATCTATCACATAACTAATGAGGAAGTACTGATTAGGATTGGGGAGAAGAGAAGTTTGTGGCACAACTTGACTAGAAGAAGGGGTCGGTTGGTAGGACATGTGTTGAGGCATCAAGGGATCACCAGTTTAGTATTGGAGGGCAGCGTGGAGGGTAAAAATCGTAGAGGGAGGCCAAGAGATGAATACACTAAGAAGATTCAGAAGGATGTAGGTTGCAGTAGGTACTGAGAGATGAAGAAGCTTGCACAGGATAGAGTAGCATGGAGAGCTGCATCAAACCAGTCTCAGGACTGAAGACCACAACAACAACAACTATGTCTGAAAGCAGTTATTGTAATCGTAACAGATGGTCTATCTATCAAATGTTTCATACTAGTGAGCACAATAAACAAACTGTAGGTCCTATTAAACTAATGATAACCACTTTCCTATTCACATGGGATCCTTACTTTAGCAAACATAACCATGGAACTTTCATCAGTAATTTGACCTGTTACGACAGTAAGACGCAAGTTAACTTAAAACATCAGGTATTGACTCATCTGGTACAGTGGACAACAAGCTGCAGTGTTCATTTACTGAACTAAATTTAGCAGCCTCAGTATGAGTAAGTATTCTATTAGCTTTGGAATAACGGCAAATGTTTTTAAGACCTTATTGAATTTATCTACTTCTATATTTTCGATAATTCTTTGAAAACCCGTAGATTATTATGCAACAACTTTGATTGCAAAATTTACTTCAACAAACAGTTACCATGGCACATTCTTTATCCACATTAATTTTAACCAAAACTTTTAATGTTTTAAAGAGTTCAGGTATAAATTACCTTATATTTGAGCACACTGAAATATCCAATGAGCTGATCCTTCACTGTACAATTCTACTATTTGCTGGTCCCTTTTCAGTAATTGCGCAATGTGGTGGCCAGTGCACTGTTAAATCAAGAGCAGACAGACCTCATGTTCTGATGCACAAGGACCATGGTCAAGGGGGGGGGGGGGGGTTGTAAAATATTGCTCGTGAATTTGCAAGTACTACCAGTTAAAAAGAACGGACGAGCAGCTGCTAACAACCCCACACTTCTGTAGTCAACGCTAAGCCACACTCGAAATGGTGTAAAGGTCAGCAGCACTGGAGAATAGGACTGTAAACGAGTGATTTTGAGTGGTGAATCACGCTGTACTACGTAGCAATGCGACGGAAGGGTTTGGGTTTGGCGAATGTCTAGAGAACTTTACCTGCAATTGCGTGTCGTGCCAACGGCGAAGTGAAAGAGGTGGTGCTGCAGTCTGGGACTGTTTTTCATGGTTAAGGGGAGGTTTACTATACTTTGGTTCAAAAAATCGATTATTTTAAATTGCATTTTTGGATCCATAAAAGTGTTTGGAATCCACACCTGAAACGGTTTTTCCGAATACGGAACGGAAATATTTGTTATCCGCGGTTGAACCAAAAAATGCACCTTCCTGAAATCGGCCTTTTTCACGCACCATTTTTTTTCTTTCGGTGGACGAGTTATTTTACCGGTGACCATGACAACGATGGACGTCACCCTGGGACTCTATTCGACGCAGTTCGCCAAGCATTCGGACAACCACCAGATTCAAGCGGCCGAAAATTGCTCGTCACCGGCTGTACGAGCGGCTCTGGAGCAGCGCAGGTTGGCCCAGATCGAGCAGAACGCCCTCTATGAGGAACAGGAAGGACTAGTTTATAGACCCGGAATAGCAGATTGAACGTACGTTGCATAATATTGCATTTATATGTAGTCAAAACATCAAACGCGCTCTCCTCGAAATGACATTTTTTCAACGGGCGTTATGGTAGCTTCAAATCTACTGAACCGATTGGCATGTTCAAAAATGATGTTCAAATGTGTGTGAAAACTTATGAGACTTAACTGCGAAGGTCATCAATCCCTAAGTTGACACACTACTTAACCTAAAGTACCCTAAGAGCAAACACACACGCCCATGTCTGAGGGAGGACTTGAACCTCCGCCAGGACTAGACCACCAGATGACTGCAGCGCCCAGACCGTTCGGCTAATCCCGCGCGGCGATTGGCATGATTCTTTGTTTCCGACGAAGCTAACTAAATAGTCTTTCATTCCGATCCATCAACTATAAATATTTTTACTTGGCCGACGAAGTCGAAAAATCGATGGAAAAACCCTATTTTTTCAAATGGCCGCGATTTTGTTTCCTATGGTCCAAATAACTTAAGCGAGGTACAAATCCTACAGAATTTTATATACTTCGCTAACGTCAACTCAGTTTGATTTCAGACGAGCCTGTTGACCTGTGACATACCGTGCGTGGAGGTCTACATCGAAATTTTGTTTCGTTCGAACGGCACTTCCGCCTTTGCTCTTCGACATTTCCGGTCGGAAAAATTTCAGTTTGTAGAGGAAATATCAATAAACATTTTGCCCAAATTTTACACTGATATCTAAAGCACACCCCGAGAAAAAAATTCTCAAAAACCATGCTTTTTTCGGGCCAAAGATAGTAAACCTCCCCTTAAGTTGTATTCCCCGTATTGTACCTAAGAAAACGCTAAATGTGGGAGGATGTGAACACATGTTACAGCATTGTGGACTGTGCAAGATTTTGAGTAACCCTCGTATGTCGACATGGTTTTCATACTTCAGCACTGGGTGCTCTTAAAAAAGCGGTTGTAAAGCCATTTTAGGTGTCACAGAAGGCAGTTAGTGGTTGCAAGTGTTTCTTACGAATAGGATTGTCGTTCTATCGTTGTCAGCACCATTGCGAAATTCCAGAACCGCAGACCTTGGTCTGGTCTATGAGTCGCCTCCTGTCGGCGTCCTCTACGACCTGCCTTCGGCGCCGAGGTAGCCAGGGACGACGCGAAGAATTAAAGTAGCACTACTCGCCAGGCGACTGGAACACATTACATCTCAAACCTACTTCTCTCTCTCTCTCTCTTCTCCAGCAGCCCGTGTCAAATATCATTCATACGATATTGCAAGACCCGTGTTGTTACGAAGAACAATGCAATCCATGGTTGTCCAAAGGAAAATGGCTTCGTTCTCCTTAACAACACAGGCACGGCAGTACCGTATTGATCCGCCGATACCAGGCAACGACTTACAATTAAAATTGCCTCTCCTATACGGGAATTACATATTCTCTGTACGAGTACACGATGTGAGGCAGGAACGTCGACATATGGAAGTTTGGGTCTGCCAGTGAATAGTGCACGGATAGCCGAAGGGGTTAGGGCGACTGTCCGCGTAAAGTGGGAAATCCGGGTTCGAGTCCAGTTCAAATGGCTCAAATGGCTCTAAGCACTATGAGACTTAATATCGGAGGTCATCAGTCCCCTAGACTTAGAACTAATTAAACGTAACTGACCTAAGGACATCACACACATCCATGCCCGAGGCAGGATTCGAACCTGCGACCGTAGCAGTCACGCGGTTCCAGACTGAAACGCCTAGAACCGCACGGCCACACCGGCCGGCTCAAGTTGGTACATTTAGTAGTACAAATGATAGCTCAGTCTCAGGACAACCACTAGTCAGCTAAATGCTGCTAAAGTAAATAACTGTACTGTAGTAATTAAGACCCACCAATGTATAAGGTGATGGGTTAATATGTATGAATATCATTGGTTGGATAAAGAATTAAAAAAAACACTTCCTGGCACTTTTATCTATGTTAGATTCTAAAATATTTCCCTTCTGTATAAACTTTTCTTCATTTTGTTGTTCTTCATTTCATGTCTTCTTTACGTCGGTCATTTAGTTTGCTACCCAACTATCATAGCATTTCAGTTCCTAAACTAATTCCTTCGGCACCCCCCAATTATTTCGGCTACACGCCATTTCCTTGTTTTTCGATACACTATGCCTTCCGTTTTCCACTTTATTTTTTGTGCCTTACTGGATTACATTGTTATTCTCCACTGCTGCAATTCTGTCTCACTTTATTCTGAACTATGGCCTGCTTACTGTCTACTGTGATTCTTATGAGTAAGTTTTAGATAGCCGTTCGCTCTGTATTTTATTCCTACTGCTTTCAGAACTGCCAAGAATCCATTCCAGTCAAAACATATTCAAAATCTTTCACTGTATCTCTAAATGTTATACATTTACATATGCTTAGATCTGTAGTTACGTTTCCTAGCCCGCATAAAAAGTCCTACAACGGGTGAATAATGATTTAACTGCTTACAAAGTATGCATTACACGTTTCAGAAGATGACTGGGTGTTTGTGTTATCCTCATCATTTCATTCATGAAGGGGGCGAGATTGGACTGAGTAATGGTTGGGAATTTGTACGGGCGCTGATAACCGCTCAGTTAAGCGTCCCACAAACTAAACATTATCGACTGTTGTTTTAATCAAATCCCTGACCCCGCTGGGAATCGAACCCGAGACCCCACGCTCGGGAAGCGAGAACGCGACCGGGAGACCACGAGCTTCCGACAACAATCGAGCTCTCAATAACATCTGTTTGTTATTTTTTGGCCCCCTATGACTGGAGCTGTCGGCTCTTCGGCTTTTCACGTGATACCACGATCGTACTCGCGACAGTGAACGATCGTAGTATCACGTGAAAAAAGCGAGGAGCCTCCAGCATCTGCCACAGTGGGTCTGAGGTTGGCTTTAACGTAAGCCGAAACCGGTAATAACAAACAAATGTTCTTGCGAGGTCGACTGTTCTTTTAATCAGTGCCTACATATAACAAGGAAACATTTTCATACGCGTATCATCGGGTGTAATGTACCAAAAGAAAATGTCACATTTTTCAAGCTTCTCGTTAATTGGGTATTTTATGTAAATTACTGTGTACGGCTTCCAGAATTATTTGTACCAATTTCGTTGGACTCTAACCGTAACTTCCGGATGGTATGGTTTACACAACGAAATTTATGGTTTCAGTAGCGACATCTTGGCACTAGAGGAACTACTACATACAATCAATAGTGTACAGATGATCCTGTACGCTGCACACAGTGACTTGCGACTGGTATCCGGTTCACGGCGATCTGGTGATGATGTAAAGAAATGACTGTAATATTTGGTTTTGGCTCCGTTACATCATTAAATCTCTGCAAACTGAATTACGTTAAGCTCTAGCATGTAGAATACCCAAAGTCTCACGTATCCAGATATATACAGGGTGATTCAAAAAGAATACCACAACTTTAAAAATGTGTATTTAATGAAAGAAACATAATATAACCTTCTGTTATACATCATTACAAAGAGTATTTAAAAAGGATTTTTTCACTCAAAAACAAGTTCAGAGATGTTCAATATGGTCCCCTCCAGACACTCGAGCAATGTCAACCCGATACTCCAACTCGTTTGACACTCTCTGTAGCATATCAGGCGTAACAGTTTGGATAGCTGCTGTTATTTCTCGTTTCAAATCATCAATGGTGGCTGGGAGAGGTGGCCGAAAGACCATATCCTTAACATACCCCCATAAGAAAAAATCGCAGGGGGATAAGATCAGGGCTTCTTGGACGCCAGTGATGAAGTGCTCCGTCACGGGCTGCCTCGGGTAGTTGACGTTCAGGTAAACTGTTTATACCAACGTTTAATACACCACCTATCAGGAGGTTTAACACCATACTTCGTTCGAAATGCACGCTGAACAACTGTCGTCGATTCACTTCTGCCGTACTCAATAACACAAAAAGCTTTCTGTTGAGCGGTCGCCATCTTAGTATCAACTGACGCTGACGCCTAGTCAACAGCGCCTCAAGCGAACAAATGTACAACTAAATGAAACTTTATAGCTCCCTTAATTCGCCGAAAGATAGTACTTAGCTCTGCCTTTTGTCGTTGCAGAGTTTTAAATTCCTAAAGTTGTGGTATTCTTTTTGAATCACCCTGTACAATTAGCTGATCATCCTCGCACGCCTCTTTAATGATGTGATGAACAGATTAAAGAAACTGCCAAATTTGACTTTTTTCGTGACGTCTTCGTATGCAAAATGAGTTCTGAAACGTGACTGTGAGCATTCCTTTCTTCATCGAGAACACGAATATCTCGCAATTTCCATGGAAATCCTGTTTGTGACAGTTTCATCAAATGTGGGTGGGGGGGCGCGTGGGTTGATGCTCAGACAATCGTATATCGACAAGAGCAGCAGAAAATGGAAAACAAAGCGAAACGAATAAGAACGAGATTGTCCGCATTCCTTTTCCGCGTCGCAGTCGCACGCACGCCGTCCGGCCAATTTTAAAGCCATTTAATTTCGTTCTACAGTTCCAGAGCGTAGGTAATGAATGTCCACCGTTCTCTAATTACCGCGCAAGGCCCGCGGAGCCGAAGATCTCTGCGATTTGTATTTTTTTTTTTTTTTTCGTATTACAGATTTTTCTCGAGGCTTTAGTGTTCTGCAGATTGTCTCAACTGAAACTGGCCCTAATATGGCATTTTCTCAAACTTTTTGTAACGGAGAGCTCTCGACACGCAATTTTGTTTCCATTTTCCTTTTAAAAGCAGTTTTACTGTCCTATATTGCTGTTGTCACTCTCACTACGTTACACTTTTTTGTATTTATCGGCTAACGATATTTTAAGATCATTCTTATTGTCGAGCTTTAGCCTTTCCCTGTGCCTCGAACATTTGAAAAGCTCGCGGCTTTGCTACCTGTCAGAGTTAGTGACTGTATCTTTACAATTTTACATTCTTATCCAGATAACAATTGAATTAAGGAAGTTCCGAGAGTCGTACGAAATTTAAAAATAAGTATAACTATTTTGTTTCATCTCTTTCTTATATACCGATGTGTCTCTGTATGAGTAGTCAGGCGACTTTTCTTTGGTGTTTCAGAAGGCATTTACAATGTCGTTTTTGTAGTGTGTAACTAGAGTTAGTCCAAACAAGTACTGCTTATCATGTCTTTTGTGCGATGCCCATTATCAACGGAAAGTGTCGGTTTGTTTCCTTTGGAAACAAATTAATTTTAAAGAGGAACTTTATGTGCCCTTTCGATATAAAGGTTCCAAATTAGTCTAGTGCAATATTCCTGTCCTCGGTATGATTAAGCAAAGGCAGAAAAACAGGAAGGAAACGGGATGATGCTATGGAATGGGCACGTAAAATTCAGCTTTAAAATCATTTTGTTTGTAACGGGAAGCACACAGACGCTTTCCGTTGACACTGCGCGTCGCATAAAGCATGAGCAGTATTTGTGTGGGCCGGCTCCATCTACACATTCCGAAAACAAAACTGCACATATCTGCCGAAACAGTAGAGAAAATGCTCTTAGGGCGCACAGTCTGCATATTTACTTCAGAACACTAGTTGGCACCAGGTGTTTCGCCAGGACGCTGCGATCTTCAGGTCTCCTGACGTTGTATTAATTATTTTCTCTTAAATACATTCCATATTCTTGTACGGACTATGAACCAACGTTCTTTCTGTGCTTGTTCGCTCAATGTGCCAGGAAAGGTCCAACTGCACAGACATATCGCCACCTAACACTACTAGCGATGCTAAAGAAAAGCGTGAGGTGATTTTCAATTTTAAGTGTTTCATTCATAACAAATATTCGTTTTCTGGGGAACTCAGAGCGAAATTGCTACGGCGTGTAATTAGTCGCCACGAAATTGAAGCTGTAGTACCACATTTCACCCCGGATACGATGCTAAAGCGTGAAGCATGCGTGCGCGTCCAAGGTCTCTGTTGTGCGCGTGTACAGCTCGCTGTTATTTTGAACCCCTGAGGCGCAGCAAAAGTTCAGCTGAAGGTGAAAGATCGACGGCCTGCGCTTGTTTACTGGCTGGGCCCAAACGAATTGCAGGCAGTGTCATCGGTTTACACAGCACACAAAACGTAGTCAGATGCGTGACGGAGGGACCTGCCGACACTTTGTTTTGAAGTTTGTCGCGTAACGTGATCAAGGTGTGCGTATGTGCTTATTTTGAGCTCGTCTGTTACATTTCGATTACACTATAAACTGCAAGATTTTAAAGGTTGCCCATTCAAAACCCTAGGGATTAAAATTAGGATACTAACGAAATTAGGATGCTAACGAACCATCGAGGAAATTTCGTCATTTAATATTTTTGTCTTCATATTTGTTTTCTGTTATGAGTAGATCTCCAGCTCTACTTACAGATCGGTTTTGTGTCCTTTATTTAGTCGGTGGAGTACTCTGACATTTTGTTCTACATTTCCAAATGGATGTTCTGTATTGCGTATGTGTGTGGCTATGGCTGATGTGTGTATATCGTGTGTGTGGGCTCTACAGTTGACTAAATCTTTCTTAAAATTCGTCAAATCGAAAATAATTCTGCACCTCTGTAGAAGTGAAGGTCGAGACGTGCATTCCCCTGCAATATGTCATTTCGCTGAGGTTGGTGAAGGCAACTGTCCGGCCGTAGCGTTCCTCTTGCCGGTCGCTGCGACAGGGTGACCTGGCTCTGACTAGGGCTGTTGATAAAGTATCGATATTTCGATATTTTTTCCAAAAGGCATCGATATATACCGGAGATATTTTTTCACCAGATTTATCATTATCAAAATGCCAATATCGAGTGCCGATATTTTTATGTTATATTTTTCTCACAACTTTCTTTACATATTTGAAATTGTTCTTTTTAAATTGTAGTAGAATATAATTTTACTTTCACTGTGTGGTGGAGTTTTACTGCTTTTTAAGCTTTCAACATGTCCTTATTTCTGTTTGATTGTGTGAAGCAGGTATATGTGGCACAAAAGAATAAGCCCATTCCACTGGGGGCTGATGGCGTGAATGGTATAGCACAAGATTTTCGACGTGAAGAAATGACACTCCAGTTCCGTTAAAATGGAATTTTTAACGCAACTAATGTGCTATTTCTTCTCATCGGCATTCTCAAAAAAACAGCTGCTGAAAATGATGAAAAAAAATATAAATGGCAAGATTGGTCTTTGCGGTGGGTGGAGACGTATGAGGGCAAATGCTAACGTAATCGGTGCTTGGTGCTATCAACAGAAAGTGCAACATTTAGCTTCAGAATGGTTCAAATGGGTCTAAGCACTATGGGACTTACCATCGGAGGTCATCAGTCCGCTAAACTAACCTAAGGACATCACACACATCCATGCCCGAGGCAGGATTCGAACCTGCGACGGCCGTTTAGTTTCACCACGCAATTTTGACACTGGCGTTGCAAAAAAAAAAAAAAAAAAAAAAAAAAAGGTTGGGGGGGGGGGGGGGGGGGGAAATCGACTTGAGGCGGCCCGGACAAATCCGATATGTGACGAAACCCAGAGCCGAACCCATCGAACACTTTTTATTGTGCCACTTACAAGCAGTTGCCGTTGTTAGCAAAGTCGTTATCGCCAATCGTGAACGTGCACCGTTTTCCTTTCAATTCTTGCTCTAAAGGGGACAGGCAGGCTCCTGATTTGTTGGTGTGCAGAATATCTAGTACTAAATCAATACTTAAATACACGGCTCTAAAACTGGCAGAATATTTACAGTGTGAAGCCGATGTATTTTATGGGCCAGAATGTCGAAATATCGATTGTTTTTCTCGATATATCGAGTACCGATAAGGATACCTTTTAAATATCGATATATCGGATTCCCGATACTTCTAAAAATATCAACAGTACTGACCCGCCTCCTTATTTGGCACTGTCCCCTATCGCCTGTATTCTTGCTTCGGCCGGAGGCCCCCCCCCCCTCCACCCCCTTCCACACCCTGTCTGTGATGCATGTGGTGTCGAAATCAGTGCACTCCACATTTTAAGTGAGAGCATTTTATTTCGTGTCAAGCGGTCAGAAGCGAATTTAGGTGGGCATTTGCCCTCTGTTTTATCTGATGACGGGAGGTGTGTGGACAAGCTTTTAAAATTTCGAAATATCTCTGGATTCTGGCCTAAGCTTTTAGACTGGGGATCTTAGTGTGTTGCAGAGTAGCCGGCACAAACCTTTTTTTGATTTGCAGGTGTCTACTGTTTTTTTTAATATTGTCTACTGCTTTTATTATTTTTTACCATATGTTAGATTTGACAATGTGATTTTCGTTGCATACTGTATGGGTGTGTTCATGTTTTTCAGGGCTTTCTTTACGGTTTTATTCGCAGCTCTCATTTTGGTTATTTTATGATATTCCTCCACAGTTGTCTCATTAAATGTTGTTACTGACTCTAAAGACTTTGGTGCGGTACGCCCACAAAACATTATCATCACCACCACCACCACCACGATCACCATTTGAGTAAAAGATGGGACCGATTAATGTATGAACCCTGGGGCTTCAAGAAATCGTCAGTTTGGTAATGGGGAGGGGAGGGGTGGGGGAACAATAAAGACAAAAATAGTAGAAGGAGCCAGGCTTGAATACGGTAACCAGGTGCAAATGGATGTAGGTTGCAATAGTTGTACAAAAACGAAGAGGTTTCCAAAGGACAGACTGGCGTGGAGAGCTTCATAAAACCGGACTTTCGACAGACCGCGATAAAAAGAAGATCCAATTGATGTTAAACACTGACTCGAGAGTTTAGTGGGAACATCAGTACTTCAGGTTTACTGCTTAAGAAAATAAATTGGTGAGAGAGAGTGCGCCGACAATGCGCTGAATGCCGAAGTAGCCCGTCGCGCCGTGCCGTTTCTGAGTCACGGCAGCGAAATATTGCTGACAGCACTTGCAGCACGAGAATAAAATCTGTATTAAAGCTAACACCGGCTGCAATTTAAAATCTACCTCACACCGATATACTGCCGTGGTCGATGTGACTCGACATTTACTAGCCATTAAACAGCATGCTTGGCCCCACCCACATCGGCTGCATTTACGCTATACGGCTTCTGTCCGTCGTGTGTGTGTGTGTGTGTGTGTGTGTGTGTGTGTGTGTGTGTATTGTGAACGACTGTGAGTAAAATGTGGACATACACGTGCAGTATATTTTCTCTACCAATAAAACGACATTGCTTCTCCTCTGCGTCATGACACATGACAAAATCAGCAAAGGGCAGCACGAAAATTACGAAATCTTTGAACTATTACAGGCGAACAATGCGAGCAGACCAGTCGCTGTGTCGATCAACATGTGAGACAAGGCTACTTGAGCAGTGTTTTATTTCACTTTTTCCCACATATAACAGTTTCATATTCTGTCTCTCGCCCATTTATACAGTTTAACTTGAACTGTTTGCTTTTGTAAAAACCAGTAAAGAATTATAACACAAAGAAATGCAAGTTACAAACACGGCCTTTCGTTGCCTATGCAACGCTATGCTGACTTCGCTGTTATGCGCTTGGTACACATGCAGATACTTCAGCGAAAAATTTTGCGATGAAGTGAAATGTTTCACCTCTAAATTGTTATGAAAAATGTCATCGTATTCTCGTTCTTCGGCTTTCTTAATGTGAATTTTGAATCTTTCCTAACTTTTCTTGAATACGCCAACAAGTCATGAAACATCCCTCGTATTTGAGAAAAGTTGTAAATTTCCTGTTTTAGATTTATCACCATTTAGAAAATATATTGGCAGTTTGTATATTTACAGCGATCTCAGTAACATGAGAGGATCCTTTCGTGTCCAGTACTCTGTAATTTTCAAAAATCTGGAAGTGTAGAAATGGGTTTCGTCTGTATATATTTACATAAAATATAAATACACTCGTAAGTTCATTTCATTTTACTTTCCTTGTCAAAAATGTTTCAGTACATTTTTTCCATAATCAGTGGGTTATTGTTTTACACAAATCTTAAATCTAGTTGTTTAGGCTTCGTAAGGCAGTCATTAACTTGACGGATAATGCGTCATAGCTTGTTGCGGTGATCTGGGCACTATATACGAGTTCCTCTGATGAAGACAGAACGCCGAAAATGATGCACGTGTTACTTCTTTAACAGTACTCACTAGTTTGTTAAACACTGAACCTCCAACAAACGAATAATATTTATACTTTTACTCTAAGGATGACAACGCTGACATTTTGGGTTGTACCGTGGAACCATGGACCTTGCTGTTGGTGGGGAGGCTTGTGTGCCACAGCGATACAGATAGCCGTACCGTAGGTGCAACCACAATGGAAGGGTATTTGTTGAGAGGCCAGACAAACGTGTGGTTCCTGAAGAGGGGCAGCTGCCTTTTCAGTAGTTGTAGGGGCAACAGTCTGGATGATTGACTCATCTGGCCTTCTAACACTAAGCAAAACGGCCTGGCTGTTTTGGTACTACGAACGGTTGAAAGCAAGGGGAAACTAAAGACGTAAATCCTTAGTTCTCAGTCATAGCACACTAAGCAGTTGTGGGTGGCGGTCAGCGACTTGAGGACAAATTCCAAGATCCTGATCGCCATCTACAACTTGGTGAAGGGGCACTATCAGCTCTACCCTTTTTCCTGTCATTCATTTTTATTCTTCTTAAAAATCGAAATTCATTTATCTTCTCCTTTTCTTCAATGTTGTTTTAGTTTTAGAGTATTAAATGAAAATGCTGCAGACAAAAGAAAATGAAAGGTCGAAGAGAAAAGCCTGCCTCCACGTGGCAGTCACGGTCAGCAGAGCGATTGGAGGTGAGAATTGCCGTGGACCAAATCAGGACCTCTTTCAGGCTCCACAGCCCGTCACAGTGGCCAAGAGGCTATAAAGAGAAAGATACGACCCACCATAAGATGATTAGACGATGGGTCACAAAAAAAAACGGAGGAAGTGAAACAAAATGTGTCCCTGTTCCACTATACCTGTAGCTGAACATCCTACAGTTCTCAACGGTTTGGAGACACCGCTTTCCTGGCGCGTGTAACGTCTCCTGGCAAAACACATGTTATATGTGGTAAAAAAGGAGAAAAGAATAATTGAACTAGATGATTGTAATTGCGTGGGCAGTGACTGTGTGAACTTTATGTAATAAAGAGAAACCATTATGTGTCATGTTTTATACTTGTATAATATTATGTACCGACTTTTTTAAAGATAATATCTGAGTCGGCGAGTACTGAAACCGCCACAGACGATACTCATTAAATATCAAACAAACATGAGAATATGTCACAACGAGTATAAATAGTAGGGAGCGAGCATTAATTTCTCTGTCGTCTTCTTGGAGTTACGTGAGTAGGAAGAGCCTGTGACGCTATACTGTATGCTCGTGTAGCATTCTTTTGTCAAGATATAGAGAAGGTCGCCATGGGGTACTGATTTGAAAAGGTGTGTAATAATTTAATCTGTCTAAATGTTTGGAATAGAGTTACTTAGTGAAAACTTGCATTATGATTTGTAATAAGCTTGCCCGGTATTTTGTCCCATCCTTTTAGGACATTTTCAGCTGTTTAAATATTATTCGTGGTGCAGAGCTGCGCTACGAACGAACGAGCCGCTGCCGCGGCGCATTCAGACTGCATTAAATGGAACCAATCATACCGCAAAGAAGCGGACAGGTAATAGTGAACTAAAATTATTTCTTTCAGTTTTCGGAATTGCAGCCGGCCAGAGTGACCGAGCGGTTCTAGGCGCTGCAGTCTGGAATCGCGCGACCGCTACGGTAGCAGGTTCGAATCCTGCCTCGGGCATGGATGTGTGTCATGTCCTTAGGTTAGTTAGGTTTAAGTAGTTCTAAGTTCTAGGGGACTGTTCAGCTCAGAAGTTAAGTCCCATAGTGCTCAGAGCCATTTGAACCATTTGATTCGGAATTGCAGGGCAGAGCAGCAGATATTATGATGTGTTTTACAAGTGGACGCGGGCTGCGGATGATATATTATTAACAGCGCAAAAAGATAATTTACATTCATAACATAAAAGAAATCTTGCTGTGCGTAGTTCTGGTCTGGCAAACATTATGGTAAAAACATAATTTTCTCTGATAATAGTCTCATGTTCTCCTGTTAGTCGTGGTACTTATTGGTGTTTTACTGTTAACAAAAATCCACTGCCTAATTTTGATGTTGAACAAACATTGCAGTACTGTAACATCAGTATTGATAACAAAAGCCGGCCGAAGTGGCCGTGCGGTTAAAGGCGCTGCAGTCTGGAACCGCAAGACCGCTACGGTCGCAGGTTCGAATCCTGCCTCGGGCATGGATGTTTGTGATGTCCTTAGGTTAGTTAGGTTTAACTAGTTCTAAGTTCTAGGGGACTAATGACCTCAGCAGTTGAGTCCCATAGTGCTCAGAGCCATTTTTTTTATAACAAAATAATTTTCAGTAACTTTTTCAATAACTGTAAAGTAAGGAAGATATGTTGAAATTTATGGCGAGCTACAGTCACGAAACAATGTTCCTTTAATAGAAAGCCAGATCCAGAATAATAAGAACATAATATATTTTCAGAATGAGATTTTTTTGCGCGCTGATATGAAACTTCCTTCGCAGGAGAGCTTCTGTTAAGTTTGGAAGGTAGGAGACGAGATACTGGCAGAAGTAAAGCTGTGGGGAGGAGGCGTGAGTCGTGCTTGGGTAGCTCAGTGGGTAGAGCACTTGCCCGCGAAAGACAAAGGTCCCGAGTTCGAGTCTCGGTCCGGCACACAGTTTTAAGCTGCCAGGAAGTTTCATAATATATTTTGTTTTGTTGAAAATTAATGATCCAAAGAAAGTCACAGCGTCCCTAAAAAGTATTTCAGAGCTCTTTTCGTAGCAACATATTTTTTTGCTCGTACATTAGTTGTTACGCGAGCAATAACAAAGCAAAGAGACAGCGAAACGCGGACAGATACAAGTCACTGAAACAGGAGTGGGGAATGGAGACAGGAAGCGTGGTGCCGGAGTCAGCGCGCCGGGCACAGAAGTGAAGGGACCGGAGCGAGGCGTGCAGAGCGCAGCCGGTTTCATCTGGTTCGGCGCGGGCAGACAGAGCTGAGCAGGAAGGCGGAGAGCGCGGCATGGCCGGCCGGCCACGGCGCACCTCGCGGCCACCTGCCGCACCGCAGCTGCCGCGGGCGGCCCACCAGAGGCTTCCAGAATCTGGGCGTCCAGCAGCGATGCGCTGGGCGGCGGCCGTTCCAGTCCCTGTACCGCCGCGCCGTCCCGATATAAGCTCACCGTACCAAGAATTAGTCGCCCCAGTACGCACGCGCAAATAAATAGTTAAGCCTTTAAATAATTATGAAAAATCCGCATCGATTGCACAAACTACCTGGTGTTTACCTAGGTTTCAGCGTTGGTAACCACGCCTTCTTCAGAACAAAAGCCTAAATACGCATAGTCAAAGGCTAAAATCAACACCTACAGCGGCAAGACCCCACAATTTTTTTTTACAAATACACGGTAGGCATGTACCAAGTCAATAATATTACTTATCTCAACCCTGTGTGTGCTGCCTCGCCCCAGCCAACGTACGATGGTCACAGGCTCTGCACCGAACTGAGCCACCGCAGGCTGCTCACATGCGCGGCTATCGAAATCACTGCGGATGCTCGCGGCCAGGAAACGCTCTTCTTATGCATGCGAGCGGGATTACAAAGTAAGCACTGATCGGGACCTAACTGATGGCCAAAAGTTGTCGCACAAGTAGCAAATTGAGCAAATGATAAAAGCTATGATGTGGGAATTAAGACATATTTGATAGCAACGCACGACAAACTTTGTGCACGGATGGTACAGGGTGTTTCAAAAATGACCGGTATATTTGAAACGGCAATAAAAACTAAACGAGCAGCGACAGAAATACACCGTTTGTTACAATATGCTTGGGACAACAGTACATTTTCAGGCAGACAAACTTTCGAAATTACAGTAGTTACAATTTTCAACAACAGATGGCGCTGCGGTCAGGGAAACTCTATAGTACGATATTTTCCACATATCCACCATGCGTAGCAATAATATGGCGTAGTCTCTGAATGAAATTACGCGAAACCTTTGACAACGTGCCTGGCGGAATGGCTTCACATGCAAGATGAGATGTACTGCTTCAGCTGTTCAATTGTTTCTGGATTCTGGCGGTACACCTGGTCTTTCAAGTGTCCCCACAGAAAGAAGTCACAGGGGTTCATGTCTGGCGAATAGGGAGGCCAATCCACGCCGCCTCCTGTATGTTTCGGATAGCCCAAAGCAATAACACGATCATCGAAATATTCATTCAGGAAATTAAAGACATCGGCCGTGCGATGTGGCCGGGCACCATCTTGCATAAACCACGAGGTGTTCGCAGTGTCGTCTAAGGCAGTTTGTACCGCCACAAATTCACGAAGAATGTCCAGATAGCGTGATGCAGTAATCGTTTCGGATCTGAAAAATGGGCCAATGATTCCTTTGGAAGAAATGGCGGCCCAGACCAGTACTTTTTGAGGATGCAGGGACGATGGGACTGCAACATGGGGCTTTTCGGTTCCCCAAATGCGCCAGTTCTGTTTATTGACGAAGCCGTCCAGGTAAAAATAAGCTTCGTCAGTAAACCAAATGCTGCCCACATGCATATCGGCGTCATCAATCCTGTGCACTATATCGTTAGCGAATGTCTCTCGTGCAGCAATGGTAGCGGCGCTGAGGGGTTGCCGCGTTTGAATTTTGTATGGACAGAGGTGTAAACTCTGGCGCATGAGACGATACGTGGACGTTGGCGTCATTTGGACCGCAGCTGCAACACGGCGAACGGAAACCCGAGGCCGCTGTTGGATCACCTGCTGCACTAGCTGCGCGTTGCCCTCTGTGGTTGCCGTACGCGGTCGCCCTACCTTTCCAGCACGTTCATCCGTCACGTTCCCAGTCCGTTGAAATTTTTCAAACAGATCCTTTATTGTATCGCTTTCGGTCCTTTGGTTACATTAAACCTCCGTTGAAAACTTCGTCTTGTTGCAACAACACTGTGTTCTAGGCGGTGGAATTCCAACACCAGAAAAATCCTCTGTTCTAAGGAATAAACCATATTGTCTACAGCACACTTGCACGGTGTGAACAGCACACCCTTACAGCAGAAAGACGACGTACAGAATGGCACAACCACAGACTGCGTTGTCTTCTATATCTTTCACATCACTTGCAGCGCCATCTGTTGTTGAAAATTGTAACTACTGTAATTTCGAAAATTTGTCCGCCTGAAAATGTACTGTTGTCCCAAGCATTTTGCAACAAACGGTGTATTTCTATCGCTGCTCGTTTAGTTTTTATTGCCGTTTCAAATATACCGGTCATTTTTTAAACACCCTGTACGTTGGCTGGGGCGAGGCAGCACACACATGTTTGAGATAAGTAATATTATTGACTTGGTACATGCCTACCGTGTATTTGTAAAAAAATTTTATGGGGTTTGCCGCTGTAGGTGTTGATTTTAGCCTTTGACTATGCCTAGGGCAAGCTGTTTTATATTTGTTCTGAAGAAGGCGTGGTTACCCATGCTGAAACCTAGGTAAACACCAGGTAGTTTGTGGTTCCGACAAATTGTGGTCGGAAAAAGATCCTGTCACGACCGAAGACGCGTTCAAGGCTTGTCAATAAAAATCGCTTCCAAACCCGACATGAATTACTGCGGGCGGATCTGTTAGTGACGGCCACTGCATGCAATGAACACTTGGAGTCGGTCACCACCCAAGAGGTCATTACTAGTACACGCACATAAAGCTGCGCTTCTTCAATGGACAGTAGCTGACTGGGGAAACGTAAACTGGTATGACGAATTGTGTTTTTGCCTACATGCAAACGACGCATGTCATCGAGTGCACAGATGGCCAAATAAATCATATCATATATCAAAGAAGAAATATCTGAATGGTGCGAAAAGTGGCAGTTGACCTTAAATAACGAAAAGTGTGACGTCATCCACATGAGTGCTAAAAGGAACGCGTTAAACTTCGGTTACACGATAAATCAGTCTAATCTAAAAACCGTAAATTCGACTAAATACCACCGGCCGAAGTGGCCGTGCGGTTCAAGGCGCTGCAGTCTGGAACCGCAAGACCGCTACGGTCGCAGGTTCGAATCCTGCCTCGGGCATGGATGTTTGTGATGTCCTTAGGTTAGTTAGGTTTAACTAGTTCTAAGTTCTAGGGGACTAATGACCTCAGCAGTTGAGTCCCATAGTGCTCAGAGCCATTTGAACCATTTTTGACTAAATACCTAGGTATTACAATTACGAACAATTTAAATCAGAAGGAACACACAGAAAATGTTGTGGTGAAGGATAACCAAAGACTGCGTTTTATTGGCAGGACACTTAGAAAATGTAACAGACCTACTAAGGAGACTGCCTACACTACGTTTGTCCGTTCACTTTTAGAATACTGTTGCGTGGTGTGGGATCCTTACCAGATAGGACTGACTGAGTACATCGAAAAAGTTGAAAGAAAGGCAGCACGTTTTGTACTATCGCGAAATATGGAAGAGTGTCACAGAAATGATACAGGGTTTGGGATGGATGTCATTAAAAGAAAGGCGTTTTCGTTGCGACAGAATCTTCTCACGAAATTCCAATCACCAACTTTCTCCTGCGAATGCGAAAATATTTTGTTGACTCCGACATAGGGAGAAACGATCACCAAGATAAAATAAGGGAAATCAGAGCTCGTGCGGAAAGATATAGGTGTTCATTCTTCCCGCGCGCTATGCAAGATTGGAATAATAGAGAATTGTGAAGGTGGTTCAATGAACCCTCTGCCAGGCACTTAAATGTGATTTGTAGAGTATTCATGTAGATGGAGATGTAGATCATCTTGAATGTGTGCCAGGTCAGGTTTTTCTTGTCATCGATATGTCCCGCTCACTGAGGTGACCACTACTATGTATCATCACGTTTTTTTAAAGCATTCTGAATCATCAGATATTACTTTTCAGTTAACATCTGCATGACGAAATGTTGTTGACACCTCTATTTTTCAGAACATCAGAGTTCATCGGGCTAGAGGAATATGTGACTGGTTTTCTGAACACAACACCACTCTATTATATCTCGACTGGGCTGCAAAATCACCTGACTTGAGCCCACTAGAAAATGTGTCGAACATGTTGAACAGCGGATAAAACGCCAATATCAGCATCCTCGCAGTTTGGTGGAATTGCGCGATGAAATACTCAGCGAGTAGCTAAACCCACGTGCGACATACCTACACAACCTTGTGGGCTCACTTCCTAAGCGAATCCAGGAGGTTATCAAGTGCAGGGACGAAATTACATGGTATTAAATCATGC
This sequence comes from Schistocerca piceifrons, assembly GCF_021461385.2. Lineage (NCBI taxonomy): Eukaryota > Metazoa > Arthropoda > Insecta > Orthoptera > Acrididae > Schistocerca > Schistocerca piceifrons. The sequence continues at coordinate 1,152,468,873 of NC_060138.1, forward strand.
TTGTAATGATTTCTCAAGGGGTAACTAATTTTTTCTCCGGCGAACTTGTTTTATAAGTACGTAACAAGTATCAGTTACGAAACGGCGTGGTTGAGAACAAAGATTACTCTCGTTCCCGGTTCTTAGTCGAGTGGACATAGTATAGATGCATGTCTCGTGTGGGATGTCGCATTTATAACCTGCTGTATCACAGCACTTGGAGAGATTACAGCTTGCTTCGTGCATTCATATTTCATTCAAGTTGCAGGAATTTACATATGCTTTAAAGTTATCCAAAAATCGAACTAAATTCTCGCGTTACGTTTTCATTCAAAGTGCTGGGGACGCTCAGTGCCTTTTGTGGTCCATTAGATTTCACCAGAGCATGTGGAAGCCAGTATACAATTCCATTTCAGACATCCGTGGATACAAGTGACTTAATAACTCTCTCTCTCTCTCTCGAAAAATCACGACATTCTATTTTGGAATATTATTTTAATTTTTTTGTCTGATGATGTAAAGTTGCGTTCTTGAGCAACCGTCCATAGGGGGGGTAATTCATTCCGCAGTTTCACTTCCATCATTATAATGCTTTTTCGGTACTTTTGGCGCCGCCCGTACTTTCATTACTTTACATACTTGTCATTGTCTGTTATTCTGACCAGGTGTTCATCTGTTCATACGTATATTTAGAGTTGCGCTATTTGAACGTTCCCCATTCATTTATACTACGTGATCTTCTGGCTCACAGCACGTAATTATGCAGCGCTTTTGCTGTTGTCTGTTTTAGCATTTGTTCAGCATTACAGCTAAGACTACGTGACACATTTCTACAAGCTACGCAATAGCATAAATGGCGTCATCTGATTTCAAATTCTCCACCACATTAGGTTATAGATTAGTTAATTAGCAGAACTTTCCATACATTGTTGGTTACAAACGGCAAGCACATTTCTGCTGCACAAGTCGAGCCTAAGAAGATCCATGTTTAAAACTTTAGGGTAAACTTCAGTGCAAGCAGTTTTCAGACATTTTCACGAACATGCAGACTGCCATTGCTTAGGACGGAGGTTTAAATTCCCGTCCGATTACACATATGTTTGTCTTCCGTGGTTTCCATAAATAGCTTATGGCAATTACCGGAATTTTTCCTTTGAAAAGGACAGGACTTATTTCCTTTCCGCCCTTCCCCTTTGTGGGCTGGTGTTTCGTCTCTGATGACTTCGTCATCAAATGAACAAATGTGTATGAATTACTAAGGGACCAAACTGCTGAGGTCATCGGTCCCTAGACTTACACACACACCCATGTCCGAGGCACGACTCGAACCTCCGGCGGGAGGGGCCGCGCAGTCCGTGACATGACGCCTCTAACCGTGCGGTCATTCCGCGCGGCACTTCGTCATCGAGATTAAACCCTAATACTGATTGCTTCCTGCACACACCACTCTGATATGTAGCGTGTAATCATTTCACAGCTTTTAGGCTGTATTTCGTCTCACAGTGAAAAGATTCCATTCCACACTTCGAGGGCCACATTTTACGTTGTCACAGAAAAGAAAAATAGTTTCTTTTATAAATCGCTATATTTCCTATTACAATAGTCACCCACACTTCTTTTTTTTACATTTTCGCATTCGTCCGAGCCTATACTGGACATCAGCTTTCCACTCTGGTATCACTGTACATGCAATTTTGCTTGACATAAAGTTTCAGTTCGGCTCGCCGTGTAACGGAGAAAGCGATGTCGTGCCCTGTTGGATCATATTTGGTACCAAGTTGCAGAAATACGATGCAGGCTGTTTCGTAATTCACGTCAGAAATTGCTTTGGGACGAAGAACTGCTGAAATGCCCTTGTAGCAAGCAGCGACGACGCAGGAGTATTGCACGCCACATATTTCGCTAGTGCGCAGGGTGAACTCCACGCAGGAAGACTAGACTTGAATACAGACAGTGTACTGGGACTGTACAGGATAGGGTAAATGGTTTATGCACCTTAAGTTAGACAATCCGACTTACTCGTACATCATCCGCCCCAGGTGCAGACGATGTAAACTGGGTTGCCTATTTTAACGTGCATAAAATATTTTGGAGGCCACTTTTATTTTGATCACCCTGTTCTGATATTAATGCATTAATCCATTATACTATTTAATGTATTAAAGCATTTTACTATTGCCGGCATGAGATTTGGCAGTGATATGTAATCTCAGGGACATCGCTCATTCCTAATTCTTAGGTTCTGGTATCACAATAGTTAAGTCAGATAAGAAAGAAGGTTGGCACGTGAGATGTGCCAGTGTGGTGTCTGGTTCAAAATCGAATGGTGCAAACCGCATTGTTATCTTAGCCATGGATCGCAAGATATATCAATTTTGATTAAGCGCAGGAAACATAATTCGCTGTAGCACGCGACGGCGAAAGCATCCACTTCTTGCAGGGGGACGGCTGAGCGCCAAAGAACGGTAAGTCATCATCGCGGTGGTTCGAGCACGGCGTCGGAAAGTTTCTGGAGGGCCAATGTAAGAATACAACCGGAAATAACTAAAAGTTTATGGGGGCAGTCACGCCTTAGCAAGAAGTAGGTAGTCCCGTTCCGACCTTCAAACCTGGGAAAGGAAATAGTCCACAGGAAAAATCATTTCAAGTAGTGTTCTCAAAAAGTCTCCACTGGAGAAACGGAACGTTTTAGCAACATGGCTTGTGTGTTGTCATAGTAAGCCAAAAAGTTATAATCTGAATAAGTACAGCTGCGTAGGCAGTGAGTTTAACTGGTATTGTTAAAGTGTCCACCCTCCACGAATCATGGACATTGGCGTTGGTGAGGTGACTTGCGAGCCTCAGCGATACAAACAGACGTACTGTACGTGCAACCACAACGGAGGGTTATTTGTTGAGAGGCCAGACAAACGTTTGGTTCCTGGAGAGGGACAGCAGCCTTTTCAGTAGCTGAAGGGGCAATAGACTGGATGATAAACTGATCCAGCCTTGTAACATCAACCAAAACAGCCTTGCTTTTCTGGTACCACGAATGGCTGAAAGCAAGGGGAAACTACAGGCTTAGTTCTTCCCGAGGGCATGCATGCAGCCCTACGTTTAAAGTACATCTTGATTGTGACAGTATTTGCTGCCTTAGGTAAAGGTAGTGTAATGAACAAAGCTTATTTCATAAAATCCGCTATCACTCAACCTAATATCTGTACGATGGATGCTGTTGATTATCACGATGTCTATTCGTTTTTTAAGGTCCGTTCGGTAGCGAAATGGAAACCACAATAAAAATCAAAAATGATTATTTTGCAATAGTTAGCTACACCTTATAGCTACTTCTCTAAATAGCCGCCTCTCCTACTTAGGCATTGGTCGTAGCGCTGTACCAACTTTCCACTATCCAATAATAGAAGGCAGCGACTTGTACTTTCCCCCAGCTCGTTGCCTGTGCCATAGCCAGCGGTTAATGTGAATAGAGGAAGCCAATTCCAGGTTGTATGGTGAGCGATCAAACACGTCCCGCCGAAAACGCTGTAGGAGCGTCTTTACTGCCCCTTCAGCATGCGCCTGAGAACTGTCGTAACAAAGGAAGTGCGTAACAGTTACGTTATGCGGGCTACATTAAATCAGGCGAAATCTCTCAGCAAGCGCTCATTCTTGATGGGAGACACTGTTTTATGGGCACCTTTACGTGGTTACTGTGCTCTCAGAACTGTAAAGAGCGACGTGACGCGATCAGTGGGAATACTAGAGACACTGCCCAACACATCTGTGCAAAATTTCATCGGATTTTCGCTGTGGTTTCCATTTCGCGACCGATCGAACCTTCACAAACGAATAGCCCCTGTAGGTGTGTACTGTCTATGTTGTTAATAGATCGTCTGTGTGATTGTCTCGACTATGGTGTTAGATTATTTTGTGCATTTGAGAATATCGTGTGACTTACTGCCGGCAGATCCAAAACTGTCCTGGTGTTGCGTTTCTAGGTCCTGTGTGGCAGAGAGTCAGGGTTATGGCAAATTTATAAGCAAGTAGCTATTTCAGCAAAAGGGAGAGTATGGAAGTTTCTAGGTAATCTGAATTAGTTTTCGGCCATGTAAGCACTGTGAATTCTGAGGAGTATCGCTTGCAGCTTCCTCTAACTATTGTAAATAATTTGCACTAAGCGAAATGGATGACATAGGGCCACATCAATATATTAAGATTTTACCAGATTAGCTTGTTATATACTTTTTGGGCCGGCAAACTCTTCTGCAGTGTTGCAGAGTTCATGCAACACTTAATCAGGTTTCACATGTAGAAGCGTACTCCTGTTGGTTTTTTGCTTACTGTGCCAGGCAATTTGTCCTGTAGTACGTTGTAGGATTGATCTTTGGCTTTTAAAATTTAGGTATTGGTCAGGAATAGTTAATCAGAGAATTGTCGATTAGCATTACAAAGGCTAAATAAAATGAAATTCGTAACAGGGAGGAAATGAAATGGTCCAGGCGATATCAGAACGAAGAGCTGTTTCTTTATATACTTTCTTTTACTCCACAGTAAGAGCGATAGCTCTCAGGCTGCTGTAAATGCAAAACATGGAGCGAAGTCCGAGGCCCTACATCTGAATGAATATCGCGCTATGATAGTGGACCAGGAAACTTTCAACCTAGAAGAACTGACAGTTTATATACCACTAGATGTAAAAATCCTCAGCTTCATAAAGCAGCTAGAAATAGCTTCAATAAGGTCATCAAGACTTAACTGGAGAAACGTTGCTTCTGCAGACTTTAATGTAGATTCTTCTGTAATATAGCTTTGACAAAGGGCATTTAGATTTGCTCATGTCTAGATCTTGATTTTTTTTCTTTTTTTTAACATAAAAAACGCCTTCAAGCATTGAAGTGCGTTGCGCAACAGCCATTGATGATTTGGTTTTAGATCCAATAACATGCACTGATTTAAATTAATTGCCCCCGTTTCTCAAACATAGAAAATACTTTTACAGAAAACGCAATTCAGATAGATGGTGAATGACTATCCGCATCCTTAGTTCTGCCCTTTCTTAACTATATGCTAAGAAGGTCATATATTTACGTCTCTAGTTTAAAAATAACTCCGTAACGAATGGTAGTTGGTACCTATACTTTGGAATTACTACGAAGGATAACCTTTTACTCCATTCACAAACGCTTCGTAGGGAAATGACTGCAATTTTCCTTTGTACGCACTGTCCTTAAACCTAGACTTTATGCTTGGTAATTATCTGGTAAATTACGACGTAGAAACAGCGACATAATGACTGTCGTAATAGCAAGCATGTGTCATAAACTATGTCCGACGGACATAAATGGAGAAAAGACAGGAAAAAGAACAAACAAGATGTCATGTAAGCGCTAAAAACCAACGGAAAAACTGATCAGTCGTATAGTTCACCAAAAAAAGTTGGCCTGCAAGAACAGTTGCACATTTAGCAACAACTTTCTGTGCGGTACCCCGACAACGCCACAGTTCGCTCTGCTTAAAGTGATGTGGATACTTAGCCGCGCTCAGACGGGGCGACGTCACATGGTGGAATTTCACGCTACAACGCATTCATCAGCGTGAATTCCGAAATAGATCCCATCTCATTTCCGCAAATACTACGAAATGCAAACTAATACCACGAGAAAATAGCTTTCCACGTCACAGGTTCAATGGAACTGGCTCCATATTGGAATACATCTTCGTGTAGTTAAAGTACCGTATTTAGCGGTTTTTGTACTACAGCTTGCGTTCTATGAAAACTTTTTCGAAGTCACGTCAAAAGCCTTTTGTTACATCAAAATTTCGGGAAACAATCGATCTGTGTTTGAAAGTGCTATCATTCTCTTTGTGCAGTGTTATGGACGTGAATACAAGTTTATCCAGATGTTTTTCTCAAGCAACCATTGATTATAATTTTATGAGAAATTGGATTCACAACCTTTGTATAACTTGTGTATATTATCAGTTCCGGTTATGACTGTCAACAAATTTTGTTACTAGCAATTGCAATTTCCACAAATTGTAATTATCAAGCATAGATAATGAGGTGTATAGCCCACTTAGATAACGCTATAAATGCGATAAATTAACTAAATAGTAGGACATGAGCAAGTGGTAAAAATTTAAAAATATCTCAGTTATGGCGCTCAGTTTGTCTCCTTCTCGGCTGGATAACAATCAGCTGCATTTGAAGTAAAAAAAAAGTCTTTGTAACCATAATTTGGAATGACCACGTCCACTGATTAGGTACGAGAAGCGAATCTTTAAGAGGAATTTGAAAGATATGGAGGCAAAAACAGAAACAGAAGTCGTAAGACTTCGTAAAAGCATGAACGAATAGCGCATTTGGTAGTTGTACAGCACTTGTAATCCAAGGATTTACTTTTTCTTTGTTGTTTCATTCTGCTCGTCTCAGATGGATAGGGGATGGGCTGAAAAAGGTACAGATGTTATGCTCATAGATGTAATGAACCTAAAATGCATAAAATAAATATACTATAATTTACTTTTTCATTGTTGTTTCATCTTGTTAGTCTCATATGGATAAGGGTTGGGGACACAGAGGTACAAACGTTCTGTTCATAGACCTTGCATGGGGGCTTAATTAAATAAATGATTGAAAATACTTTTTTTTGTTTTAGTATGTCTGTCCGATTACGCAGTGTCTCGTAATCGGTTGGCCCTGACTAGAATTGTTACGCTATCTGACTGCAGAGAACAATGTAAGAAAATTTCAGTAAACACAGTTAATTAATTAAGTCCCCAGCAACTAAAAAAACCAACAAAACCAATAAGCACAAAAGTAACTGTTCTGTATGTGGGAGTGTGACTCAACGTCCACATCTGGCACGGTTCTTCTCAAACAAGACAAGAATTCTTAAATACCAATTATACCGACGTGACAAAAGAAATTTAGAAAAACTATAATTACGCAAGAAAACCAAAATTCACTCTAATACAAGAACACGAGCCAGATGCTTTGTTGACTGAACCTGTAGTGACACATTATTTCAGATACACAACTAATAAAGGAACATTATAAATTTTACCTTCATATATATTGACGAAATGCACTCATTACAATAACATCTGCTATCTCTCCCATCAAATAACTGCATAAGACATGGAACTATACTCTTTACTACAACATCTTGCTCCAACTTCACAACAACCACGAGCTCTCGACAAAACTGTCCTCTACGATCTCTTCACAAGCACTCTGACTGCTACGAACTCTAAACAGGCACTGTGGAGGCGGCTTAATAGTACTCTTTGGCGCACTCTCTGGCGCAGTGGCACAGTGTAGCCACCTTTCATATGCCCCTCCTCCACAGGCCAGAATTTGATGGTATTTTTGCCAGCATTGGTGGTGAAAATACCACCAAATTCGTCCAGAAAAATACAGACAAAAATAAAAGATAATATTAATACCTAAGTATCATATAATTAGTTAAAAATTTTGGCTTTGCACTGACCTTTTACTAACCTAATATATAAAGTACAGTAGGCAATACAAATTCTTTTCATACACGTGGCTTTACATAATAGTTTACACAATATACAAAAAATTAGTTTATACAAATGTTCACATAAAATGCTTTCAATGATTAGTTTATACAAAAAAAAGGACACCAACAGGTAACATCTTTTCAGTAAAAATAGTCCATCAGTGGCACCAGTAAAGTTTAGCAGGTACACCCAGCAACAAGTCACATTAATTCAGTAAAAGCAGTTCATCAGTTGCACCCAGCAAAGTTTAGCAGGTGCACACAGCAACAAGTCACATTAGTTCAGTAGAAGCAGACCATCAGTGGTACCCAGCAATGTTGAGCAGGTGCAGACACCAACAAGTGACATCATTTCAGTAGAAGCAGTCCATCAGAGGCACCCAGCAATGTTGAGTAGGTGCAGACAGCAACAAGTGACTTCATTTCAGTAGAAGCAGTCCATCAGTTGCACCCAGTAATGTTGAGCAGGTGCAGACACCAACAAGTGACATCATTTCAGTAGAAGCAGTTCATCAGTTGCACCCAGTAATATTGAGTAGGTGCAGACAGCAAGAAGTAACATCATTTCAGTAGAAACAGTTCGATAAAATTCACTAGCACTGATCACACTGTTCATCAGCAGAAATTAAACACGACCAAATGTCACACATCATATTGAAAAGTGCAGGTAACAGTTCAGAATATTTATCTTCACTAATCAGACAGTTAAGGCATGAACAATAGTTTGAATGCACATACAAATGCTTTTACAGTAACATACAAATCATAACAAACACACAAATGATATCAGATAATTGTCCTATTAACTATTACAATACACAAATACCAATAAACCTATAATATTCATGGGTGTCAGTGCAAGCCACTACAAACAAATAAAATAATATTTAGGAGATAGGTGGTTAGGATTAGGAAAGGAAAACACACAAAACACACTCACTCATCTCTCATCCACATTAAGTACTACTGTATAACTGAATAGTGTTAATTGTGTAAATGAAATTCTGTCAAAATTTAATGTTCATCATGTGTATCAAGTAGTACTGGCAGCAATGTATAACAGTCAATAATAGTTAGTCAACGTCATAGTCATCATGTCAAGACCAATGTTTGCCAAGCCAGATCAAAATGTACTGTTGTTGAACAACTGTCAGTGAGCCAAGATATGCAATTACTTCCTCTCTCCAAAAAAAAGTATATACTGCTTAGTTATTTAACAAAGTGTGTGTATAGACCATCTTCCTTCTATTTTAGTGTTCTAGTCTGCTATCTTCATCCTCCTTGTTCCATAAGACCAACAACAAAAAAAAAAATATGCTCCTCACTTACTTTGCCTCTTATACACCAAAACTCCAATAATCATCTGCATCACATAATCTCAATACGTCACTAATACCTCTTCAATACGTCTTATCATCAATATCATTTACCTTACCTCTTGTCCACAAAAACTCCAATAATCAACAACTTAATATACTCTCAATACCTCAATAATACGTCGATAAATATAAACCTCAGCACCAATATCATTTCACTTCCAACACAACTCTTTCCTCTAGTCAGTCTCCTCGAACAAGTACAGATAAAATCCTAATGCAACTTCAATTCAGCATCCCATACAATCCGAAGACACATTGTCAACACACAACCTCTGTGTAATCCATCTGAGCCCAATCTTCTACTCATTATAAATTATAAGATACATTTTGGTTCCTTGTCCATCATTAAATAAAAGAAATGCATACCTGACCTCTAACAGACTTAGTTCGAATAACTCTCAGTAATTAAGTACGATTACGGAGTGTGAATGATCATAATATTTCACAGTGTGTACACCACTTCAAGAATTATGGCAAACAGAAGCAAACATGTGGAGTATTTTTGTGTCAAGTGTCACTTCCTATTTCAATTGCTTACGAAAAATGCAGTCCAATAATTGTTAATGGTCTAAACCTAGTTTTGGTCTGTCATGTCGTTAGCCTCCTTCCTATTAGCATAAATTATACAGCTTCCATAAAACCTCAGCTCATGTGACTTCAATGACTTTCTTGTACTAATGTCGTTCGTCGAATTATAGCAGTGAATTTTCTTATCTTAAAAATATAAGGCACTGAGCGTAAGCAAAACAAGCAATAGCGAGTAAATAGACCAGTAAAGAACAGAATGTCAACAAGTGGATGCAGCACAATTCCTACAACGAGGCTCTGCCAAGCGAACAATCTATAATTAATACAGTAGTGTGACCTAAACTCTATGTTTATACACAGTATATCAGCATTTCTATACACCAAATTAAAGAGCAGTTATGGCAACAAAACAGAAATGTGTAAATATGTAATCCATACGCATAGCAGTAAACATATATCTTACGTAATAAACAAGTCATTAGCATCATATCAGCATAAGCAAATAAATGTTCATATGTCATCCTAATAAATAAACATGAAGGCGCAAGGAGATAAATCACAAAGTATAACTTACATACCTAAACACATCAGCACAATAAATCAGGTTACAATTATAATTCAAATAAATAAGCACAGCAGGCACATAATCAAAAAAAAAAATGACATCAGTGAAAAAGCAGTGTAGCCAAGCGATGTATAATATATACAAGTCACAACCCAGTTCATTAATCAATAATTGTCAAAATCAGTAAATGTACACAAGCACGTCGCTTCACAAGTAAATCCATAGAACATAAAATTAGCACAAAGTATGAATCACGTAATCGCGAGCAGCAAATTACGTCTAAAGTACGTACCTATGTGGAAATATGTTACCTGAAAAATAAACTCAATTAATAGTTACCTTTTTTAGTTAATTAGTTTCTTCTTGGAAATTACATTCGTTCTGAAATTTTCTCGATAGCAAGTCGTCTTAACGTCGGACACGCACAGAATTTACCTGAAGGTCTTAAATACTTTATACACCGTATCCTGCAAAATACTGAATGTTAATAACACAATTCAACAAGTCCTTATAGCTTTATACAGAATTTAGTCGGAGAAATTAGACTGTGTATTTGTTTACGGCTGTCAGTGCATTCGCACTGAGCGCTCGATCAGCTGTAGGCGCGTGACGTAGGAAGCAATTGTTTGCGGTCAACGACTGCCTTGTGCGGCGCGCAGACTTCACTGTTGCTTTGAGTATGTGCCGCCGCCAAAACACAGCGCGGTATCCTTGTACTCTCCGCATGTTTACATCTAGCTGTTAGTTTCTCACAAGTATGTCATTCCACAAAAATTTTAACGTTTGATATATGATGTATTCCTTTAGAGCGTCGTGATTTAAGAGTTTCTACTTCAACAGTGTTATCATGAATAATTTTGCGAATTCTATATGGACCGTTATAAAGCAGAAAAAATTTGCGACACAAGCCTTTTCCTTTATGAGACAAACGGTGGGACTTAATTAATACCTTTTGACCAACTGACAAGATTTTTGAACGACCAGGACGTCTAGCTGATTTCTCTCTTCTAGCAGCCGCAGATGCAATATTTTGCAGAGCCAGGTTGACAACTTCAGAATGCCGCAGTTTCCGTGAAGGCGGAAAAGGAATGATTTCAGATATGCGATTTGTTGGTACTTTATTTTTTAATATCAATAGAGGCGGTAAAGAAGTTGAGTCATTAGGAAGTTCATTCAGAATGTTTTGAAAAATGTGAAGATACTGATCCCAAGTTCTGTGATTCTGATGACAATAAAGACGACACAATTTATTGATTTCCTTCATCCATCTTTCTGAAGCGTTAGATTGAGGGTGAAAAAGTGAAATGAAGATTGGTTTAATTTTACGACGGTGTAGAGTACGAAGCCAAATTTTAGAACGAAACTGTGATCCATTATCTGATATAACCTTATCAACATGACCAACTTCTTTAAGAAAATGTTTGATGAAAGCATTAGATACTAAACGAGCTGTTGCTTTGCGTAAAGGCGTAAAACATACATATTTTGATGTCAGTTCCACTGCTACGAAAATGTACGCAAAACCATTAGTAGAACGAACCACTGGACCAAACAAATCGACTGCAGCCATCTCCTTTAATTTCGCTGGAATGATGGGAAACAACGGTGCTCTGTGAGAAATCGTTGGAGGCTTAGCCATTTGACATAATTTATATTTGGCAAGAACAGATCGAATACGTTTTTCCATATTACTGAAGTAACAATTTTCTCGTAATTTATGAAAGCATTTTCTGGGACCAAAGTGTGCATAACTGAAATGCGTATACCAAATCAATTTATTGACCCACTCATCAGGAATACAAACTAACCAAACGGAGTTGTCGACCGATTTTCGTTTAAAAAGAATGTCATTGCGAACTAGATAATGCTGTCTAATCGCCACGCTCTCCTTTCTCCTCCACTTCTCCTTAATGTCCTTCCAGATTGGATCCTTATTTTGCTCCTTAGCGATGTCCTGGAGCGAAGACGAAATAAAGTTCTCAAAAGCAACACCTTGAATATACATCAAACAAAAATTGTTTTCTTTGCAGTCCTCTTCAGCACTTTGTTTCAAACCCATAGGTGCACGTGATAAAGCATCAGCAACAGTATTTGAAGAACCCTGTATGTAAACAATACTAAAGTCAAATTCCTGTAGGTACAACGCCCATCGTGACAATCTGCCGTGAGTTAATTTTGTTGACATAAGAAATTCCAGAGCTCGATGATCGGTGTAAACCTTAGTATGTCTGCCAAACAAAAATGTGCGAAATTTTGTGAAAGCCCAAACAACAGCCAAAGCTTCAAGTTCCGTAATCGAATAATTCTTTTCTGATTTAGAGAGAACGCGGCTTCCAAATGCAATAGTTTTCTGTACTACAACGCCGTTTTCTTCTATCTCTTGAAATAAGTGTGCCCCTAGGCCTTTATATGATGAATCCGTTGCCAAACAAAATTCTTTAGATAAATCCGGATGTGAAAGAAGTGGAGCAGCAACTAAAGCATCACGAAGCTGTTCAAATTCTGACTGAGCTTCCTCATCCCAACACCAATTAGATTTCTTTCCGGATAGTTCACATAAACGAGGTGTGGCCAAATCGTCCAATCTAACAAAGCGTCGCAGAAAATTACAGACACCAAGGAAACTACGAACATCACGTTTTGTGCTAGGAACAGCATAATTACGAATAGCGTCTAATTTCTCTGGATCAGGAAGAATACCTTCTGTAGAAATAATGTGACCGGGAAATTTCACCTGAGAACGACCAAATTCAGAATTTTTTTAAGTTCACTGTAATGTCAACTCGTGCAAAAATACGTAATAATGAATCCAAAATTTTGTTGTGCTCACTCCAAGAATGTTTAGCAATAAGAATGTCGTCAACATAAGAAGTAATGTTGTCACGAAGATAAACAGGTAACATTTCGTTTAAGCTAAGAATGAATGCTGCTGAAGGTACAGTAAGTCCAATCGGTAATTTACGAAATCACTTTTAGGTACATTAGTCAAATCCGGTTATTGTCTACTTACTCATTAGATAGTTTGATAGTCGAAGAGTTGGTTTGACAGATGCAAAGAATAGTAAAAGAGTAGGCAGCGGTCCAGAAAACTAAAAGAGAAATAGCACCACTACAGCTCGGGGCCCTATGCTCGCTACGGCACATATTCACTTAGAGTAGTGAATCCCCTGAGGACTTTAATAGCTGCACATAATTTCTAGTTTGTGACTTTGTGGCACATCTGGCGGAAGTGCGTACGTAAATTGATCTAGCCATGCACATGGATGTATGTCATTCTTAGAATTGCGGAAGATCTTAAATTCCCGGACAGTCAAAAAGTGTTTACAGTCAATATTTTCGCCTCGAGGCGACAAAGACCTACCGCGTCTGTCCCAGTCACAATGACGACTATTGTAAAGTTCGCGCGCCTGGCGCTCTCTTGTTGCATCCCGTAAATGAAACAAATTATTTTCCTCAAACCCTTCTGCTAAACTAACACTTGTCAATTTATCTGATATCTCAACTCTTTCCGATGAGTCACTTAATTGTTCTTTCTGTTTATTTACGTCTTCTGTAAATGTCGCGACTCGGGTTTCGGTGTTGTCACTTTTAGTAGTTAAGTGTTCACACTGTTGCGTTAAGTTATTTATTCTGTCATTTGGTACGGATTCCTCGATTCTTTCAATTATTTCTTCCTTGTCTTGTGCGCGTTGTAAATTTAACTCTGAAAATTTGTGTACTATCACGCGATCTTTTTCTTCCCGTTCTCTGTCCTGTTCCTCTTGTCTGATTTCTGTTGCAATTAATCTATTATTGTGAGAATTCAGAATCGGTTGTACTTCTTCCCTGATTTCTTTCTTTAATTCATCTTTCATGTTTTTGAAACATGTCCCTGTTCGTGAGCCTAACTGTGTTTCCATTGTTTCCATCTCGGTTTTACTTGTTCCTATTTGTGAGCCTAACCGTATTGTCAAAGTTTCCATCTTCGAGTTAATTCTTTCTAAACCTGTTTTAATTGTTCCCATCTCAGTTTTAACTGTTTCCATTTGTGATCCCAGATTTAATATTGCACTCATGAACTGCCCCATGGTAACTGTTTCAAAATTATTTTCGCCCCTAACATCTCCCGCAAAACCAGTTTCCTTCGTCATAGCTGTAAAGCTATCAGTGTTCGATACTACTTCAGAATCTTCTATCGTTGATCTCGTATTCTGTGAATTTTCTGATTGAGAAAAATTTTGAAATGGTTCCGGACTATTTTCCCGACTTATTACATTGTTTTCCACTTCATTATCCATCATACTGTTTTCCTCTGTTGGCGAGTTCGCCATGTTAACAATTTCGTTATTCTCACTATTCATCATTTTTGCCTTTTTCATTGATCGCGTAATCATTTACAAAATATACGAAAGATTCGTCACTGTACGAAAATTACACAATGCCTCCTAATCTCCAACAATACCATTCACATGCAATGTCTCCCTCAAACACGATCAATCGAACAATTGAAATAATTGCACAAGATTGTCAAACGCGTATACAAGGCAATAAAAATTAAATTTTGAAAAATACCATTAGAAGAATGCCAATTACCAAATCTACACACTCAATACAGACTACAATCACTAAACTCAAAATTACTACAACAATACTACAGTCTACAATTTTCACAATCAGAAAAATTCCAAGGGAGGATCCTGGCAGGGTCGCCACGTGCATGGGGGCTTAATTAAATAAATGATTGAAAATACTTTTTTTTGTTTTAGTATGTCTGTCCGATTACGCAGTGTCTCGTAATCGGTTGGCCCTGACTAGAATTGTTACGCTATCTGACTGCAGAGAACAATGTAAGAAAATTTCAGTAAACACAGTTAATTAATTAAGTCCCCAGCAACTAAAAAAACCAACAAAACCAATAAGCACAAAAGTAACTGTTCTGTATGTGGGAGTGTGACTCAACGTCCACATCTGGCACGGTTCTTCTCAAACAAGACAAGAATTCTTAAATACCAATTATACCGACGTGACAAAAGAAATTTAGAAAAACTATAATTACGCAAGAAAACCAAAATTCACTCTAATACAAGAACACGAGCCAGATGCTTTGTTGACTGAACCTGTAGTGACACATTATTTCAGATACACAACTAATAAAGGAACATTATAAATTTTACCTTCATATATATTGACGAAATGCACTCATTACAATAACATCTGCTATCTCTCCCATCAAATAACTGCATAAGACATGGAACTATACTCTTTACTACAACATCTTGCTCCAACTTCACAACAACCACGAGCTCTCGACAAAACTGTCCTCTACGATCTCTTCACAAGCACTCTGACTGCTACGAACTCTAAACAGGCACTGTGGAGGCGGCTTAATAGTACTCTTTGGCGCACTCTCTGGCGCAGTGGCACAGTGTAGCCACCTTTCAACCTAATGAATCTAAAACGCATAAAATCGATGTACTATAATTATAAAGGCGAAAATATTTGCATTTTTTAAGGAATGATTATTCTTTTTTCTCTTTTGTTATTAACAACATTAATTGCTGATCTTTTCGTTTTTAAAATAGCAGTAAATAAAAAAATTAAGTTTAAAATATAATATCGCATTGTAGCGTAGAAAGGGTAAAGATTTAAGAACAGTTCACATTCCCTGAAGTTTTGAAGACGCTGTATTGGGAAGGGTAGAGCCAGGATCTGGAAAGAGTTACATGAGGAAATGGATAGAATTTAAAGAGCGAAGGAATAGGATCTGCAGAGCGATGGGATAAAATTTGGACAGGGCAGGAATAGTGTCAGGGAGGTATGGCTAAAGGTTCTATAGGCTGATATGGTATGAGTATAAAGAAAGTGTCAAATGGGTTGTAAGGTCGAGATGGGGTAGGTGGGAAGACGGATGGTAGCAAATGGAAATTAATTACGGACTGAGGCGTAGTCTGGCCTATATTATTAAAAGGAAAGAAACAGGGGAAAGCTGGAGGAAGAGACACATGAGATGAGATAGAGAGGGAAGAGTTAGGGCTGAGAGGACGGATGAGTAACAGAACAGTTTTCATTGTCTAAGACAGGGAGCCCTTATATGGCAGATAGTGTTGAGAGAATCTGCCAGTAAATATTTTCTCCGTCCATCTCTGATGATTTCTACTGAAGTAAACAGTGTGTGTGTGACACGCATGCAATGCTGCTGATAAGGGCCAATGGAAAACGCTGAAGTCGCTGCTGATGTTTGCTAACACGTACCTTGCTATTGGTTTTGAGTGCTCGCGGACCATATTGAACATACCGTTCACGTTTGAGGCCATATTTGAGATCACATTTCCTATGCGGACAGATTTGTCGTTTCGTTTTTTCATTTCCCCCGATTACATGACTACGTTCAGGCGGATCACTTCGAAGCAGAAAACGGCACTATGTTGTCCCAGCACCAGTAACTTTCCTTGGTCGGTCAGCAGAAGGCGCGATTTGACGAGTTCGCTCAGAGTTGTAATCAAGCACAGGCGATGACCGATGGATGCTGCCCCGCATTGGAAGAAACAGGACCTAGGCCTGAGTGAAAATATTAACTGTTCCTAACGCATCCATCAGAAAGGTAATATCAATTACTGTGCCTAGAAAACTTCGTGGAAACCACATGTGTGCGTGACGGCTAGCCACCAGTGTCGTCCACCACCCGCCACATAATCAATCGCGTTTTAAACAGCCTGTGTTTTCATATTTCTACAGTGAGCCTGTATGGTTAAGTTTCATCACATCCTGCCTAATTCTTTTTGGGTTAATGCTATTTTTCAATTGTTTCCTACGTATACGGAAACCGATATTTTCTTCTAGCGCTCATCTAATTAAATGGATTATTCACGAATCAGTGTTCTGGTTTCTGAGCTTTGGTTACAATATCTACACTAAAACAATATCTACAGGAAAACAAAAATTATTTTCCGATTATTTACATCCATAGCTCTACAGTATTTTAGAAATGACAACATTATTAATTTTTGTTGTATTAATAACGACCACGAGTTCGGACTATTATGCCATTCTCAAGTAACAATTCAGTATGAAGTGCACCAATGCTCAGTAGTTCCTGTTGGGACGACATTGGTCTCGTGTCAACCACGTTGCCATACCAAGACAGGAGTCCGCCATTTATACAATTATGAAGTCTATGAAACGTTACAAAAAATAGATACAGATAAGCGACCAAGAACAACGTAGTAAATGATGCAGTATGTGAAAGTTTAACTCTCAAACGTCTTTTTACAATGTTTACAAATGTTCTGTGTGTGTGTGTGTGTGTGTGTGTGTGTGTGTGTCTTTTCGTCACATGGCACAGATCTGGCTGGTAGTCCAATGCTGCTCGTACTCCATACAACATAACAGGACTGACGGTAACGACAGCTGCTACGATGTGCTGTAGCAATTCTTCAGAATTCTGTGGTAAAGGCGGAACATAAAATCTATCGAACATAAAATCTATTCTTTATGTAGCTCCCCAAGCCCATCAAGTCCAGTGTTCATGGTGGCCACTCGAATAGCGCAACACGGCCTATTCACCGACGTGGCAACATCTCAAAATGATTGGTTCAAATGGCTCTGAGCACTATGGGACTTAACATCTGTGGTCATCAGTCCCCTAGAACTTAGAACTACTTAAACCTAACTAACCTAAGGACATCACACACATCCATGCCCGAGGCAGGATTCGAACCTGCGACCGAAGCGGTCACTCGGTTCCAGACTGAAGCGCCTAGAACAGCACGGCCACACCGGCCGGCGGCAACATCTCACTCAGGTAATATCGATCACACTTGTGGAAATGTGGAGGGGCGCCATCTTATTAGAAATTATGTCATGAGCGACAACCGCAGTATGTGGAGGCAGCTGATACCGTTGACAGTTGTCCCAGCAAAGGAGGGACTATACACTGTCTTGTTGGACACTGCACAGAACTTTCTCGGAATTCAGGGCGTATTACTTACTGCTGCACGTAGATTCTCTGTCCCCCATACAGGTGGTTGTGTAGGTTCACCTTTCGCCAAAGATGTAAGGTGGCTTCGTCGCTTTAGATTAATGTGCCTGCGAAGTCACCATTTTAAAAATGGCTCAGCATATCAGTGCAGAGCTGCAGACGGCGCAATTTGTAATCACGGCTTATGGCTTGCAGAAGGTGCTATCTATACGGCTTCGCCTTTAATTCCTTATGAAGGGTTTTCGACTGAGGGATGTTCAGTTCCGCACTAGCTCGACAGGTAGGATTTGTAGGACTTCGCAACACGCACGTCCCTCCCACGTCCCACTAGCTGTACTGACACGTATCGTCGGACCGAACCTTTTGCATCGCACAAGCAACCATCCTTCTAGGATTTCTTGTACCACTT
This sequence comes from Schistocerca piceifrons, assembly GCF_021461385.2. NCBI lineage: Eukaryota > Metazoa > Arthropoda > Insecta > Orthoptera > Acrididae > Schistocerca > Schistocerca piceifrons. The sequence goes on from NC_060138.1 coordinate 1,152,487,195, forward strand.
AACTACGCTGTTGTAAACTGGTGGTGTCTTCCATGAAGTTGCGGGATTGCAGCCGGAAGACGTCCACTTCCTGCCAAGATATTTCGGCTGACAGCCAATCAGCCATCTTCAGGTGAGTGTTTGGCATTGGAGTTGCTAGTTTAAAGCTTTATACCCAAAAAAATTATACCAAATTTATAAGAAAAAATCTTGTGAGAACTGTATCGTGAAGCTCTTTGCATACTCACTACCGACAGGTAAAGAGCGAATTCTAGCATTAAAACGCTTTCTCTGACTGGCTCATCGCCACTTTCACTAAACAATGTCGGTGGCGCCCTTCTCGGCGATTTTCCAAACTAACCGGTACTACGTTTCAAAAGTAAACTTTGAGAGTGTGGCTTTCAAGTACAGTATTATTTCATATCTTATGTCAACCATTTACCAATACAAGTTTCTAAAAATGTTTCATGGACTTTATTATTATCCTCTATAAAAGAAAGTGTAAGTAGGCTGGAATGAGATTTTCACTCTGCAGCGGAGTGTGCGCTGATATGAAACTTCCTGGCAGATTAAAACTGTGTGCCCGACAGAGACTCGAACTCGGGACCTTTGCCTTTCGCGGGCAAGTGCTCTACCAACTGAGCTACCGAAGCACGACTCACGTCCGGTACTCACAGCTTTACTTCTGCCAGTCCCGAGTTCGAGTCTCTGTCGGGCACACAGTTTTAATCTGCCAGGAAGTTTCATGTAAGTAGGCTGTTTAGGTTTTTATGTTGGTAACGCCACGTAGTGCCCTATATGAAAATCACTGACTGTGCTGTGTGCAGTCTGTGGCTGATTAGCATTGTTGAAACACTTGCTATTGTAGTGTTGGGCAGGTGGATGTGAACAGCGCATAGCGTTATGTAGTTGCAGGTGAGCCGCTAGCAGTGGTGGATGTGGGAAGAGAGATGGCGGAGTCTTGAGAGCGGACGATCTGGACGTGTGTCCGTTAGAAAAACGAAATTTGTTACACTGGACGTCATGAAGTGATATATATATATATTACGACTTTTGAACACTATTAAGGTAAATACATTGCTTGTTCTCTATCAAAATCTTTCATTTGCTAACTATGCCTATCAGTAGTTAGTGCCTTCAGAAGTTAGAATCTTTTATTTAGCTGGCAGTAGTGGCGCTCGCTGTATTGCAGTAGTTTGAGTAACGAAGATTTTTGTGAGGCAAGTGATTTGTGAAAGGTATAGGTTAATGTTAGTCAGGGCCATTCTTTTGTAGGGATTATTGAAAGTCAGATTGCGTTGCGCTAAAAGAAATGTAAAAAATGTGTCAATTTACTGTTGATCAGAATCAGTAAAGAGAGAAATGTCTGAGTACGTTCAGTTTTGCTCAGCTGTTTGAAAATCAAATAACATAAGAGGTTTACCAGCACTGTCATTCTAAATTTTTCTAAGGGGATGATTCAAAAGCAGCACTTCATGTAATAATTACTATCGAATTCATGTTATATGCGCACATTTACATTTACATTATTGAAAGATGAGATCTGTCTTACGTACATATGAAATATGTAAACATGATTCACATGAGAACAGTGTCCGCTTAAAAGGAAAGGTAATGCAAGCTGCCGCTTGTAAATGGCATTACAGGTCCAAATTGTAATAGCGGAGTAAATCAAAAATTACTCTGCTCCACTTCACAGCCGAGTGGAACTTCCTGGCAATTTAAAATTGCGTGTCGGGCCAGCTTTCGAACCCAGAACCTTGCCAATTGCGGGCAATGCTCTTACCTGCTGAGGTATCTATGCACGGCTATGGGGAGAGAGGTTCTGGAAGAATTGAGACTGTCTGGACGGATCGTTGTTGTTAAGATAGTTGGAAGGTATGATTCCGGTTTCGAGTCTCGGTCCGGAAGGAAGACGGCGGGCTAACGTCGGCGGCTAGTTCACCAGAGGCGGAGCACAAGCTCAGATTGGGGACGGATGGGGAAGAAAAACGACATTGTACTAATGAGACGAAACGTCGCGGCATTCGCCTTGCGAGATTTAACGAAAAACCACGGGAAACCTAAATATAGAGGCCAGACGGCGATTTGAACCGCGGTCCTGACGAATGCGTGTCCTGTGGCTCCACCACTCCGCCATCTGGCTCCGTGTATCGGTATGGCAGGAGATGTCAAAATTGTTCTGCCTACCTGCGTAGTAAAAGACTGCAATGGAAAGTTACAGCAGCGTCGTGATTCTATAGCACCAGTCATTTTCAAGTGCGAAACTTTGACCCAAAACAACCCACACCCTTTCTATCCCCGTCGAGTGCGACGAGACGTACGACTCAGAAATTGTGTTCAGCGCTGTACTGTGAGCATGCTCCAGTCGTTCTAGCGCGACAAAGAGGACATATCCGCAGTCATTACAGTCCGCCGAGTAACAGAGGAACGCCCTCCATCGTCTCCTTTATTAAGCTCTGAACATGGAACAGCTTCAACTGCGTAAATATATTTTTTATTTCACGACAGGTTTCGTCCCCTACGCGATTATCAAACGTTCAGGATTTGTTTGACATAGCAGGTGTCTTGTTGTAAAGCCACTGGTGCTCGGAATACACTCACCGACACTGATGGTTTCGCAACCAGACGCCTGTTACTTTAAATGGCGGTAATGTCTTGGGGGCCAAGACCTGTTGTAACACAATATACACTGCCGGAAAAGAAGGGGTGAATCACATGGTAAATCCCATTATCCGTCGAGCAATAATCAGTAAATTTCGCGTTGAAACTACATCCCTCACTACGTCAAAACTGATAGTAATCACTTATTATAAGATTACCGTTTCAGATACTCCAGAAAATTCTTTTTAAAAACTTTATGTAACATAGCAGATGCACACTACTCATTTCTTTTTCCTCTTGTCGATTTCTGATACTGTCCTTTGGATCACTGTCTTCAAGCACCGTAAACAAAAAATCTCATCCACTGATTCCATAATTCATTGTTTGTTTGTGCGAGTTCCTGTATCCCGGGCTGACTTCGGCTCGGAAATCGATATCAAGGCTGCGCAATCTCTCACTTACACGAGAGCCTCTGGTACTACGCTCTCGCAAGACGCCCTACCCCGCGCTACAAGGCTTTTGTAATACGTTAAGTGGTGCCCTCCACAGCAGTGGGTAGCCATTACAGTATTTGATCGAAAGTATCCGAATACCTATTACTGGACATTAATATTAGGTGTGTTCACATTTCGCCTTTATGTCTGCCTCAACTCTGCTGGGAATACATTCAGAGAGGTGTCTAAAGTCTGAGGAGGAATGGCAGGCATAGATTTCGGCTCAGAAATAGATATCAAGACAGAACAACTGCTCCCTTACACAGCGGCCTGTGCTAGTACTCTCTCGCAAGACAACCTGCCCCGCCGAAGGTAGTGATGTTGGACGCTAGGATCTGGACTGAAGCCGACGTTCTAACCCCGTACTAAAGGTGTTCGACACGGTTCACCATTTCAGGATAGTTTTTCTCCACGAACCATTGCGTCACAGCAGCAGCTTTAGAAAAGGGCGCATTGGCACGCTGATACAAACAATCGCCTGCGAACTGTTCCACTACTGTACGCAGCAGACAGTGGTGTAAAATGTTCCATGTCCTTCAGCGTTTTGGACAGTGTCTTAAAAAGTGGATATAAGATAAAGATCAACAAAAGCAAAACGAGGATAATGGACAGTAGCCGAATTCAATCGGGTGATGCTGCGGGAATTAGATTAGGAAATGAGACACTTAAAGTAGTAAATGAGTTTTGCTATTTAGGGAGCAAAATAACTGATGATGGTCGAAGTAGAGAGGATATAAAATGTAGACTGGCAATGGCAAGGAAAGCGTTTCTGAAGAAGAGAAATTTGCTAACATCGAGTACAAATTTAGGTGTCAGGAAGTCGTTTCTGAAAGTATTTGTATGGAGTGTAGCCATGTATGGAAGTGAAACGTGGACGATAAATAGTTTGGACAAGAAGAGAATAGAAGCTTTCGAAATGTGGTGCTACAGAAGAATGCTGAAGATTAGAGGGGTAGATCACATAACTACGGAGGAGGTATTGAATAGAACTGGGGAGAAGAGGAGCTTGTGGCACAACTTGGCTAGAAGAAGGGATCGGTTGATAGGACAGGTACTGAGTCATCAAGGGATCACCAATGTAGTATTGGAGGGCAGCGTGGAGGTTAAAAAATCGTAGAGGGAGACCAAGAGATGAATACACTAAGCAGATTCAGAAGGATGTAGGTTGTAGCAGGTACTGGGAGATGAAGAAGCTTGCACAGGATTGAGTAGCTTGGAGAGCTGCATCAAACCAGTCTCTGGACTGAAGACTATAACAACAACAACAAGCGATATCAAGAGGCCCCACTCCCATACCGTAAGAAGGAGAAAATACAAAAATGCAGTACACGAAGCAGGCGAAAAGGAATACAAATGTCTAAAAAATGAGATCAAAATGGCCAAGCAGGAATGGCTAGAAAATTTAAAGAGACCTTTAGAGAAAATAGAACTCCCTGTGTGAATATCAAGAGCTCAGATGGAAAACCAGTGCTAAGCAAAGGAGGAAAAGCAGAAAGGTGGAAGGAGTATATAGAGGGTCTATACAAGGGAGAAGTACTTGAGGGCAATGTTATGGAATTGGAAGAGCACGTAAATGAATATGAAAAGTAAGATAAGTTAATGCTTGAAGAACTTGACAAATCACTGAAAGACTTAAGTCGAAACATGGCCCCGAGAGTAGACAACATTCCGTTAGACCTAGTAATAGCATTTGGAGAGCGAGCCATGACAAAACTTTTCCATCTGGTGAGCAAGATGTATGAGATAGGCGAAATACCCTCAGACATCAGGTGCTGTCAGGACTGAAAATCACCTAACTAGCAGTTTCATAAGCCTGCAAAATACTAACACGAGTCCTTTACAGAAGGATGGAAAAACCGATACAAGCCGGCCTCGGGGAAGATCAGTTTGGATTGCGGAGAAATATAGGGACACGCCAAGTAATACTCACCCTACGACTTCTCACAGAATCCTGTTCGCAGTTTGTACAGAAACCAGGTGGTAGTTTCAAGAGTCGAAGGCACGAAAGGGAAGCAGTGGTCGAGAAGGGAGTGGGAGAGGGTCGTGCCTCTCCCCGATGTTATTCAATCTGTATATTGAGCAAACAGGAAAGGAAACAAAAGAAAAATTTCGAGTAGGAAGAAATAAAATCTTTGTTGTTTAATATTTTGAGGAATCAGCCTCAGTTGCACAAATTTTCTAATCTTACGCAGGTTAATCTAGCCTTCTTCAGAAGCATAAAATTATTATAACATGCCAGAGTAAGGCACAGTCATCAATAAATTAAAACCTATAGTACCGTAGTACCATGCCCAATAAAACTACTTAGTTGAAGTCCAGACCCGACATCTCTTCACCACCAGTCGGTTGGCAGCGGCAACTAACGTTAGTTTGGTACCTACCTTGCGCTTGTATGTGATGGAGACACTTAACGTTTATAATATCATCTCTCTCGGACGCCTGTGTGCTACTTACGACAATTTCCTAAGGCCTGCGTGTTATAGGCAACTAGTAATATCACAATTGTTTCCCCCGATGTTGTAACCTGTTTGTGTCCTAAGATCCGATGATGGTGGCATTAGTTTCGCCGAAACCGGTAATCATGGAATAAAAAGAATTCCTGCGATCTCGGCTACCAGTTTACTGTTTCACAAAGATAATATCACCCATCTACCTCACATACAGAAGTGGAGCCAGAAAGTCGGTAGCACTTCGCAGACACCACACACACACACACACACACACACACACACACACACACACAGAGAGAGAGAGAGAGAGAGAGAGAGAGAGAGAGAGAGAGAAGTTGACTTGAACGCATATTGGAGGACTTTGCCACTGCGTGTGACGACTTGGCTTTCGATAATTGGACAGTCGGGTTAAACTGTCTTGTTCGGTTTTGGGCTCCACAGGATTTTAACTCGACTCTGAAAGATTACGAATTATTTCAGTTGTTATACTATAACGCTGTGGATTGAGTCAGTGTATTTATCAAGTGCTAAATACTTCAAGAGTGATTTATAAAATACCTGTCGACGGTATTCTGACTTTTTCTCAGTAGCTTGTTAAAGGGAGTTTACAGCACGTTGACATACGTTCTGAACTTGCCTGGCATTGGTTATCGACTGTCTTCTGAGCTACCGTTAGTGTGAGGACGGCCCTTGTACACACAAGCAGTTTGTTGCCCCGCATAGGTGATGAAAACATCGTGGCGTCGTCGGTGCGCTATGTTTGAGACAGCGCCAAGAGATAGTGAACGACCGCTGTTTTGACAGCCAACGCCTCACGACGAGGCCGTGGCGGGGGGGGAAATAAGGGGGGAGGGGGGGGGGCTGTTTCAGCGGCAAGTAGCGGGCGGGCTTCGGCAGAAAAGCGCCACCAACCAAGGCAGCCACAACTCGGGTTGACTATACTTTTTTCCTCTCTTCTTTTAATGCCTTGACGTCAATTGGAAATCAAGATGTTGCTCGTACAGACATGTAGGTTATGGTTGACCGTAACCTACATGTCTTTGTATGAGCAACATCTTTACATCTGCTACGTCTAAGTTCTTTGACCACAGCCCACATGCTTGTATGTAAACATAGTGTATTTCACGAGTGCATATCGTAATAGTGAAATATGAAGCTAACTTGGTAAAACTGAAATATGGACGTGAAAATGATGATAAGTGTGTAACTAAGTGGCAAAACTGTCACCACAGCGTAACTGTAATAATGGTGCTTCATCTTTATGTAAGTACAGATATGTTTTCGTCAAATGCTGCCTTACCACTTACAACTGTCCCACTTGTATCTGTTTAGTCACCAGCAAATAATTTTTTTGTATTTATACAGCGATCTCCAACAGTATAAACATGTACATGAATGTATAAACACCTGAGGATGGGCGCAAGCCCGAAACCGGTCGTGTGACAAATAACCTTTTATTGTGACTGGTAGCGGTCATTTTTCTACACCCTATAAAGGAATAGTCACGGAGTTCGACAGCATCCACTATGGATAAAATTCAGTTCTTTCATGTTTTAAAGCAAATGAAGCATTGTACTTCATTGCTACGTCACTTCGTAAAAATGTTTCCAGGCTAGGATTGGTGGCGTTCTGCAATACAACGGATGTCCGGCGACGGCAGCGAGAAACTGTCGTATACACCGGGTGGCGGAAGCCTTGCACACTGTACGTACTTGCATACCTTAAGCCACGACACACCACAACAGGGACATTATTGTCTCAGTAAGGCAGTGCCAATTCTTATGCCGTGTTGCTCGTTTCCGTCGGCATTGTTATTAAAATAGTACTGATCGCTTTTTCCATGTTCTATAACAACGCAATATTTCAAACCAATGAAAATCAAACGAATAAAAATTTCTCCTCTTTTAAAATAGGTTTATTTAGAAACGAAAAACTTTAGCGCTGCTGTAATGGCTAATTGATATTTTGATTTTTTTGCTCGGTTATCAGTAAAAAATAAACAAAATCTGGTACAACCGAGACCAAACAAATACCGAAAAGTACCGGTTTGAACAGAACTAAAATACCAGTATCGGTTTTAAGCGTTCAGTTTTCCCTCCCCCTACATCAGGATCACATGGAAGTCTCCAGGAAGCAAAGTATACTCACGGAGAAGGCAAATCTGAAGACATGGACCGAGAACACTAAGTATAATATCCAAGGGTGTCCCCTTGTTTGCAACTATCAGTTTATTTATCTTTAAAACTGCGATGCCTATCTTAAATGTTAAAAAAATTAGAACGTAAAATCTGGAGTGCAGGCCTTCTTAAAATTCGTCACGTCTAAAATAATTCTGGTTCTCAGAAGCAGCCAAGACGAAGATCTGCTCCAATCTTTCTATGAAACTTTTAAGCCAGCCATACCCAACTCGAAAAGGCAATCCTTCTTGTGGATCCTATAGGGCCTCGTTACTGGTTGTCGATTACAAAAAAATCTGTCCACTGATGGTAGAGCAACAATGTGGATGTATTTGGCCTGGACGTCGTTTTATGAGCCTGTCCCACCATGAGTGGGATGTGAAGCAGTTGGTTAACCAACCTCATCGCAAAGTCTCGGATGGGACTGTTTCTAAATGCCCCATTGATCAGCCGAAATCATTCATGGTGCACCACGTCTAACATTTTTAAATAAGAGGATTCTGTAGACTCATGCACTGTGCACCCGTGATCAAGCTGAGGTCGCATCAAGGCTCTATAAAATTGCAAGACACAAGTTCGATTTTCTCCCACTGAATTGTGACTAAGACGTTTTATAACACTGCTTTCAGGGACCGTCTTTTCAGGTCCTTAAGATGTGGCAGTCATGTAAGCTACGCATCAAATGGTTCAAATGGCTCTGAGCACTATGGGACTCAACATCTTAGGTCATAAGTCCTCTAGAACTTAGAACTACTTAAACATAACTAACCTAAGGACATCACACACATCCATGCCCGAGGCAGGATTCGAACCTGCGACCGTAGCAGCAGCGCGGTTCCGGACTGCAGCGCCAGAACCGCACAGCCACCGCGGCCGGCTACGCATCAAATAAAAGACTAAATACCTCACCGAATCTTTAAAATTAAGAGCAGTATGCCCCACGATCAACTCAGGAAAACTTAAAACGGATTGTGAACAGCTGACAAGAACGCCTAAAGACTTCGTGGATGAAAAATTAAAACACACCTTCACCGTCAGTTACTCCAACTGTCGAATAGTAGTTGTTACCAACAAGTTCTCGTTGCAAAGTTCGATGAGGAACGGAGGACAAAAAAATGGTTGAAATGGCTCTGAGCACTATGGGACTTAACATCTGAGGTCATAAGTCCCCTAGAACTTAGAACTACTTAAACCTAACTAACCTAAGGACATCACACACATCCATGCCCGAGGCAGGATTCGAACCTGCGACCGTAGCGGTCGTGCGGTTCCAGACTGTAGCGCCTTTAACCGCTCGACCACTTCGGCCGGCAACGGAGGGCAGAGAAGTCCTCAACAAGTAACGTAACTGTGGATGATATGAAAAACTATGACAAAGACAGTCAATCTGAAGAAACTGTCTTGAGAGACACCATTGTCCTGCTCAAAGCAGTCAGAAAGGACGTCACTGACTCGGAAATGAAACCAGCATGGTGAGAGGACAGTCCCATTCATGGAGTTGACCGATGATGGTGTGCCTCCAAGCAGTAGCGTAGGGTTTCTAGGCGTCAAAAAATATACCCACAAGGCGTTGCTGGGGGGAAGGAAGTCTGTTGCATAGTCGCTTCGAGCAGAGCCAGGTTATCAAAGGTGAAGCGATGTATCCTGAACCAACACTGAAAGCGACGAAGAACCTGTCAGGATTGTGCGATCCACGCAAGATGGCGGTTGACCATCCGCACCATGTTTCCCACGCAGCTAATGAAGGCAACACCACAGTAACTACACAGGTACGTACGGTCCTTCCCAGATTTAAAACTGGAATTTAAATTCTCTTGCCATGAGTAGGGAATGTGTTCCTGACACCCGAATGAAATTAAGAAGGGCGAGGAGGATTTCTTTGCTTTGTCCTTGGTTGGAGTTGTAGTAGAAGGAAAATACGCTGAAACGCTGTTGTTTCTTTTTCAGTTTCTTGCTAAACTGTCCACACCTTGTCTTTCTCTGTGATAAAATCTCCGACCACACTATTTACATTTCTTTTGGCTCTTCGGAATGTTGTTTCGAAGCCAAACTTGTCCACCTTGGGATCATAGCTAGGGCTTAGTATATTACGGACGATTAGGCACAACAGCCCCGGGTGCAGATTTCTGAGCGTAGCGCCGCCCTGCGGCTGTGGCGCCGCGTATGTCGGCAGCTGACTCTCTTTGTTTTGCCAGGTGGAGCGGCCCCACGACCGGGGGCGATATTTATGTTGTTTACGTTGGCGGACGCAGGCGTCGCCCGTGAATGACTGTGCGGCGTGACACGCGGCGCCTTCCTGGCAGGGTCGCCAGACATACGCTGTCGGCTTTCCAGCCACCGCTGTCGCTTCAGCAGCTCTGCACACTCTCCATCACCACGACTGAAATCGATGAGGGGCCTAATGATAACATCGGACACAGCAGTGGCACCACGTCGTCGTTTCACGCAAGTCCCAGTTCTGCTTACAGCAACACGATGGATGTATCCGTGTGCAAAGGCTCTGAAGACAACAAACATTCCAAGGGTTGTATGAATGCAGAGTCTCGCGGCGATAACATTGAGTAAAATGTTCTAGGGTTTCCAACCGCGTCAAATGCTTAAAACTACACGAGCTTTCGACCAAGAATTCGTTGGCCATTGTCTACATCTACATCTACATACATACTCCGCAATCCACCATACGGTGCGTGGCGGAGGGTATCTAGTACCACAACGAGCATCTTCTCTCCCTGTTCAACTCCCAAACAGAACGAGGGAAAAATGACTGCCTATATGCCTCTGTACGAGCCCTAATCTCTCTTATCGTATCTTTGTGGTCTTACCGCGAAATATAAGTTGGCGGCAGTAAAATTGTACTGCAGTCAGCCTCAAATGCTGGTTCTCTAAATTTCCTCAGTAGCGATTCACGAAAAGAACGCCTCCTTTCCTCTAGAGACTCCCACCTGATTTCCTGAAGCATTTCCGTAACACTCGCGTGGTGATCAAACCTACCAGTAACAAATCTAGCAGCCCGCCTCTGAATTGCTTCTATGTTCTCCCTCAATCCGACCTGGTAGGGATCCCAAACGCTCGAGCAGTACTCAACAATAGGTCGTATTAGTGTTTTATAAGCGGTCTCCTTTACAGATGAACCACATCTTCCCAAGATTCTACCAATGAACCGAAGACGACTATCCGCCTTCCCCACGACGACTATCCGCCTTCCCCACCAAGTCATGTGGTATGACTGCCAGTGGGCTGTTGGTGCGCCCTTATACAGGGTGTTACAAAAAGGTACGGCCAAACTTTCAGGAAACATTCCTCATACACAAATAAAGAAAAGATGTTACGTGGACATGAGTCCGGAAACGCTTAATATCCATGTTAGAGCTCATTTTAGTTTCGTCAGTATGTACTGTACTTCCTCGATTCGCCGCCAGTTGGCCCAACTGACGAGAATCCGCACGCAATTGTGCAATCACGTCATCAACACAGATTTTCTGTGAACGTTTGGGCAGGCATTGTTGGTGATGTCTTGATTAGGCTCCATGTTCTTCCACCTACGCTCAATGGAGCACGTTATCATGATTTCATACGGGATACTCTACCTGAGCTGTTAGAACGTGTGCCTTTACAAGTACGACACAAAATGTAGTTCATGCACGATGGAGCTTCTGCACATTTCAGTCGAAGTGTTCGTACGCTTCTCAACAACAGATTCGGTGACCGATGGATTGGTAGAGGCGGACCAATTCCATGACCTTCACGCTCTCCTGATCTCAACCCACTTGACTTTCATTTATGGGGGCATTTGAAAGCTCTTGTCGAAGCAACCCCGATACCAAATGTAGAGACTCTTCGTCCTCGTATTATGGACGGCTGTGATACAATACGCCATTCTCCAGGGCTGCATCAGCGCATCAGGGATTCCATGCGACGGAGGGTGGATGCATGTATTCTCGCTAACGGAGGACATTTTGAACATTTCCTGTAACAAAGTGTTCGAAGTAACGCTGGTACGTTCTGTTGCTGTGTGTTTCCATTCCATGATTAACGTGATTTGAAGAGAAGTAATAAAATGAGCTCTAACATGGAAAGTAAGCGTTTCCGGACACATGTCCACATAACATATTTTCTTTCTTTGTGTGTGAGGAATGTTTCCTGAAAGTTTGCCCGTACCTTTTTGTAACACCCTGTATACGATAGCTGCCGGCTGTGACGTCACTGGTGCCCGTGACACAAGATCATACCAATCTTCAGGCGTCCAACGAAAATCCGTCAATTACTGAGACCAATTAAAGACGCAGTAGGTCTCAGAACACCTGGAGTCTACGAAATACCTTGTGAGTGTGGCCAGAAGTACATCGAACAAACAGTGCGCATTGTGGAACAACGCAGGAAAGAACATGAGTGGTATTATCGCCTACGCTATCCAGAGAAATCTGCTAGGCATGCGTTAGAAAACGGTCACCACATAAAATTTGACGATACCTCTGTCGTGGCTCGCACTAACGGCTTCTGGGACAGTTTAATAAAGGAAGCTGTTGAAATAAAAATTACCGCAAACACCCTGAATAGAGACGGTGGCTTGCAGCTCAGCGTGGGATCCAGCGATCGCGCGGTTGAAGAGGGCACATCGAACGCCGACTCTAAACATGCCCATATATGGCGATGTCACGGACACCAGTGACGTCACAGCCGGCAGCTAGTGTATATAAGGGTGCACCCACTGACAGTCATACCACTTGACAATGGTCAAGGAGTGCTTGGTCGAAAGCTCGTGTAGTTTTAAGTAATTGACACGGTTGGAAACCAGAGAACATTTTATTCATTCCAAGGCTTGTGAGAGTCAAGCGTGTCCAGAACCAGTCATGATATCCTCCAGGACATGGTCACTAGATATACAATACAATCACCATTTCACATAAAATTTTTCCACTCTGGCACAGACAGCAGCCACTAGATTTTTGACGTGCTCCTTTGCCCCGCCTTCTAGGGCTCTGTGACGTTATCGTTCGTCAAGATAACGCAAGATCGTATGTTGCCTGGCCAATGGCCTTGCCTCACCTTCGAGGTCTTTGTTATGGTATGTTTAAACAAGATAATGCAAGACCATATGTTGCCAGGCTTTTGGCCTTACCTCACCTTCAAGATCTCCATGACGTTATCTTTGTACATCTACATCTACATCCATACTGGGCAAGCCACCTGACGGCGTGTGGCGGAGGGTACTTTGAGTACCTCTATCGGTTCTCCCTTCTACTCCAGTATTGTTCGTGGAAAGAAAGATTGTCGGTAAGCCTCTGTGTGGGCTATAATCTCTCTGATTTTATCCTCATGATCTCTTCGTAAGATATACGTAGAAGGTGTTCTCGAAACTTCAACAAAAGCCCGTACCGAGCTACTGAGCGTCTCTCCTGCAGAGTCTTCAACTGGAGTTTATCATCTACGTAACGCTTTCGCGATTACTAAATGATCCTGTAACGAAGCGCGCTGCTCTCCGTTGGATCTTCTCTATCTCTTCTATCAACCCTATCTGGTACGGATCCCACATTTGTGAGCAATATTCAAGCAGTGGGCGATCAAGTGTACTGTAACCTACTTCCTTTTTTTTCGGATTGCATTTCCTTAGGATTATTCCAATGAATCTCAGTCTGGCATCTGCTTTACCGACGATCAACTTTATATGATCATTCCACTTTAAATAATTCCTAATGCCTACTCCCAGATAATTTATGGAATTAACTACTTCCAGTTGCTGACCTGTTATATTGTAGGCAAATGATAAAGGATCTTTTTTTCTATGTATTCGCAGCACATTACACTTGTCTACATTGAGATTCAATTGCCATTCCCTACACCATGCGTCAATTCGTTGCAGATCCTCCTGCATTTCAGTACAATTTTCCATTGTTACAACCTCTCGATATACTACAGCATCATCCGCAAAAAGCCTCAGTGAACTTCCGATAATATCCACAAGGTCATTTATGTATATTGTGAATAGCAACAGTCCTACGACACTCCCCTGCGGCACACCTGAAATCACTCTTACTTCGGAAGACTTCTCTCCATTGAGAATGACATGTTGCGTTCTGTTATCTAGGAACTCTTCGATCCAATCACACAATTGGTCTGATAGTCCATATGCTCTTACTTTGTTCATTATACGACGGTGGGGAACTGTACTGAACGCCTTGCGGAAGTCAAGAAACACGGCATCTACCTGGGAACCCGTGTCTATAGCCCTTCGAGTCTCGTGGACGAATAGCGCGAGCTGGGTTTCACACGATCGTCTTTTTCGAAACCCATGCTGATTTCTACAGAGTAGATTTCTAGTCTCCTATCTTTCAACAAGATAACGCAAGGCCTTGCCAGTGCTGTCCTGATGCGACTCGATGCAGCCGTGGCCAGAACGTCCGGATCCGTCACCCACTGACAAAATCTAGTCATTGTTTACTGAGAGACTGGCACATCACCCCTAGTCAGTGAATACAGCTGATGAACTGTGCCACAATGTTGAAACAGTATGCAATGACCTGCCCATACCTGTCCTCCGAGCTCAGCCCAATGCCCAGACGGGTAAGAGCGAATGTTAGTATCATAAGTGGCAGTTCTGAGCACTAAATTTCGTACCATGTGCACCCCAAATCCGCAAAAAATTTAAGCACGTGTTCTTTCCACTATACTCCTACTGAATATGCTGAAGTGTAGCAGTTTTAACGGCCAGCAATGTAGGCTGTGGCACCGTATAGCAGTGAAACCCTCGGGTGGCGCGTCCCGGGAGTGAACCACGAGCCTCCGGATTAGGCAGCCGGGCCTGGCCGTCCTATAAAAGGCGCGGGCAGAGCCGAAGGCCACGGGGCCCGCAGCGCCGCAGCGCCCGCCGGCCGCCTCCTGGAGACGAGACGGCAGCGAACAAAGGGCAGCCGCGCCGCGCCGAGGTACAGCCGCTCCAAGAGCGCCGCAGCACGCCACGGTAAGTGCGCGGACGACACGCCAAGTCTGGACTTTCGACTCGCCGCGTAACGCTATCCCTCCAGTGGATTCGCAGTCCTCCCTATCCTATCCGTAACGATGTCGGCCGACCATTCCCATCCGACCAGAAATGAAGTCGGCCGACCGTCGGGCGACATCGGAAGGAAAACAAACGCCAAGACCACCTTGTACGTGCCTACAGCGAAAGCGGAAGCCCGATCTGACAACAACCAATGACGCCCGATTACGGACCGACGAGTAGACGAACTAAACATGTTTATTTCCTGTCCACGGCCCGACGGCACAGGACAGCGAAAACTTTCTTCAGCTCATACACACCTATACATCAACAGTTCTTCATTAATAATGCCGCCGGCCGCTGTGACCGAGCGGTTCTAGACACTTCAGTCAGGAACCACGCGGCTCCTACGGTCGCAGGTTCGAATCCTGCCTGGGGCATGGATGTGTGTGATGTCCTTAGGTTTGCTAGGTTTATGTAGTTCTAAGTGTAGGGGACGGATGACCTCAGATGTTGAGTCCCACAGTGCTTAGAGCCATTTAAACCATTTGGCGCTCCACGCTGTCTTACCCAGGCTGCCATCAGTTACTGTACTATTGTCTGAAATTGTGGAACTTTCACGGGATACTTAACTTGTTTCAATTGCAGGTTTTTATTGTTAGCTAGACTTTTGCACACACCTTCGCACACGTATGCGTAATGTGGCATCATTCAAAGATGGCGGTGCCACACCAAAGTCAACAACGCGCATGCGGTACGTCTCCAGACACGTCTACGGCCTGGAATTGTCCCGCTTCGAATTGGGCCACAATCACCAGCGAATATGTGTGCGGATACTATGGACAGCGGTGGGATACCAGTCTGAATGTTGCCCGCCATACGACTCGAAAACCAGGTGAAAGGATCTGGTGTGCCATTACTTTAATAGCAGGTGTCCGTCGGTTGCCATCCGCGACATCCTTACAGCACAGCAATACGTCGACGATATTCTACTCCCTGTTTTGTTGCCCTTTATGCAAAGCCGTCCTGGGCTAACAATTCAGAGATAGTGCCGCCCGCACAAGCGACAGTTTCTAATGCTCTTCTTCGTGCTTTCGAACTCTACCTGGGCAGCAACGTCGCCGGATCTCTCCAAAGTTGAGACCAGTTGGAGCATTATGCGCAGGGCCTCTCAGCCAACTCTCGGTTTTGACTACATAACGCGTCAATTCGACTGTATTTGGTACAATATCCGTCAGAAGGTCGTCCAACAGTTCTATCAATCAGTGCCAAGCCTAATAACTATTTAAATAAGGGTTTATTGAGTAGTTCAGTTTGCGAAGCTCTTTTTCTTTAGTAACGCACCAATTTCTTTTTTTTTTTGTTTTTTGAAATTGTAATATTTGTTTGTCCGTACATGTAGATCACATCTAGCGATTTCCGTCCCATTCGGATAATTTTTTCTGGCGAGCGCGCGCGAGCGCGCGCGCGCGCGCGCGCGTGTGTTTGTGTGTGTGTGTGTGTGTGTGTGTGTGTGTGTGTGTGTGTGACTTTTTGGTAATGTATTACGGGACCAAACTCATCGGTCCCTAAGCTTAAACACTACTGAATCTAACTTAAAGTAACTTACGCTGAGGACGACACACACACACACACACACCCATGCCCGAGGGAGGACTCGAACCTCCGACGGGGGAAGCCGCGGGGACCGTGACAAGACGCCTGAGACCGTTCGGCTACCCCGCGCGGCAAGTGTGTGTGTGTGTGTGTGTGTGTGTGTGTGTGTGTGTGTGGTTGGTTGGTTTGTTGGGGGAAGGAGACCAGACAGCGAGGTCATCGGTCTCATCAGATTAGGGAAGGATGGGGAAGGAAGTCGGCCGTGCCCTTTGAAAGGAACCATCCCGGCATTTGCCTGGAGCGATTTAGGGAAATCACGGAAAACCTGAATCAGGATGGCCGGACGCGGGATTGAACCGTCGTCCTCCCGAATGCGAGTCCAGTGTCTAACCACTGCGCCACCTCGCTCGGGTGAGTATGTGTGTGTGTGTGTGTGTGTGTGTGTGTATTTTCCTTAGTGTATATAGATACAGAATATACCGATATCCAAAATTAAAGCACCAAACTGTTGTTTCCCCGTTCTGTGGCTTAATTCACGATATAATCATACAAAGTGTCAGCAGATGCCGTTACGATCGTGTTCTGCACGGAAGATGGCATTCCGATCTACGGACAACCACGCCAGCAATGACGTCGGCGGGATACTGTTTGCACGGTAGTGCCACATACACAATCGCTGTGTGCACAGTCACAGACGCTACAGAATGGCACAGAGAAGACGTCCACAGACTCTCTGCTGTGGAGGCCCACAGGAAGAATGGAAGCAGGAGAGTCGCAAACCTATGTGGCCCGATGGCTTACTGTGAATCGTTCTGTTGTTTCTCAGATGAGGCGACAGTTTATAGAGACCGAAACTGTATTCAGGAGACCAGGACAGGGCCGACCATGTGTGACATCAGAAAGAGTGACCCGTTATTTGGGATTGTAAGCTGGCATCTGACCTCGCAGCATCCCCTGGACGTGTTTCATCGTGGCAAGCGGTGTAGAGAAGGATCCAGTAAAGTGGCTGGAGACATGCTGTCTGTTGACGCCTGTCGTATCTTCACAGAAGGGAACATCTAGATTTGAGCCGTTGACATGCTACCTGGAACGTCGAGAGTAGGAGTCGTCAACACACTACCTGGACGGTCGAATAGTGGGCCAATATTCTTTTCTCAGATGAGTCCCGATTTGGTCTCGAGAGTGATTATCGACGGATTCCCATCTGGAGAGCACTTGGAACATGATTTCGGGACCCAAACACAGTGGAAAGATTTTTTTTTTTTTAATTCAGTCTTGATCGCACCACGTATGCTACAAGAACATAGGTGACCGGTTTCGGTCATATCACATGACCGAAACCGGTCACCTATGTCCTTGTAGCATACGTGGTGCGATCAAGACTGAATTTAAAAAAAAAAAAAAAAATTAAAATTTTAATCGCTGTTCCAAAAATTTTTATTAAAATTTATTATTATCGAGGAAGATAACTGTTGGTGTGGGCAGGGATTATGTTGACCACTCGAACACCTCTTCACGAAATTGTACGAGTGAATCAGCAAGTTTTACTGCTGTCAGGTACTGTGAGGAGATCTTGGGATCTCATGCGCGGTTGTTACAAGATGCTGTGGGCCGAGGCGATAATGCTCGTCCTCATAGAGCACCAATGGTTGATGTGTTTCTGGAAACGGAAGATACTGCACGCATGGCGTGACCTGCTCGCTCTCCCGATTTCAATCCCACAGAGCATGTCTGGGATGCACTAGGCAGACCGTTTGCATCACATCAGCATCCACCAAGCACTCTCCAACACTTGCGAGCAGCTCTGCAAGAAGAATGGGTGTTTTGCCTCAACATCATTCACAGCATGTCCCGTCGGTGTGAGGCCAGTATTGGTGGCAAAGGTGGTCACAACCAATACTGAGCACATTAACAAGTTATCAGAATGTGTGTGCTAATCCGTTAAGTATGAAAATAACGAAGAATATTTTTGTCTACCGTTATACATGTACTGCGTTCTATATTCTTTACGTTGTTTCTACTTTGCTATCATCTGTTCGAACTGTTTCGTGGCAAAATAAAAGCAACCTTGCAAAATTTCCGTTTGTTGCTGTAACTGTGGACAACAGTGTGTATAGATCTAAGGCTCTTGTCACAACGTACCTTAAATTATGTACGAGCACATCACAAAACTTTTCTATTCTGGTAATGACGAAACGCAAAGGATAGTAGTCTTTATAATCTGAGAGACTGCGACGAGGAATCGGCGTGAACGACGGAACGTGCAAACTCGGGCGGCAGGTTGCAGGCACAGAACTACCTCAGCTATGGAGACGATTGTGCGCAGTGAATTTCTGGCCGCAGGCAGCTCCGAGTGCGCCGCAGGTCGTGCATTACGAAGATAAGCTATTTAGGTCGTTTGTCATTGTGCAGCGTAAGAAAACTGGAATGAATGTCCTCGCCGTTGTCTCTCGTTGCCAGGTGCCGTAAAACGAAAGGCGCTCTGCAGATAAAAGCGCATTTGGGACGAGCTTTGGAAAATGCGATAATGCTCCACCTAGGCTACCAACGACCAAAACGAAAACTTCCGGCGCTACGCAGCGGGCCGCGAATGAAATTCCGCTAATCCAGTTGAGGCGGCGGAACTAATCTCAAAACACGGCACCAGTGCGCCGCTTTGTGGGTCGCAGAGGGAGGTTTACAGCAAACGAGCTGTGATGTTCAGTCACGCGGACTGTCCAGGGCACTGCCGTCGTTTGCCTTAATAACGTTAACTGAACACCAAGTACCCGTTCGCTGGTAGTGTTTCGGTGCGCCCAATATTCAATGAAACTAATTTTTTTATTATTATTATTAACTTCTTGGAAATCACATTTGTACACAGTTAAATTTTAAAGTGAAACACGCAAAGTGTATTCCAAGTCTGCAGGCGTTAGTGGTTGTTGTCACTCAATTTAGGCCGTGTAATGTTCGCCTGTCAGCATATTATCGTACCGCTATCTGCACAGTGGTTTAGCTTCCATGGTGCGTGTTTCGTGCGGTATCGATGATGTAGCCGCAGGACGCAGTTTACAGTAATTTCGTCGAAGTAATTTAAAACTGTTGCCACGGAAGCTGTGTACTTCACATCAATATTGACAGTTCAGTATTGGTGAATTACGTATATAAGAGTGAAAAGTCCGAAATCGTGTGTCGCCTTGGGAAACAACGATCACCTGTGTAGTAACGGGTACCGAGCAGTTATCTGAGTGAACATTAAAAGTGAGAGAGAGAGACATATAATCGGGTTGACCAAATATCAAGAGCGTAGACACTTATAGTCACATTTTAAAACGGCCACGTCGCGATCGGTGACGCGTATGTTTGTGGAAATAACTTGAAACGTCACTGGAAGTGGTTAATGGTAACTGCAAAAACCGTGTTACTTATAATCAGTCTTCATTGCAAAAGTGTTTATTCACATGATCGGTTTCGGTTCCTCTAGAACCATCTTCAGATCTGAAATGCAATGATACTAAGATAGTATGTTTGTGGAAATAACTTGAAACGTCACTGGAACTGGTTAATGGTAACTGCAAAAGTTGTGTTACTTATAATCAGTCTTCACATGATTGGTTTCGGTTCCTCTAGAACCATCTTCAGATATGAAATGCAATGATACTAAGTTAGTATGTTTGTGAAAATAACTTGAAACGTCACTGGGACTGGTTAATGGTAACTGCAAAAACTGTGTTACTTATAATCAGTCTTGATTGCAAAAATTTTTGTTCACATGACTGGTTTCGGTTCCCCTAGAACCATCTTCACATATGAAATGACAATGATACTAAATTAGTATCATTGTCATTTCAGATCTGAAGATGGTTCTAGAGAAACCGAAACCAGTCATGTGCATAAACATTTTTGCAATCAAGACGGATTATAAGTAACATTGTATAACCAGTGATTGCGGTATCCCTTCAGACATTATGCCTGTTTTTGCAATGCAAAAACTGTGTCACTCATCTAAACTTTTGATATCCTGTTTTAATAGTGCATTTCATGTGTTATGCTCCAGGTATGTGAGCCCAAAGATTAACGTGTCAACAGCAGATTTCAGTTCACTTCAAGTGACTGCGCGGCTGAAGCGCCAACGAATAATTACATCGATCATATGATAATATCCATTGTAAACAGTGCAGCCCCAATTCACAGTGTTTTATTAACTGAATACATTTGGATCTTGGTAAATAATGTTGAATCTTATTGAGTGAGTGTTTTCCCAATCTGCCACGACCAGTTGACATTACAGGGCCATATTTTTAGCTGGCTGTGAGAGAACCAAGAGGACAACCGTGCGAAGAAAGCAGGTATGTATGGGACTGGCGCGCTGCCATAAAATATCTATCCCTCCTCCCTATGTCGGTGTGACTAGGTCAGTATTTTCAAGCGAGAGTGAGGTCAGTTATTAGTTGCTCTTTATCCCTCGGTCATGTTTCACACCTTTTCCCTCTAACTCAACGTTCGGACCGCTCTGTTTCCTCAGGAGTTTTCTGGTGTCCCCCTGGGAATGTTCAGCCAGCCCGAGTAGACGAGAAGACTACTTAAGAAGACACCAGCAAAGGCGTCGAAACGTTGAATTTCGAGAAGAAGCTGAAAAAGAATATGACTGGAGTAACTATCAAGAAATCTTCTACATTACACCATACTTGACTAATATCGTGCAAAATCGAGCGTATTATGCGTCCTCAGCACGAAAAGAAGGAAAAGCCGAACACTGTAGCGTATGTTTGTTGTCTTGGTCTTCGTCACAGTCGTACTTAATGTTGTGGGCATTTCGCTAGGCTGGCTTCCGACCAGTCCGCTGAGTCTGTTCAAAGACTTCTATGCAACTTTGTTGGAGCTAGGTGGCGAGTAAACCATTGCTGCCATCTCTCAAGGGATGTTGGTGATCTTGGCTTTCTGCAAATGTGCATAAGCCATTTCAAGTGAAGTAGTCAGTTCTTGTGATGAAAACTTTTCCTAGACATCAGGCTCTCAAACACAGGTACAAGTTGGTGCAGTGGATGGGTCTTTCCATTTTCTACTCGTGCCCTTTTCTCTTTCGCAGCTAATTCTCTGTGGGCGCTAGATGAGGCTACGGCTTAAGCCAATGCATACCCATCAACTGGAGTGCCTTTCAGCAACGTTAGATATCGTCGAATTCCTTGCCCGTGGTCTGACAGGTTCCTGCTGCAAACCTGAGACTTTCCTGAATGTTTCTCACACTCGTGGAGAGGCCTTAGCGACAGTTTCGTCCAGCTCTTCCAAAGAACGTGTTCCGAATTATTCAGTTACAAGCTCATACAGGATGAAAAATTACAAATCCGATGACGGCAATGAGAGGATCGAAAGCATGTACACAGAGAGTATCATAATTAATGGCGTAAACACATACTGTTGAAAGTACACGAGACTAGAAGCAAAAAAAGCCTAGTAAACATGGACTCTAAAATGCATGCCTTAAGAGCTACGAGTATTCTTTCATCTTCGATATCGTGGAAACAAATCTCTTCTACTGCCAGCTCTTTGCTTTTCATATTTTGGGAAGAGCTAAGATGGACCAAAACAAAAATAAAACGTCCAGAGAACATGGGCTCTGAAGTGCTTACTTTAAGAAGTATGAGTACTTGTTCAGTGGAAGGGATGTGTTTCACAGTAGCGAACATGAGCAAGTATTCATAGCTCATAAGGTGTCCACTTTAGAGCCCATGCGTACTGGACTTCTGTTCTTATTTTGGACCATATTACCCCCTCTCAACACATGGAAAGCAAACACAACAAGCAAAATCCATTTTCAAACCAACACAATATGCAAATTTCCACTATAAAATCGACTTCGTTCGGTATGCTGGACCCAAGGACGTGTTACTGAAGTACAGGATCATCGGATAGCAAAGTCGAAACAATTTTAATAACCGCCTCACATATCGTTTAAAAAAGGCAAGAGGGCATGAATCGTTGAAGGTAAGAAATGGTTCAAATGACTCTGAGCACTATGGGACTTAACTGCTGAGGTCATCAGTCCCCTAGAACTTAGAACTACTTAAACCTAACTACCCTTAGGACATTACATACATCCATGCCCGAGGCAGGATTCGAACGCCCGACCGTGGCGGTCGCGCGGTTCCAGACTGTAGTGCCTAGAACCGCTCGGCCACAACGGCCGGCGTTGAAGGTAAGAGCTATTTGCTTCAAATTCGCATCACGGCCACGGTGTCGCAGAGGTAGACCTATGTTTCGGGGGATGTCCGAGCAGCACCACTTCAGATTGACCTACCTAAGAGCCAGGGAGTCGCCCGCACACCATCGCTTAAAAGCAGCGGAAGCTGCCAGTGCAGCCTCCCAAGTGAGATTGGCTGCAGGAACGACGTTTTTACCGAAGCAGTAAAATTAAAGGAGACGTGCTCTCTAGCCCCACTTCGACGCAGGTTCTCGTCGATGCAGTTTTCCTACGAATTAGCGCGGAAGTTCGTCGCCATCTTTGTGTAGCACGTACTGGCCTCCATTACTTTGGAATCAGTCGTGTTTAGAGCCTTATCGGAATGAATACGGTCGTCGCGTGGGAGGATGAAAGCAACTACTGCGATCGTCGAAATGACGCGCAACGCAGTCTGTCCTTTGAACCAGCTGTATACCAAACGCCGATGCTACATAGACAAGAGTTGCTGCCCTTTGTATTCATATCTAGTTCCTCTCATGATCAACTTCTTCCATCATACACTCAGGATTGCACTCCACGTTTCTACTATTTCGAGTTCCTTAGGGGCTGGACGAATCTTTCATTCTTCTTTGGTAATTTTTTCTCCTAAATTCTTATTTTCGTGGAGAACTGGCCATACTACAGAGAAACGGCGTTGTATTAGTGTTGTGCCATTCTGCACATAGTGCCTCGCATTTTATATTTCATGCTTCAGTGTATTTAAAATCTACTGACTCTCTGCCTTTCTTTTTTTTTTTTTTAGGTTGTTGCGTACTTCATCTTCTACCTTATTGTACAACATTTGTCTGAAACAGCTGAGGTAGGTGTAGCATCTCCGATGCTGCCACGCTCAGGGAGACAGAAGGTACTTCATGTAATCTATCATTTACCAAGAGATGAGGGAAGATGCTACAGTTAGGGCGGCAGGTCCTATACACACCAAAATTACTATGCCATCATTTAATATAATTATACACTCGCTTTCTTCAGCAGATATTTGCAATTTCGGTTTTCCAATGTAAAACTGGAGTCACCTCGAGCAAATACTGCTCGTCACGTCTTTCATGCGACACCCAGCGTCGACGAAAAGCGTCGGTTTCTTTTCCCTTTGCAAACAGAATGATTTATAAAGCGGAATTTTGTGTGTCCATTCGATAGAGCGCGCCCGAATTTATTAATCTGGTGCGGTATTCGTTCCATCGGTGTGTACGACCAAGGACAGTAAAACACGAAGACCAACGAGTACTCCAGCAGCGACTGACCAGTGCTGCTGCAAGGCGGTCGCACTCAGCACAGGTAAGCGCACTGCTGTTGCTGCCGCAGTACTGGTTATTTTTCTGTCTTTGTGACCCTATTAATGCATATCGATGAAACGAATATGGCAGCGATACCAAGTTAAGGGCCAGCCAAGTGCCAGGGGCATGACCACTGGGATTAGCTCAGTGGGCCTGGCCAACACCCAGCAGGTTTATAGTAACACTGGCACACCTGTAACACTGCACGTAGCATGTAGTTTCCTTGTAGATTAAGTAGCTTAGAACCTCATAGCGGTAAGATTAGAGTAATAATAATAAAAATAAAATTACCTGTAGTGTAGAATAGTAAGCTGCATTTTCTCTGTATCATCATTAGGACCCACTAATGTAGTCAGGTAGTGGGTTATTATGTATAATGCAATGAATTGAATAAAGGTTTAAAAAAAAAAACGAATATGGCACCAGACTAACTTGGGGCCGCTCTGTAGAATGGGCACGTAGAATACCGCTTTATAAATCATTTTGATTGCAAATAGGAAACAAACCGACACTTTTCATCGTCGCTGGATGTCGTATGAAAGACGCGACGAGCAGTAATTGTCCGGGCTAACTTTAGCTACATTTTGCAAATACTAAATTGCACGTATGTGCAGAAACATCGGAAGAAAGAGCCTGACGACTTCTAGGATAACACCCGGTATAATGTGTGTGTGTGTGTGTGTGTGTGTATGTAAGACAATAACCGACTTACCGTAAGCTTACAGACTTGTCGGATGTACGAAACTACAATACTATCACCTTTCGTCTAAATTTTAGGTTCCCACATCAAATGGTTCAAATGTCTCTAAGCACTATGGGACTTAACATCTGAGGTCATCAGTCCCGTAGACTTAGAACTATTTAAACCTAACTAACCTGACGACATCACATCCACGACCGAGGCAGGATTCGAACCTGCGACCGTAGCAGCGGCGCGTACTGAACCGCCTAGAACCGCTCGGTCACAGCGGCCGGCTCCTACATCAAGCGGAGTGATATCGAGAGTGGTGAAATGAAAAGGAAAAATGTATAGGAAGAGTGCTGGATGAAATCACCGTATAGCCCACACAAATTTTGCGCACGTACACGATGAATCAGTGACAGCGACGTGGTTCCCCGAAAGGAAACCATCGTCCCTGAGCCGCTAGTACGTGATCTCTCGCACCGTACACCGGGTCACGGCTGCCAGTCGCAGCCTGAGAAACCTCTGTCGCCTCCGTCATAACGGCCGCAGTTCACGTCTGCGTCCTTTCACCAGTATTGAATAGCTCACACTACTGGCACATTTCCCAATACGCATGATAACGCCGGCCGCTTCGCCCGAGCGGTTGTAGGCACTTCAGTCCGGAACCGCGTTGCTGCTACGGTCGCAGGTTCGAATCCTGCCTCGGGCATGGAGATGTGTGATGTCCTTAGGTTAGTTAAGTTTAAGTAGTTCTAAGTCTAGCGGACTGATGACCTCGAACGTTAAGTCCCATAGTGATTAGAGCTATTTGAGCATGATAACAGTCCACAAGCTGATTCGGGGGGAGCAGGGTGCAGACCATACATCAGGTATCCAACGGTTCACCCAGTTAGCTTTAGACGAATGCCGGAGCTGTTGCCGGCCATTGTGGCCGAGCAGTTCTAGGTGCTTCAGTCCGGAACCGCGCTGCTGCTACGGTCGCAGGTTCGAATCCTGTCTCGGGCATGGATGTGTGTGATGTCCTTAGGTTAGTTAGGTTTAAGTAGTTCTAAGTTCTAGGGGACTGATGGCCTCAGAAGTTAAGACCCATAGTGCACAGAGCCATTTGAACCATTTTTGAACCGGAACTGTTCCTGTAAATAGGAGACGACTTCAGGTCTTCAGCTTTCTTCTTCAATACTTCTTCTATTCAGTAGCCGTGCGGGGTAGCCGCGCGGTCTTAGGCGTCTAGTCACGGTCCGCGCGGCTCCCTCCGTCGGTGGTTCGAGATCGCCATCGGGCATGGGTGTGTGCGTTGTCCTTAGCGTAAGTTAGTTTAAGTAACATTAAGTAGTGGGTCAGCTTAGGGACCGATGACCTCAACAGTTTGGTCCCACAAGACTTTATCATAAATTTTCAAAGAAAAAACTTCTATTCAGTCTTCAGTAACATTATCGTTACAGTCCGACATTTACTAGTTGCATACCTTTCGTTTTCAGCTAACTACTGCACGTTGTCTCTCTGTTCTACAAAAATACGTGACGGGGTAATGCAGATCCTGAAGGGGACCGGCTGTTCCATTTCGCAGTCTTGCAAATCCTTCTTAATCTACTTTTAAAATTTTATAGTGTAAGAAAATGTTGCTGTAGAAAACTTTTATTTCAGCGATATAAAACCGAGAGTGGCTCGAAAATAATGAGAGTAATTAAGAACAAATGGTTGACTGTTACAGGGAAGTTAACAGCAACGACCACTTTTTACAATGCTATTTATTTATTTAAATAGAGCTGTTAAGGTACTTAACTGAAGATGAATCTGTCGTTTGGAAACCGGTAACGGTGCTATTTAAATAAACAAGTAGCACTGTAAGAAGCGGCTGGTTGCTGTTGACTTCTACGTAAGAATCGACCTATATTTGTTCAAAAGATCAGTTTTCGATGAAATAGCATTAATTAAGAAAAATTTAATTAGTGATTTGAGGAAAAATCACGCCAAATGTTCGTATCCAAACGAAGAGTTGCAAATGGACAAACTTGGTATCAAACTGACCAGCGTGTGGTCTAGTTTCGCAAACAGAGGTTTAACTATCTGAAAGTAGTCAGGGCAATTAAGTAAAACTTAATGTTTTGAAGGCAAACTGAAAAAGATGCCGTTAGGTATGTAAATGAAAAGTCAAACAGTTCACGTTTTCAAGACCTACCTAATTCGGCAATGGAAGTTACTTTGGTGTAGAAATGATGGAATTATTTTTTTCATAATGGAAAAGTAAAATAAATACAAAATTACAGCATAAAGTGAAACTTTTGTGCTTTCTCGTGATCTATACACTATTAATAACAAAATAGATATTTAAATATATTAGATATGATACTTAATGAACAAAACGCCTTTTTTTGTTTGCAAATGAGATTGTCAAATATGTTGCGAGATGATTTCTCTAAAAGTAAGAAATAAAATATATGAGAGAAAGATTTGACTCACCTAATTTCTTATAAAGGAATTCAAATATCATTCAAAGGCGCTTCAGGTGTTCCTCTAATCCATTTTATTCTTTACTTTTAGACAAGTCATGTCACAAAACATTTGTCCGTTTTTTTCTTAAAATTTCTTGGTTCAAATGGTTCAAATGGCTCTGGGCACTATGGGACTTAACACCTGAGGTCATCAGTTCCCTAGAAGATAGAACTACTTAAATCTAACTAACCTAAGGACATTACACACATCCATGCCCGAGGCAGGATTCGAACCTGCGACCGCAGCGGTCGCTCGGTTCCAGAGTGTAGAACAGCACTGTAGAACCGCACGGCCACTCCGGCGGGCTATCGCAAGCAGGATAGGCCGATTAGTTAGGTTAGTGTTGGTGTTGTTTTAACGTCCCGTCGACAACGAGGTCATTAGAGACGGAGCCCAAGCTCGGGTTAGGGAAGGACGGGGAAGGAAATCGGCCGTGCCCTTTCAAAGGAACCATCCCGGCATTTACCTGAAACGATTTAGGGAAATCACGGAAAACCTAAATCAGGATGGCTAGAGACGGGATTGAACCGTCGTCCTCCCGAATGCGAGTCCAGTGTGCTAACCACTGCGCCACCTCGCACGGTAGGTCGATTAGTAACGGGGAGGTTACTCTGTGGTGCCTCTCCTGCTAGTAGGCCTGTTTGACGTCCTAGCCTCCATAATGATAATGATTTCTGCCTCGCGCCACTAGCGGATGGGGGAAAGCGGGGAAGAGATGTGCAGAACTACCCTCCCCCACACACCTAAAGGTGACTCGCGGAGTAGGAGCTGTACATGTACGTAGATAACCACTAAAAATAACGGTGGGCTGTAAGATCACGAGACCAAGCGGCTAGGAATGAAAAAAATATATGAGCGCAACGGTAACATGAGCAAGTGCGTGGCAGTGACGTCAGCAGTAGAGTAGTGCGTGCCAGAGCGGTCGGCCGCTTGGCGACGCGGATGAATGGGCGCGCACCGGCCGTGGAGTAGGTCGGCGTCGTCCGCCGCTTGCGCAAGCACGACCCGGCGATCGCTGCGGCCGCCGATCGGCGCACATATTCCTGTCGTAACGTGAGCCGACGGCGCGCCGCGGCGTTGTAATATTCTGGGCCGCTGGCACGACGCCAGTGAATTCCGGCGACGCCCCCTCGGCGCCGTGGCGCGCGCGGGCAGGAAGGAAGGAAGACGACGCCGGCGGCCGCACGGGTCACGTGCCCTGCTACACGCGCGCCCTGCTTGGTGAGTCTGCACGACGCCTTAGCGACTCTTGACGGGCCCGTTTGCACTCAACCTTTCGGAACTGAACGGAGCATCATAACACTGACGGCGTGCTTCCGGCTTTTCAGCGGTGTAGTTGCTTCCACTCTGTACACTGTATTTCGGCGACCGATCCAGTCGTGTTCTTCACGTTCTGCATGTTATGCCGTGTGTAATCACGCTGCCTGGTCTCCGGGCAGACTGAAAACCTTCTGATGCTCTTTCGTTTCTCAAGGTCCACACTGACATTCTGTGATACGGACATTCTCTCAGCGTGTCCCAGGTTGGACACCTGGCGCCCGACCCGCTATGGACGCCTCAGTCGGTGTGTAAGTAGGCTGTTTAGGTTTTTATGTTGGTAACGCCACGTAGCGCTCTGTATGAAAATCTCTGACTGTGCTGTGTGCACTCTGTGGCTGGTTTGCATTGGTGGAATATTTGCTATTGTAGTGTTGGGCAGTTGGATGTGAACAGCGCGTAGTGTTGCGCAGTTGGAGGTGAGCCGCCAGCAGTGGTGGATATGGGGAGAGAGAGGGCAGGATTTTGAGAGCGGACGATCTGGACATGTGTCCGTCAGAAAAACGAAATTTGTAAAACTGGATATCATGAACTGAGATATATATACAGGGCTATTACAAATGATTGAAGCGATTTCATAAATTCACTGTAGCTCCAATCATTGACATATGGTCACGACACACTACAGATATGTACAAAAACTCATAAAGTTTTGTTCTGCCGCCAGAGCGCTCGAGAGCGCAGTGAGACAAATTGGCGACAGGAGCCGAGAAAGCGTATGTCGTGCTTGAAATGCACTCACATCAGTCAGTCATAACAGTGCAACGACACTTCAGGACGAAGTTCAACAAAGATCCACCAACTGCTAAGTCCATTCGGCGATGGTATGCGCAGTTTAAAGCTTCTGGATGCCTCTGTAAGGGGAAATCAACGGGTCGGCCTGCAGTGAGCGAAGAAACGGTTGAACGCGTGCGGGCAAGTTTCACGCGTAGGCCGCGGAAGTCGACGAATAAAGAAAGCAGGGAGCTAAACGTACCACAGCCGACGGAGAAGGCTAAAGCAGAAGCCTTACCGTGTACAATTGCTACAAGCCCTGACACCCGATGACAAAGTCAAACGCTTTGAATTTTCGGCGCGGTTGCAACAGCTCATGGAAGAGGATGCGTTCAGTGCGAAACTTGTTTTCAATGATGAAGCAACATTTTTTTCTTAATGGTGAAGTGAACAGACACAACGTGCGAATCTGGGCGGTAGAGAATCCTCACGCATTCGTGCAGCAAAATCGCAATTCACCAAAAGTTAACGTGTTTTGTGCAATCTCACGGTTTAAAGTTTACGGCCCCTTTTTCTTCTGCGAAAAAAACGTTACAGGACACGTGTATCTGGACATGCTGGAAAATTGGCTCGTGCCACAACTGGAGACCGACAGCGCCGACTTCATCTTTCAACAGGATGGTGCTCCACCGCACTTCCATCATGATGTTCGGCATTTCTTAAGCAGGAGATTGGAAAACCGATGGATCGGTCGTGGTGGAGATCATGATCAGCAATTCATGTCATGGCCTCCACGCTCTCCCGACTTAGCCCCATGCGATTTCTTTCTGTGGGGTTATGTGAAAGATTCAGTGTTTAAACCTCCTCTACCAAGAAACGTGCCAGAACTGCGAGCTCACATCAACGATGCTTTCGAACTCATTGATGGGGACATGCTGCGCCGAGTGTGGGAGCAACTTGATTATCGGCTTGAGGTCTGCCGAATCACTAAAGGGGCACATATCGAACATTTGTGAATGCCTAAATAACTTCTTGAGTTTTTGTATGTGTGTGCAAAACATAGTGAAAATATCTCAAATAATAAAGTTATTGTAGAGCTGTGAAATCGCTTCAATCATTTGTAATAACCCAGTATATATAATGACGTTTGAACACTATTAAGGTAAATACATTGTTTGTTCTCTATAAAAATCTTTCACTTGCTGACTATGCCTATCAGTAGTTAGTGCCTTTCGTAGTTAGAATCTTTTATATAGCTGGCAGTTTTGGCGCTCGCTGTATCGCAGTAGTTCGAGTAACGCAGATTTTTGTGAGGTAAGTGATTCATGAAAGGTGTAGGTTATTGTTAGTCAGGGCCATTCTTTTGTAGGGATTATTAAAAGTCAGATTGCGTTGCGCTAAAAATTTTGTCTGTCAGTTTAGTGATGATCAGAATAATTAAAGAGAGAAATGTCTGAGTACGTTCAGTTTTGCTCAGCCATTTTTTCGTTTGTGCAAGGATTTAGAGAAGGAGCTGCAGTGCGGTCTTCCTCTGTGAAACAGCTTTGGAAAAAGGTGTTTAGTATTTCAGCTTTACATGTGTCATCCTCTGTTTCAAAGCCATCACCATCCCGGAGTATCTGGATGTGCTGTTTCGAGCCACTTACTAATTTAACGTAAGACCAGAACTTCCTAGGATTTTCTGTCAAGTCGGTACATAGACCGATTCACTGAAAACCTAAATCATGGTGGTCGAACACCTATTTCAACCATCACTTTTGTGAATGTGAGTCTCGTGTGCTAACCATTGCGCCACCTCGCTGAGAAATGATGAGATCAGTGTTATGGTGAAAATGCCAGGTTTCTGGGACAGCGTAATTAAGAAGGGTATCGAAATAAATACGAGCGTCCGCTGCAATTTGCTTGAAAATGTTGTGAGACGACGCGGCCATCCGGATGCACTTTTAATAGCTTTACTTACGTCTTGACCACACTTTTATTTTTTCATCAACCTTACGCGTTTCGACTTACCGTCATTTTCAAAGGCTACAACATACAAATAAAATTCCGGTGCCTAAAATGGTTCAAATGGCTCTGGGCACTATGGGACTTAATATCTGAGGTCATCAGTCCCCTAGAACGTAGAACTACTTAAACCTAACTAACCTAATTACATCACACAGGCCGGCCGAAGTGGCCGCGCGGTTCTGGCGCTGCAGTCTGGAACCGCGAGACCGCTACGGTCGCAGGTTCGAATCCTGCCTCGGGCATGGATGTGTGTGATGTCCTTAGGTTAGTTAGGTTTAACTAGTTCTAAGTTCTAGGGGACTAATGACATCAGCAGTTGAGTCCCATAGTGCTCAGAGCCATTACATCACACACATCCATGCCCGAGTCAGGATTCGAACCTGCGATTGTAGCGGTAGCGCGGTTCCAGACTGAAGCACCTAGAACCGCTCGGCAACACAGGCCGTTCCTGCGCATAAGTCTAAATTTGGCTACACACTTCCTCTGTACCGGTGCAAAAGCGTGGCGTACTGCGACGTCATCCCTGGGCTTAGCGACGCCTCAAACAGCAACACGTCGACACATGCGGAGAAAAGGCCGCAGTTAAGAAGTTCATATGACATTTTAAGGTGGATTAATGATGTCACACTGGCACCAAATTCAACCACAATCTGCGCAACGCCACCGTGCACGTGCTACACGATAAAGAAGGTCGTTACACCCCCTTTTACCCATATTACGCTCCTTGCTTTGTCACCTCTGCAATGGAGGTCAGAACGCGGTTTTCTTATGGGTAGCCGAGGGGAACATTCAGACACACTGTCGCTCATAATCGACACAAAAAGGCCTCAGGGGGTGGTATAAAGGGCGTCAATGAAACCACCGCTTTCCTTGGGGCGTTGATTCTTATACATTTCGCCATCAGAAACGACAGTTTTCAATGCGATGAGTAGCAGTATGACGTTCTTGGGAACGTTAGATACATCTGCCACCCCCTGGGTGTAGGCAAACCTCACGTAAGAGGTATCAAAGGGGTTGCCTACCCCTCAGGCGTTAAAGTAGCCGCGAGTCGAAACTTGTGTCAAAGTTTCTGTAATTTACATTTTTATAGTAGTCGGTAAAGCATGTAATGCTGGATGATACTGAAAACGGGCAAAGTTACCAGCAGATTAGGGAAGAGACTTGAGGCAGAGTAGAGATCGTCGAGTTGATACCTGTGAGAAGAGAGAATACAAAAAAAAAAAGTGAAAAGTCATTTGGATCACTGTGGTAACTGTGTGAGCGGTGTAATTTTGCTGTTGTGTTGCGTAGGTAGGAGTATGCGGAAGAGAACAACTGAAATGGACTATTTTCAAAAATCTCGAAGTATTTCGTCAGCTTCCATGTTCCCATACACCGGGCAAGCTGACAATCCAATTTGTTCTCAGTGAGGCTTATTTCTCAGTCATGTGCGTAACGTAGACTTATCCACTGTAAATGGAAGTGAGGCGGTTGTGACGTAATTTATGGAGTAAAGGAATTGGCCTCAGTCAAAGAAATGTAGTGACTGGTATCACATGAACAACTATGTTTTATCCATCGACAGAGCAGACGTTTTCGCCTTTAAAGTATGTTTATGGTTGAATTTGGTGCCAGTGTGACATCATAAATCCACCTTAAAATGTCATATGAACTTCTTAGCTGCGGCCTTTTTTTCGTATGTGTCGACGTTTTGCTCTTTGAGGCGTTGCTGAGCCCGTGGATGACGTCGCAGTGCGCCACGCTTTTCCACCGTTACAGAGAAAGTGTGTAGGCACCTCAGAGCCAAATTTCAGACATGCGCCGGTATGGGAAACAATTATGAGGTTTGGAAAAAGTGATCCTTTAATTTTGATTCCCAGTGCAGTTGTAGACTCTCTCATTTTATACTCCTTCTTCCTCCTCTTCTCTCCGAAGCAGTGAAGTCCAGAGAGATACCTGTAACTATAGAATGAGATTTTCACTCTGCAGCGGAGTGTGCGCTGATATCAAACTTCCTCGCGGATTGAAACTGTACGCCAGACCGAGACTCGAACTAAGGGCCTTTGCCTTTCGCGGGCAAGTGCGCTACCGATTGAACTACGGTCTGGCGTACAATTTCAATCCGCCAGGAAGTTTTATATCAGCGCACACTCCGCTGCAGAGTGAAAATCTCATTTTATAGTTACGACCCATTCTCACAGCTTCAATTCGACCAGTACCTCGTCTCCTACCTTCCAAACTTCACAGAAGCTCCCCTTGCAGACCTGGGAAAACTAACAGCCCTCGAAGAAAGGATACTGCGGAAACATGGCTCAGCCGCAGCATGGGGAATGTTTCAAGGTCCCGAGTTCGAGTCACGGACCGGCGCACAGTTTTAATCTGCCAGGAAGTTTCAGTTGTGACTGTGTTTCCACCCTCCTCCTTCATTCCATTTACTGTGTGACTGGAAAACTAGCTATTCCTGCAACCGTCTTGATTGTTTTTATTTCCTCGTTTGACTCTTCCTGCAAAATTTTAACGCACTGCATATAATGACAAATTTCACAAGTTGCGACATGGTCGCAAATAAAAGAATGAAATAGGAAGTTTAGAATACATTTATTAAGGTTGATTTATTTGGGGGAGGGGACCGAACAGCAAGGTCCTTGGTACAATCGGATTAGGGAATGATGGGGAAGGAAGTCGGCCGTGCCTTTTCAAAGTAACCATCCCTGCATTTGCCTGAGGCGATTTAGGGAAATCATGGAAGACCTAAATGAGGATGACCGGACGCTTGTTTGAACCGTCGTCCTCCCGAATGCGAAAATTTCTTTATTTCACTTCTAATATCACAAACTTGTAGGTCCCCAGACTACCGGTTTGGTTAGCAATGACGATCTTCATATCTGTATTGAAAACATGCCACAACATAATGGAGCCAACTCAGTTCTGAAGATGGTCATTGCTGACGGAAACTGTAGTTTAAGTTTAGATCATAGACGTGAAATAAAGAAATTTATTCCATAATGACAAATGCCTGATCATGTAGAACTTCGCCCGCACCTAAGGTGAGCCATGTTGTTTAGCAAAGAGAAAGCAATAAAGAGGGCTTAAAGCGACGCTCACAACTCAGTCGTCCGGCCCTACGGAACAACGGGATGGCGTCGCCCTAGGCTTACGACGAGAATGTGTTATTTTGCGCGAACTGTACAGTCACTTTACTGACAGGTTGGGGGCGGACAACAGCTTACAGCTTCTCTTACACCGCATCAAAACAGAGATTTGCTACTTCTGTTTCCGAAGCTCAGCAGCGAGTGCTTGCAGATTCGGCTCGGTTTAACAGTCTGACTGTACCTTGTTCACAGGTGTTAGTTGTAAGCATCTGGTGATCAGCCGGACTGCCTCATTGCCGGCCACATGGACGGAATAATACGGTACGGCACCGGACACGTGTCCCGCCAGAGGAATAACAGTACCGCCATAACAGGGAGCAATCGGCCTGTAAGCTCGGCCGCTGTAGTACGTGCAGTCGATGAAGCGCTGGGGAAACTGCCTCGCAGAGTGGCACAAGCCAGAAAATCCGGCCGGTTTGCTGCGCCATAAACGGGCGACGTTTGAGGTACTTTGTCCGCCGAAAGGCGCCACAGTGAATACTCCGCGAACAACCCGTAAAATTACGCTCGCGAAACCCGCCGCTGAATTTATAACGAGCCGTAATAGTAATAACAGTAATAAAAAGGAGGCGGGCGGTGGCGTCAGGTGTAAAACGCTGTTAGTTAACGGTGTCGGCCGCGAAAAAGGGGTTAACTCGCCATTCGCCCGCCCGCAGATAGCGGCGCGCGCGTAAAATAAATTCCGTTTATGAAACACAAAAGCCCCCGCTTAAATCCGAGCCCGCGCTCGGCAGTAATCGGAAGCGTTCGGCCCGCCCGACATCCATCATGTGAGCGCCCGAGCCCGCAAATCCTCTTACGGGAGCGCCAGTGCGGGCTGCCGGGAGATTTCGAGCCGATACTGGCAATACAGAGCGCTCCGTGTCCATCCGCCGAGCTCATTTGGCAACATGAAAAAAATAAATAACCAGAGAGCAGAAAAAAGCTAAAACAGTCTAACACTGGATAAATATGGGTTGTCAATGAAGCAAAGAGTGGCAGTGAAAACTAATAGCGGTGCATTAAATGGGCTGAACCGAAGAAACTAAAACCGTTTTCTCTTCGATGGAACACCGACAGATAAATTTGCAGTCTAACAGTCCGATGTTGAGTGTGCGTTGCAAGCAGTTTAGCATCGAGACGGGGGGGGGGGGAGGGGGGGGAGGAGGGAATAATTGTTTGTATTGATATAACTCCGAACGGGCCTCGAAAGACCCAAAAAGTACCCGAGGACCTCAGAAGTTAAGTCCCATAGTGATCAGAGCCATTTCAGTTTTGAACCATCGCATCACACAAAACCATTGTATGACGCGGACAGAGAAGCAGCCTTTTGAAAATGTCAGGAGCGTTTGGGACAATGTCTGTAGAGGCATTATGCGTCGTCCTAGGTGTTTACTCAATACGGTACGTTTCTAAACTGCTGCATACTGGATGAAAAATGGACGTCGCGCAGGGTAGCCGCGCGGGCTCTGGCGTCTTGTCATGGTCCGCTCGGCTCCCCCCGTCGGAGGTTCGAGACCTCCCTGGGGCATGGGTGTGTGTGTTGTCCATAGCGTAAGTTAGTTTAAGTTAGATTAAGTAGTGTATAAGCTTAGGGACCAATGATCTAAGCAGTTTGGTCACGTAAGATCTTACCACAAATTCACAATTTTTTACGACAGGACAAAGTACAGGAAATTACAGGAAAACAAGTAACTGACAAGAAACAACATAATGAATGGCGAAATGATACTTGGCAGACTGAGTGGGACGCAACAGAAGAAGGACACAAGGTATACACATTCTTCCCGAACATCCAAGAACGAATGAGCATGAAATATATAAATCAGACACGTGCTATGGTCCACTTTATTACGGGACATGGACAGTACCCACAACATCTCCATCGTGTTGGACAAAGTAACACAGACACATGCACATGTGGCTCTGAGCACTATGGGACTTAACATCTGTGGTCATCAGTCCCCTAGAACTTAGAACTACTTAAACCTAACTAACCTAAGGACATCACACACATCCATGCCCGAGGCAGGATTCGAACCCGCGACCGTAGTAGCATGCACATGTGGAAAAATCGGCACAGCGAAACACACGACACTATATTGCGACATGTTAGACACATACGACCGCAACAGCACGACAGTGTCATACGACAAAGGATAAAACTGCCAGACGACTGCTTAGAACTAAACACCATCACCGACAGAATCTCTCAAGCACTCCACACAGCATACAGGCAGGAATGACCATACATGGAACAGATAATAGGGAATCATCCCACAAGACAAACAATACACGGAACGATTCCGACAAGAACACAACGATTCACTCGGTTGCCTCAACAATCTCAGAACAAGGCAATATGGACTCTTAGAATAATATAAAAAAATGAGAAGAATAATCAACGAAAGTATACACTCAACATTATCCAACGATAGAAAATGTATGAAAATGTATAATTATTGTAACTGTAGATGAGTAACATATAAATAATTGCTATGTTTGCACATTTCAAAAATACATTGAGCTGAACTTCCTGTGAAGGCTCCCCTCCAACAGGAAAAGCCATCACATTGCCAGTAATCGAAAGTGAAATTAATATGAATGTGTATTAATTTATTAGATTTAATGAACCGGCCGTAGTGGCTTAGCAGCTCTAGGCGCTTCAGTCCGGAACCGCGCGACTGCTACGGTCGCAGGTTCGAATCCTGTCTCGGTCATGGATGTGTGTGATGTCCTTAAGTTAGTTAGGTTTAAGTAGTTCTAAGTTCTAGGGGACTGATGACCTCAGAGCCATTTTTTAAAGATTTAATGAAAAATTGTAAATAACATATTAATATCATATGTACTTTGATCTAAGCAATTTGCTGCCCCATCTGGGACTGGGTCGAAGTTGTTCTGATGCCCTCCCACCTGGAACAACCAGGTAGTGGGACACTTTTTCCATTAAAAAGCTCTCCTATCATCTATTAGCTATTTTTAAATTGTTTCTGTTTACTTTTTCTCAATTTACGTTCATTTTATTCCAGTACATCTACATCATCTACTTGATTACTTTGCTACTCACAATAAAGTGCCTGGCCGAGGGTTCAATGAACCACCTTCAAGCTC
Organism: Schistocerca piceifrons; assembly: GCF_021461385.2. NCBI lineage: Eukaryota > Metazoa > Arthropoda > Insecta > Orthoptera > Acrididae > Schistocerca > Schistocerca piceifrons. Next base: position 1,152,524,402 of record NC_060138.1, read on the forward strand.
TCTCTCTACCGCTCCACTCCCGAACGGCGCGCGGGAAAAACGAGCACTTAATTTTTTTCTGTGCGAGCCCTGATTTCTCTTCATCATTTCTTCCTATGTAGGTGGGTGCCAACTGAATGTTTCTGCAATCGGAGGAGAAAACTGGTGGTTGAAATTTCATGAGAAGTCCCGCCGAAACGAAAAACGTCTTTGTTTTAGTGATTGCTACTCCAATTCACGCACCATCTCTGTGGCACTATCTCCCCTATTTCGCGATAATAAAAAAACGAGCTGCCCTTCTTTGAACTTTTTCGATGTCATCCGTGAGTCCCACCTGATGCGGATCACACCGCAAAGAAGTACTTCAGAAAAGGGTGGACAAGCGTGGTGTAAGCGGTCTCTTTAGTAGATCTGTTGCACCTTCTAAGTCTTCTGCCAATGAATCGCAGTCTTTGGTTTGCTCTACCCACAACGCTACCTATGTGCTCTTCCATTTTAAGTAATTGTAATCAAATGGTTCTGAGCACTTTGGGACTTAACATCTAAGGTCATCAGTTCCCTAGAACTTAGAACTACTTAAACCTAACTAACCCAAGGACATCACACACATCCATGCCCAAGGCAGCATTCGAACCTGCGACCGTAGCGGTCGCGCGGTTCCAGACTGAAGCGCCTAGAACCGCTCGGCTACACCGGCCGGCAATTGTAATCCCCAAGTATTTAGTTGAATTTACAGCCTTCAGGTTTGTGTGATTTATCGTGTAATCGAAATTTAGTGGACTTCTTTTTGTACTCATGTGAATAACTTCACACTTTTCTTTATTCAGGGTCAATTGCCACTTTTCGCGCCATACAATTATCGTATCTAAATCGTTTTGCAATTCGTTTTGATCATCTGATGACTTTACAAGACGATAAATGACAGCATCATCTGCAAACAATCTGAGAGGGCTACTCAGATTGTCTCCTATGTCGTTAGTATAGATCACTACTACTACGAACTGTGACCTTTCTGACAAGAAACCACGAATCTCTCGCACAATCGAGGCGATATTCCATAGGCTAGCAACCAATTCTATTGGACATAATGAGAACACATGGTGTACGGCATGACTACAGCTCAAATGTTACAACAGATGCTCGAAGTATGCTCCACCTGACGCCACGCAGGTCTGACACGGACGAAGCGTCGACTACCTGTCACACTCGAACACACCGGGAGATTCTGTGATTGTAGCAGCTGCGCAGACGATTCTTCCGACGAGTTCCATTTCAGACTACACATGATCGCGATACATGAGAGATTTCTTGGCTCCCCACACAAAGAAATCAAGGCTCGATCCTATAGGCATTTGGGGCCGGGGAACCAGTCCACTACGCCCAATCCATCGACGCGGGAATGATCTGTTCAAACGCCTACGGACAGCCAATCAGAAATGAGCAGCTGCCCCATCATGTTGGAGCCGTATGCTGCGTCCCACGTTTGATGGAAGATCATCAAGCAAGCCGGGAAGAATCATCTCCAGAAAGATTGTAAGTGGGCTGTTTAGGTTTTTATGTTGGTAACGCCACGTAGCGCTCTCTATGAAAATCACTGACTGTGCTGTGTGCAGTCTGTGGCTGGTTTGCATTGTTGGAATATTTGCTATTGTAGTGTTGGGCAGTTGGATGTGAACAGCGCATAGCGTTGCGCAGTTGGAGGTGAGCCGCCAGCAGTGGTGGTTCAAAAAATGGCTTTGAGCACTATGCAACTTAACTTCTGAGGTCATCAGTCCCCTAGAACTAAGAACTACTTAAACCTAACTAACCTAAGGACATCACACACATCCATGCTCGAGGCAGGATTTGAACTTGCGACCGTAGCTGTCGCGCGGTTCCAGACCGAAGCGCCTAGAACCGATCTGCCAGCAATGGTGGATGTGGGGAGAGAGATGGCAGAATTTTGAGAGCGGACGATCTGGACGTGTGCCCATCAGAAAGAGTAAATTTGTAATACTGGATATCATGAACAGATATATATTTATGATCACTTTTGAGCATTATTAAGGTAAATACATTGTTTGTTGTCTATCAAAATCTTTCATTTGCTAACTATGCCCATCAGGAGTTAGTGCCTTCAGTAGTTAGAATCCTTTATTTAGCTGGCAGTATTGGCGTTCGCTGTATTGAAGTAGTTCGAGTAACGAAGATTTTTGTGAGGTAAGTGATTCATGAAAGGTATAGGTTATTGTTAGTCAGGGCCATTCTTTTGTAGGGATTATTGAAAGTCAGATTGCGTTGCGCTAAAAATATTGTGTCAGTTTAGTGTTGATCAGAATAAGTAAAGAGAGAAATATCTGAGTACGTTCAGTTCTGCTCAGCTGTTTGAAAATCAGAAAACGTAAGAGGTTTTCCAGCACTGTCATTTTTAAATTTTTTGTAAGGGGACGTTTCAGGGTTTGATAAATCGCGGTGGTCAAGCGGGATGGTAAAAGGTACGGACGGGCTAATCAGTCGCTAACCAATCTGCCCACATATTAACTGAGAAACGATGTTAGGCCACGTGGTGCCGTACATCTTGGGGGTTTCCTGGTGCCCACTAATTTTCATTTTGATGACTGAATACGACATCCTTAGTGCATGTGGCCTCATCGGTGAAAACCACACAAGCTCGGAACTGCACATCTCTGCCACTTTGATGCAGAAAACACTGTGCGAAATGTAGAAGTGCAGGATGGTCATTCGAGTACAATAACTGCACTCTCTGGAGATGAGAGGCGTGTAAGGACTCTGCGTTCAAAATACCGTGGACACTGCTACGAGACATTCGTTAAGTCCAATGCAACGGCACGTATGTTGGTGCTTGAATTGGTCTTCACGTTCTCCCCTAACAACTGAACGCGCCGTTCATGGCCTGCACTCACTAGTCCTGCCGCTTCTTAACGACCCGTACTACATCTACATCTACATCTACATCTAGATTTATACTCCGCAAGCCACCCAACGGTGTGTGGCGGAGGGCACTTTACGTGTCACTGTCATTACCTCCCTTTCCTGTTCCAGTCGCGTATGGTTCGCGGGAAGAACGACTCTCTGAAAGCCTCCGTGCGCGCTCGAATCTCTCTAATTTTACATTCGTGATCTCCTCGGGAGGTATAAGTAGGGGGAAGCAATATATTCGATACCTCATCCAGAAACGCACCCTCTCGAAACCTGGCGAGCAAGCTACACCGCCGCGATGCAGAGCGCCACTCATGCAGAGTCTGCCACTTGAGTTTGTTAAACATATCCGTAACGCTATCACGGTTACCAAATAACCCTGTGACGAAACGCGCCGCTCTTCTTTGGATCTTCTCTACTTCCTCCGTCAACCCGATCTGGTACGGATCCCACACTGATGAGCAATACTCAAGTATAGGTCGAACGAGTGTTTTGTAAGCCACTTCCTTTGTTGATGGACTACATTTTCTAAGGACTCTCCCAATGAATCTCAACTGGCACCCGCCTTACCAACAATTAATTTTATATGATCATTCCACTTCAAATCGTTCCGCACGCATACTCCAAGATATTTTACAGAAGTAACTGCTACCAGTGTTTGTTCCGCTATCATATAATCATACAATAAAGGATCCTTCTTTCTACGTATTCGTAATACATTACATTTGTCTATGTTAAGGGTCAGTTGCCACTCCCTGCACCAAGTGCCTATCCGCTGCAGATCTTCCTGCATTTCGCTACAATTTTCTAATGCTGCAACTTCTCTGTATACTACAGCATCATCCGCGAAAAGCCGCATGGAACTTCCGACACTATCTACTAGGTCATTTATGTATATTGTGAAAAGCAATGGTCCCATAACACTCCCCTGTGGCACGCCAGAGGTTACTTTAACGTCTGTAGACGTCTCTCCATTGATAACAACATGCTGTGTTCTGTTTGCTAAAAACTCTTCAATCCAGCCACACAGCTGGTCTGATATTCCGTAGGCTCTTACCTTGTTTATCAGGCGACAGTGCGGAACTGTATCGAACGCCTTCCGGAAGTCAAGAAAAATAGCATCTACCTGGGAGCCTGTATCTAATATTTTCTGGGTCTCATGAACAAATAAACCGAGTTGGGTCTGACACGATCGCTGTTTCCGGAATCCATGTTGATTCCTACATAGTAGATTCTGGGTTTCCAAAAACGACATGATACTCGAGCAAAAAACATGTTCTAAAATTCTACAACAGATCGACGTCAGAGATATAGGTCTATAGTTTTGCTCATCTGCTCGACGACCCTTCCTGAAGACTGGGACTACCTGTGCTCTTTTCCAATCATTTGGAACCTCCCGTTCCTCTAGAGACTTGCGGTACACGGCTGTTAGAAGGGGGGCAAGTTCTTTCGCGTACTCTGTGTAGAATCGAATTGATATCCCGTCAGCTCCAGTAGACTTTCTTCTGTTGAGTGATTCCAGTTGCTTTTCTATTCCTTGGACACTTATTTCGATGTCCGCCATTCTTTCGTTTGTGCGAGGATTTAGAGAAGGAACTGCAGTGCGGTCTTCCTCTGTGAAACATCTTTGGAAAAAGGTGGTTAGTATTTCAGCTTTACGCGTGTCATCCTATGTTTCAATGCCATCATCATCCCGGAGTGTCTGGATATGCTGTTTCGAGGCACTTATTGATTTAACGTAAGACCAGAACTTCCTAGGATTTTCTGTCAAGTCGGTACATAGAATTTTACTTTCGAATTCACTGAACGCTTCCCGCATAGCCCTCCTTACGCTAACTTTGACATCGTTTAGCTTCTGTTTGTCTGAGAGGTTTTGGCTGCGTTTAAACTTGGAGTGAAGCTCTCTTTGCTTTCGCAGTAGTTTCCTAACTTTCTTGTTGTACCACGGTGGGTTTTCCCGTCCCTCACAGTTTTACTCGGCACGTACGTGTCTAAAACGCATTTTACGATTGCCTTGAACTTTTTCCATAAACACTCAACATTGTCAGTGTCGGAACAGAAATTTTCGTTTTGATCTGTTAGGTAGTCTGAAATCTGCCTTCTATTACTCTTGCTAAACAGATAAACCTTCCTCCCTTTTTTTATATTCCTATTAACTTCCATATTCAGGGATGCTGCAACGGCCTTATGATCACTGATTCCCTGTTCTGCAGACACAGAGTCGAAAAGTTCGGGTCTGTTTGTTATCAGTAGGTCCAAGATGTTATCTCCACGAGTAGGTTCCCTGTTTAATTGCTTGAGGTAATTTTCGGATAGTGCACTCAGTATAATGTCACTCGATGTTCTGTCCCTACCACCCGTCCTAAACATCTGAGTGTCCCAGTCTATATCTGGTAAATTGAAATCTCCACCTAAGACTATAACATGCTGAGAAAATTTATGTGAAATGTATTGCAAATTTTCTCTCAGTTGTTCTGCCACTACAACTGCTGAGTCGGGAGGTCGGTAAAAGGAGCCAATTATTAACCTAGCTCGGTTGTTGAGTGTAACCTCCACCCATAATAATTCACAGGAACTATCCACTTCTACTTCACTACAGGATAAACTACTACTAACAGCGACGAACACTCCACCACCGGTTGCATGCAATCTATCCTTTCTAAACACCGTCTGTACCTTTGTAAAAATTTCGGCAGAATTTATCTCTGGCTTCAGCCAGCTTTCTGTACCTACAACGATTTCAGCTTCGGTGCTTTCTATCAGCGCTTGAAGTTCCGGTACTTTACCAACGCAGCTTCGACAGTTTACAATTACAATACCGATTGCTGCTTGGTCCCCGCATGTCCTGACTTTGCCGCGCACCCGTTGAGGCTGTTGCCCTTTCTGTACTTGCCCAAGGCCATCTAACCTAAAAAACCGCCCAGCCAACTCGCGCAAATTTCGCTCAAGACGTGCAAACAAATTGTGATGCAGATGATGTTTGTCTGGGAAACGTTCTCGATGAATGTGTCCAGCGGCTCGTCCAGTACACTCAGCTATCAGCGCATTAAGTGGAAGCCCACCGTTCCATCCTCCTCGTAATGTGGGTAGTGCTCTAAGTGAAGATCCTAACATTCCCCTCCAGAGATTGCTATTCAATTCTCAATCCTTACGACGTGCTCCACCTCTCCTAGAACTCTATTGTAACACTTCTGGAACGCCCTGTTGAAATAATTTTCATAGAAAACGTTTATGTATTCACGTGCTTGGTTATGCATCGTGTAGGTATTAAAATCCATGGACAAGAAATAAAAACTTTGAGGTTCACCGATGACATCGTAATTCTGTCAGAGACAGCAAAGGACTTGGAAGAGCAGTTGAACGGAATGGACAGTGTCTTGAAAGGAGGATATAAGATGAACATCAACAAAAGCAAAACGAGGATAATGGAATGTAGTCGAATTAAGTCTGGCGATACTGAGGGAATTAGATTAGGAAATGAGACCCTTAAAGTAGTAAAGGAATATCGCTATTTGGAGAGCAAAATAACTGATGATGGTCGAAGTAGAGAGGATATAAAATGTAGAGTGGCAATGGCGAGGAAAGCGTTTCTGAAGAAGAGAAATTTGTTAACCTCGAGTGTAGATGTAAGTGTCAGGAAGTCGTTTCTGAAAGTATTTGTATGGAGTATAGTCATGTATGTAAGTGAAACATGGACGATAAATAGTTTGGACAAGAAGAGAATAGAAGTTTTCGAAATGTGGTGCTACAGAACAATGCTGAAGATTAGATGGGTAGATCACATAACTAATGAGGAGGTATTGAATAGGATTGGGGAGAAGAAGAGTTTGTGGCATAACTTGACTAGAAGAAGTGATCGGTTGGTAGGACATGTTCTGAGGCATCAAAGGATCGTCAATTTAGTATTGGAGGGCAGCGTGGAGGGTAAAATTCGTAGAGAGAGATTAAGAGATGAATACACTAAGCAGATTCAAAAGGATGTAGGTTGCAGTAGGTACTGGGAGATGAAGAAGCTCGCACAGGATAGAGTAGTATCGAGAGCTGCATCAAACCAGTCTCAGGACTGAAGACCACAACAACAACAGGTCTTTTCTTTGTACAGGTATTGTAAAATCAGGTATTTCGCCTCTCTTTTGGGAGAACAGTGTAAAAAAATGTCAGGCCTTCGTGCAAGCCGTTCAATCTGCAGAGTAAAGAAGACAAACAACAAAACAAAGATTAAGACGACACAAAAGCAAAAAATCCATTACCAGTATAGGAGAGAATTCTAAGAGAATAGGTTAACTTCCGATGTCAGCAGACGATGACACAGTCCCTCCAGTTTGTAGCGTACTCAACATTGTAGAAGTCCACACTGGGCACAGCCAATTAGCCATTGACGTCACCGACCCACTCGCGACGTGGTTGGCGGCTGATTTACACGCCAGCACGTGACGCGCACTCACAACGAATGGTCGGTGTAAAATGGACTTTAGCTAGACAGCAACTCGACCAGCCCTAGATACACAAACACACGAGAATTGCAGAGCGGCACCAACTTTTTGCTGCAAGAAACTTCTGCTCCTGGCTACAAGCTGTTACCTCCAGTCACCTATTAGAGCAGCGCACGCAATAGGCTTGCACACAGCCAGTCCTTCACAGGAACCTTGACTTCGAACTGTCCAATGACGTTCATGAATGTCAAGTAGGTTGTCTCGAGACATCCGATATATGACGATATATAGGAAGACCGTCCCCAGAAACCACCAGTTTCGGAGCCCGCAAGGCAACTGTTGGAAAGACGGTCGAAACATCGATTTTAATAGTGGCTTTTCTTTCAAAATGCCACGTTCTAGATCCCAAAAGCATTTTATTCACAGATGTAGCATACATAATTTCAGATTAGGGTCTACATTATTCCACATTCGGGTCTCAACACTGTAGAAACAATTATGTAATATACTGCATTTGTTAGTGCAGCGACTAGACCCGCCCTTGCGTTGCACATTTGCGTTGTAGATAGGAGACAGTTGCCTGTACTGTAGCGGCTTATAATTTAAAACAAATACTGTAAAACCCGCACCTCTTGTGCTAACCGACATTTAGTGAGATCAGCACGAACTATCTACTTCTTGGAGCTATCTTGTCTATTGTTAAAATATAGTTCGCGTAAAAAAAGTGTTGATTTTATTGTAGTTTTCGTCTCAATTTTGGTAGTTTATCATCGACTCACTGTATGCACCCAAACTTTGTTAAGTGACTACCCATGTATAAAAGAATACTATGGAGTTCAAAAACGGTTCAAATGGCTCTGAGCACTATGGGATTTAACATCTATGGTCATCAGTGCCCTAGAACTTAGAACTACTTAAACCTAACTAACCTAAGGACATCACACAACACCCAGTCATCACGAGGCAGAGAAAATCCCTGACCCCCCGGGAATCGAACCCGGGAACCCGGGCGTGGGAAGCGAGAACGCTACCGCACGACCACGAGCTGCGAACTACTATGGAGAAATTTCGAGTTCGTCTTCTGCATACAAAGGGCTCCTACTGTGATCAGAAGTTATAATTCAGAAGAAATCCCTATCTGTTCACAGGAAATTACAGGCATTTCTGTCTTAATCCGTACTTTCTAATATAAAAGCATACTTCATTTAAAATTTCCAGGAGGCAACAAAACAGTTACTGGCGTAGTGCATATTGATACCGTCAAAAACTGAATCAATTACTATGTAACACTCACAGAAAAAGGTGCAGTTCGCATGCCGGCCGCAGTGGTCTCGCGGTTCTAGGCGCGCAGTCCGGAACCGTGCGACTGCTACGGTCGAAGGTTCGAATCCTGCCTCGGGCATGGATGTGTGTGATGTCCTTAGGTTAGTTAGGCTTAAGTAGTTCTAAGTTCTAGGGGACTGATGACCACGGCAGTTGAGTCCCATAGTGCTCAGAGCCATTTGAACCATTTTTGGTGCAGTTCACCGTGTACTCCATGCAACAACCAAGATATCAATCACAACAAAAAATCTGAAGTTTTGGAAATGTAACGAAGTAGAGTGCACGTCTTTGTCAACATTCGAATCATTACAAAATTCTGGGAACATCACATTGCTTAAGGTATGTTGGAAGGAAAACTTGGATGAAACAAGCTTCATTACAAAAATTTGAAAAGAGAGACAGTATACCCGTTATCTGGTCGTAGTGCACAGGACACTATGGAGTCGTCAATCAATATAATTTCATTACAAAAGTAAGCATTTCATCAATGTACACAAAATACAGCTCAGTCACTGAAGATAGGTAAAAAAAAAAAGTACATCAATCTTCAGTCTTCTTTCTTTTTTTTTCCAGATGTGTTCGTGAATTTAGACACTGAGCAGACGGCATGCACTTTCCGAAATGAAAGAAAGAAAGAAGAATACCACACAGCAACTCCTTCGCTTTCACAACTACTGTAGAATGACGACATAATACACTGCCACATATACAGGGTGCTCCACTGAACGTGACCTGGCCAGATATCTCACGAAATAAGCGTCAAACGAAAAACTACAAAGAACGAAACTTATCTAGCTTGAAGGGGGAAACCAGATGGCGCTATGGTTGGCCCGCTAGATGGAACTGCCATAGGTCAAACGAATATCAACTGCGTTTTTTTTAAATAGGAACCCCCATTTTTATTACATATTCGGGTAGTACGTAAAGAAATATGAATGTTTTAGTTGGACCACTTTTGTCGCTTTGTGGTAGATGGCGCTCTAATAGTCACAAACATATGGCTCACAATTTTCGACGAACAGTTGGTAACAGGTACGTTTTTCAAATTAAAATACAAAAAGTATGTACTTTTGAACATTTTATTTCGTTTGTTCCAATGTGATACATGTAACTTTGTGAACTTATCATTTCTGAGAACGCATGCTGTTACAGCGTGATTACCTGTAAATACCACATTAATGCAATAAATGCTCAAAATGATGTCCGTCAACCTCAATGCATTTGGCAATACGTGTAACGACATTCCTCTCAACAGCGAGAAGTTCGCCTTCCGTAATGTTCGCACATGCATTAGCAATGCGCTGACGCATGTTGTCAGGCGTTTTCGGTGGATCACGACAGCAAATATCCTTCAACTTTCCCCACAGAAAGAAATCCGGGGACGTCAGATCCGGTGAACGTGCGGGCCATGGTATGGTGTTTCGACGACCAATCCACCTGTCATGAAATATGCTATTCAATACCGCTTCAACCGCGCGCGAGCTATGTGCCGGACATCCATCATGTTGTAAGTACATCGCCATTCTGTCATGCAGTGAAACATCCTGTAGTGACATCGGTAGAACACTACGTAGGAAATCAGCATTCATTGCACAATTTAGATTGCAATCATTAAAGTGGGGGCCAATTATCCTTCCTCCCATAAAGCCGCACCATACATTAACCCTCCAAGGTCGCTGATGCTCCACTTGTCGTAGCTATCGTGGATTTTCCGTTGCCCAATAGTACATATTATGCCGGTTTACGTTACCGCTGTTGGTGAATGACGCATCGTCGCTAAATAGAACGCATGCAAAAAATCTGTCATCGTCCCGTAATTTCTCTTGTGCCCAGTGGCAGAACTGTACACGACGTTCGAAGTCGTCGCTATGCAATTCCTGGTGCATAGAAATATGGTACGGGTGCAATCGATGTTGATGTAGCATTCTCAGCACCGACGTTTTTGAGATTCCCGATCCTCGCGCAATTTGTCTGCTACTGATGTGCGGAGTAGCCGCGACAGCAGCTAAAACACCTACTTGGACATCATCATTTGTTGCAGATAGTGGTTGACGTTTCACATGTGGCTGAACACTTCCTGTTTCCTTAAACAACGTAACTATCCGGCGAACGGTCCGGACACTTGCATGATGTCGTCCAGGATACCGAGCAGCATACATAGCACACGCCCGTTGGGCATTTTGATCACAATAGCCATACATCAACACGATATCGACCTTTTCCGCAATTGGTAAACGGTCCATTTTAACGCGGGTAATGTATCACGAAACAAATACCGTCAGCACTGGCGGAATGTTGCGTGATACCACTTACTTATACGTTTGTGACTATTACAGCGTCATCTATCACAAAGGGAAGAAAAAGTGGTCCAACTAAAAGATTCATATTTCTTTACGTACTACACGAATATGTAATAAAAATGGGGGTTCCTATTTAAAACAACGCAGTTGTTACCCGTTTGACCTATGGCAGCGCCATCTAGCGGGCCAACCATAGCGCCATCTGGTTTTCCCCTTCAAGCTAGACGAGTTTCGTTCTTTGTAGTTTTTTCGTTTGAAGCTCCTTTCGTGAGATATTTGACCCGGTCACTATCATTGGACCACCCTGTAGTACGGCCGGGCGTCACAGGAAGCGCTAAGTAGCCACAACCTCTACATGTATTCTCTATCAGTCTGGCCCAGACCACTGTCCATTTCGGATAGTCAGGGAAAGACAGCCGAAAAGCGCTCAGGTGTGGGCAGCAAATGAGGCGTCACCAAAACTGCTTAGCCACAGCAGTAGGTGGCTGATTCCAGAAGGGATCTCCAGAGGAGTGAGTTCGTTTAATCAGGGCGTTTGTTTCTGAAGTGTTTCACGGCTTCAGTCCTGGACTAAGTGAAGTGCGAGGCAGATGTGTTCCCTGCAGGAAGGCCACGACCCCCGATAGTGGCCGCCGGCTCGTGTCTGGTGTCGGAGGGGTCAGTGGGGCGACGCGACGATAGCGCCACGAGCTGCTGCCGCCGCCGCCGCACTGGAAGGTGCGCTGGCAACAGCGTCACGCGCCCAGACGCGGCCGAGTGCGTGGTTTCGGGAAAAACACCAGCGCCACTTCCTTCCAGGGCCGCGCCGCACCGGGCCGTGCCGGCGGCACGTCGCCGCGCTAATGACAAAAACCGAGCGCCACGGCTTCATCAGGGTGTGCCGAGCCGTGCTGCGCCCAGGGAATTCGGCTCCAGTGAAAATAGCCGCCGCGTCAACACGATTGCTTATGGCCCCTGCACTCCCTGGCAATGTTTCATGGAAACTGCAGCCATTTGCACGGGCCGTAATGACAGTATGTGATTGGCCATTAAAATTGCTACACCAAGAAGAAATGCAGATGATAAACAGGTAGTCATTGGACTAATATAACGTATTAGAACTGACATGTGATTACATTTTCACGCAATTCGGGTGCATACATCCTGAGAAATCAGTGCCCAGAACAACCATCTCTGGCCGTAATAACGGCCTTGAAACGCCTGGGCATTGAGTCAAACAGAGCTTTGATGGCGTGTACAGGTACAGCTGCCCATGCAGCTTCAACACGATACCACAGTTCATCAAGAGTAGTGACTGGCGTATTGTGACGAGCCAGTTGCTCGGCCACCACTGACCACACATTTTCAATTGGTGAGAGTTCTGGAGAACATCCTGGCCAGGGCAGCAGTCGAACATTTTCTGTATCCAGAAAGGCCCGTACAGGACCTGCAACATGCGGTCGTCCATTATCCTGCTCAAATGTAGGGTTCCGCAGGGACCGAATGAATAGAGCCACGGGTCGTAACCCATCTGAAATGTAATGTCCACTGTTCAAAGTGCCGTCAATGCGAACAAGAGGTGACCGAGACGTGTAACCAATGGCACCCCATACCATCATACCGGGTGATATGCCAGTATGGCGATGACGAATACACGCTTCCAATATGCGTTCACCGCGATGTCGCCAAACACCGATGCGGTCATCATGATGCTGTAAACAAAACAAGGATTTATCCGAAAATGACGTTTTGCCATTCGTGCACCCAGGTTCGTCGTTGAGTACACCATCGCAGGCGCTCCTGTCTGTGGTGCAGCGTCGAGGGTAACCGCAGCCGCGGTCTCGGAGCTAATAGTCCATGCTGCTGCTGCAAACGTTGTCCAACTGTTCGTGCAGATGGTTGTTGTCTTGCAAACGTCCCCATCTGTTGACTCAGGGATCGAGACGTGGCTGCATGATCCGTTACAGCCGTCCGTATAAGATGCCTGTCATCTCGACTGCTAGTGATACGAGGCCGTTGGGATGCAGCACGGCGTTCCGTATTACGCTCCTGAACCCACCGATTCCATATTCTTCTAACAGCCACTGGATCTCGACCAATGCGAGCAGCAATGTCGCGATACGATAAACCGCAATCGCGATAGGCTACAATCCGACCTTTATCATAGTCGGAAACGTGATGGTACACATTTCTTCTCCTTACACGAGGCATCACAACAACGCCGGTCAACTGCTGTTTGTGTATGAGAAATTGGTTGGAATCTTTCCTCATGTCAGCACGTTGTAGGTGTCGCCATCGGCGCCAACCTTGTGTGAATGCTCAGAAAAGGTAATCATTTGCATATCACAGCATCTTCTTCCTGTCGGTTAAATATCGCGTCTGTAGCACGTCATCTTCGTAGTGTAGCAATTTTAATGGCCAGTAGTGTATTGTGGTCAACATTACTACAATGTGGCAGCCATACTTGGCAATATTATCATCTACATCTATATCTACATGGATACTCTGCAAATCACATTTATGTGCCTGGCAGAGGGTTCATCGAACCACCTTCACAATTCTCTATTATTCCAATCTCGTATAGCGCGCGGAAAGAATAAACACCTATATCTTTCCGTATGAGCTCTCACTTCCCTTATTTCATCGTGGTGATACTTCCTCCCTATGTAGGTCCGTGTCATCAAAATATTTTCGCATTCGGAGGAGAAAGTTGGCGATTGGAATTTCGTGAGAAGATTCCGTCGCAACGAAAAACGCGTTTCTTTTAATGATGTCCATCCCAAATAGTGTATCGTTTCTGTGACACTCTCTCCCATATTTCGTGATAATACAAAACGTGCTGCCTTTCTTTGAACTTTTTCGATGTACTCCATCAGTCCTATCTGGTAAGGATCCCACATCACCCAGCTGTATTCTAAAAGAGTATGGACAAGCATAGTGTAGGCAGTCTCCTTAGTAGGTCTGTTATATTTTCTAAGTGTCCTGCCAATAAAACGCAGCCTTTGGTTAGCCTTCCCCACAACATTTGCTATGTGTCCCTTCCAATTTAAGTTGTTCGTAATTGTAATATCTAGGTATTTAGTTGAATTTACGGCTTATCGTGTAACCGAAGTTTAACGAATTCCTTGTAGCACTCATGTGGATGAGCTCACACTTCGTTATTTAGGGTCAACTGCCAATTTTCGCACCATTCCGATATTTCTTGTAAATCGTTTTGCAGTTTGTTTTGATCTTCTGATGGCTTTATTAGTCGATAAACGACAGTGTCATCTGCAAACAACGGAAGTCGGCTGCTCAGATTGTTTCCCAAATCGTTTATATAGATAAGGAACAGCAATGGGCCTATAACACTACCTTGGGGAATACGGCCGGGTGGATGAAACAGGCTGTTGCAGGTAGTTGCCGAAGTGTGCCGCTGTTTAGTACCAAGGGTAGAGAATATTTCGTATAGCTGGGCCAGATCCGTTTCTGTCTTCGTCTGAAAACACTTCCCTTGACCTTCTTTCCTCTTTCTCACGCTGACAGCGCTGCAGTGTCAGGTTGCGTTAACCAATATTATTTCGTTTCAGTTCGAAAGTTTGCGCATGAACGTACTAACACTACATTTGTTTGTGGTATACAACGATGTAGAATATAGTGAACGAGACAACATTGATTTCCAAAATACGATAGACGCATGTTCAAGTTTATAATGGTCATATTTTTACAATTTAGGTGGAAAGTTACGGAGTCAAACTGCATAAATGTTGTCTCAATTTTATCATGATACACCAATAAATTGATTTGACTCTTAACGTGGATAGATTCCCGAATGCTAGGACTCCGTAACTGTACATCTATATTATGACAATGCAACGATTATAAACCTCAAAATGCATGTATACTGACGTGTAAACCTGAAAATGCATCTATACTGACGTGAAACCGGTAGCTGCGAATAAAGCACCTTCGTACAGCTATGCAGCGATTGAAAACACCTCATAATTCTTGACTTTTTAATTACTATTATTTTTATAATAATCTGAATGGTTAATTTAAGTCTTTTTACTTGTTGTTGCTGTTGTGGTCTTCAGTCCAGAGACTGGTTTGATGCAACTCTCCATGCTATTCTATCCTGTGTAAGCTTCTTCATCTCCCAGTACCTACTGCAACCTACATCCTTCTGAATCTGCTTAGTATATTCATCTTTTGGTCTCCCTCTACGATTTTTACCCTCTGCGCTGCCCTCCAATACTAAATCGGTGATCCCTTGATGCCTCAGAATACACTCCTGGAAATTGAAATAAGAACACCGTGAATTCATTGTCCCAGGAAGGGGAAACTTTATTGACACATTCCTGGGGTCAGATACATCACATGATCACACTGACAGAACCACAGGCACATAGACACAGGCAACAGAGCATGCACAATGTCGGCACTAGTACAGTGTATATCCACCTTTCGCACCAATGCAGGCTGCTATTCTCCCATGGAGACGATCGTAGAGATGCTGGATGTAGTCCTGTGGAACGGCTTGCCATGCCATTTCCACCTGGCGTCTCAGTTGGACCAGCGTTCGTGCTGGACGTGCAGACTGCTTGAGACGACGCTTCATCCAGTCCCAAACATGCTCAATGGGGGACAGATCCGGAGATCTTGCTGGCCAGGGTAGTTGACTTACACCCTATAGAGCACGTTGGGTGGCACGGGATACATGCGGACGTGCATTGTCCTGTTGGAACAGCAAGTTCCCTTACCGGTCTAGGAATGGTAGATCGATGGGTTCGATGACGGTTTGGATGTACCGTGCACTATTCAGTGTCCCCTCGACGATCACCAGTGGTGTACGGCCAGTGTAGGAGATCGCTCCCCACACCATGATGCCGTGTGTAGGCCCTGTGTGCCTCGGTCGTATGCAGTCCTGATTGTGGCGCTCACCTGCACGGCGCCAAACACGCATACGACCATCATTGGCACCAAGGCAGAAGCGACTCTCATCGCTGAAGACGACACGTCTCCATTCGTCCCTCCATTCACGCCTGTCGCGACACCACTGGAGGCGGGCTGCACGATGTTGGGGCGTGAGCGGAAGACGGCCTAACGGTGTGCGGGACCGTAGCCCAGCTTCATGGAGACGGTTGCAAATGGTCCTCGCCGATACCCCAGGAGCAACAGTGTCCCTAATTTGCTGGGAAGTGGCGGTGCGGTCCCCTACGGCACTGCGTAGGATCCTACGGTCTTGGCGTGCATCCGTGCGTCGCTGCGGTCCGGTCCCAGGTCGACGGGCACGTGCACCTTCCGCCGACCACTGGCGACAACATCGATGTACTGTGGAGACCTCACGCCCCACGTGGTGAGCAATTCGGCGGTACGTCCACCCGGCCTCCCGCATGCCCACTATACGCCCTCGCTCAAAGTCCGTCAACTGCACATACGGTTCACGTCCACGCTGTCGCGGCATGCTACCAGTGTTAAAGACTGCGATGGAGCTCCGTATGCCACGGCAAACTGGCTGACACTGACGGCGGCGGTGCACAAATGCTGCGCAGCTAGCGCCATTCGACGGCCAACACCGCGGTTCCTGGTGTGTCCGCTGTGCCGTGCGTGTGATCATTGCTTGTACAGCCCTCTCGCAGTGTCCGGAGCAAGTATGGCGGGTCTGACACACCGGTGTCAATGTGTTCTTTTTTCCATTTCCAGGAGTGTATGTCCTACCAACTGATCCTTCTTTTAGTCAAGTTGTGGCACAAATTTCTCTTCTCGGCAATTCTA